>NC_053039.3:352405421-353010888 GCF_002575655.3 Aegilops tauschii subsp. strangulata
GAAGATGTCGCGCTCGCGCCGGCGGTCGGGGCATGTGGGATGTGGAAGGAGGAGGAGGATGGGGGTCGGGTGTGGATTACCTGCCTGGATAGGCGAGGCCGAGCAGCGTGAAGGAGGGTCACCGGCGAGAAGGCGGTGCTGCAAGCAAGGAGTGAAGGTTTGAACTTGGAAAGGAAGGCGGAAACAGGAATTGTGGCTTTTGGTAAGGGGGAGGGCGGGGAGGTAGATATTTCCACGGAAGCTGAAAATTTGGAATCGCTCCAGTCAAAAAAAACTGGCGCGCAAAGTGTCATCAGACACGGTCCCTTATTCTGGGCGGGCTGTGGAGTATAGCCGTCGCACCTTCTCGCGTAAGCCGTATGCGTACTATACTCCAACGGTGCACCAAGATATTTTATGCTGCATCTCACACGGTTGGTTATAATAAACTGTGTGGGATCTACTTGATTTTTTGTCTTGATTTGAATTACATAATGGGGTCACAGCGGCAATGGACGGTGTTTGAATTGGAATTATTCAGGGTTCGTTTGGACATTTTTATGCATTAACTATGTTTTCAATGCATTTATGTGCATAATTCAAATTTGAACTACATGCACATGCTCCAGTGCATATAAATTTGTTGAAAAATCAAATCTTTGTCCTTGGGTGCATGCTTAGGTCCCATGCAAGAAATGGGAATGAATGTCAAACACCCTGCCACCGTCACTCAGCCGCAAACATTGAGATACCTGTTTTTTAAATTCTAGTAAATCCAAAATTCGTCTGAAATTCATGAAACTTGGCATGCTATCATGGAGCGGCATCAACATGCCGTGGTAATTTTTTTTGTCCCATTTGGGTCAGGTTTGGGTATATGCTTCTCACAAACCAGAGCTTCTCACAACAAGCATGATGGTTTCGGTAGGGAACGTCTCACCTTTAGGGACAAAACAATATCCATTGCCACTACAAAAAAAGACACATCCGTGACATTTTGGGCCGAACGAAAATCTTTTCTGTCATACTTATGACACTTCTATGAAAATAATTGTGACAAAACACGGTATCATCATAGATGTGGTGGGGTCCTACTTCTATGACAAAAAATCATGACAGAAAATGGGCTTTTCGTCCTGGGCGGGCCGGAGGCGCAGCTGCATGACATTCTTTGGGTTGTCCATAACGGAAAAACCGTGGTAGAAGCGAGGGCGAGGGAAATATCGAGGTGTTCCCGGTTACGGTGAGTGGTCGGGGCCGAGCGATGCGCGTTTCTCTCGTACACGCACGCGCGTGGGTGCGAGGCTTTGGGCTCTAACTGAACCCGAGCAAGGAGTTGGGCTCTAACTGAACCCGAGCGATTGCACTGCAGGCTACGTGTTACTGAACCCGAGCGATCGATCGATGGCTGTTAACTGAACCCGATCGAGCGATTCCTTCGCTACTGCTGCTAACTGACACCGATCGATGCTGCCTCTGGATGAACAGTGAGCGTTGCTGGGGGGGGGGGGGTTGGATGAATAGTTCCCCATGGAGGGAAGGATGAATAGGACCGCCCCGTGGAGGGCAGGATGAACAGTAGACGGTGGAGGGCAGGATGAACAGTAGCCCGTGGAGGGGTGGTTGAACAGGAGCCCGTGGAGAGGGCTGGTTGAACAGTAGCCGGTGGAGTAGCGCGCGGTGGAGGCTGGATGAACAGGAGCCCGTGGATGAATAGTCGCAGGTGGAGGCTGGAGGAGGTCGACGGTGGATGAACAGTAGCCGTGGAGGCTGGAGGGGGTCGACGGTGGAGATGAACAGTATCTCGTGGAGTCCCGTTTTGCGGTACGCCACACCCCTCCCGATGAACAGGACCCCCGTTTCGACCGTAGCGCTCCAACACAAGTCCGTTTCCTCCGTTGTGCGGTATGCCACACCCCTCCCGATCAACAGGACCCCCGTTTCGACCGTAGGAGGTCCGTTTCCTCCGTTTTGCGGTACGCCAGACCCCTCCCGATGAATAGGATCCCGTTTCGAACATGGCCGGTCGAACACATGGCCGTTTCCTTCGTTCTGCAGTACGCCAGGCCTCGTTTCCATCGGTTGTTCCGTCCAAGCCCTCTCGATGAACATGACGACGCATTCCGTTCCGACCTAGCCGGTTGGCTCCCCATGAACACGACGATGACGCTGTTTCTCCGTTCCGACCCAGCCATGTACACGAGCCCTGTCCGTACGTATGCGCGAGTAGGCGTCGAGACCCTGCCCGTATGTACGTACTTGGCCGTATTTTCTTTCTTGCACCTGGCCGTTGTACGTACGTGTACATGCTACGTGCGCGCCTCTACTACGACACGTGCGCGCCTCTACATTGACCAGTATGTACGTACACGTTCGCGACCAGAATGACAATGCTACGTACGCTTCGACCAGGTGGGTCCCGACTATCAAGCACTTCCTTGCCTGCGAAGATGTAGCTGGTGGGTCCCAGCAGTCAGGGGGGCGAATCGTTTTTTTTTACCCGGACGCACTTCCTTGCGTGCGAAGATGTAGCTGGTGGGTCCCAGCAATCAGGGGGAAACGTTTTTTTTTTGCGAAATACGGTGGCCCGTCCGGTGGGTCCCCGCTGTCAGGTGGAGGAATAATTATTTTGCACGTAATAAGGAGGCACTTCCTTGCTGCAGCCGTGGACCCAGTTGTCAGCCTCTCCACGTACAGTCCACGTCCGATGGAAGCCGTTCCTTGACCATGTTGACCACGCCGCGCTGAGAGCACCAGGGTGGTGGACGACGGCAAGGCCTAGGAACGGCACGACGCGGAGCCGGGGAAGACGCGGCAGTGGAAGCCCACGCGTAGAGGAGTACGAGGATTCACTGGTTCGCTGCGGTGTGAGGCTGCCGTCGCCGCAGAATAACAGGGGGTGTGGGTGAGTAGAGGGATGGCCTGGCCAGTGGTGGGAATAGTAGGGGGCGGTGAGGCCTCTGCGGCAGCACAGCCGGTCACAAGAGGTAGGAGCATGCGGCACGACCGGCGCTGCTTTGGGCGGCTGGAGCAACAAGACCAGAGGTTGAAGAAGCACTACGGCCGTTGGATGGACATCGTACGGTCACTGGAGCTAGAATCGTTCATATTGACTAAGTTGACAAAGCACTCCGTCCCCGTCAACTTAGTAGGCCCACAAGTCAGCCTCCCACCAAGGTGGGTGCCAACTAGCAGGGGGAGTATTCATTTTGTTGTGCATAATAAGGAGGCACCTCCGCTGGGTCCGAGCTGACAGCAGGGGGAACGTTTTTTCGCGAAATACGTTGGCCCGTCTGGTGGGTCCCAGTAGTCAGGGGGGAAACATTTTTTCGCCAAATACGGTGGCCCGTCCGGTGGGTCCCTGCTGTCAGGTGGAGGAATAATTATTTTCCGCGTAATAAGGAGGCACTTCCTTGCGGCCGCCGTGGACCCAGTTGTTAGCCTCTCCAAGTACAGTACTCTTCCAATGGAAGTCGTTCCTTGACCACGTTGACCACGCCGCGCCAAGAGCACCAGGGCGGTGGACGACGGCGAGGCCTTGGAAGGGAACGACACGGAGGCAGGGAAGACTCGGCAGTTGTTTCCCACGCGGAGGGGAGTACGACTGTACGAGGGTTTACTGGTTCTTCTGCCGTCGCCGGAGAATAACAGCAAGTGTGGGTGAGTAGAGGGATGGCTAGGCCAGCGATGGGAGTACAGTGGGGCGGTGAGGCCTGCACGGCAGCACAGCCGGCCGCGGAGAGGAGGGAGCAGGCAGTCCCGCCGACGCTTGTTTGAGCGGCTGGAGCAGGAAGAGCGGAGATTGAAGAAGCACGACGGCCGTTGGATGGACATCCAACAGTCACTGCTTGTGCGTCAACCTTTTTTTAGGAAAGCCTCAAATCTATGGACAACAGCATACAGCCCATCTGCCATTATTTCTAATAATTTACAGCCCATTTGCTAATTCTTAAGGTTTTTTTGGAGCCCATATTGTTTTTGTTAGCATTACAGCCCATATTGTGGCCACGGTTAAAAAAATATACGAAATTTTGCATATTTCGGTGCGGTACGAACTGTTTTTAATCCCGAAATTTTGAGTCACATTCAAACTGATTTTAAAAATAAATGTATATCAATATAAAATCCATAAAATTGTCCACGCATAAAAATTAATGCAATTTAAAATCTCGAAATGAAAAAAAGAAATTTGAAACTAATTGCCGGTTTGATCTGTTTTAAAAATGTACAGCCCATTTTTCATTACTGATAGGCCATTTTCTCGACCAGCCGAATGAAGCTCTCCTCGTCTTGAAAGATTTGCAGCCCAACAGTCCTGACAAAGTGACTTACTTGGCAAATAAAAAAAAGACTGGGTTGTGGCCGTGGACCCAGCTGTCAGCGTCTCCACGTATAGTACTCTTCCGATAGAAGTCGGTCGTTGACCACATTGACCACGCCGCGCCGAGAGCACCAAGGCGGTGGACGACGGCGAGGCCTAGGAAGGGGATGACGCGGAGCCGGGGAAAACGTGGCAGTGGATGCCTAGGCGGAGAGGAGTATGAGGGTTCACTGGTTCGGCTGCGGTGTGAGGCGGCCGTCGCCGCAGAATAACAGGGGGTGTGGGTGAGTAGAGGGATGGCCTGGCGAGCGGTGGGAGTAGTAGGGGGCGGTGAGGCCTCCGCGGTATCACAGCCAGCCACGGGAGGCAGGAGCACGCGGCACGACCGACGCTGGTTTGGGCGGCTCGAGCAAGAAGACCAGAGGTTGAAGAAGCACTACTGCCGTTGGATGAACATCGTACGGTAACTGGAGCTAGAATCGTTCATATTGACTAAGTTGACAAAGCCCTCCGTCCCTGTCAACTTGGTAGGCCCACAAGTCAGCCTCCCACGATGCTAGGTTCCAGCTGGCAGGGGGAGTATTCATTTTTTTGTGCGTAATAAGGAGGCACTTCCTTGCGTGCGAAGATAGCTGGTGGGTCCGACCTGTCAGCGGGGGCACGTTTTTTTCGCAAAATACAAAGACCCTTCCGGTGGGTCCCAGGTGTCAGGTGGAGGAATCAAAGACTTGAGAAGGCGTACAGAACAAGCTAGTGTACCAGTAGATGTTGCTGAGTTTTAGAAGAAAAAAAAGAGAGACGTGCTCCTGTAGCTGGTTCGAATCCAAACCTAGACTGTGACTATATATGGTGCTATGCTACTCTGCGAGTAATGAAACTGACATATCCAACGTTCGCTTCTCCTCTTCTCTACTTACTCTGCCTAGCATCAGAAGCTCTGGCCGCAGCAACCATGTCCGCTGGCTGCTCGTCCACCTAGTCTTCAGCAGGCAACAACCAAATATGTGCCAAGTCGCCACCCGTACCATCGCCTATGGGTCTCATCACACCCCCGCCGGCACGCACACCGCAGCCGGTTGCTCATCGCAACCCGCTACCGTTGGTGTGGTGCCACTGCTGCAAATCACGCAGAGTCATCCGTCGCGTCTCAACCACAATCCTCAACCCTGGCCGAGTCTTCTAAAAATCCCTGAATCATGGGGTAATAATATGTTTAAGTGTTGTTCTGCTGCTTTCAGTTGCTGATTATTTTAATAGTTTGGTTGATGATCTTCCAATTTGATTCATGCAGAAAAGGGAAGATTCGTGTGATTTGTATTTCTGGGAAGTTGCTGATGTGGGGGAGTGCAACTACGATGATTATTTGGTTAGCCGAGGAATCCCAATACCAGTAGGTTGGGGTGTTGGACAAGTAACTGAAGGAATGGCAGAAGAGGAAGATGCAGAGCAGAAGGTTAAAGATGCAGTTCCTCTGATCATGGCCAAGCAACAGCTGCTGAACGGCCTTGACAGCAATGAGGAGATGAAAGAGCTTGTGAAGATAATGGGCAAAATCAATGTGCTCTGTAGGATGATTGTCTCTTTATTTGCAGTGTATGTAGCACTCGTGATGTATTCAGTGGCTATGACATGAGCACTTTGCTGAAACTAGTAATGAATGAAACCTGTGTATCAGGCTGGGCGTAGTGTTGTGAAATGATTTCTATTAACGGAAATCAGGGGTATCCCCTTTTGCTCATAAATAAATAAATAGCAGAGGCCCTTTGGGTAATAAATAAATAAATTAGCAGAGGACCTGTCGGGTCAGCTTTGTTCTCATTCGAAGATGTCGAGAAAATTGCAGTCCAACAGCAAACTATGTCATCAAATTCAAGTTTCACAGCCAAATATGAGTACAACTAAACAACAATGTCATCATTTTTTAGTCGTCATACAATCACCAAACACAAATCAGCATACATAACAAGTGATGTTCTCATAGGAAAATACTAAACAACATGTTCATCAGGTTTCAGTTGTCATAGCAAACACTATTTCACATAGTAGATAAAAAACGTCTTGTGACACGCAAATACGACAAAAGCAATGTAATCATCATCCGCAGCAGCTGCGTCAACATCTTCGCCATGTGTATTAGTCTGAATCGTAATTCCCCATGGTTTCATCTTCTTCTTCGTCCTCAATGTCCGCGAACGTTGGCTTCTTCTTGATCAACTCTTGTATGTCCACAACACGACAGACAATCTTTTCGCCGGCGTCATTGATGTGATGGTTCTCAAAGATATTAGGAACATCTGTGTTATCTTGTACATCAGGAGCAGTGTAAGCATCATCTTGTTGTGCAACTTCATTAAACGAATTCCTCTGCTCAAACCTTTGCACTAATCTCCAGTCATCGCTACGTGCAAATGTGTCTTCCAAGAAAAATATCTGTGTTGCTTGATTTGCCAAAATAAAAGGCTTGTTGGTCTGGTACGCCGCCTTGACATTGATGGATTTGAAATAATCATCAGCTCTGGGTTTTGCGATCCTGGAAAACAGGTTATACCAACGACAGCACAATAGAACCACACACCGATGATCCTCGAAACTGGAGATATACTGCAACTGAACAATGTCTGTTATGTTAGCATACATTTCAGTTGTCTCTTTGTCATACGTATTCATGCTCATGATGGCACTGTTTTGTGTCTTCCTGCCTTCATCTCGTGCAAGGGTGTTGTAGCGCACATCTCCAACAACGCAAGATTCATAATGTCTTACCCGAGTATCAGGACCCATTGCTAGTGAGTAAAGGGCATCATCAACTGCCTGCCCATCCTCCCGCATCTTCTTAACCTATGGTTAGAAAATAGACAAGTTGATCATCTTATGTACTCAATATATTAAAAAAAACTGACAGTGCAATTCAAAAGCTTACATGGCTCTTGAACCATTTCTCAAATCCTGCCATAACCAGTTTGTCAATGTTTCTTGGATTTTGCGGCAGTAACTCCTTTTTGTAGATGCTGCACAACATAGTGATCGCGTCAAACATCTAAATATATAAGAATGTGCTGCAAGTTTAGTAGATTACGATGTATAAGCTGCAGTACATACTTGATATAAGGTAGTATCTCAGGACAGTTATTCAACACATACCAAACCATTTTGTCCAAATCTTTAGGTTTCTCCACTTGTCGACTCTTCCCTGTAACTCGAACAGAATAATCGAAAACAATGAGCTCGGGATTGTCTTCATCCACGTCTTTGCTAAGCTGATCAGCTGTTTCAATGTATTTTGAGCAGAATGTCAATGCTTCTGTAGCAATGTAGGCCTCTGCAATGGAACCCTCGGGTCTACCTCTGTTCCTAACATAGCCCTTGAAAGTGCCTAGCCGCCTTTCAATAGGGTACATCCAGCCATACTGTACTGGACCTCTAAGTAGTGCCTCATCAGGTAGATGAATAGCCAAATGCACCATCACATCAAAGAAGACTGGAGGATATATCTTCTCAAGGTCGCATAGGATAGTTGGTATCTTGTCTCTAAGATGCTCCAAAGCATCTATCCTGATGTTTCTACTGCAGAGTTCCCTGAAGAATTGTCCCAACTCTGCAACTGCTCTGTATAAGTCAGGGCGGCCCAATCCTCTAAGGATAACAGGTAAAACCCTTTGAAGTAGGACGTGGCAGTCATGAGTTTTCAACCCTTGTACCTTGTCTCCATCTGCACTGACTCTCCTTTCAGGGTTGGAAGCAAATCCATGTGGGAATCTCACACGTGACAGGACCTTGCAGAATTCTTTTCTTTTTACCTTGTCCAAGACATACACAGCTGGTGCCATATCCCATGGTTTTCCTTCATCTTGCACCGGCAAATCCTTTCTGATACCCAGGTGTGTCAAATCAATCCTAGATATTAAGGTATCTTTTGTCTTGCCTTCAATATTAAGAAGTGTGCCGATAATGCTGTCACATACATTTTTCTCGATGTGCATCACATCAAGATTATGCCACAGATCCAAATCTTTCCAATACTCCAAGTCCCATAAAGTGGACCTGCGGGTAAACAATAATCTCTCTTCTGCCCTGCCACGCTTCCTTTTCCCGCTACCATTATCAGGATGGTTTCCTGGTGTAATATGCCTGACCTTCTCTAATTCCACTTGCAACTCATCGGCGGTGAGCCTCTTTGGCGCACCACGGTTTTCATGCTTTGCATTGAACACATGTCTTCGGTATTTTCTAGGATGCGGCTTGTCCTTGGCAAGGAAACGACGGTGTCCAATGTAACAGATCTTACTAAGTATTGCGTATGACAGCGGATTCCTGTCACAGCAAACACATGCATTGTAACCATGTGTCGTTCGCCCTGACATAGTGCCCAATGCCGGATAATCATGGATGCACCAAATTATAACAGCAGGTGGAAAGAAATCAGCTGGTGGGCTGCTATATAGGTCTCGAGTGAGAACACCCCTCCATAGCTGTTGAAGTTCCTCCACAAGAGGCTCCATGATCAAATCAAAATCCTTTCCAGGACTTTTTGGACCTGGGATGAGCAAGGCCATCATGTAGTTTGATTCTTTGGTGCAGACATTTGGAGGCATGTTGTAAGGGATAACAAGCACTGGCCACATGCTATATGTGGCGCTCTGGTGGCCAAATGGGTTAAATCCATCTAAAGCTAAGCCAAGTCTAATGTTTCTCGGGTCAGTAACAAACGTTTCGTGCTTCTGATTGAAGCTTTTCCACTCACTACCATGAGATGGATGGCTCATTACATCCTGATCTCTGAAATCCTGGTTCCTAGAATGCCACAGTACATCCTCTCTTGTTTCAGCATCATGAAACAACCTCTGCAATCTTGGTGTAATTGGAAAATGTCTCAGAACATTATGAGGAATCCTCTTCACAGCATCGCCATCTTTCCATCTTGACGATTTGCATTTCGGGCATTCACTTAAGTTGGCATAATCCTTCCGGAACAGAACACAATTATTCTTACAAACATGGATCATATCATATCCAATTCCAACTGCATGAAGGAAATTCTTGATTTTACTGTAGGTGTGTGGCAGCTCAGACACATCTGGGAAAGCTTTGCGGAAAGCAGCCAACATCACATTGAATGATTTGTTGGTCATCCGCTCAGATGTCTTAACCTGAAGAAAGGTGACCATAGCTGAGAATACTGACAGCTTATTTCCTGGGGTGACAGCCACGTTGCATTGTTCCAACATGCGGGCCCACCGTTTTTCTTCTGCAGGTGAAAGTTCATGGAATGCACGAGCATTTCGTAGCATTGTTCAATGTTGGTCAAACTCACTGGCTCCGCCACCACTACCTCCTCCTCCTCCTCTTCCACCTGAGAATCAGGCAGATCAAGATGGTGATCTGCTGCTTCCACGTAGTCAATAACATTGACGTTCACAACTTCACCATGATGAACCCACCTAGTATATGTGACCGACATCCCATACAAGTGTAGATGATTTTGCAGAGTTTACTGGGGTCTTGTAACTGAATTCATACAACTGCTACACGGGCAGAGCACATCTGATTTCGGACCACCGTACTTAGCTCTGATAAAGTTCATAAAGTTTTCAACCCCTCGACATATGCAGCGGAGAATCTTCGAGCAGAAGTTATCCAAGTCCTGTCCATCTGTTAGACACACAAATTAGTTCTTCTACTAGATATTACAGGAAAAACATATATGCTTTTTTATGAAGTCCAGAAGAAAATACCTAGATCGATGTCTAAAGCTATGGCAAGATATTTGGACGAGCAGATCTAAGTAACGAAATAAATGTAAAGCTAATTCAGCAAATAGATTTGAGTGTTAAATTATGGCAGGCTGTTTCAGCAATCAATGAGGCCGAGCACACAGCCATCGAACTATCGAAGGCCATCGCAACAACAAAGATTGAGTGCAGAACAGGGCAAGGAAGCTTCTTAAGCAGATTGGCTACTAGACCATGGCAATCTACGTCACAATAAATATATGGCAGGATATTTTAGCAACTAATCGGCCTTGGCATGCCATCTCAGCTAAGCAGATTGAGTGCAGAACAGGGCAAGGAAGCTTCTTAAGCAGAGCATATTGACTGTAAGCTACTTTGGCAAACAGTGAGATTAACATCGTCTATCAGCTAACATTCAGCGCTACACCGACATGCACGGGGCCTCGGTCTAGAATGCGTGTACCGTGAGAGAAGCTGACCGCCGTGTGTCTCCACACGAACGTCGCCAGCGGTGGCGGCGCTGACCGTCATGCGCCTCCACAAGAACGTCGCCAGCGGTGGTGGCGCGGCTAGAGGACGGCAGTCTACGAGAGCGTACTGTGGGAGCGAGGGGATCGCCGTGCGTCCCCTCGACGAACCGCGGCGCCGACGTATCGGCGTGGCGGGGAGGGCGGCTTTGGCGCTGCGAATGGAGTGGAGGGGGACGGGGGGAGGGGGGTTTGGGGAATATTATTGGCTAGTTGGCCGAAGGGCGGTTGAATCTAGGATTTGGGGGGAATTTTTTGGTGGGGGGAGGATTTTCGCGCGGTGGGCGGGGGGAGTTTGGCGCATGGTTGGTTTCTCCAAGTGCAGTCCCACGTGTTAGTGAAGAGGCAAGCCGAAGCGCGTTCCGTTTGCCTGAGCCATGTGCAGGACCGAACGTGTGTGGGGTGCAATGCGACCGCGACAGGGGTGCTGTGAGTGTACCGCCTTTTTTCCTTTTAAACTAGGTGCTTCGCCCCCTAAAAAAATGTGTTGCTTCGCGCGATCCATCGATACTACTACTAGTAATCCGGTAATCCCGACTAAAACGGCGTGGCCGGGTCTTTTCCCGCGCGATATGCTGGGAGGTTGGCCTAGTTGGGTTTTTTAGGACGAGTAATGCTACACCTATGTAGTCCCAGTTACGTAATTAACATAATGTGAAACGTGGGAGCTGTTGATTGTAGATTGGGGGGAGGGAGGGGCCCACCACCATGAAAATCAGGGGAGGAGAGAGAGGCAATTTACGTTAACCCTTTCGTAGGTTCCCGTAGATGTAGAAAAATGTGAAATGCGTGAATGTGCATTTGCAGATAAGGCCTTCCCTCGTTCATCCTTTTCTCCCACAAGATCTTGATCTTCCGTGAAACGCACGGGCATCTTGCTAGTACTCCTACAATATACTATATTATTGTGAAAGTTCATATACACCGGCCGAGATTAATGCAAACACGGCAGATTTTCATTACATTGTGAACTTTTATAGGACAGAAAAATAAAAGAAACCCGACCCTAAACCTATTCTACGGCGGCGACCGACGTCCTCCATCTGCGATCTCCATGTACGGGGGCGGGGTTCAAGACCCCTGAAGTGAAGGTGCAGTCTCCGGCGAGGAAAAGTAGAACACGGGAGACGGACCGGCCAGTTGGCACACGATGCCCTGCCGCCTCCCATGCCCTACTCATCCTCGGAGGAGTCCCCGACCTCGGCGGTGCCGTACGTTGGATGGCGGCAAGTAGGACGCGTGGCTGACGGTGCTCCCGTCGTCGGCCGCTAGCGTGGCCACCGCTTGTGCGGCGACTTGAGCGAGGGCGGCGACCTCGAGCTCCATCCCCGAAGACAAGCTCTCCCGCAGAGCGTTCGCGCTTGCGGTCATGGCGGATGTGGTGCCAGGTAGGAGGACGATTCTCTATGGTGTGGAGGTTAGCTGGGCATTATCGCTTTAAGTAGCGCATTCCGGTGAGGCCAAGCGTCCTGGTACGTCATTAAGTCGCCGGAGTTGGTTCCACGGGCACCGAGCCTCTTAACGACGGCATACGGACGGATGGCATGAATGCGGGCAGCTGGCGCCGGCTGGGAACGCACCGCGTGACGGCGCGAGGGACGAGGGTTTTTGGTGTGCCAGGGTAGTCAGTTGCGGTCGTGGCAACGTTGGAGATGCCCTTTGCTCACATGCGATCGACGCATGTCATTGAAAAAGCAAGACGACCCGGCATGGTCTCAGGTCCTGAGGATGCAGTTGGCCGCGCTACACCACTCCGCGGATGCGTCCCAGCGCCCCGTGCATCCTCGACGAGCCGGGTGTTGGGGTGTGTTTGGATTGTGGCCAAAGTTCACCTTACCAAAATTTTGGTCATGACCCAAAGATTGGTCTTTGTTTGGATGGTTGCCATTTTTTTTGAGGTTTTGTTCATGACCCAAAAATGGATGGTTGCCATTTTTTTGGCATGCCAATGAACTCTAGCCAACTCTAGTTCATTTTTCTTGCCAATGTCGGCCAAATCATGGGAAACCAAAACCTCAACCAAAATTTTGGCTACCCAATGCTTTGATGGGGCAACCTTGGGCACAAACCAAACATACTAGCTGTTGGTCGTGCCACAGCACTAACGCCACCCTCGGCACACTGAAACCGACCATGTCTAGCGACGATGAGCGTGTCGCTCTGTCGCCGTGTCCAGAGGCGGTGCTGGAGCTGCGCCACGTTGTTGGCCCCCACGACCCACATGAACGGTTGCCGGTGGCGAGGAGGTCGCGGGCCAGCTCCTCCATTGGACTAGTTTGTGCTACGTCGTCCCGACAAGTGTGCCCCACATGTCGGTTTCCCTGTTTTCCCAGCCATATTCGAGCGTCAGTGCTCCGCATTGCGCAGTAGGCCTTTCACTATGTAGGCCAAGAGAGACAACTTATTGTTTATTTGAGCCGGTCAAGTATAATAATGTGGCGTTTGCTTATTTCTCATTCATCTCCAACCCTCTTCTCCATCGATCATGTCGCCCTCCGGTCGAGTCCATCCTCCCGCATGCCTCATTTGAACATTCTGCCGAGTATCATTCGCATGTGGGCCTAGACCATGCTTGTATTTCCAATGTTTATTTGTAATTTGTCTGACATGCATACAAACAAACAGTTCGTTTGAAGTTTCACTTTGCCTCCACTACGTGTCGCTTCGCGTCTTAGTTTTGGCATCCCATTCGGTTCATGCATGCCCCGACACATGTTGACGAGATTGATTGATGTTCAGAGATCAATTGCGTGTCGTGCAAGGAGATAAAGGTTTGGTCTGTTTCTATGATAGAAATGACCCGCGGGGTGGGGGGTGTGGATCTGAGGGAGTATATTGTATGTTCATAAGTGAAACGAACGTATTGTACCCACCCTAGTCCTCTTTCAATCGATCTCCGGACCCCGAGATGAAATCAAGAGAGAGCGAGTGGGGGCATGTGTGATACCTATGGCGGATTCAAAATTTTGAACCAGTGATCATAGCATCCGCAAATCATATATAATGGGTATTCAATGTTCGTTTCGTTTTTGAACGTACAATATACTCCCTCCTATACTTTCATGTTTACATATAAGTTTTATGGTAGTCAAAGTATCTCTACTTTGACAAAAAAAGTATCAACATTCAACAACGCCCAATCAATATTGTTAGATTCGTACGTACTCCTAGATTTGTACTCGAGATGGTTTCCAATTTGTTTTCAACCACGTGAATGTGTGTGACACCCAAGTTTTTATTTGGATTTTTCAAAAGATTTTTTTTATTTGACTTGAGGGGAGTGATTTAAATTTTTCCTTTAAGAGAACTCTCCCTCTCAAATATTTTTTTTATGGCAAAAGTTTTATTTGGATTCACCCAAGATCTGTCTTTGGTCTTGGAGGTTCTTGCTTTTCATTTGGACTCAAGACCAAATGTTTTTCTTTTGGGGAAAACAACTTTTAAAAATCTTTTTGGAAATGCACTATGGCTTTTGGAAAACTCCTTTGCCACTTTCAACAATTCCTTCTTGCCATGGCCTTAGTGCAAATCCTCTCTCCTAACCCCTCCCTCACCTTTGGATCTTGATCTGCATCAAATCTAGCAAGTTGGACCTCCCCATGTGATCATTTCCATTTGAATCTTATTCAAACAAGTTTCTGTCTTCTATCCTACTACTTGGAGATTTACAAAGGAACTCCATTTTCTGTTTTGATTTTTGCCCCCAAACCAACTCTCCTCCCTAGTCCTTTGAACCCTCAACCAAGACCCATGAAGATCCACTGGTCTTCAATTCAAAATTTTCAAACTACACATGCTGCAAGTTTGGACCAGATTTGTCAAATTTGGTGAAATTCATTCAAAACCTTCTCCAAAAATCCCAAGTAAAATCCGGCAGCCTCTGGGTGCATTGAGTGGTCATCTCACCAAGTTACAGCTCCAGAAAAATTCATCTCATTGCAAAATCTCTCTGTCGAACACCTGCAGTGCATGGTCATGTCAAGTTCAGAAAGTTCAGAGATTCAGTCAGTGGCCTGCTGTCGTCTTCTTCAGAGAAGGACGTCGATCTTGCCAGTGCCTCTGCGTCGCCTTGCGCCTCGTCCCCTCCCCCTTGTTCCTGCACCGCACGAACGCCTGGCGCCTTGCGGGCGTCGGCGACGAGCAGCAGAAGGTGCGCCGCCCCGTGACCGACGCCCGCGGCGGCTTTGCGGACGCCAGCGGGAGACACGGCACCGACGACGCCACCAAGCGCCGCCCAAACCACCGGAGCTCGCCACGTGGCCTTCCACTCCCCCGAACGCGCTGACCACCCTCGTCGTGAACCGCAGGGCGCGGAGCGCGCTCTCTGCCGCCGTCGAGCCCGTGCGGTCACCACACCGTGGACCGACGCCATTACGCCAAGACCATCTCCGTTTAGTTGTAAAACGACTCCAGTAACCTCCACTGATGCTGCCTGGCCGCTCAAACCCCCTGCCAATCCACTGCTCCACCGTAATCGCTCGCCGGAGATTCTCCGTTCACGGCCACCCCGTCGATCCGCCTATAAATAGAGGCCCCGAGCTTCAACTCGAGCACCCACCAGCCCTGCACTCCCCCTAGAGCATGCCTAGCCACTGGAAGAGCCCCGAGGAGGTCTCCTTCCTCGACTCCGGCCGCCGCGACCCGCCACGGGATCCAGCCCGATTCGCCCCCGTGTGTGCTCCTCCGCCTCCATTCTCTTACCAGTAGCTTCACCATGCATCCCTCTTTCTGACCCGCACTTCAATTTGAAGCTTGCAGCCCTCCACCGGAGTTCCCCATCCTCACCCGAGCCGCCGTCCGCCGGAGAAAGTGTCGCCGTCGACGTGGTGCTCCCCGTTGGACGAGTCCACCACCCACCGACGCGGAAGAAGACGCTGAAGCTCTTGGTACGCTCCGTTTCTCCTAACTCGTCGTGGTTCGACGCCGGCGTCCACCGCAGTCTTCGGGCGCCAGCGAGCTTTTCAAACCTGACATGTGGACCCCGCGTGTCAGCCTCTGTTTTATTCCACCTCGAACTGTTTTCTGTTGACGCCTTCGGGCAAATACGTTTTCTCCTTTGCGCTTGCGCATTCCCAATCGAACCGTTTTCTGTTTTCTCGGTTAAAACCCTGGAACTTTTCTGTTTCATTACAGATAAGTCCCTGGACAGAAACCTTTATAACTTTTTAATAAAAAGGAATTTTTGAGTGATTCTTTTTCTGACAATCTTCAAATTTTGTCTAGTTTTTTATGGGATTTATTTGAAAAATATTTGGAAAAGTTTCTGTGCACCCATTGGTTTTCACGTTAGTACCCGTTTCGTGATTGCCGTAGGTTCCGGAAGAGGTGACGGAGCCGCGAACTTCGCCGAACTAGACTCCGACTTCTCCGAACCAGGCAAGCATGTGTTGAACATTTGATATGACAGGTGTTTTGCATGTTTGCGTGAAAGTTTGTGCGTGGCATATGAGTGTCGGTAAATACCTCGTTGCTTGTAAGGCAACGACCTGGTTGTTCCAAAGTTGCGATGACCCCTGATGAGAGGTGGCCTAATCATGTGGTGACATGAAGGGCAGCAAGGTGGTACTGTTGTAGCATACCAGCCTTGCGTCATCCGACTTTCTTCGACGTTAACGTGGTTGGAGCCACGTTATCGTTCTTTTCCCGCATGTTCCAAAGTTGCGATGATCTCTCATGAGAGATGGCCTAATCATGTGGTGACATGAAGGGCAGCAAGGTGGTACTGTTGTAGCATACCAGCCTTGCGTCATCCGACTTTCTCCGACGTTAACGTGGATAGAGCCACGTTATCGTTCCTTCCCCCTTCCGTGCTACCACATGTCTCATTGCCAGGATGCGGTTTAGTAAGTTGGTAACCTCTTTCCGTGTACACACCAAACAGAGAGGCCGGGATGATGGTACCTTGGCCCAGGATTAAAGCCAGTCATCCGGTCAGGGGGCATGGGTGTTTCTGGTTGGGACCGAGAGGGGGGGCACCCCCTTAGAGCGCGCGTATAGAAATTTGATCCCATGCTACGCGAGGTTGTAGCCTCCCCGTCTCAAGGTTTTTCTTGAACGTTGCCGAGGGTGATCCCTGGCTTCGGATGGTTGAATTGGGTGTGTACTGGTTAGACGTGTTTCTCCCAAAACACCGTAGACGGAACTAGTCCCCGTGACTACTGAAATCCGTTGGCTGTGGTTAAGCACAAACTCTGCAGAGTCAATTCTCTCCAAATCATCGTATCCATGACCAAGTAATGAAAACATTATATCCATATCTATCCGCGTGGAAGAAACTTGACCCCGGTGAACAATCTCTAGTGGTAAATCCAGATTTATTATTATTCCTGTGGATGGACTAACTTTATTTTTGCCTCATGCTTGTGATAATTTATGTTCCCGTACTGTTGTATTATTGAGTTGTGATATAAGCCCTTTATGTGACGTCGCGCAGACGTCCGATTGTGGCGTGTTCTTGTTCCTTACTTTAAATATAAGCCCTTTTTGTGATGTCGCTCAGACGTCCGACTGTGGCATGCACCGTATTTATCTTCTGTTATAAGCCCTTTATGTGGTGTCGCCCCGACGCCCGACTGTGGCATTATTATTCCGCATTTTCCGCTCGAGGAGTCTTTCAGACACTCGTTTGGCACCAGTATTACTACTTTGCATTTTCCGCTCGAGGAGTCTTTCATACACTCGTTTGGCACCAGTATTACTACTTTGCATTTTCCGCTCGAGGAGTCTTTCAGACACTCGTTTGGCACCAGTATTACTACTTTGCATTTTCCGCTCGAGGAGTCTTTCAGACACTCGTTTGGCACCAGTATTACTACTTTGCATTTCCGCTCGAGGAGTCTTTCAGACACTCGTTTGGCACCAGTATTACTATTCTGCAGTTTCCGCTCGAGGCGTCATTCAGACCCTCGCTTGGCACCCAGTATTTATTACCTCTATGTCTGATCGCACCGGTTAACTTGTTCATGTGCTTCATGTTTACATTTGTTATATCTTATGTCCGAACTGTCTTGCGAGTACTTTCATAGTACTCACCTGGCTTGTTGATTTGGCCAGATGTTGACGAAGGCGATCTCTTGGATGAAGAGTTTGACAGCGCGTCCGATGCCTAGAGGAGTCCCAGTCAGTCCTGCGCGATCCCGGATATTGGTCACTTGTATTGTATACGCTTCCGCCACCCGCAATAAGTCTCCTCGAGCCTCACTCCGACGCTCGAAGAGCTGTAGTCTTCTGGAATCATATCACTCGCTTCGCGGTGATATTTCCACCACCGCTATTATCGTGAGTTAGTAGTTGCCACCCTATCCGCCGTATTGTTTTAGCGGCGTCCATGTAATAAATTGTTGGGCAGTCTCTGCTCAACCTTGTATTATATTTAGTACTCCTGGTATTTTCTCTTCTGTGACCAAGATATTGTCTACCAGTGAGAAGGAATTCTTCCTCGCTGGTCCGTAAAAGGGATTGGTCTCTCAATAATTATTTTATTGAAAAACCGGTCGTGACAAGCTTGGTATCAGAGCCAGGCTGACTGTAGGAAGCCACTAGGTGCGAGCGCTAATCGGTTATTAGCGTTTTTGTGCTTTTTCAGCATTTTTGCAATTGTAGCTATTTTCTGTTGGTCATCATAAATTTATGACATGACTACTCAGAATTTTTGCCTACTTTTGTAGATGGCTGGCAGCAGCTGTGAGAATCGAGTGTTCACCAACGTGCCCGAGGGGTTTTTCAAGCTCCTCATCTCCATCACCAAGCTCACGATCGGGCCAGCAGCTCGCTCGGAGTTCACACTCTATCAGCACAAGCTCGGTGACGACGTGTCTATGCACCAAGCTGTGGTGCAGTTCAAGGGAGGACGTTCTGCTGCACGCCACGTCCGTTTTGTGGGAAGGGCCATGCCTACGGAGAGGCATGCCATGTAGATGGCTGCCCGTGAGGCGATAGCTCGCCTTCGGGACATCCTTCCTACAATGAAGACTCGTCGCTACCGCTACCTCCCATGCCATGTGCCATACACCAGCCACTATGCGTTCGCCTGCCATCGGGGAGAACGAGATGAAGCCATCGAGATGGTTGTGGAGTATCTCAAGGCTCTGGAGGAGTCTTTCGACAACCTCGTAGATGATCTTGTGGCTGCCCGCATGGACTTAGTCCGGGGCGGTCCTGCCAGCAGGAAGGAGCTTCTCCACACGGCACCGCCTCTGACATTCATCTCGTCTTCAGCCTCGTATGCACCGACCGTTTTGGCCACTGCTCGCCGTCTGCCCACCACTGAGGAGTTCGACCGAGTCATCGCCCCTACTCCAGTCAGAGCCGCTCCGCCGGCCGCACGCGCTCTACCACCAGTCGCCCCCGCACCATCACCGCAGCGCAGCGTCGTGCGCCAGGAGCCAGCTAGAGAGGAGGTGGAAGTTGATTCTCCTGGACCGCTGAGCCTTGCCATCGGCAAGGGGAAGGAGATCTTCACCATCTCCGACTGAGAGCGCCGAGTAGCCGCGTGTTATGCCTGCTTGTATGATGTGTTGTTTTATCTGTACGCTAGTTTGTATTGGTGTGTTTGCTGCCTGCCGGAGTAGTACGCTAGTTTTATAATAACATGTCAGGATGTGTACACGCATCCTGAGTGATGTATCATGTGTTTGCTTTTCGCATGTAAGATTTATGTTAAGCACTTCTCCTCCGTGAAAAAAATCATTTGTGTTTCTTTGAAAACCTTGAAGCCTCTTTAATTGTTGCCTTTGCAAGATTTTTTTGTGCTACACAGCTTTCTCATGGGTTTTGCAAATAATACCCCAGACTGGAAAAATGTCTCGCCCATGGACTCGCTCTATGCCCAATCAGCCAGAAGAGGTTTACGGGACACAGACCAGCAACAATTTCACTCAGGGTCAGTCCAGCCAACAAGACAGCGAAGCAGCACTGTCTCAAGTATGCCGTCTCTTCGAGCAAAGCCAGCAACAACACCAAGAGATGATGAATCATGTCATCAATATGGGAAACCACCGTGAACCCTATCAACCACATTCCAAGTTATCTGAGTTACATTATCAACCACATTCCAAGTTATCTGAGTTACAGAAGACTCGCCCCTCAACTTTTGCTCACACCGATAGACCGCTGGAAGCCGATGATTGGCTTCGTGAGATTGAAAGGAAACTGATTATTGCTCAGTGCTCAGATCATGAGAAGGTGCTCTATGCACCACACTACCTTACTGGAGCAGCCGCAACATGGTGGGAAAACTTCCTACACATGCATCCCAGGGAACACAACATCACCTGGGAAGAATTCAAGGAAGGCTTCCGTGGGGCACACATCCCCAGGAGCATCCTAAAGATCAAGAAGAGAGAGTTTGATGACCTGAAGCAAAGAGGCATGTCCGTCACAGAATACAACGGCCAGTTTATCCAACTGTCTCGTTATGCCTACGACGAGCACATGACAGAAAGCAAGAAGATGGAAAAATTCCTGGACGGCCTGGCACCAGCGTTAAGATGCCAACTGATCGTGCACACCTTTCCGGATTTTAAGACGCTGGTGGACAAGGCCATCACCCTGGAGAATGAGCGCCGTAGTCTGGAAGATATCCACAAGCGAAAGAGGGACAAGACGACTCTTGCTCGCAGCAACCGAGGCAAGACTGAGGTCCCGAGGAAAGACGCAAGGAGATCCACGACTACCGAGCCAAGGCCCGTCGGACAATTTCATGCCAGGGATAAGGAGTACACATACCGTCCAGGGGTCACCTGCTATGCTTGTGGTCAACAAGGGCATTATGCTAAACAGTGCCCGAAGCCAAGAGACTCGGCACCCAAGCCGAACAATGGTGGAAACAATCCAGCCCCCAAGCGCAACAACTTCAACCCCAGCAACAACCACAGGAAGGGTCACCTGAACCATGTGACCAGGGAAGAAGCGCAGAATGCCCCAGACATCGTGCTCGGTACGTTCCCTGTCAACACAGTACCTGCCACGGTTTTGTTTGATTCTGGAGCTTCCCATTCGTTCGTTTCGAAGAGTTTTGTTTCGCAACATGGTTTTCCGATACTTCCCTTGGAAAAATCTATGATCATCAAGTCCCCCAGAAATAGGCAAATCGCTCAGGGTTACTGCCAAGGAGTGGTCATTGAGTTCGAAGGACTACAATTCCACGCGAATCTCATCGTGTTGGAAAGTAAAGGACTGGATGTCATTTTAGGGATGGACTGGTTGACCGCCAACAAAGGATTCATCGACTGTTTCAAGCGGACAGTGATTCTCACCCACCATCACGGCAAGACGATAAGAGTTTCCGCCCAAGAAAGGCCACGATCACAGCAACCAAAACTGAACAAAATGGACATTGCAGAACTGAGAAAGGTTCCAGTGGTATGCGAGTTTCCTGATGTGTTCCTTGAAGAACTACCAGGCATGCCACCAGACCGAGAGATAGAATTCAGCATTGAACTAGCACCTGGCACCGCTCCCATCTATAAGAAGCCGTATAGAATGGCACCCTCAGAATTGGTGGAGTTGAAGAAGCAGATAAAGGAGTTGTTGGACAAAGGATTTATTCGAGCCAGCTCCTCACCATGGGGTTCGCCAGTGTTGTTCACCAAGAAGAAGGATGGGACATTGAGACTGTGCATAGACTATTGAGCCCTCAATATGGTCACCATCAAAAACAAATATCCGATGCCACGGATAAATGATTTGTTTGACCAGCTCGCACAAGCCAAGGTATTTTCAAAGATTGATTTGAGATCGGGATACCATCAACTGAAGGTACGGACAGAAGATATCCCCAAGACAGCATTCATTTCCAGATATGGGTTATACGAGTTTACAGTGATGCCTTTTGGACTAACGAACGCCCCCGCATATTTCGTCCACCTCATGAACAAAGTGTTCATGAAATACATGGACAAATTTGTGGTGGTATTCATTGACGATATTCTGGTTTACTCAAGGACACCAGAAGAGCGTGCTGAGCACCTCAGGATTGTTTTGGGAGAATTGAGGAAACATCAGTTGTACGCCAAATTTAGCAAATGCGAATTTTGGCTAAGACAAGTTGGTTTCTTGGGCCATATATTGAACCAAGAAGGCGTGGCCATAGACCCAGAAAAAGTCAAGGCCATACTAGACTGGAAACCACCCGCCAATGTTACAGATGTGCGGAGTTTCCTAGGAATGGCCGGATATTACAGGAGATTTATTGAAGGATTCTCCACTGTGGCAAAACCTATGACACAGTTACTCAAGAAGGACAAGAAATTCGTATGGACGGAAGCATGTGAGCAGAGCTTCCAAGAACTCGAGAAGAAGCTGACAACCGCACCGGTCTTAACTGTGCCAGACATACACAAGAGCTTTGAAGTGTATTGTGACGCGTCCCGAAAAGGTCTCGGATGTGTGCTAATGCAGGATGGCAAAGTTGTCGCATATGCCTCCAGGCAGCTGCGAAAACATGAGGAAAATTACCCAACACATGACTTGGAGCTAGCAGCAGTTATACATGCACTCAAGGAGTGGAGGCACTTTCTGTTGGGAAATCGCTGTGAAATATATACGGACCATAAGAGCCTCAAATATATTTTCACACAGCCAGAGCTGAATTTACGCCAACGACGCTGGTTGGAACTAGTCAAGGACTATGACGTCGGTATTCACTACCACCCAGGGAAAGCAAATGTAGTGGCCGATGCCCTTAGTCGAAACCCCAGCCCGGACAGTGACTGTCAGCAAAATTTGAGGCCTGAGTTTCAGCGAGAGTTCACTAGGCTCAACATGATGTTAGTCTCTGAGGGCACCGTATCGAACCTGGAGATACAACCCACCCTGGTGGAACAAATTAAGAAGGCTCAACAGGGACATCCCAGCATCGAAGGCATAAAGAAGAAAATGAATCTTAGTAAGACTTCAGAGTTCGTCACGGACAGTGAAGGAACATTATGGTACCGAGACAGACTTTGCGTACCTAACATTGAGGAACTCAAGCAACAGATCTTGACGGAAAGCCACACCGCCCCATACTCGATCCATCCTGGAGGAACCAAAATGTACAAGGACATCCAGGAAAGATTTTGGTGGCACGGTATGAAAAGAGATATAGCCACATTCATTGCTTGTTGCGATTCATGTCAGCGCATCAAGGCCGAGCACCAAAAGCCAGCAGGGCTACTCCAGCCTAACAGGATACCGGAGTGGAAATGGGATGAAATAGGAATGGACTTCATTATCGGATTGCCCCGATCACAACGCGGAAATGACGCCATATGGGTCATCACAGACCGACTAACCAAGGTTGCTCATTTCATTCCCGTGAAGACTACCTACTCCACACAAAGACTGGCAAAACTTTATTTCTCCCGTATAGTTTGCTTGCACGGAGTCCCAAAGACTATAATATCAGACCGAGGCACCCAATTCGTCTCCAAATTTTGGGATCACCTACAACAAGCTCTGGGCACGCAACTAGCTTTCAGTACAGCATACCACCCTCAGACTGATGGACAAACAGAGCATGTAAACCAAATCCTAGAGGATATGCTAAGAGCCTGTGTGCTCACCTATGGATCCAGTTGGGAAGAGAGTTTGCCATATGCCGAATTTGCTTACAACAACAGTTACCAAGCCAGCTTGCAAATGGCACCCTTTGAAGCGTTGTACGGACGAAGGTGTCGTACCCCTCTGAATTGGTCAGAAACAGGTGACAGCCGTATCTTCGGCCCAGACATGCTTAAAGAGGCCGAGGAGAAAGTTAAACAAATCAGGGACAGACTCAAGACAGCACAGAGCCGACAAAAGAGCTACTATGATCAGAAGCATCGTGAGGTCAGCTTTGAACCTGGTGATTCCGTATACCTCCGAGTGTCTCCTATGAGGGGTCTGCAACGGTTCAAAATTAAGGGGAAGCTAGCCCCAAGATTTATTGGACCATTTTGTGTAAAGGCACGAAGAGGCACGGTGGCCTACCAACTAGACCTACCCAAGGAGCTGTCAGACGTCCATGACGTATTCCACGTCTCGCAGTTGAGGAAATGCGTGAGTAACCCAGAGAAACATGTACCTCATGAAGACATTGATATGCAACCAGATCTCACCTACAGAGAAAGGCCAGTAAAGATTTTAGAAGAGTCTGAACGGAGGACCCGTCAGAAAACGACAAGATTTTTCAGGGTTCAGTGGAGCAACCACACTGAGGATGAAGCCACATGGGAAAGGGAAGATTTCCTCCGAGCAGAGTATCCATATCTATTTGAGGAGCAGCAGAAATCTCGAGGACGAGATTTTTCCTAAGGGGGTAGGTGTTGTGACACCCAAGTTTTTATTTGGATTTTTCAAAAGATTTTTTTATTTGACTTGAGGGGAGTGATTTAAATTTTTCCTTTAAGAGAACTCTCCCTCTCAAATATTTTTTTTATGGCAAAAGTTTTATTTGGATTCACCCAAGATCTGTCTTTGGTCTTGGAGGTTCTTGCTTTTCATTTGGACTCAAGACCAAATGTTTTTCTTTTGGGGAAAACAACTTTTAAAAATCTTTTTGGAAATGCACTATGGCTTTTGGAAAACTCCTTTGCCACTTTCAACAATTCCTTCTTGCCATGGCCTTAGTGAAAATCCTCTCTCCTAACCCCTCCCTCACCTTTGGATCTTGATCTGCATCAAATCCGGCAAGTTGGACCTCCCCATGTGATCATTTCCATTTGAATCTTATTCAAACAAGTTTCTGTCTTCTATCCTACTACTTGGTTACAAAGGAACTCCATTTTCTGTTTTGATTTTTGCCCCCAAACCAACTCTCCTCCCTAGTCCTTTGAACCCTCAACCAAGATCCATGAAGATCCACTGGTCTTCAGTTCAAAATTTTCAAACTACACTTGCTGCAAGTTTGGACCAGATTTGTCAAATTTGGTGAAATTCATTCAAAACCTTCTCCAAAAATCCCAAGTAAAATCCGGCAGCCTCTGGGTGCATTGAGTGGTCATCTCACCAAGTTACAGCTCCAGAAAAATTCATCTCATTGCAAAATCTCTCTGTCGAACACCTACAGTGCATGGTCATGTCAAGTTCAGAAAGTTCAAAGATTCAGTCAGTGGCCTGCTGTCGTCTTCTTCAGAGAAGGACGTCGATCTCGCCAGTGCCTCTGCGTCGACTTGCGCCTCGTCCCCTTCCCCTTGTTCCTGCACTGCACGAACGCCTGGCGCCTTGCGGGCGTTGGTGACGAGCAGCAGAAGGTGCGCCGCCCCGTGACCGACGCCGGCGGCGGCTTTGTGGACGCCAGCGGGAGACACGGCGCCGACGACGCCACCCAGCGCCGCCCAAACCACCGGAGCTCGCCGCGTGGCCTTCCACTCCCCCGAACGCGCTGACCACCCTCGTCGTGAACCGCAGGGCGCGGAGCGCGCTCTCTGCCGCCGTCGAGCCCGTGCGGTCACCACACCGTGGACCGACGCCATTACGCCAAGACCATCTCCGTTTAGCTGTAAAACGACTCCAGTAACCTCCACTGATGCTGCCTGGCCGCTCAAACCCCCTGCCAATCCACTGCTCCGCCGTAATCGCTCGCCGGAGATTCTCCGTTCACGGCCACCCCGTCGATCCGCCTATAAATAGAGGCCCCGATCTTCAACTCGAGCACCCACCAGCCCTGCACTCCCCCTAGAGCACGCCTAGCCACTGGAAGAGCCCCGAGGAGGTCTCCTTCCTCGACTCCGGCCGCCGCGACCCGCCACGGGATCCAGCCCGATTCGCCCCCGTGTGTGCTCCTCCGCCTCCATTCTCTTACCAGTAGCTTCACCATGCATCCCTCTTTCTGACCCGCACTTCAATTTGAAGCTTGCAGCCCTCCATCGGAGTTCCCCATCCTCACCCGAGCCGCCGTCCGCCGGAGAAAGTGTCGTCGTCGACGTGGTGCTCCCCGTTGGACGAGTCCACCACCCACCGACGTGGAAGAAGACGCTGAAGCTCTTGGTACCCTCCGTTTCTCCTAACTCGCCGTGGTTCGACGCCGGCGTCCACCGCAGTCTTCGGGCGCCGGCGAGCTTTTCAAACCTGACATGTGGACCCCGCGTGTCAGCCTCTGTTTTATTCCACCTCGAACCGTTTTCTGTTGACGCCTTCGGGCAAATACGTTTTCTCCTTTGCGCTTGCGCATTCCCAATCGAACCGTTTTCTGTTTTCTCGGTTAAAACCCTGGAACTTTTCTGTTTCATTACAGATAAGTCCCTGGACAGAAACCTTTATAACTTTTTAATAAAAAGGAATTTTTGAGTGATTCTTTTTCTGACAATCTTCAAATTTTGTCTAGTTTTTTATGGGATTTATTTGAAAAATATTTGGAAAAGTTTCTGTGCACCCATTGGTTTTCACGTTAGTACCCGTTTCGTGATTGCCGTAGGTTCCGGAAGAGGTGACGGAGCCGCGAACTTCGCCGAACTAGACTCCGACTTCTCCGAACCAGGCAAGCATGTGTTGAACATTTGATATGACAGGTGTTTTGCATGTTTGCGTGAAAGTTTGTGCGTGGCATATGAGTGTCGGTAAATACCTCGTTGCTTGTAAGGCAACGACCTGGTTGTTCCAAAGTTGCGATGACCCCTGATGAGAGGTGGCCTAATCATGTGGTGACATGAAGGGCAGCAAGGTGGTACTGTTGTAGCATACCAGCCTTGCGTCATCCGACTTTCTTCGACGTTAACGTGGTTGGAGCCACGTTATCGTTCTTTTCCCGCATGTTCCAAAGTTGCGATGATCTCTCATGAGAGATGGCCTAATCATGTGGTGACATGAAGGGCAGCAAGGTGGTACTGTTGTAGCATACCAGCCTTGCGTCATCCGACTTTCTCCGACGTTAACGTGGATAGAGCCACGTTATCGTTCCTTCCCCCTTCCGTGCTACCACATGTCTCATTGCCAGGATGCGGTTTAGTAAGTTGGTAACCTCTTTCCGTGTACACACCAAACAGAGAGGCCGGGATGATGGTACCTTGGCCCAGGATTAAAGCCAGTCATCCGGTCAGGGGGCATGGGTGTTTCTGGTTGGGACCGAGAGGGGGGCACCCCCTTAGAGCGCGCGTATAGAAATTTGATCCCATGCTACGCGAGGTTGTAGCCTCCCCGTCTCAAGGTTTTTCTTGAACGTTGCCGAGGGTGATCCCTGGCTTCGGATGGTTGAATTGGGTGTGTACTGGTTAGATGTGTTTCTCCCAAAACACCGTAGACGGAACTAGTCCCCGTGACTACTGAAATCCGTTGGCTGTGGTTAAGCACAAACTCTGCAGAGTCAATTCTCTCCAAATCATCGTATCCATGACCAAGTAATGAAAACATTATATCCATATCTATCCGCGTGGAAGAAACTTGCCCCCGGTGAACAATCTCTAGTGGTAAATCCAGATTTATTGTTATTCCTGTGGATGGACTAACTTTATTTTTGCCTCATGCTTGTGATAATTTATGTTCCCGAACTGTTGTATTATTGAGTTGTGATATAAGCCCTTTATGTGACGTCGCGCAGACGTCCGATTGTGGCGTGTTCTTGTTCCTTACTTTAAATATAAGCCCTTTTTGTGATGTCGCTCAGACGTCCGTCTGTGGCATGCACCGTATTTATCTTCTGTTATAAGCCCTTTATGTGGTGTCGCCCCGACGCCCGACTGTGGCATTATTATTCTGCATTTTCCGCTCGAGGAGTCTTTCAGACACTCGTTTGGCACCAGTATTAATACTTTGCATTTTCCGCTCGAGGAGTCTTTCAGACACTCGTTTGGCACCAGTATTACTACTTTGCATTTTCCGCTCGAGGAGTCTTTCAGACACTCGTTTGGCACCAGTATTACTACTTTGCATTTTCCGCTCGAGGAGTCTTTCAGACACTCGTTTGGCACCAGTATTACTACTTTGCATTTTCCGCTCGAGGAGTCTTTCAGACACTCGTTTGGCACCAGTATTACTATTCTGCAGTTTCCGCTCGAGGCGTCATTCAGACCCTCGCTTGGCACCCAGTATTTATGACCTCTATGTCTGATCGCACCGGTTAACTTGTTCATGTGCTTCATGTTTACATTTGTTATATCTTATGTCCGAACTGTCTTGCGAGTACTTTCATAGTACTCATCTGGCTTGTTGATTTGGCCAGATGTTGACGAAGGCGATCTCTTGGATGAAGAGTTTGATAGCGCGTCCGATGCCTAGAGGAGTCCCAGTCAGTCCTGCGCGATCCCGGATATTGGTCACTTGTATTGTATACGCTTCCGCCACCCACAATAAGTCTCCTCGAGCCTCACTCCGACGCTCGAAGAGCTGTAGTCTTCTGGAATCATATCACTCGCTTTGCGGTGATATTTCCACCACCGCTATTATCGTGAGTTAGTAGTTGCCACCCTATCCGCCGTATTGTTTTAGCGGCGTGCATCTAATAAATTGTTGGGCAGTCTGTGCTCAACCTTGTATTATATTTAGTACTCCTGGTATTTTCTCTTCTGTGACCAAGATATTGTCTACCAGTGAGAAGGAATTCTTCCTCGCTGGTCCGTAAAAGGGATTGGTCTCTCAATAATTATTTTATTGAAAAACCGGTCGTGACAATGTGCTTGTTCTCGCGCATGCTCTTCCTACTAGGATTTCGCCACGTATAGCCAGTCCAATAGTAACTTTTTTAAGCTCCCTGTCCAATAGTACAAGTGGAGTACTGACAACATCTGTACTAGAGTATGCAGTGCTCATAGTTGTACTCCCTCCTTCCATTTATATAGGGCCTATGTGGAGGGGAGAGATGTGAAAAAGTAAGGGGAGTGAGCTCTCATGCAAGAGCCTAGCTATATACGCATTCCTAGTTAAATACATACAATAAATATGAAGAAAGAGAAGAGGAGATGGAAAAGGTACTAATACAATAGCCAACCTTATATTTTTTTGCGGGAAATAGCCAACCTTATAGCCCACACTACTGTATGAGTGCATATAATAGATGATGGCTATAGATGACATGGCAGTTCCTTATATCCATCGACTGGCTATATTATTAACCATGCTCTAATGCGTTTTTCAAAACCGCACTATTGACAAGATTAATAGTACATGAGATGTATAATGTGAAAATTATATCATTGGAAGCTCCTTTCACATACGTATCCCTGCCTTACCCTCCCTTTCGGTCACTTACTGGCGGACCCCATGCTTGCTAGGCCCCGCATGTCAGTTACTCAATGGGTTCGGCCACGTCAGGGGATCCTCATCCGTAGTATACTCCCTTTGTTTTTATTTACTCCGCATAAAATGAAGCGGGCGGGGGAGGGGGAAGGACATCGGTTTGCTCTCAACTGCGGTCCCACAAGCGAGCGAAAACGCAAGACGAAGCGCGTTCCATTCGGTGAGCAACGTGGAGGGTCCAGCATGCCGGGCTGCAACGCAAAGGCGACAAGAGCGATGTACAGTCAAAACCGATTGACAGGTCATCACCGGAACCACTATTCCACCAGAACCGTCGCTGCTCGGCCTACGCCAGCAACTGCCCTAAAACCACACCTAATCTCCAGCCCCTTCCCCCACCTTTCGATCCCCTAGCCCGCATCAAGCGTCCCCTAGTTCGTCGGAAAGCCATGGTGCGTCGCATGATCACGTACTACAAGATGCTGACGCCGGAGCGCCGCGTAGAAATCGCGGCGGCGGTCGGCACCAGAGACCTCCGTTCCCAAGCTCGCTTTGCGGCTGGCCAATCCCCGAGTTCTCTGGAGCCAAGCTACGAGGAGGAGGAAGCCGATCCAATGTTCATGGCGGAGGTCGCGGCACAGAAGTCCCCCGATGGGTATGAGACGATGGACGTCGACTTCTTGCCGGCGTCCGAGTCCCCCATGGTGCAGGCGGACCAGCGGTTCAACCTAGCGATACTAAAGGAGGACCGGGAGGCAGAGGCTCAACTCGACGTGGAGCGCGCGCATGCCGCGGCCATCGAGGCTCTCCTGCAGGCGGAACCGGATGTCGTGGATGTGAACCGGGCGGCGGAGGCTCAATTTGAGGCGGAGCACGCGGATGCCGCTGCCATCGAGGCCCTCCTGCAGGCGGAACCGGACGTCCTGGACTTGAACTGGGCGGCAGAGGCTCAACTCGACGCGGAGCGCGCGGATGCCGCTCTCATCAAGGCCCTCCTGCAGGCGGAACCGGACGTCCTGGACTTGAACCGGGCGGCGGAGGCTCGACTCGACGCGGAGCGCGCGGATGCCGCTGCCATCGAGGCCCTCCTGCAGGCGGAACCGGACGTCCTCGACTTGAACCGGGCGGTGCTCTCGTCCGTGCAGAGCGCCCGCACGCTCCGTGTGAAAGAGTAGCTGGAGGCCGAGGACAACCACGGTGCGGAGACACACGTCGGCAGCTATGGCTGGTTCGCGCCGGCAGCCAAAGACGATGAGGCCGTCCGTTCCGCGAGCAATGATAGTTTTTCTTTATGTTGTTGTTTTTATGGATCTTTTGCTGTGTAAAAACATATATTGTTATGCAAGTCGCCTGACTTGGGTCAGTCTACCATTTCAGGTGGTTGGATGAATATCCTACGTCTCCTAACCCTTCTTCCTCACCTCTTCTTCTTCCCCAACAGACCACCGCACGGGCCGTACGGATACTCCCCAACATGCGGTTGGATAAACATACTCTATGAACGAAAATTATGTGTCAGCGGTAGGATGGTTGAGTTTGGTTTGTTCACATGCGACAGCACGTGTCAGTGAGGGTGAGTTCCCTTGGTTGGGTTTGTGGCGTGCAAGAGCAACTGTGCATGTGAGGGTGCGGTGCGACCGCGGCGTGCAGGAGCGACCGTGTGAGGGTGCGGTGCGACCGCGACAGCCGTGCGCAAGTGTACCTCCTTTTCATTTTGAAAACTTTAGGCAAGCTTGGCAAAAATGTGTGGCGAAGTATGGCAATGCAAGGCCTAGACCCAAACAGGATAAGTACGTAGTACTACGTACTAGGAGTACTAGTGTTAAAAAAGAAAGGCGGGGTTTTCCTTCGCGGGATTAATTGATGCAAATCCTCGTTTCATGTGTCAATTAATGCGTATTTTTTTCTCCAAAGCCCAAAGAGCTAACCATCTCACTCCTCATCGCTTGATTAATGCAGCGCCATGCAAACCAACCTTCTCACTTCCACATGCATGCAGGGGATATTAATGTCCTTGGTTGCTAGTACGAGGCAAACCCCATCAATTTTGCCTCGATTAGTGTTAGTGGCCTTTTGCAAATTGTAATTTTGATATACTGGCCTTGTGTACAAAAAAATGGAGGTAGTAACTATATTTGACTTCCTTCCCCATTGCGGTGACATCGACGATATCTCGAACGTTGTGGTTTGGCGAAGTGCGTTCGACGGAGAACACCATTGAGGGAGACCACGGTAAGTCATTCGCAAGTGCCGCCTGAAAGCCGAGACAACCGCCTTATTTGCATCCAGGAAGTCCGTTGAACCAAAGGATGCGTAAATGTACTAGTACTACTCGTACACAATAGCGTGGTCCGTCCAGCTTAGTGCGGTGAGATGGTTTCTCGAAGAAGATGATGGATAAGCGGAGTCAGCGAAGAGTGAAATGATGGTTGCTTCGTCCGTGCTTTGTGATTTGACGCCTCACTGCTGTGATTTGTGATAGAAGGGACATGGGAGTAGACTCTGTCCTCTATACTGTATGCGTCCAAGCACGGGAGAAAGAGGAGAGACGTTGCATTTTTCTATTCCTTCAATCAATCAATCAGGGAGCTTCGGTTCCATCCTTTTGGCTTTGGCAACACCGTCCACAATGGTTCCCACGATGCCAAAAGATATTTTCACATTTGGCTACACATTGTGGATGCCCTTAACCGTACCACCTAGTTTTGCTCCTGTGTGCTATCTATACAAATCTCAATTATACTGATCTAAAAAATTATAGAATCAAGATTAGTAAAAAGGAGGTGATTTTGCCGCGCGGATGGCAGGGGAGGTTTCTTATTTTTAGAGAATGTTGTCCTGGCGGTTTGCTAACATGCGGTCCCACGTGTCAGTGCTTTACCAAGCCGATCCGCTTCCCACATGAGGCAGAACAACAGCAGAAGCAACACGTGGTTAACTTGAAGAAGATGAGGGAGAAGCGGATTCAACAACGAGTGAAATGATGGTTGCTTCGTCCCTCCAACTTCTTTTTTTAGCATTATTACTTCGTCCCTCCAACTTAACTGCGGGAAAGGTGCAGCTTTTTGATTTGACGCCTCATTGCTCATTACTACGTCGGCGCCATGACTGGGTGCTTCACCCCGGCTGCTCTGCACTGTATTCCGATATGGCACGTGGACCCGGTAGCTTGATGCCCCACATGTCGGCGAAAGGGACTAGAAGATTTATGAAAGCGAGCGCTCCACTCTTACGACGGAGGAGTACACGACACGACGGCCCAGTGAACTGTCACCTGTACTGTATATAGTACTATAGTTTTGCTGTTTCGCACAATCCATCGATACAAACCCGATTAAACAGGAAAGGGCGGGATTTTTCCCGCGTGGTATATGATACTGGCCATACATTTCAAAGGCAATTTTAATGTATGCAAACTGAATAATTAAATAACAATATGATATCTAGTAAAAGTAAAAACACATATGATTTATTGTGTTAGAATGTAGTAGTAGTGCTGTATTGCATAGTTGTTAGATGTAACATGCGAGAACGTGTAGAGATGTAGTTTTGGAGGGCCTACAGAGAGAAAAGCGTAATACGTTCACCGAACTTCAGAATAAGCTGATTACGGTCACTATATACGTTTTGGGGTGATTATACGGTCACTTGCTCACGGTTTAGCATCGGATTGCACTCTGTTGACCGGCCAAATAGTCTGCGTGGCACCATGTTGACTAGTTAAATTGACCATGTTCCTTGTGGGTCCCACCTGTCAGTTCGCATAGGGAAAAGGTTAGATAAACACAAATTTACGCAGGCGCGACAAGGCTCCACCCCGTGCGCGGGAATCACCTGGTTGTGTATGTGTCTGTCAGGGCCTGATGTGTGCGCATGCACATGTAGGTTGAGCACTTGAGCGTGAGAGTGTGTGTTGGTCGTGTGGTGTACTGGTGTGTGCATGCATGCGTGTGTGTGTGTGCGTGTGAGTGTTGCGTGCGTGCGTGGCTGCGTGTGTACGTGTGAGTGTTGCGTGCGTGCGTGGGTGGGTGCATGTGTGAGTGTTGCGTGCATGCAGTTCGTGTGCATGCGTGCGTGTGTGTATAATCACCACACCAGCTCATGTGTGTCAAAACAGACGGCTCAGCATACCAATACAAGGCCACCTTGTCAGCTGTGCCCGCGGTCATGACTTCGAACCACCGTCCAATATTTTTTTGTCATTTGTTTTCATTCTTACTAGCAAGATGCCCGTGCGTTGCACGTAACATCAAGATGCATTTGTATGCCTGGTTTATCTTGTGAGAGAAAGGGATAAACGAGGGAAGGCCTTATTTGCAAATGTGGAGAGGTGTGTGGGTACATCTTAGGCAAAATTGTCATAGTTTCTTTCCTATCCGTCAGATATAAATCCGACGGCCTATATTGTAGGATGGCAGGCACACCATCATCGCCAACTCTGTTTTTTATAAGAGTGTATTTTATCCCTACTCTTATGAAAAGCATAGTCGGTGATGATCGTGTGCCTCCATCCTGCAATATAGGCCGTCTGATCTATATCTGACGGATAGGAAGGAAACTATGGCAATTTTGCAAAAAGATACCCACACCCCTCTCCACACTTGCAAATAAGGTCTTCCCTTGTTCATCCTTTTCTCCCACAAGATAAACTACTCATACAAATGCATCTTGATGTTCCGTGCAACGCATGGGCATCTTGCTAGTATTTTATAAGAGTGTAGATGTAGAGTAGATACAAGCGGACAGGTGGGCCCGATGGTAGTGAGATAATGTGATGAACACTAGAAGTGCCACGTGGAGCGTTTAACTGGTGAACTAGTCGTGTCTTGAGCAAATACAGAGTTGTACGGTGAGCCCGTGACTGTATAATAACCACAAAACATAAATGGTGACCGTAATGAGTGGATTCTGAAGTCCAATGTATGTATCATGCTTTCGCTTCAAATACAATGATCGTCACTGTATATATCATGAGAGAAAGATGAAACATGCGTGAATGTGCTGGAGGCTTAATTTTAGAGGACCTGGAGATAGTTTGTGTGCGTACCTGAAAGGGGCGTAGAGGGGGGGTATGCGATGGAGAGAGAGATGCTCTTCGTTTCTCTTTATTATGACTACCTTTATATATAGTATAAAAATATACAAATTCACAGTGCGGAATAAATACCATTGTGGGCACCATGCAATGCAAGCGTTCATACTCCTCCATATAACTTTGTAATGTTGATATATGTAGAAATTCTAAAATAATATTTCGGCCACACTTTATTCAATAGGAATGTTCTATGCGAAATAAACGTGAAGAGAGGGCTTTTTAGATCAATGGGGTACATGATGTAACACGTGTGAATGTGTAGTTGATGCATTTGGCAGGGCCTAGAGAGGTATGTGTGTGTATTACGTATTCGAGAGAGGCATGGATAGAGGGGCCGACAGGGGGGCGTGGGAGAGATAGCACGAGAAATGAGAGTGGTCTAGAGAGAGAGACGAATATGACGTCATGGCGAGAGATTCCCTTGAGTGTGTATATGCAAGGGGGGTGGATAGAGGCACTAGGAGAATATATTTTTTGTGTGTGGTGTCTGTGTTGGTATGTGTGGGTGTGAGAAGATAACGAGACATGGGGGCAGAGGGTGTGTCACCGCGTGAGGTCCGGTGGGTCGAGGTGAGGCCCTTCGTTCGGTTCCGTCCCGCGCCACATTGTTCGGCCCGTGACGCATTTAGGGAGACCCATGGATGACTAGTCGTACAAGACAAAGCCGGCTAGGATTTGTAACCCTGGGTTCTCGGACTAAGGTAACCCCTTTATCTCTGATATTACTATTCATCCAACCTAACTTTAAGGGGCATCCTATAGAATGCTCTGCTAGAATCATACTCGTCGATTAGGAAGAGAGGTATGAGACAATGCGTGAGAGACATGCCTAAAGATAATGTGCGTACAGGAGACACGTAGGCATGTCTATGTATATAGAAAGGGTCGATGGGGATTGTGCGTGTGTATGCTTGCGAGGAAGAGTGCTTGTGATAAAGGTTAGTGAAAACAGACGTAAATGGTTACGAGAGGGAGGGAGCGTTATATCAAGAGCATGTGTGCGAGAAAGACACCTCGGAAGAGAGTGTGTGAGCATGTGTGAGAGACCACCGATGGAGAGTGAAACTACACGTACAAGACTGCTGTACACATTGATTAAAGATAGAAATTGTATCCAAATATTAGGATGGGATCATGATATTTGCAATTCGCGTAAGGAACGGTCATTGATCCATCAGACATCTAGATTCTATCGAATTTGAGCATGTCTATGTTATTATTCGACACAATTGATCCACATAGTTAGTATTTTGAACTCCAGACAATGCATCGCTTTAGCAATCGAATATAAACGTGAGTATAGTTCATGTTGTGTGTGTAAAGCACATTATACATACGAAAGTTACACAATGAACATTATAAATAGCTACCTATGAACTAGCATACATTTGAATTCAACTTAAGGTGGTTTCAAAAAATCGAATTCAACATGAAGTCCATTCAATTATTTGAATTTGATATCATGGCGTTTGTAAATCATACCTAAATTATGGGGGCACCAATCTTTTCTCTGATTTTGTACATAATAGCATTCTAATTTAGCTCCTCCATTCCAAAATAATCGTAGTTATAGGATTTTCAAGTGTCAAAATTGCAAAAAGAAGCGGATAATTTAATGAGGTTTTCAAACATACAAGGTCAAATTTAACGTTGTCTATTTAGGTCAATCCTCAAAGTTCAAGACTACTCTAAACGTGAATGCTTGTGTTTCAAAATTTCGAACGAAGCGCCAAAAGAGCCTCTACTCACCCGAAACCGCGTGAGAACAATGTTTGGTAGTACAAGGAAATTACTTTTCTAATAACTCCGACCCATGAAACCTACCGGCCCGACTTCCAAAGGTCTAAACCTGGGTAGGTTTGTAGCTTCATCTAGACGCCACGCAACCGCCTCCGAAAAACATTCATACACAATGACCGCCTAAGCACACATGCGCGCGACCGAAATCGCTCCCGCCCACTATTTGGGACACCTGGGATTACCATCCTACCCCCGACCAACAGTAGGTCCGAAATTTAAGAGGGGGGAAAAGTTTGTACTTTCCCCAAATTTCAAACAAGCGCGTCCCATCTTCTGTTCAAAAAAGCCAAAAACAAGCGTGTCCCAGACCAAAACATGGTTCTCCCCCCTCCCCCCCCCCCCCCGCCCACCCGTCCGATTCCCCATTCGTACTCCGTGGGCGCAAAAACTACCTCTTCACCAGCCGCGAAACCCTGGCGTCCTCCGTCCGCCACCCCATTCCACCCATCAACCGCCGCCCTCCTCCATCACGCCGGAGCCGATACCCCGACGTCGTCGTCCACCGCAACCTCAACCGCAACGCCCTCCACGGCTAGTAGTTGAAGCCGAGGCCGAGCCGTCCGTACCCGAGCCAGTTCAACCACGCCGTCCTGCGCCTCACCGCTGCCGCTCCAACTTCGCTACCCTCCACCGCACCGGAGCTGTTCCTGCTACGCCGTCCTTCGCCGCCTCAGATCTGCTTCCCCTCTGCCGACATACGGCCACGGCAACACAGTCAACAATTTGGGCATGGGTTCGTCCAAGCATGCACCCTCCAGAACATCGGTTTCCCGGTAAAAAGAAGAAGATCGGCGCAACATGTGGAGGGGACCACACCGGCAACCGACAATGGTACTCCTCTTCCCTTATTCGTGCAAATCTTACGTGTCTGCTTGCACGGTATTCATCCCACAGAAGACACTAGTTGACCGCTTCTTCTTGATACTAGATGTTCCTAGTAACTCGCGATGCACAAGGTTTCTCCTCATATACTATTTCACCTTAGCTAGAGGTCCGTCGCCCCCCTGAATTTCAATTCCTCGTCAGTTGATTCCCAATTAACGGAAGCATTCCCCGGCGTAACGGGCGCTAGTCCGCCTATTACGCCGGGGAAGCAGTGCCTCGGTGTTTATCTTAGGGGCGTGTGGGGCCTAGAGCTACTGGCGCCTGATCTGGAGGTCGGCCGAGATTAAAGGGATGGCCTGGGGGCGCTGCCAAGCACGGAGGTGGTGTGAGGTCGAGGGGAGGGCGGGGCGGCGGAGGCAGGGGTCTGGGCCGGTGGTCGCTGGCGGTTCGAGAAAGATCGTCAACAGTGACTGGCGGGAGGTAGACGAAGGCCATCTGCCCGTTCCTTATAGATCGGACGGTTCATTAAAAAAATCGACTGACCTATTTATTTTCAGTCGACTGTTATCTTGACATGACCACATGTGGTGGTGTGCTGGAGGAGTACCTGCATTTCCCAGCCATCCCTGTGCTATATTACAAAATCATACGAAGTAGAATCTAATTTTGTTTGCCAGGCAATGTTGTAGAGCTATCATATGTCTCTTGTCATTTATTTTTTAGCCACCTGCTATCTGCTACTTTTACAGTGCACTAGTTCTACACACACTTCACCCATACTCTCACTATTGTGTTTTTATGCAAGGGTATTTCATACTCTGCTGCTATGAGAGAAGCAAAAAAGAAAAGAGAGAAGTCGCTCCAGTGTCGTACGTGGATAGGCCAGACATGTTTCAGCGTTATAATAGGTGCAATGTCAGCAGATGGAGACGGTAAACGTAGCTCTGGAGTTGATGACCTCGCTCGCAATGAACCACCATCCCAGGTGCTTGCTTTAACTTCGCGGTGTCATATGTGGTTGCATGTCCCATATGGTGTCTAGCTTGTATTCGAAAGGCCGAAGTCGGTCTTTATTAAGATAAGGAAAGATATTTTTTACATGAACCACCATCCCGTGAGCACCAGAAGACAAATAGCTAGTCAGGGCACTGGCCGAGCCAGTGACAAGCCCAGCAAAGAGAGGCATCACCTGGAAGCCAACTAAAAAGCCGCGATGGTGGCGAAGCAGCCCGCCTCCCACCAGGCTCTCAGGTCCTAGATGATCATGCTCACCACTCCAGCCGGATGTCTAGCTTGTATTGCTTCCAATTTGGTTAAATTGCATCTGCTTAGCTTACACATTATACCTTTGAATATGACATGCCTTTCTGTTTTTGGTACATACTAGTACATCTGTGTATTAACCATGTTCTGACATCAAACTAATGTTCTTGTGTATCCCTCATCAATCACTTATGATGAGGCAGTCAGGCAAGTGGATTACTCCTCATTTAAAGAATGCAGCGTCAGCCTCCCGACATGATTCTCAAGAAACAGCAAGGCTAGATGAAGATAATGAATGTAGCTCTGTAGTTGATTACCGCATTTCCCCTACACTAGCATCGTAGGTGCTTGCTCTAACTTGGCAGCGAGATATGTGGTTGCATGTTGCATATGGTTTCTAGATTGTAATTCTTCCAATCTGGTTAAACTGCATGTGCTATTCTGCTTAGCTTATACATTATACCTGTTAATGTGACATGCCTTCCTGTATTTAGTACATAGTACATCTGTCTATTAAGCATGTCCTCACATAAAACTATTGTTTTTTTGTATCCCGCATAAATCAATATGACGAGACACCTTCAGTATATGCAGTTTGTTATTAGTTGCATCTTTGATATGATTTATAGCATGCGCTGCTTCTAATTTGTTGAAATGCCATTTATGATGGGACACTTTTAACTTGGCAGAGTCATATTGGTTGCATCTTTCACGTGGTGTCTAGCTTGCATTGCTTCTTATTTGGTGAAATGGTTTCTTCTTTGTTTACACAAACAGTTGTGAATATGCCATGCCGTCCTTTTTTCGTATTATTCCATCCTGGAATCATGTGTTTGCCTTACATCAAAGTAGTGATTGTCAGTATCATGCACGAATGAGTTCTGAAGAGTGAATTTTATTGCTTTTTCTTGTCGGTTTTACTTGACAATTCAAAATCAATAAAGCGGAAGGAAGTTAGCAAGGCAGCGGATGAAGGTGCTCCTTCCAAATGGAGGGCCTCTACAGATTCTACTCCTCCATCCCCCAAGATGATTTCCAAGACAACACATGCATAGACACTCAACGTAGTTGTGTTGGTGATGAGCACGTCTCCCCTAGTGCACCATCAAAGGTGCTCCCTCTAACTTGGCACTGTTATATGTGGTTGCATGTTATGTATGATGTCTAGCTTGTATTGCTTCTAATTTTGTTGAATTGCATCTGCTTACTTTACACATTATACTTGTGACTAAGACACGTGTTCCTGTTTCTAGAACATACAATATCTGTCTATCACACCATGTTCTTACATCAAAGTACATATGTTCTGAAGAACTAAATTGTTATTTGTTTTTCTTGTCGGCTTGACTTAACATGGCACAGAGAAAGAGGAAGCAAGACAGAATGACATGGAAAGGGCAGCGCAACAATCCTGCAGATTCTGCTGGTACTGATGGTGCAATAGAAGGTCAAAGTCCAGCGGAAAATTGTACCAACAGGGTATCCCATGCTACACGAGCTGCAGAACAAGCCAAACAGAAACAAATAGCTGCCACCAAACAAGCAGAGACAACCCTAGTTGTTGCAACACCTTCCACAGTACCACCAGCTGCACGATTTACTCGTTCGTCAACTCAGCTAGCAACACGTTCCCAAGCTCCCTTGCCACCTGACACTACTTCCGATGCACTCTTGACACAAGATGAGTTGGCAAGATCAGATGAACTTTATGAGCTTCAACAGCAAGAAGGTAGTTGCTGGAGTAAAGTTACAGTTGCATGCTTCTTTATATGTAGTCTCACAGTTTGATGTACACTAACACTTCCTATGTTTGTTGTTGGACTAGCACCTAGGCGCAAGAGGAAACAAACATCAGGGATAATGCTCGATAGGTTAACTAAATCTAGAGGAGGAAGAATGGAGATCCGTTTTGAGGCAGGTTTAAAAAGGCCACATGATGCTACAGAGTCAGCCAAGTTAGGATCAGAGGCAGCGGTTGCTGTTAGGTGTCATGTACGTATCCTCCCAACATGGATTCAGTACAGGAATGACAAAGACGAAACCCAGTTCAACACCTTCCTCGACCATTTATCTGTAAGTATGGTTATGTATGGAAACTAGTAATATCGTCTTGCTCTGTCCAATACTTTCTAGGCTGCTGATAATGAGACTCCCATAATTTTCAACAGATGAGGTTCAAGTTGGATAGCCAAGATGATGCAACCAGACAAGCTTGCACCCATGTTTTCAAGTCTGCTCTGCGACAGTATCGGTATAACTTGAGGAAAACTCACTTTGAAGGCAAGGCTAACAGTGAACTTGCCCAAACATCTCCAGTGGAAAATATATCTGATGAAGACTGGAGAGGCCTCGTTAAACACTGGTCCGATCCAAAGTATCAGGTACATTATATATATGTCATCAGATCACATGTTGAAGTCCTATTTACGCATGTGCCACACAAATCTATCTTCTTGTAGGTGAACTGTTCAAAGAACAAGGCCAACCGTACGAAAGTGAAATTCCAATAGACGACAGGATCTCGTAGCTATATTCACTACAAGGATCCGGGTCTATTGCAACAAAATCATTTGTTGCAATACATGCCGTTTTGTGGCGATAAGTACCTATTGCCACGAAACGACATTCGTTGGCAGCCGTTGCGACTGGACGCATGGTAATAGGTTATTGCCACAAAAAAGCAATCGTGGCAATAAAGTGTGCTATTGCAACATCCATGTGGGAAGTTGCCACATGTTTTCCCGTGGCAACACTCACTTGATGCCACAATTTGATTTGTGGAAATAGCCTTAATGCAACATGTAACGAATCGTGGAGCCTGATCTCTCGTGGCGATAGACATTTGTGGCAACAACCTATACCAACGACGCCCGTTTCGTGGCGCATTACTCTTCCGTGGCAATAGTCAACTGTGGCAATAAACTATGGCAACAATCCTTGTTTTCGTGGCATTAGGCATGTTGCCACAACCCATTACACTTGTTGCAAAAAACTATGGCAACAATCCTTGTTTTCGTAGCATTAGGCATGTTGCCATGACCCACTACAATTGTGGCAATAAACTATAGCAACAATCATTGTTTTCGCGGCATTAGGCATGTTACCATGACCCACTACACTTGTGGCATTAACTTATGGCAACAAATATTCTAGTCGTCGTAACAGGAAATTGCAACATACTTGTTTTGGTGGTGATAAATAGGTATCACAACAAGTGAAATGTTTGTAGCGAGAAACTATTGCGACAATTTAAAATTTCCGTGGTGATACTCTATTTCAACAAATATTACTTTGGTGGCGCCAAACAGTTATCGCATCGTGAAAAAAATTGTGCTGCCAAGCTATTTCCACAATATGAAGTGCTCCATTACAACATCCTAGTGCAACAAAATAGGTAGGCGTAGCGACTGAGATATGACGCAACACTTTTTTTTAGTGGTGCTAACATGTGGCAACCGAAAGTGGGTTGTAGCATATTGCAACCGTAAAAAAAATACATGCATTCAATTACAATATTCAAAACCATACGTATAATATGTCATAAAGTTCATAATTCTCGTAGCAAATATCCATCAAATGAAACTTAGATGTAATTTAGCCATCCTAATTAATTGCGAAGACTAAAGGGTCTGTGATCTAGAGTCCAGGCCAGCTAGTTCTGGATCCTGCAATCAAGAAATAAAAAAAGTTCTAGTTAATGAGTCCAACATAACATACGCCATACAATTATTCCAGCCCCATAGTTAAAAAGAACTATCGCCAGATTAACTAGACTAATACTGTGTCAGCAAGCATGTAACTGAGGGATTAGAACAATCATACAAGTGTAAATGTCTAAAGCATAAGCACAAGTACATCTACTAAAAGGTTCTGCTATTGATTTAAGTTGTGACTCGATGTATAATTTCAGTTAAGTTCATGTCCCTAGCTAGCACATATTCATTTTTTGTTTAAGTTGTGACTCGATGCAGCAATAACACATGGTGAAAGAGAAGAAGCAGCTAGCTAATTATGAATGCCAATGACGTATAAAATGCGAGTGAACATGAAGAGAAAGTAAGGTTGTGACTTACCATTGCTTTAAACATTCGAGAATTCCTTGCTGCAGCTTGTATGAGCGCATTTGAAGAAATAATAATTGGCCTTGAACCTCGAGTCTTATTAGGACTAGATCTCTATAAAAGAGTATTTTGCAAATTTGGGTTACTATTTTCTTTGTCAATCCTTAGGCACCTGTAAATACAAGTGCACTTTTAGCAATGCAAGTAAGCAACATAAATCTTACAAGGTCGCAAGCATATGACTGTAATCACCTGTTGGGTTCCCATCTGTTGGCTCACTTGAAAGTGGACCTTCAGTTTCAGTTTCTTTATTTTGAACCTCTTGACGTGCTTTGTTCTATAAATGAAAATAACAATTATAGGTACGGCATCAATATTGACACTATATAAAAGATGAAACAAGAATAGCACGATCCAACGCATGAATAATGCCAGCTGATGATGAAACACACCGAATGCACATCATTGAATAACTATAGAATAACCAAAAGTCAGTGTACTTACGTAAACTTTCTAGGACCGTGTTAGACCATGTTCCGTCGTTCATGTGGGTGAGTTCCAAGTTTCTCTGCAAGTAATATAACAATGAGATGCTTGAAACACGAAACCATATTTAGCAGCGAGGCATACATATTTAGTTAGACTCCTATCTTCTCAAAGCTTACTTGCGAGTAAGATTTTGATCCAATTTTGTGTTTTGTCTTCACGGTTATTGGCGTTCTTTTGGCTGCGTTCCTATCAATTCATTGAAACCAAATATAACCAGTCAGACAAGCCATTGTAGAAGCTGAAGATATTGTACTGAGTGTGTACCTAAATAGTGTAGTACAGTGTGGGCTGTGTGCGTGCACGGGTATGGATACAGTCTGGTCTTTTTTGTGTAAGTGAACATCAAAAGAGCAGAGCTAGCATGTGTTGGTGGTTCAGTGGAAAAAGGGCATTTGTTGCCTTGAACACACACCCGAGTCTAGCTGCTCTGCTTCTTCTCTGTTCTGGCCCTAAGTCCACATTACATCTAGCAGCTTCAGTGTGAGACCAAACAACCAAATATAAAAGAGGGAGAGCAGGAGACGCCCAACAATATTGACAATCTCTGAATAAGACTTAGTACATTGGCAATAGTTTCTGAAAAATTATTGCAAAAAAGGAGGGAAAATACGACGATGGAACGACTTATTGCAACATTATTAAACTATACACAAAGTCTCCCATCTCCAGTCTTGTGGCTATCCACATTTGATAAAGTCAAGTAAATGAACTGAATTCTCAACTTCAGAATACCCCCGTACATAGAACTAAAAAAAATCTAAAGATACCGCCTAAAAGCACAATTTTTGCAATGGTTAACCCGAGATTTAAGATTTACTACATCTATACGTCATACTCCACCTTTGAGCCGGAGCTGAGGTCAGTGGCTGATCGGATTAGCATGGATGATGCTAGGTGTAAAGCTCGAGCCTAGCGCAGCGTCGCCCATCCGTTGTGGTTTGTGGAGTGATCGCGTGTCGGCGTGACGCTACAACACCTAAGGGCATTGACGCCTTGATGCCCAGCCACACCAAACCTACCCAAAAGGCTACAGCCCACAAGGCTACGCCAAGGCCTGGCCACGTCTGAACAAGACCTGGCCTACCCATGAACAAGTTCCGAACAAGGCCGCCGTGGGATTGTCTCTGTACCTGATGCACCGCTGTCAGCCTAACCTGGTGCACGGCCAAACAACTCTACACAATCGCTTCAAGAAATCAACATCGACCCTGATGCCTGTGCATTAGGGAGGCTCCTAGTAGCTCCGCCCCTGCTGTGAACATCATACTGCAATTAAATACACTCTGTAGGTTCAGCCAATTGAAGCAGGATATGAGGTAGATGTACAACGCTCGCTAATTGTAACGAAAAACACTATGAGACTGATCCCATCAGCCAATTGAAGTAGGATATGAGGAGTATGGAATACCAAAAAAAACTGATCTACATCGCTTTCTATGGAGGTTCAGGGGTGCGGCAGAGATGGTATGATACTGAGTCTAATCTAAAGATTCAGACTGAACCCAAGGGAAAAGAAGTGAGCTGACAGATTGGGGGACAAGCAAGATGGGGGAAGACAGACCTTGAAGGTGAGGCGTGGCTTGCAGCCCATGAGCTGGAGCGCGCTCTGCAGGATGGGGCGCGTGCAGGGGAAGCTGCTCCTCTGGCGGTCGTCGGCGACGACAATGTATAGAGGCGGCCATGTCGTCCCCTGCCCTGACTAGTTCTACGACCAAGCGGCAAGCGGAGGAGAGAAGGGACGAAGAGAGCGGCGCGTCGAGGAGGAGGAAATCGTGGGGGAGGAGGGTTTGAGCCCGGGCGGGCATTGTCGCGGCGTGCAACACCGAGGTGGTGTCGTGCTTGGTCCAGACACGGGATTAATGGGCAAGGGGATGAGACGTGAACTTCGTCGGCGCCGACGCCAGAACGCATCGCTGCCGCCGCCGGCATGGCCGAGGACACGGAGACGCGGCCCACATCGGCGGGCCCAGAGGAGATGGAAGAGGGCGAGATCGAGGAGGACCGGAGGTTCCAGTAAGGGAGGAGATCGGGTGGAATAACCTGACGCCGTGCAGCTGACTCGAGCGTGGCCGTGAAGACGCCATGGTGTGGTTCTGTTATGAGGGTATTTAGCGGGAAGGTTAATATAAGCTATTTTTTTTGGAACAAAGACGCTAATCTGGGACCTTTTAGCGGGAGGTTAAAAAATATTAGCGCAAACTAAATTAGGTGGTGGGAAAGTAATTATTTTTATTCTAAAAAGTAATTATTTTTTGAGGGAATGTTCTAGTTTGTAAATCTATTTGAAGACGGAGTGAATACTAAAATTTGTTTGTAAAAAGTTATATCATGGTTAAAAAACCACCAAATCCGAGAATCGTGGAGGGGCGATCCGGGGCGCTCCCATGTAATGTTTTCGTCGTCGATATTTGTATAGTCGTCGCCATTTGAGGAAGCCAATTAACGAATAAAAAAGAGTTTTCCCGCTTTATATTATATAAAGCAACCACCACATACATCAAAGCAACCGATACAAACACACGCCACATACACCCAAGTCAAGATACATGAATGCCGGACACCGACACACAACCTCAACGACTACCAAGCACCTATAAGATGTGCAAAAAATGAACCCGCTTAGAGTGGACGGAGACCACCAGCGCGAGGAGCGGTCATCCGGGAAGATGTGCGACGGACACGCTGGACCAAGGACTCAAAGACGATGCCTCCAGGAAAGGCACGACCATGAACGTCGCCACCGTCCGATCCGAATATCAAATTTTCACGCGGAGTAAGACAGAAGGAGTGGGAGCTCCACAACGGAGCCTGCAAGGAGGAACACGACGTCCACGGACGCCGTCACCGTTGACCAGTGCACGCACTGGGTAGGTGATGTACCACGGTGCTTCAACCTTCTGTTGTAACCCCGGTCCGCCAACCACCCGCAGCCAATTAGGAAAGTCTTGTTTCATCATGGATCTACACTTAGGTTGGGATATATATAAAAATTATGCCTTGGTCAACTGTTGGTCAAAGCAGCAAAAATACTGATGGGATGGGTTGACGATCGATCTATGCCAGTCTCGATCTCATATTCCGATCTTAAGATGGGGTGATCTCAGCATCTTTTATTTTACCGGACAATTCTTGAAGGGTTTGTCCACGCTAGAGTAGGTCCAACATAATTATGTCGGTTTTGTTCGAACGATAACCATAGAGATTCAACTATGTAAATTAAACAACCAAACCAATTTAGTTATGAGATTTATTGTGTTAGAAACGTGTTGTTTCATCATGGATCTACACTTAGGTTGGGATATGTCAAATATTTGTGCCTTGGTCAATTGTTGGTCAAAGAAGCAAAAATTTGACCAGTTTGAACTACATCTCGCAGAAATCTCATGCGACCCTCACTTTAAAACTATTAGGTTATACTCTTGTCTCAAAACTTAAGTACTGATATGATGGGTTGATGAGACGGCCGATCTATGTCAGTCTCGATCTCACATTCCGATATTGAGATGGGGTGATCTCAGCATCTTTCATCTTACCGGACAATCCGTGAAGGGTTCGTCCACGCCAGCCAGAGTAGGTCCAACATAATTATGTCGCTTTTGTTCAAACGATAACCATGGAGATTCAACTATGTATTGTTCAAACGATAACCATGGAGATTCAACTATGTAAATTAAACAACCTAACCGCCATACCAATCCTAGGCTGCGCCTTACCCATCCCTGCCGGCGCCATGCTCATCCCCGCCACCACTATGACATGCCTCGCACATCCCCAACCGATGAGCATGCTCGCCCCGACGCCCACCATGCTCCCCGCGCTCACTGTCGTCGGCACCGCCGGCGCCATGCGGCGTCGGTGCTCCTACAGGTCAGCGCGAGATCGGGGTTGCGGTGGTAGCTGCGGGCGCGGGGCGCCGGCGAGCATGGCGGCTGGGCTCGGCGCCGCGCGGTGGCGCGAGCTCGGAGCTCCGGGCAGCAGGACATGACCCTGACACCCAAAGCCAGACTAGGTGGCGCGAGCACTAGCGGGCATGAGCGGGAGCACGAGCTTCGGCGCGGACTGAGAGCATCACGAAGGCGGGCGTGTGCGGCTTCTCTCAAGCGAGTTGCTGTTGCCGGGCGAGTAGCAGGGTGAAGTTGCGGGGCGGGAGTAGCAACGACCGAGCGGAGGCAGCACTCGTTGGGCGCACCGGCCGACTTGCATACGTGTTTCACGAAATGTCAAGGAGGACATGTCAAAAAATGGGTCCGGATCGAGGAAGCTCCAACAAGGCCTCTTCGATGGCGGATCGACGAAGGCCAGATCGGCGAAGAACCCACACGTTCTGACCGATTCCTCAACGACGGCGGAATCAGAGGATGCAGAAGTTGTCGCCGCTGGCGGGTCGAGGAAGCACCGTCTTGCCCTCTCCGCTGGCGGATCGAGGAACCGCCAAGATACCGTCTCCGGTAGCGGATCGGGAAACCGGCGAGGCGCCGTCGCCGCTAGCGAGTCAAGGAAGTGCCGTCATGCCGTCTTCAGTGGCGGATCAGGAGACCGGCAAGACGTCGTCGCCGCTACCGGGTCAAGGAAGCGCCGTCATGCCGTCTCTAGTGGCGGATCAGGAAATCGGCAAGACGCCGTCTTCGCTGGCCGGTCGAGGAAGCGTTATCGAGGAAGTGCCAAGACGTCGTCGAAACTGCCTTTCATCTGAAATCTCAAAATGAATATGGTTGTACCAACTGAACTTTTATTTGGAAAATTGATTCAACATCTGTTAGGATACAGTATGTGCCCTGAGCTAGTAAGAGATAACAAAGCTATTGTAGCCCTCAAACCAAGGGTGATTCAGATTGGATGAATTGAATATTGTTACTGAATCTCTTGGTGTGCAAATCTAATGTATATTGATCTGATTGCACCATGAATACAGTTATTTGTAGAATACTACTCATGAAATTGAAACAACTTCTTTGTTTGCATCATCAAGTTCTTATTTCCCATGAAAGTCATGTATTATGACGAAATCCTCTTTTTGTAATTTCAGGAGTTGCGTAAGCTTTAAAAAAACTACCTCAGATCCTCAAAATAATAAAAATAAAAAATACTAGCGTGACCTGATCCCCTGTTCCGCCGCCGCCCGACCCGAGCGCTGGCCGCATCCAGCAACCACATCATGGCGGCGCGACGAAGCAGCCCGCGCCGGCGCCTCCCTGCCGCTCCCCTCTCCCTCTAAACTTGCTCCGCCACCCGCTGCTCGGTGCCTTCCGCCCGTCGGCCTCCTCCTCCGTGGATCTCGGCTGGTCGATCCTGCCCGTGGGCGCGTGGCTGGACCGCCCGACACCTCAACTCCGGCGCCAATGGAACTGCCATCCTGCTCACCTGCCCGGGACTCCCGTGCGCTTCAGTGCAACGCCCTGCAGCAGCTATCCCCTGGTCAGGCCCTCATGTTTCCCTCTGTATTTTTCATTGCAAGTGCAGCAAATTTAGATTCAAAATACTACATCACATGGGCATTAGTACTGTGCTATACATACAACATAAGGATGCTGATTTTAGTTTGAAAGTAGCAGACTAATTTTCCCTTGCTTGCTGTTTTATTGGTATGTAGAACCACACATTCGTGGAGGTCAGTAGCATAAAGGTATGCTATGTTCTTGAGCATAAGTTAAACAATCCGGTTGTTAGTTTTCAGCCGTGAATATTCGTACTGAAGCTCATGGTTACTTGTGCCAATATTTTGCCAGGAGATTATCATATTATCCATGAATATTTGTATTGAAGATCATGTGTTGGATGGATTTTGGATGGCCTGGTATCTTTGATTATTCGTACTGAAGCTCATTGGTACCTATGCGGACATTTTTCTAGGAGATTATCATTTTATCCCTGAATATTTGTACTGAAGATCACTTGTTGGATGCATTTTTAGATAGTCTTATATCTCTAAATAGCTATGCAAGAATATTGTTTCTCATGGAAAACTATTCCTTTTTACTAGCTAGAATTAGACAGGGTAGTAAGGCATAAGAGGTTAGTTGGTTGGTTTAGTCAACTTTGAATTTATCAAGAGTGAAGATGTTAACCACTAGTATATGCACAACATGTCACTGAATTCTAGCTGTCTGAATGTAATCTCATGAATTTCAGTTATCTCTGAATATCACCAGTACATACTTGGCATCAGTGGGTGTACAAGTATACAGAAATAACATCAGCACATGAATTTCACTATACCAATACTCTGAATCAGTGAAGAATGAATGTGGATGTACAAGAAGCAAAATCCCTGTGTTATCCATGTCACTGAAATGACAGAAAAGACTTCCTGTACATCCATGTTCATTCAAGTATTTTCTGTAGATCCACACTGATTCACGTGCAGCAAAAGAACTAGTATTTGTCTGTACATCCACATTCATTCTGTTACAGCAAAACATCAGCAATTTCTCTGTCAAACATCAGCAAAACATTCACGTGGAGTAGTTTTGACGGCAAGCAAGCCACCGCGCATGGATGCAGCACCGCGGCCGCTTGGTTTCCCTTGTGAGTGGGCAACGTCGTGTCGCTGTCGCATGGATGCAGCGCCGCAGCCGCTTTGTCTCACTCGCGTGTGGGTGTAGCGCCGGGTCGCGGAGGACGCCACCGCCCGGAGGCATCACCATGGCCGTCGGGTCGTAGCTGCATGGGGCAAGCACTGTGCTGCCATCGCGTGTGGTCAGTACCAGACCGCTGTCGCGTCAGGGCGCTGCCATGGCCTGCGGGTCGCCGTAGCTAGGGGAGCGGCGCCGAAGTCAGTCATTGTTGAATCGCCGCGGCGTCCAGGTCGCACTCGTGGCTGGAGAAAAAGTAGGAAGGGGATAATTTCATGTCACATGTACTACCATGTGACAGTAATACTATTTCTTGTTCCATCAACCAAATTTTGCTTTACAATGTATAGATAAAATTTGCTTTACCATGTGACACTAATACTGGTATGTATGTATCCCTGTTGTCTTGTCTTGTGATGCAGCTAGTGACGCTATTGACTGTAATGCAACTGTTATGTTTTTTTAACAGGACTAGCTTTACGGACATAAGGCAAAAATGACACGAGATAAGAGCTGGATGGACAGGGAAAGAGATTCTGTTGAGTGGCAAACTGGCATGAAGGATTTCTTGAATTTTGCCTTCGATGGTGCTCACCCAGACTCAGCAGGCCCATGCCCATGTAGGAGATGTCTCTATATTGTTCAGACAAAGAAAAGGGATGGTCCTGAACTTTTTTTATGGTTACCTACAAGTAGTATCTCTCTTGAAGTTTAATCTGATGTTAAATAGGTTCAAACAAGGCACCCCTGCATAGTGTCATCTGTTGTGGCAAATGGGAACAGAAGCTAGTGCCCAGCACTAACAGTTTGGTGATGAAGAGAAGAGAAGAGTAGTTGCTGTTCTTTTAGTGATGTTGCTATTTTGACAGTGATGCTATGTACAAACTATTGCTATGAACTTGTGGTCTTTTAGTGTGGTCGCTATTTTCATTACTTTGCCATCAACTTATGGTCTTTTGTGTGAACAATCTTTACAAGTATGGCTGCTGAAACTTGTGTGTTGTCATATTGAAACATGTGTTATATATCTCGCTGAGATGATTTATTATATCCTACTAAAATCTTGTGTCATATGTCCTTATTTATATCTTGATGTACTGTCGTTGATCTGCTGATGAATTCTTGCTGGAAATTAGGCTGGGATACAGCTGTTATGCTGCTCCATTGGTGGCTGAAGCGCTGTTTAAATGGAGTCTGGGAGTGTTTAAAATAGCTAGTATGCAGCCTTGATCAATTTCTCTGTTTAACACATAAGTTTATATGGAATCTCATTTTTTATTAACAACACACATAAATACATACAATCACATCAAGCAAGATACAGAAAAATTAGGAAGAGAATGTGAGGATTTGTTGCTCAGTGCTCACGACTCACCTTTGTGAGAAGGGCACTGAGCTTGCCGTCTTTTAGGTGTCGAGGACGACCTTGTTACTGGACAGTGGTGGATCCAGGACCTGGGTCCTGGGCCTGGGGCGTGGTGATGAATTACTTCATTGACTGCAGCAAATTGCGCACTGAGCCTGGGGCCCTGGGCTTGCCCCAATCCTAGGTCCGCCCCTGCTACCGGAGGAGGTCAGTAGGGCGAGTGGAGGAGACCCTGGTGGTGCAATAAACCCTAAAGTGAAGGGCGTCCGCGAGTGTGCAACGCTTCGCACGTGCATAAGCGAGCGTTCCTCCAAGTTGTGGTACCACCGATGTCCACTTTGCAAGATATGTGACTAAAATGCAACTTAGGTGCAAGTTGTAGTACCTAATGTGTTAATGCCTCTATAAACTAGTACGTCCCTTTAATCAGATCCTGAGAAATAGTATAATAAATAAAGGAAAAAATCAGGAGCACTGTAGAGAAATTCGCTGCAATATCTTGCTCCTTTCTGGCAACACTAGAGGATTGTTGCATTATGTTGTACATATTACCATGGATGTTGAATTTGTTGCAATATGTAATAGTTATTGCAACGCAACGAAGGTGAGGCAAAAAGTCACCCTATTACAACCAATACATGCTTTGTTGCAATACGAAGCCATGTTTTTTGCAACAGTATCTATGACTAGTGCCACATGTTAGAATTGTTGCAATATATGTCTAAATATTACCACAAGGATGTACTTTGTTGCAATACCTAGCCTTTATTGCAACAAGATGACCAAGTCACGCAACGGGACAGAACTGTCGCAATATCACTACCATATTGCAACGCCGATGCATCTTGTGGCAATACATGGCTTCTATTGCAACAAAATGAGTACTTAGCGCGATGAAACAAAATTGTGGCAATATGTAGAGCCTATTACCACAAATTGGAATTTTGTGGTAATATAGCATTTTATTGCAACAAAAGATAGTTGTAGCAATAATTTTTGTTGCAATAGACCGGAATCCTTGTAGTGATTGCACACTGCGAGGCTCTTGTAATTAGCTGCTGTTTCACTCTTTTCGCTGTACCATATTATCAGATCTATATTGACTCGTTCCAAATGCAGAGGAAAGCCCGCAAGGACCAAAAAGTACCTGAACCAAATGCTGTGGAAATCTTCAAGGATCGTCACACCAGCAAGAAGAAGGGCATGACTACACCAGTCAAAGCCGCTGTTGTAAGTCCTTAATCCTCATGCTTTTTAACTACTACTTACTCTGACTTGTGCCTTGAACTGCATGGTTTGCAGCCAATGTCTATTACTCTTTTCAATTTTATACACAATTGTCTTAGCGTATCATTGCACCTTACAAGGTTTAAAAGAGAGGAGTGATGTTCCTTTGATCTTGACCTGTAATCTAGTTCCGTGCTGGACTTGCCCACACAACGTTACAATTGCCTGTTTGTCTGTTATCAGTTGTTTTGTGATATGAATGATGTCATACTATGCTTACCGTATTATAAACTTCGTCTCTTTATCCTTAGCCCTCAATACAATGTGAAGAAATAGACAATACATTAGGGATGGTACATGGTCATATGTTTGGAACCTGGTTTTATTATGTACTTTGCAATAAAATACAACTATTATTTTACATGGGTTCACCAGAATAAGTTCTGTATATAGACCAGAGCTATTTTGTTTGGTTTTGCTGCCTCCTTAATATCTTCTGTTCTGGTACTACTAATGTAAAACCACAACTTTTCAGCGAGCTATGGAAAAAATGGTGGAACCGCCACCTTCTGAAGGTGGCGAGGCAACTATAACCGCAATGTCAGCTCTTGCTGCAGTGGGTCAGTACCTGTCCACTAACAGTGCCGAAAGCACGTTCCTGCGTATACTGGGTTGGTTGTTAAGGCAATCTCGTCCAAACTGCCTCATGATCAAGATATGCAAGCTCAAAACAATGTTGTATCTGCGCTCCAGACACAAGTCCATTCCCTAACAGAGACCCTTTGTGAAACAAGGAGAGACATTGTTCGATGTTGTCAAGATATGCATGGTTTTGAAACCAGACTATCAGACATTTGCTATGTTGTTCAGGAGTCTAGGAGAACTGAAGGCGAAGGTTATGGTGCTCCATCGGACAATACAGCATGAAAACGTAACAGTCAGGTCAAATGAACTGAGCTTCTGAACTTCTGGTGGTGCATTTATCTGCTAGGCGGTTAACTTTTATGCCAACCTTCCTTTTTTTTATAGTTGTAATTTGTTTTGGTGCGATACAAAATTTGTTCTTAACGTGCAGCCACCGACTGAAGAAAACAGCAAGCCATTTTTGTATAGTGTAGGGTGTTCCCTATATTTGCACTGGTGGCGAACTTTGATGCCCACCAGCTGTAGTTAACATGGGCCTCCTACGGTCCATAGAAACAATGGGCCTTCTAAGGGCCGTAGAAACAATGGGCCTTCTACGTGGCGTAGAAATAATGGGCCTTATACGGGCCGTAGACACAGTGGGCCTTCTATGGGCCGTATCATCAATGGGCCTTCTACGGGCTTATGATCGGTTGGCCAAACATGGGCCAATAACAGCCCACATTATGGTCGTAAATGGGCTAGAGTTGAAATCGTCCGTTCATGGGCCGACCATAACGGGCCGTCGTTAATCCGCCGTATTTTGATGACGCTATGAAAACGGCCCAACATATTAACGGGCCACAAACGGGCCGACTGTAACCACTGGCTGAATTTGGCCCACAAGCAGAAAATGGCAGTAACGTGCCATAAGTAAACGAATGTGGAAATGAGCCCAAGAATAAATGGGCCCCGAGAAGGCCGAAAGATAACATGGGCTGGAAATGGCCCAACGGAATAATGGGCCGTTAATGGGTATAAAGTGATACACTGTTCATTACGGGCCAGTTTCACCACGTGCCGTTAATGGGTATAAAGTGATACACTGTTCATTACGGGCCAGTTTTACCATGGGCCGTTAATGGGCCGAGAGTAATAAGGGCCTCATATGGGCCGAAAGAATTCATGGGCCATACATGGGCCGGAAGTTAAAATGGGCTGGAATTATATTGGACGGCCCAGATGACGCTACTGGGCCTAATTCGGTTAGGCCGTAAACGGGCCCTGGGTTAGCGGGCTGTAAATGGGCTATATGCGAACAAGCCGTTAACAGGCTTGCCATGGGCCGGCCCGCCACCTTTTGACCAAGTCAAACGGGCCGGCCTTTTCACAGGAATGGGCCTCTGTTGGGCCGTGCCACGTGTCGACGTATCATAGGCGCTTTGTGTCCAATGAGTGGATGACACGGTGAGCCGACACGTGTTTCCTCCAGCCAATGATGATTTTACACGTGGAAAATCCCCATTGGTCGGGGCTGTTAACGGGTTATCGGATCCAAAACCGGACCCGATAGCTTAACGGCGTTCCGTTACGGTGGATGCCACGTGTCGGTCACCCTTGACGAAAGCACTTCTGTGACGCGCGATTTATCGTCATGGAAGTGGACACTTCCGTGATGATAATTTTGATAATGTCATGGAACACTTCTACGATAGCACAGGTATGACTATCTTGATTCTGTCATAAATTTGTCATGGATGTACATGCATGACAAAAAACGCGACCTACTGTGACAAACACGTATCATCACGGAAGTGTCTTTTTTTGTAGTGTGCCTCTTATTGCTTTCAAAAAAATTCTCGTGTCAACATAGAACAACAAGAGTGTTGTGTCAAATTTTGTGATTTTTCGGGGCTCGTTTGGACATTTTTATGCATTAATTGAGTTTTCAATGCATTTATGTGCATAATTCAAGTTTCAACTACATGCACATACTCCAGTGCATATAAATTGGTTGAAAAATCAAATCTTTGTCCTTGGGTGCATGCTTATGTCCCATGCAAGAAATGGGAATGAATGTCAAACACCCTGCCACCATCACTCGGCCACAAACATTGAGATACTTTGTTTTTAAATTCTAGTAAATCCAAAACTCGTTTGAAATTCATGAAACTTGGCATGCTATCATGGAGCGGCATCAACATGCCGTGGTAAATTTTTTGTCCCATTTGGGGCAGGTTTGAGTATATGCTTCTGTAACGCCCACGATGCGGCTATATCTCCCACGTGTCGAGGCACGACTTAGAGGCATAACCGCATAGTGGTTTTGTCGCAAGAAGGGTCATCTTCACACAATCCCATGTAATGAACAAGAATGGGATAAAGAGTTGGCTTACAATCGCCACTTCACACAATACATGAATATAAATCATACATCATCCAAAATACAAACATATAGACCGACTACGGTCAAAATCCAGATGAAAATAAGACAACCCCAAATGCTAGATCCCCGATCGTCCCAACTGGGCTCCACTACTGATCATCAGGAAAAGACACATAGTAACGACCACGTTCCTCGTCGAACTCCCACTTGAGATCGACGCCATCATCTGCACTGGCATCGTCGGCACCTGCAACTGTTTGGTAGAATCTGTGAGTCACGGGGACTCAGCAATCTCACATCCGCGAGATCAAAACTATTTAAGCTTGTAGGAAAGGATGGTGTAATGAGGTGGAGCTGCAGCGGCGATAAGCTTATATGGTGGCTAACATACGCAAATGAGAGCGAGAAGAGAAGCAACGGAACGGTCGTCATCTAGCAATGACCAAGAAGTGATCCTGAACTCCTACTTACGTCATACATAACACAAACCGTGTTCACTTCCCGGACTCCGCCGAGAAGAGACCATCACGGCTACACACGCAGTTGATGTATTTTAATTGGGGTCAAGTGACAAGTTCTCTACAACCGGACATTAACAAATTCCCATCTGCCTCATAACCGCGGGCACGGCTTTCGAAAGATAATACCCTGCAGGGGTGTCCCAACTTAGCCCATCATAAGCTCTCACGGTCAGCAAAGGATAAACCTTCTCCCGGAAAGACCCGATCAGTCTCGGAATTCCGGTTTACAAGACATTTCGACAATGGTAAAACAAGACCAGCAAAGCCCCCGAATGTGCCGACAAATCCCGATAGGAGCTGCACAAATCTCGTTCTCAGGGCACAACGGATGAGCCAGACGTCGGGTTGGCATAGACCCTGGTTGCCCAGGGGGCGCCGGACATCGCTCGGTTTGGGCCAGCACTCGAAGGAGCACTGGTCCGGGGTTTAAAATAAAGATGACCCCCGGGCTCGCGAAAACCCGGGGGAAAAGGCTTAGGCGGCAAATGGTAAAACCAAAGTTGGGCCTTGCCGGAGGAGTTTTATTCAAGGAGAACTGTCAAGGGGTCCCATAAATCACCCGACCGCGTAAGGAACGCAAACTCAAGGAACATAATCCCGGTATAACAGTAGCTAGGGCGGCAAGAGTGGAACAAAACACCAGGCATAAGGCCGAGCCTTCCATCCTTTACCAAAATATATAGATGCATTAATTAAATAAGAGATATTGTGATATCCCAACATATCCATGTTCCAACATGGAACAAACTTCAACTTCACCTGCAACTAGCAACGCTAAGAGGGGCTGAGCAAAAGCGGTAACTTAGCCAAACAACGGTTTGCTAGGAAAGGATGGTTAGAGGCTGACATGGCAATATGAGAGACATGATATAGCAAGTGATAGGTAGCGGAGCATGGCAATAGAGGGAACAACTAGCAAAACAAAGATAGAAGTGATTTCGAGGGGTGGTCATCTTGCCTGCAAGGTTCTCAGAGTTGTGGAAAGCTTGATCCTCGTAAGCGTACTCGACAGGTTCCTCGTTCACGAACTCGTCTCCCGGCTCTACCCAAGACAAGAACACAAGCAACGGAACCACAATCAATCATGAGGAATGCACAAGCAACATGATGCAAAACATGTATGATATGCAAGATATGATATGCGATGCATATGCGTGCTCCGGAAGGAAAATGATGAACATGGCAGTAACTTGGCAAACCAAGCATGCCACTGGAAAGATGAGATGATTTCGGTCGAAATCGATATAAGATCACCGGAATCGGATGCACGGTTTGCAAATGGCAAGCAAAACAAGAATGACACTAATCTGCGATTAACAGCAAGATAGCACTTAAAATGCAGCAAGTAACAATGCTACAGCACCCCAACATAGCAACAAAGCACATGACAGTAATCTACAGGAGGTGCTTGACAAAAGATGAACACTGAGCTACGGCTAGTTCACAACATATCAAGCTCAAACAAGCATGTCAAAAGTGCAAAAGATTACAGGTTCACCGACTTAGTGAAAAACTGGACATGGCAGAAATCAGCATCAGGTAGCAATGTTCAGAGCATGAAATCAACATGCTACAGGAACTTAACATAGCAAAACAAGGCATGAAAGTGTTCTACTAAAAGAACATCACAAAAGTCCCTTACTGACCATAAGCCAAAAAGGACCAGAAGATATGATGGCAAGCATGTAAACATAGCAAGTTTCGTTATCAGGTTTCAGACTTAGCAGAAAACAGAGCATGCCAGAAATAATAATATGTAGGCCTCTTTGTGAGCTTGATGCACTCACTACAGAGCAATGCCTGACAAAACAAGCACACCTACAGCAAGATGGCATGTTTATGGAGCTATCCATGGCAAGAACAAATACATAGAATGTATGGATCAACCACAATAAGCTTGGCAAAATTGCATATCATGTTAAGAATCTGCCAGAAATATTTTATAGCAAAAGTAGAGCAAGATTGAGTCATGCTATATCACTACATAATTGCAAACAATTGCAGGAATGGATCAACTACAACTATAGCTACAAAACATCCTTACTGAACATCTCCAAAATATACATGGATCTCTCTGTAGCATCAAGTTTATATGGCAACAAAATTACAGCAGACAAGGACTTAGAGAAATCACCAAGTCCCTGACAGCAGAAATATTACGGGGCCTACTTTGCATGCTTGTGCTAGTCACCACAGAGATCACAAAAACACATGGACTACACCACTGGAAAGATGACATGGCATACTTCAAAACACATGTAGAGCTCATGCTCATAAGATGCACAGATTAAATGATACAAAAATGACAAATCTCCAAGTTCTGATAAGAACCAGAGAATAACAGCAACTAGCCCTCTTTCAACAGAGATTTGGGCATCACGGTGACCTCTAATGAACATGGTGCAATTGAACAAAATGAAGAGCATCACGAGGCGAACAATTTGACATATTACACGCGCGAATCGGAGCTACATGCACAGAGTTACGGCATCACGAACAGAGGCACTTGTTGGAGATTTTTAGGACTTAGAGAAATGGGGGGGGGGGGGGGGTTTCGAGGAGAAAGTCAACGGGACGAGAGCGACGGCGACACGTGGCGGCGGTTGTGCAGGAATTTCGTCCGGCGCCGGCGGACGTGTCCGGCGTGCGGAGGGACGAAGCTAGGGTTTGGACTGCGATCCGTTTTTTAGGGGTCTCACATATAAATAGGTAGAGGGAGCTAGGAGACTCCAAATGAGGTGCGGTTTTCGCCCACACGATCGTGATCGAATGACCTAGAGCATGGAAGAGAGTTTGGTGGGTTTTGGGCTGATTTTAGAGGGGTTTTTTTGCTGGACACTCAAATGGACTTTGCGGATGCCCGGTTAACCGTTGGAGTACCAAACGACCTCCTAATGGAACGAAACTTGACCGGTAGTCTCCGGGTGGTGTAATAAGGCCACTTGACAAGCCTCGGTCCATTACGAGAAAGTTTGACACCCGCACACGAAAGAAAACAAGAGGGGTGCACCGGAGGAGATAGGAGCGCCGGATTGGAAAACGGACAACGGGGAAAATGCTCGGATGCATGAGACGAACACGTATGCAAATGCAATGCACATGATGACATGATATGAAAATACATGACATGACAAAATACAAAACGAAAGACAAAACCCGACCACGGAGGGAATATCATATCACATAGCCGAAAATGGCAAGAGTCAGAGTTACAAATATGGCAAGTTACATGCGGGGTGTTACAGCTTCTCACAAACCAAAGCTTCTCACAACAAGCATGATGGTTTCAGTAGGGAACGTCCCACCTTTGGGGACGAAACGATATCCATTGCCTCTTATTGCTTTCAATTTTTTCGTGTCAACATAGAACAACAGGAGTGTTGTGTCAATTTTTGTGATTTTTCGGGGTTCGTTTGGACATTTTTATGCATTAACTTAGTTTTCAATGCATTTATGTGCATAATTCAAATTTGAACTACATGCACAAGCTCCAATGCATATAAATTGGTTGAAAAAACAAATCTTTGTCCTTGGGTGCATGCTTAGGTCCCATGCAAGAAATGGAAATGAATGCCAAACACCCTGCCACCGTCACTCGGCCGCAAACATTGAGATACCTATTTTTTTAAATTCTAGTAAATCCAAAATTCGTCTGAAATTCATGAAACTTGGCATGCTATCATGGAGCGGCATCAACATGTCGTGGTAATTTTTTTTGTCCCATTTGCGGCAGGTCTGGGTATATGCTTCTCACAAACCACAACTTCTCACAACAAGCATGATGGTTTCGGTAGGGAATGTCCACCTTTGGGGACGAAACGATATCCATTGCCTCTTATTGCTTTCAAATTTTTTCTCGTGTCGACATAGAACAAGAGGAGTGTTGTGTCAATTTTTGTGATTTTTGGGGCTTCATTTGGACATTTTTATGCATTAACTGAGTTTTCAATGCATTTATGTGCATAATTCAAATTTGAAATACATGCACATGCTCCAGTGCATATAAATTGGTTCAAGAATCAAATCTTTGTCCTTGGGTGCATGCTTAGGTCCAATGCAAGAAATGGGAATGAATTTCAAACACCAGGGTGATTGCCGGCAAAACGTTGAGATACTTTGTTTTCAAATTCTAGTAAATCCAAAACTCGTCTGAAATTCATGAAACTTGGCATGCTATCATGGAATGGCACTCGACATGCTGTGGTATTTTTCATGTCCATTTTGAGAGAAGGCGCACTCAAATAACAGCCAACAAAGGCATTTTGAAAAAATAGCTGCCACTTTAATATCTTAAAAGTTTGTATAATTCAAACCGTGTGCGTTCTATTAACCATTCACGTGACGCCACGTGTCTTGGTTTTTAATGGCTATAGGTTTTAATGGCTCTTGATCGCAAATGTTTTAGATAGAACACCCGTATGCAAAGTGAGAACAGGATTTGTGCATCTCTTGAACGCAAACGGTTCTTTTGGATGACCCGTGTGCAACCACTTACAAACAATTTGGTAAGATTTGCATCTAACATATTGGGTATGTTGCCACTTGTAAAATTGGAAAGATTGACATTTGTTGATCTAGTAACATTGCCATTTGTCAACCTTGTAACACTGCGATCTGTCAAAACATGAAGCTAAAATCACTAGCAGTATCTAATTTTTGCGACTAAAATTTAGTAATTAAGCATTGATGGAGGCGAGGAGGCGTGTTCAGCCGGGTGTGCAGCGGGCGGCTTAATACTATTTGATTTGACAGCGGGCGGTGCAGTTCCCGATACGACTTTAATGTAGACGAGGGAGAGGGTAGCGGTTCCCGAAATGTTGAACGACCAATGATGCATCCTCCTTCAATTAGCATCGCGTGAATGCATGAGGGAAGTAATGGGAGGAGGACCGGGAAAAGAGGCAGCACGATGTGAATGCAACGCAGTTTGCACTCATATAAAGGCGCCCCTCCATTCCAATGCATCTACCACATCGTACGCACCTAAGCATCACTACAAAAAAAGACACTTCCGTGATGATACGTGTTTGTCACAGTAGGTCACGTTTTCTGTCAGGCATGTACATCCATGACAAATTTACGATAGAATCAAGATAGTCATACCTGTGCTATCGTAGAAGTGTTCCATGACATTACCAAAATTATCATCACGGAAGTGTCCACTTCCATGACGATAAATTGCGCGTCACAGAAGTGCTTTCCTCAAGGGTGACCGACACGTGGCATCCACCGTAACGGAACGCCGTTAAGCTATCGGGTCCGGTTTTGGATCCGATAACCCGTTAACAGCCCGGACCAATGGGGATTTTCCACGTGTAAAATCATCATTGGCCGGAGGAAACACGTGTTGCCTCACCGTTGGGACAGATGTCATCCACTCATTGGACAGGAGGCGCCTATGATAGGTTGACACGTGGCACGGCCCAACAGTGGCTCATTCCGGTGAAAAAGGCCGGCCCAGTAAAAAATAGCAGGCCGGCCCATATAAGGCCTACTTGTGTCAGGTCCATTTAAGCCCACGGCCCATACGAGATGTGCCAATTCGGCTCGTCAACGGCCCGTTAAAGATTTGACACCATTGCAGCCCATCGTCAGTTCGAGCCCGTTAACAGCCTGCTATATATTTGGGCTCAATATCGGCCCGATGAGATTTTGGCCTGTTAATGGCCCATTCAGTGGATGGGCCAATTTTCACGATGTACATCTTTCGGCCTTTTAGCGACCCATTTAAATATTGGGCTAATTTCCGGCCCGGTGTGTCTTTCAGCCTATTGACGACCCATAAAGCAGTTGGGCCATTTGTAGTCGGACCTGAGTTTCGGCCTTTTAGCGACCCATTTAAGTGTTGGACCAATTTCCGGCCCGGTGTGTCTTTCAGCCTGGTGACGGCCCATATATCTATTGGGCCATTTGTAGTCGGACCTGAGTTTTGGCCTTTTAGCGACCCATTTAAGTGTTAGGCCAATTCCCGGCCTTGTGTGCCTTTCAGCCTGTTAACGGACCATAAATGAGTTGGGCCATTTGTAGTCGGACCTGAGTTTTGGCCTTTTAACGGCCCATGCCCTTCATGGTCCAATACCAGCCCGGTTTCTCTTTCAGCCTGCTAAAGGCCCACAACACAGTTGGGCCATTTACAATACGACCTGACTTTCGGCCTCTTAGCGGCCCATGCTCTAGATGGTCCAGTACAAGCCCGCTGTCTCTTTCGGCCTGCTAAAGGCCCACAGTATAGTTGGGCCATATGTAGCCCGAACTTAGTAACGGCCTGTTAACGGCCCGTGAAATCAATTGGGCCCACCTGTTGCCTGCTTCGATGTCAGCCTATTAACAACCCGAGAGTTAAGAGGGCCGACCATTAACTTTCGGCCTGGTAACGGCCCATTAACTTAATGGGCCCACTAAAGTTCGTACATGTCTTTAGGCCAAATTAGATAATTTGAGCCCATCACGGCGAGCAATTATGCACAGGACCAAAACCGATCAAGCAAAGGTACGACATACAGGGAAAAACGTTGCACATCCAACATATATTACAGGAAATTACATCCACTTGGCAATCAAAGATTGATGCTAGTGCAAATAAATGAACAGAACCTAACGATCTACAACGTCACAATCTGCAACCTCAGCACGGATGATGCCCATAAGCATGTGGGCAAGTTCTTGCTGCTTTGCTACACTGTCTCTAAAAACATTGATCAGTTGTTGTGTCGCATGACTCTGCACCTCTGATTCCTCCACCATTTCCATCATTCCTTCAACCATTAATTAGTTCACAAACATACAATTTTTCCATTGCATTCGAGACAGAGGATACTGAACAGATTCATATGGCGATTTCGGCAGGCTTGTATTATTGATAGTGGAGAGTGTCTCGACCACTGCATCATAACATAAATTAGGAGGGGAACTGTCGTGGAATTGTCACGGCAGATGTCCTCGAGTTAGGACTTAGTCGTGGAGCCATCGCAGCTAGGAAGCTTGAAGGGGTTAAGCGGGACAAGGAACACGAGGGTTTATACTGGTTCGGCCCCTTACGGTGAAGGTAAAAGCCTACGTCCAGTTTTAGGTGGTATTGATTAGGGTTTTGATAACCAGGGAGCTAAACCGCTATGCCTGGCTTTCGATGAGATTGTCCTTCCCCTAAACCGCTGGTGGGTCGTCCCTTTATATAGGGAGGCTGACGCCCTGCAGCTCTCAGAGTCCTAGTCCGGCTCATCAGAGTGTCCGGCTCGGACTCTCAACTATTCTTGCCTTACACTACAAGTTCTACCATGATAAAGATTGCAACTACGGGCCTTAAGCCGTATCCGGGTCTTAGCCCATCTCTGGCCCACCGTCTTCAAGCTTGGCGCCGGGCTTCTGGCAATGACCATTATGAGTAACCCGGCCCCTCCTGGCGGGTGACTCTAAGGTCTATATCCTCAACATTAGGCCCCAGATTGATTTGAGCCGGCTCATGTCAATCTTCAATTCTTTCGACAGAAAACCTCCAGCTTACAATTGTGTGAAGGCCATAACCCGGCATGACATCATCCTCTGGACTCAGGGTAATCCGCCGTGACGTCATCCTCCATTAAGCCCGTTTTTTACTCCGCCAGATTCGCAACGGATCTTTACCTTTACTGTCATCCTGAAAATCGAGGCGTTTCATGGAGAGATAACCACGCCGTGGTCTCCTTGATTCTCGCGCCCGCTTTATGAGCTCGCCCTTATAAATAGGCCGGCCCGACGGGCCTTTCCGCCACCCTTCTTCCTCCTTGCGCCACTGTTCCTCTGCTCGAGCTCGAACTCTGCCGCCGCCGTCGCGCCCCCGGTCTTCGTCAACCTTGGCCGCTGCATCACCCTGACTCGGTCCAGACAAACGGCGGCAACCTCCGCTCCTCTTCAGCTCCGGTGAGTCCTCGCCACTCCATAGGGCAGATCCGCACTAGGGCTTCATAGTTCTTCCTCTGTTCTTCGTAGTTCATCGCGGCCCTCAGTAGATTTGAATTTTACTGCCCTTTTTTGATCTTAGCTCTGTATAGACTCACTGCGGTAGATGTTTAAGACCCATTTCACATGCAAATAGCCCTCTTTTGCATAAGAGCCTTGTTCGAGCTCAAGAACTTCCTCGCGTCTGTTTCTAGGTCTAGAAACTTTTCTTTTGCCCGACCATTTTGATCCAAAATATTTACTGCGATGTGTGAAACCTGTTTTACCACACTTAGTAAAAAACTGCAATCATTGAATCTCGGCGGTTTACATTTCCGGTTTAAAGAAACCACGCGCCGTAGAACCTTCCGGCTTAAAGAAAACCATGCGCCATAAAAATTTCCGGCTTAGCTGTGATAAGGCCTGTAGACAATCAAATTACTCTCAATCCCTCGGCGGCTTAAATAGCCCGATGCACTTAGGTGTATACCATTAGTCCCCTTCATAAGCCGCCACCTTGATATTGAACTGTGGATTTCTTCCGGCTTATAATTAATCCGGACGTTTTTCCATTTATCATAGACTGCCGACTTTCACCATGCCTCCCAAAGCTCCCAAAGCCTCCATTACTTGCAACTGGATGAGGTCCAATGTCACCAATGAGACCCTAGCAGATTTTGTCAAGTCTGGATATCTGCCCAAGAAGGACGTCATGTCCTACCGTGCCCCTGACCCGTCAGAAGAGAGACCACAACCAAAGGACGGGGAGGTAGTGATTTTTGCGGATCATATGAGCCGGGGCTTCGCACCACCCGGTTCAAAGTTTTTCAGAGACGTTCTGAATTTCTTCGATCTGCGGCCTCAGGACATAGGACCCAACTCAGTGTCCAATATCTGCAACTTCCAAGTGTTCTGCGAGGTTTACCTTGGAGAAGAACCTAGTCTGCTGCTCTTCAGAGAGCTTTTTTACTTGAACCGTCAGAATGAGTGCGCCAATGGGTCAAGTCTGGAGCTAGGTGGCATCTCCACTCAGCGGTGAAGGGACTGCCTTTTCCCTTACGCAGAGCCGCCCAGCCACCCCAAGGACTGGAATCTGACGTGGTTTTACTGCCAAGACACGTCGCCGGCTGATGAAAGTCCGTTGCCCGGCTTTCGCCCCTCACGTCTGGAGCAGATTCACCCACTGTCAGACAAGCTAACTCAAGCGGAGCGCCAACCTCTGCTCCTCACTATCAACAAGATCAAGGCTCTCCTGGGCAATGGTCTGAATGGAATCGATCTGGTCCGGGTCTGGATCTCGTGGCGGGTGATCCCATTGAGCCGCCGCCCCGGCTTAATGTGTGAGTACACGGGCCAAAAAGACGACCCTCAAAGACACAGCCGCAACGATCTTCCTGAAGACGTTGCAGAGGAGATGACCAAGGCTCTCTTGAACGAGAGCCTGGCAGACTGCGGAAGGACCGGGTTAGCCCCCTTCTGCAAGACCAACCCAGCCCCAGCGGTAAGCCGCTGATCTGAACATCTTATCTGTACATAACTTTCATCTGAATCATTTTAAGAAAACCTCATTGCATTTTTTTCAGGCTGATGATAAGTTCTGGCGGGTCAAGTATGACCATGAGGCGGCCAAAAAGGCCAGAAAGGCTAAGAAAGCCGCCAAGAAAGCCGCCCCTCGCAAGAAAGGAAACAGGCCTACTGCTTCAGAGCTGATGCAACTAAGCGACAGCTCCGAGTCAGAGGTAACCCCTGAGCCTGTAAATCCTTGTTGTACTTTGTTGTTTACTTCTGTCCGCCTTATCAATACTTGTTCATCAATAGGACGACACCGGAGCAAGTAACCCGGTGGTTGAAGAGGTAACGACACTTTCCTCCGACTCGGAGCCCTTGCCCAGGCTGAAAATCCGAAGGGTAACCCGGAAAGTAAGTTTTTCACATCCTTTATGTAACACCCCGCATGTAACTTTCCATATTTGTAACTCCGACTCTTGCCATTTCCGGCTATGTGATGTGTTTTTCCCTCCGTTGTTGGGTTTTGTCTTTCGTTTTGTATTTTGTCATGTCATGCATTTTCATATTATGTCATCATGTGCATTGCATTCGCATACGTGTTCGTCTCATGCATCCGAGCATTTTCCCCGTTGTCCGTTTTCCAATCCGGCGCTCCTATCTCCTCCGGTGCACCCCTCTTGTTTTCTTTCGTGTGCGTGTGTCAAACTTTCTCGGAATGGACCGAGACTTGTCAAGTGGTCTTCTTATACCACCCGGAGACTACCGGTCAAGTTTCGTTCCATTCGGAGGTCGTTTGGTACTCCAACGGTTAACCGGGCATCCGCAAAGTCCATTTGAGTGTCCAGCAAAACCCCCGTCTAAAATCAGCCCAAAACCCACCAAACTCTCTTCCATGCTCTAGGTCGTTCGATCACGATCGTGTGGGCGAAAACCGCACCTCATTTGGAGTCTCCTAGCTCCCTCTACCTATAAATAGGTGGGCATCCCGAAATACATTTGCAGACGAAACCCTAACCCTCTCCCTCCGCGCCGCGCCGGACGCGTCCGCCTCCGGCCGGACAACGTCCGCCGCGCCGCCCGGCCAATCGCAGATCGACACGTGGCAAGCTCGCCGTCGCCCGCCGCCGAAGCCCGCAGGCCCGACGCCGGCCCCCGCGGCCTGAATCCCGCGCCGCCGCCCGAGGCGCCTGCCCGCGCCCGTAGCTCGCCGTCTTCGCCGCCTCACGCCGGCGCCGGCCGGCCCCGCCATCTCCGCCGCCGCCCGTCGCGCCTCCCGAGGCCGCCGCCTCCTCGCCCCTCCGGTCGCCTCCTCCTCCGCCTAGCGCCGCCCGCCGCCGGTGCCGGACCCCGCCGTCGACCCACCTCGCCGGAGCCCGAGCCCGAGCTCCTGTAGCCCGGCCAGATCCAGATCGGTAGCCCCCCGTTGACTTCTCCTCGATCCGTTTTTTTCTCCAAGTCACTAATTTTTCTCAGCAAGTGCTCCTGTTCCCGATGCCATAACTTTGTGCATGTAGCTCCGATTCGCGCGTGTAATATGTCAAATTGTTCGTCTCGTGATGCTCTTCATTTTGTTCAATTGCACCATGTTCATTAGAGGTCATATTGATGCCCAAATCTCTGTTGGAAGAGGGCTAGTTGCTGTTATTCTCTGGTTCTTATCAGAACTTGGAGATTTGTCATTTTTGTATCATTTATTCTATGCATCTTTTGAGCATGAGCTCTACATGTGTTTTGAAGTATGCCATGCCATCTTTCCATTGGTGTAGTACATGCATTTTGTGATCTCTGTGGTGACTAGCACAAGCATGCAAAGTAGGCTCCGTAATATTTCTGATTTCAGGGACTTAGTGATTTCTCTATCCTTGTCTGCTGTAATTTTGTTGCCATGTAAACTTGATGCTACAGAGAGATCCATGCATATTTTGGAGATGCTCATTAAGGATGTGTTGTAGCTATAGTTGTAATTGATCCATTCCTGCAATGTTTTGCAATTATGGAGTGCCATAGCATGACTCAATCTTGCTCTACTTTTGCTATAAAATATTTCTGGCAGATTCTTAACATGATATGCATTTTTGCCAAGCTTATTGTAGTTGATCCATACATGCTATGTATTTGTTATTGCCATGGATAGCTTCTTAAACATCCCATCTTGCCGTAGGTATGCTTGGTTTGTAGTTCATTGCTCTGTAGTGAGTGCATCAAGCTCACAAAGAGGCCTACATATTATTATTTCTGCCATGCTCTGTTTTCTGCCAAGTCTGAAACCTGATAACGAAACTTGCTATGTTTATGTGCTTGCCATAATATCTTCTGGTCCTTTTTGGCTTATGGTCAGTAAGGGACTTTTGTCATGTGCATTTAGTAGAACACTGCCATGCCTTGTTTTGCTATGTTAAGTTCCTGTAGCATATTGATTTCGTGATCCAAACATTGCTACCTGATGCTGTTTTCTGCCATGTCCAGTTTTTCACCAAGTCTGTGAACCTGTAATCTTTTGCATTTTTGCCATGCTTGTTTGGGATTGATATGTTGTGAACTAGCCGTAGCTCAGTGTTCATCTTTTGTCAAGCATCTCCTGTAGTTTACTGTCATATGCTTTGTTGCTATGTTGGGGTGCTGTAGCATTGTTGGTTGTTGCATTTTAAGTGCTATCTTGCTGTTTATCGCAGATTAGTGTCATTCTTGTTTTGCTTGCCATTTGCAAAGCGTGCATCCGATTCCGGTGATCTTTATATCGATTTCGACCGAAATCATCTCATCTTTCCAGTGGCATGCTTGGATTGCCAAGTTACTGCCTTGTTCATCATTTTCCTTCCGGAGCACGCATATGCATCGCATATCATATCTCGCATATCATACAGGTTTTGCATCATGTTGCTTGCGCATTTCTCGTTGTTGATTGTGGTTCCGTTTGCTTGTGTTCTTGTCTTGGGTAGAGCCGGGAGACGAGTTCGCGAACGAGAAACCTGTCAAGTACGCTTACGAGGATCAAGCTTTCGACAACTCTGAGAAGCTTGCAGGCAAGATGACCACCCCTCGAAATCACTTCTATCTTTGCTTTGCTAGTTGTTCGCTCTATTGCCATGCTCCGCTACCTATCACTTGCTATATCATGTCTCCCATTTTAGCCATGTCAGCCTCTAACCATCCTTTCCTAGCAAACCGTTGTTTGGCTAAGTTACCGCTTTTGCTCAGCCCCTCTTATAGCGTTGCCAGTTGCAGGTGAAGCTGATGTTGTTCCATGTCGGAACATGGATATGTTGGGATATCACAATATCTCTTATTTAATTAATGCATCTATATATATTTGGTAAAGGGTGGAAGGCTCGGCCTTATGCCTGGTGTTTTGTTCCACGCTTGCCGCCCTAGTTACTGTTATACCGGGATTATGTTCCTTGAGTTTGCGTTCCTTACGCGGCCGGGTGATTTATGGGACCCCCTTGACAGTTCGCCTTGAATAAAACTCCTCCAGCAAGGCCCAACTTTGGATTTACCATTTGCCACCTAAGCCTTTTTCCCCCGGGTTTTTGCGAGCCCGAGGGTCATCTTATTTAACCCCCCCCCTCGGGCCAGTGCTCCTTCGAGTGTTGGTCCGAACCGAGCAGCCTGCGGGGCCACCTCGGGGAAACTCGAGGCCTGGTTTTACTCGTAGCTTGACTTATCCGGTGTGCCCTGAGAACGAGATATGTGCAGCTCCTATCGGGATTTGTCGGCATATTCGGGCGGCTTTGCTGGTCTTGTTTTACCATTGTCGAGATGTCTTGTAAACCGGGATTCCGAGACTGATCGGGTCTTTCCGGGAGAAGGTTTATCCTTCGTTGACCGTGAGAGCTTATGATGGGCTAAGTTGGGACACCCCTGCAGGGTATTATCTTTCGAAAGCCGTGCCCGCGGTTATGAGGCAGATGGGAATTTGTTAATGTCCGGTTGTAGATAACTTGTCACTTGACCCAATTTAAAATACATCAACTGCGTGTGTAGCCGTGATGGTCTCTTCTCGGCGGAGTCCGGGAAGTGAACACGGCCTGTGTTATGCATGACGTAAGTAGGTGTTCAGGACCTCTTCTTGGTCATTGCTAGATGACGACTGTTCCGTTGCTTCTCTTCTCGCTCTCATTTGCGCAAGTTAGCCACCATATATGCTTTTGTCGCTGCAGCTCCACCTCATTACACCATCCTTTTCCTATAAGCTTAAATAGTCTTGATCTCGCGGGTGTGAGATTGCGGAGTCCTCGTGACTCACAGATTCTACCAAAACAGTTGCAGGTGCCGACGATGCCAGTGCAGATGATGGCGTCGATCTCAAGTGGGAGTTCGACGAGGAACGTGGTCGTTACTATGTGTCTTTTCCTGATGATCAGTAGTGGAGCCCAGTCGGGACGATCGGGGATCTAGCATTTGGGGTTGTCTTATTTTCATCTGGATTTTGACCGTAGTGGGTCTATATGATTGTATTTTGGATGATGTATGAATAATATTTATGTGTTGTGTGAAGTGGCGATTGTAAGCCAACTCTTTATCCCATTCTTGTTCATTACATGGGATTGTGTGAAGATGACCCTTCTTGCGACAAAACCACTATGCGGTTATGCCTCTAAGTCGTGCCTTGACACGTGGGAGATATAGCCGCATCGTGGGCGTTACACTTTAGCTTATCAAGACCCTCAATTTATTTTGAAGCGACAGGTGCATGAGAGCCGGCGGCACACCCGGACCGACAAAAGCACCGACCTCTCCTCCGGTTTACCTGACGCATCGAGGAAACGCCGGACCGAGGTGATCTCAAAATTGTACCCTTTTCATCCTTTGGCAGGTGTTATACGTCAACCACTCAACTCTTCTGACTCAAATTATCAGGAAACTTCCCCCTCTTCCGGCGACTCTATGCAGTCAAGTCTGCCGGCTTTCAAGACCGTGCCCGGGTAATGATAACCATCTCATGTTTTACTTTTGTCTTCACTTACCCTGTTGTGTTTAATCTTTTTGTCCTTTCAGTGCCCAGGCCAAGATCACCAAGAGGGCGAAGAAGTCCAAGCCGGTCGATGAGCCGGACTTGCCTGAGCCAGAGGCAGCCGCTCAAGAGCCGGACTTGCCTGAGCCAGAGGCAGCCGCTCAAGAACCACCAGCCGCCTTTGTACCTGAGGCCGCTGCCCCAACCACCAAGGCAACTACAGAAGCTTCTGTTAACCCGGAGGCCTCCAGCTCGGCTCCACCAGCAGACGACCCGGACGTGGTAATCACCCGGACGGAGTTCGTTGAGCCGGGGAGACCTACCGTGCTGGCCAAGTGCTCCGCCAAAGGGGAGCTGCTAGAGTCGCGCCGGGTTAACCTGGACCTCACCGACTACTCCAACTTGAACATTGGAGAGATCGTCTCCGGCTTTGTCAGCCAAGTGCACAAGAGCCGGGACGCAGAGATTGCTATGGTGACCCAGATCTAGCAAAAATCTGAGGTAATATCCTTTTGTCCTCTTACTTACTGCATAGTTACCTGTACCATGCTAGCCCCCAAGTCGACGACTTATGATTGAGTATGTTGTAGACTTAGGTTCCGGCTTACTCCATTGAACCGGCAATGTGTAGATAGAAACGTTCAATATGCATTAGCCCCCAAGGGCCAAGTGTCTTTGCTTGGAAAACGCTTGGGACTTTACATTTACATAGTAATTGTTCATGCCATAACCCGGAAATCTATACAGGCTGCTGGCAAGAAGCTTGAGGCTGACCTTGCCGATCTCAAGAACCGGCTGAAGATGCAAGAGATGGAGACCCGGAAGGCAAACGCCAAGTTTGTATCTAGCATCGCCGCGCAAGAGAAGCTGAAGACAGAGTTTGACGCTGAGCGAAAGGTGTGGGCCGAAGAAAAGGCCGCATTGGTGAACCGGGCCGAACAGGCGGAGAAGGCTCTCTCCGAGAACGACCGCCGAGCTCTCCGGCCTAAAGCGCCAAGTGTCCCAGATGGTGGCCGCAATCTTCGGTAAGTCGTCTCACCGGCTTTCATCAAGTTTATAATTTTTATATCTCATAATTCATCCTTGTCGACGGCTTATCTGACTCTGTTAAACAGGTCCCAGAAGTGCCAACCTGAATCAGAGTGTGGTGACCAAGCTGATGGCCGTATACACCCTGGTGGAACAACTCTACACCGGGTCACAACGTGCCTTGGCTGTGGTGGCCCTCTCCAACGAGGTGCCGACTCACTTGGCGGAAGTCCTTCGCCGGCTCGCCGTTCTGCCTCAGCGGATCCAAGAGCTGCGACGGGCCTCTGCAAGGGCCGGAGCGATCGCTGCGCTGAGCCGGGCCAAGGCGTTCTTGCCAGAGTTAGACCCGGCGGACATCGCCCTCGGCTACCCAAGTCTGAAGGAAGACGACACCGCCTTTGATCAGAAGGACTTCGCAGCTTGCGTGAAGACCGTACGCCCGGTGGCCACTCTTATTGGCAACGATACAGATCTGACCAAGTATCAGCCGGGCTACGACGCAGAAAATCAAAGGATCCCTACTCCGGGCTATGAAGCCCTCAACTTGATCCCGCCGGCTCGTCAGCACACTTTCGCCCCGGAGATTGACCCGGCCGGGTTAATTGACGAGGAAGCCCAATTCGAAGCTCTCAGTGGGATCGACTGGAAGTCATCAACCTTCCGGATCTTGGGATCAGCCGGAGGAGAAGAGGGGTACGAGCCGGAGACTTCAACTCAGCAGGCGTCGTAACTCAGCTGGCGGCTTATCAATCAATGCCTGACCCTTTTGGACTCAATGAGTCTTTGTAATAGAGTAGGACCAATACTTTTATCCTTGCCGTGCCATCATACACGCCTTGAATGTTAAAGTCTGATGAAGTTGTCTCTGGTATGTTTCTCCAGGTCATAATCAATCCTTTGCTTTCCTTAACCTCAAAATAGTTGCCTTTAACTATCTTGCATAAAAGGGCAAATCACAAGTCTCGAGGCGGCTTACCGTCCTGAGAATCATAAGTTTTAGATATATAACCCGGAATATGAAAAAAAGAACCGATCTCCAATTATATCCTTAATACAGCCGTAATATCATACTTAGCGGCCTGCAAGCATACTTCCGGCTTAGGTAATCCGGGTAATAAGGTTGGTACCTCAACTCTGGTGTACCTGTCCTAATGACACCCATTGTGTTCAACCAACACTGTTAATCAAGTTTTAAGCCGGCAAAGTGAGACCCGGCTGTACACACGTTGAAATAATTAGAAGAAACTTGCTATAAAGCAGAAGAACTTAGGGACTTCCGGTTCGAATACGACCAGAGACCCGGCCCAAAGGGATTATGCTAGGATTCGAATGCGATCATATAGCCCCCAGTGGGTGTGGCGATGCCAATCAAGAGGGTACCGACAGCTATGTTCTCTTTGGTTCGAATACGACCCATGTTTGAACAGGAAGCCCCCAAGTGATTTTAAGAATTGTTTAACGACGCTGATTCGAATACGATCCATGTCGGTTCTCAAAGGGGTTAAACTATGATTCAAATATGACCAAAGAAAACCTCCCAATGAGCTCGGCACTTTGCCAATCAAATGGGTATCGACAGCTATGTTCTCTTTGGTTCGAATACGACCCATGTTTGAACAGGAAGCCCCCAAGTGACCTTATTACCTGCGGCTAGATTCGAATACGATCATATGCCGGATCCTCCTTCAAGTTATCATGTTAATCTTGCAAAGAAAACAAACACGTGCACATTTGGAGGAGAAAAAGGACAGAGGTCCTGTTTTATTGCTTATCATAATATATACATGGCTGAGAGAAATATGTACATTATGAGAGCCGGTGGCTCAAGTGTAGTAAGGCCGAAGCTGAGCTATGTTCCACGGCCGACGGGTCTCTTCCTCCGACTTACGTAAATCTTTGTGCTCCCGAATGTCAATGAGGTAATATGACCCGTTCTGCAAGTTCTTGCTGACCACAAAGGGCCCTTCCCAAGGTGGGGATAACTTGTGTGCATCTGTTTGATCCTGGATGAGCCGGAGCACGAGATCGCCTTCCCGGAAGACCCGGGATTTAACCCGGCGGCTATGATAACGGCGCAGGTCTTGTTGGTAAATCGCTGAACGGGCTGCTGCCACATCACGTTGTTCGTCCAACAAGTCAAGAGCATCATGGCGCGCCTGTTCATTATCCGCCTCAACGTAAGCCGCCACGCGAGGTGAGTCATGACGGATGTCACTGGGGAGGACTGCTTCCGCCCCATAAACCATGAAGAAAGGCGTAAAACCTGTAGACCTGTTAGGAGTAGTGTTGATGCTCCATAATACGGAGGGCAACTCCTCCACCCAACAACCCGGCGTCCGTTGCAAAGGGACCAAAAGCCGGGGCTTAATGCCCTTCAGAATCTCCTGATTAGCTCTCTCAGCTTGACCATTGGATTGAGGATGAGCCACTGAGGAAACATCAAGTCGGATATGCTCTCGTTGACAAAACTCTTCCATGGCGCCTTTGGAGAGATTGGTGCCATTGTCAGTGATAATGTTGTGCGGAAAACCAAAGCGGAAGACCACCTTTTTCATAAACTGAACCGCCGTGGCTGCATCGCACTTGCTAACTGGCTCCGCTTCAACCCACTTGGTAAACTTGTCAACCGCCACCAAAAGGTGAGTCTTCTTATCCTTGGACCTTTTGAAAGGCCCAACCATATCAAGCCCCAGACCACAAAGGGCCAAGTGATTGGGATCATCCTCAGTTCTTGAGCCGGTACATGAGCCCGTCGCGAGAACCTTTGGCAACCATCACACTTATTGACCAAGTCCTCTGCATTAGCATGAGCCGTCAACCAATCAAAACCATGACGAAAAGCCTTGGCCACAAGAGATTTTGAGCCAGCGTGATGGCCACAATCCCCTTCATGGATCTCACGCAAGATCTCTTGACCTTCCTCAGGGGAAACACAACGCTGAAATGCTCCCGTAACACTGCGGTGATGCAACTCACCGTTGATAACAATCATTGACTTAGCCCGCCGGGTTATTTGCCTGGCCAAAGTTTCATCCTCAGGCAACTCACCCTGGGTCATGTAAGCCAGATAGGGCATTGTCCAGTCTAGTATGATATGGAGAGCCGCCACCAGTCGTGCCTCCGGGTCAGGGACAGCCAAGTCTTCCTCTGTAGGCAACTTAACAGAAGGGCCATACAGGACGTCCAGGAAAGTGTTAGGCGGCACCGGTTTTCGCTGAGAGCCTAGCCGGCTTAAAGCATCCGCCGCCTCGTTCTTCCTGCGATCGATGTGTTCCACTTGGTAACCCTGAAAGTGCCCAGCAATGGCATCAACTTCGAGGCGATAAGCCGCCATGAGAGGGTCCTTGGAATCCCACTTTCCTGATACTTGTTGAGCCACCAAGTCTGAGTCGCCGAAGCACCTTACCCGGCTTAAGCTCATATCTTTAGCCATCCGAAGACCATGGAGCAAGGCCTCGTACTCAGCCGCGTTGTTAGTGCAAGGAAACAGCAACTGTAGCACATAATGGAACTTGTCACCCTTAGGGGAAGCCAACACGACTCCAGCCCCCGAGCCCTCCAACTGCCTGGACCCATCAAATTGAATAGTCCAATATGTGTTATCTGGCTTCTGCTCGGGCACTTGTGACTCTGTCCAGTCATTGATGAAATCCACCAGGGCCTGAGATTTAACAGCAGTGTGTGGCACGTATTTGAGACCATGAGGTCCAAGCTCTATAGCCCACTTAGCCACTCTCCCTGTGGCCTCTCTGTTTTGAATGATACCACCAAGAGGGGCAGAACTGACCACAGTGATGGGATGACCCTGAAAATAATGCTTAAGTTTCCGGCTTGCCATGAACACACCGTAAACAAGCTTCTGCCAATGCGGATACCGCTGCTTGGACTCAATGAGCACTTCGCTGACATAATAAACCGGCCGCTGAACCGGATGCTCCTTACCCTCTTCCTTGCGTTCCACCACCACGGCCACACTGACGGCTCGTGCGTTAGCAGCCACATACAGCAATAAGGGCTGCGACCAGCAAGGACTAGGGGCTCTGCCAGCTGCTTCTTCAAATCCTCAAAGGCGGTATTAGCTGCATCATTCCAGACAAAGTTATCAGTTTTCTTCATCAACTGATATAATGGCATGGCCTTCTCACCCAAACGGCTTATAAACCGGCTTAAAGCAGCAATGCGACCCGCCAAGCGCTGAACATCATTTATACACACCGGCTTAGCCAGGGAGGTGATGGCTTTGATCTTCTCCGGGTTAGCTTCAATGCCTCTGTCAGAAACCAAGAAACCCAAGAGTTTGCCTGCAGGAACACCAAAAACACACTTGGCCGGGTTAAGCATCATCTTGTAGACCCGGAGATTATCAAAGGTTTCCCTTAAATCATCTATCAGGGTTTCCTCCTTTATGGACTTAACCACAATGTCGTCTACATAAGCGTGAACATTGCGCCCGATCTGTTTATGAAGACAGTTCTGTACACAACGCTGGTAAGTCGCCTGTGCACACTTGAGTCCAAAGGGCATAGACACATAGCAGAAGGCTCCAAAGGGAGTGATAAACGCCGTCTTCTCCTGGTCCTTAACTGCCATTTTAATCTGATGATATCCGGAATAAGCATCCAAGAAACTTAAGCGCGCACAACCTGCCGTAGCATCAATAATTTGATCAATACGGGGGAGGGCAAAAGGATCAGCCGGACACGCCTTGTTTAAGTCCGTATAATCCACACACATCCGCCAAGTGCCGTTCTTCTTGAGCACGAGCACCGGGTTAGCTAACCACTCTGGGTGAAAGACTTCAACAATAAACCCGGCCGCCAAGAGCCGGGCCACCTCTTCGCCAATAGCTTTCCGCCTTTCTTCATTAAACCGCCAAAGGAACTGCCTGACCGGCTTAAATTTCGGATCAACATTGAGAGTATGCTCAGCGAGTTCTCTAGGTACACCTGGCATGTCAGAAGGTTTCCATGCGAAGATGTCCCTATTCTCACGGATGAACCCGATGAGCGCGCTTTCCTATTTTGGATCCAGATTGGCACTGATGCTAAATTGCTGAGATGAATCTCCTGGAACGAAATCAACAAGTTTAGTCTCATCAGCCGACTTAAATTTCATTGCCGGCTCATGCTCCGTAGTCGGCTTTTTCAGAGAGGTCATATCAGTGGGGTCAACATTGTCCTTGTAAAATTTCAACTCCTCTGTTGCGTAAACAGATTCTGCATAAGTTGCATCGCCTTCCTCACATTCCAAGGCCACCTTCCGGCTGCCGTGAACCGTAATGGTCCCATTATGACCCGGCATCTTGAGCTGTAAGTAAACATAACACGGCCGTGCCATGAACTTGGCGTAAGCCGGCCGCCCAAATATAGCATGGTACGGACTTCTTATCTTGACCACCTCAAAGGTCAATTTTTCCACCCTGTAGTTGTTTTCATCTTCGAAGGCCACTTCCAACTCGATCTTGCCGACTGGATAAGCCGACTTACCAGGTACCACACCATGGAAGATAGTGTTTGACTGGCTGAGGTTCTTATCAACCAACCCCATACGGCGAAAAGTCTCATAATAGAGGATGTTGATGCTGCTGCCTCCATCCATGAGCACCTTAGTGAACTTATATCCTCCCACCTGAGGAGCCACCACTAAGGCCAAGTGACCCGGATTGTCTACCCGGGGAGGGTGATCCTCTCTACTCCACACTATAGGCTGCTCAGACCACCGCAAGTAGCGTGGAACCGCCGGCTCAATAGCATTCACGGCCCTCTTATGAAGCTTCTGGTCTCGCTTACACAGACTGGTGGTGAATACATGGTACTGTCCAGCACTAAGCTGCTTTGGATTGGTCTGATAACCCCCCTGCTGCTGTTGATGACCCTTGGCAGACTGCTGATTAAAGCCCCCTTGACCGTTCGGAGGATTGGAATTTGAGCCGCCGCCCGGGCCATGAAAACCGCCGGCGCCTGAGCCGCCGCCCGGGCCATTGTAATTCTTAAAGGCCTTCATGATTGCACAGTCCTTCCATAGATGAGTCGCTGGCTTCTCTCTAGAGCCATGCCTTGGACAAGGCTCATTCAACAGCTGCTCCAGCGTCGGGCCTGACCCGCCGCCTCGGGGAGGGGGCCTCCCCTTGCGTCGCTGGTTAATACCTTGTGAGCTGGCGTTGGCTACAAACTCTAGACTGCCATCGGCCTTGCGCTTGCTTCCTCCTTGGTTCCCCGGGTTATGTTGAGGACCCTTGCCATTGCCGTTCTTCTTTCCCTTCCCTGTCCTTTCATCATCTGAAGCGGGGTCCTTGGTACCATCAGAATCGGCGTACTTGACAAGAGCCGCCATCAGTGTACCCATATCATTGCAGTCGCGCTTAAGCCGCCCGAGTTTCATCTTCAGGGGCACAAAACGACAATTCTGCTCCAACATTAAGACTACTGAGCCGGCATCCATCTTATCTGACGAATGTATGATCTCCTTAACCCGGCGAACCCAATGTGTCGTAGACTCACCCTCCTGCTGCTTGCAGTTAGTCAAATCCACAATTGATATAGACTGCCTACAGGTATCCTTGAAGTTTTGGATGAACCGGGCCTTCAGCTCAGCCCAAGACCCAATGGAATTCGGCGGTAGCCCTTTCAACCAAGTGCGGGCAGTCCCATCTAACATCATGGTGAAGTACTTAGCCATGGCCGCCTCATTGACCTCCAGCAGTTCCATAGCCATCTCATAATCTCGATCCAGGCTGCGGGTTGTAAGTCTGCTGTGTAATTAGGCACCTTCCTAGGGCCTTTGAAGTCCTTGGGTAGACGTTCGTTGCGGATAGCCGGCACTAAACAAGGGACACCCCCGGTCCTGGTAGGGATACCCACGTCGACGGAAGCCGTCGGATAAGCTGGGGGAGTCTGGTAAGCCGTCAGCTGGGGCACCTGCTCCGCCTCTCGCCGTGCTCTGTCTTGGTCTGCTGCGTGAAAGGCTCCGTTATGAACCAGGCCATGGCCAGGGGGCGGGTCATGGCGTCGGACGTTACTTGAGCCGGTCGCTGAGACCATGTGCCTGCTGTAACTCGGGCTCCGGCCTGGACGAGGGGTCGAGTGGATCCTGTCCCGGCTGTAGGAATACGCCTCTTGCTGCGCCAGTGTTGTCTGAAGGAGTTCCCTGACCCGGCGGGTTTCGATAGCCGTCGGAGAGTCGCCGTCAACTGGGAGAGCCGCCAGCCGTGCCGCCGCGGCGACCATGTTCTCCAGCGGGTTATTACAATGACCCGGGGGTATTGGCACGTACTGAGGCGGGGCAGGGGGCACCTGGGGAGGCCCCATCACTTGTGGCTGAATAGGGGTCCCAGACCCGGGCACTATGACCCCTGGCGGGTTACTAGACCCTGCACCTGGCGTGTTGAAGAGGTTTCATGGATCGTAAACCGGAGGGAGTCGAGATTGGGCCTTTTGATGCCTCCTTCTCAGGACCTCATTGGACGCGTTTTGATCCATCGTGAGCCGGAAGGACTGCGCTTGAATCAACTGGGTTTGGGCGTCGAGAGCCGCCCTTTCCGCAGCCATCCTGATCCCCTCTGCTGCCAGATCCTCCTTAGCTTTCACTAGATCCAATTTTAACTGCGCCACCTCCGCATCATGCTGAGCTTGATCTGCCGGGTCAACCGTAGCGGTTAACAGAGCCGTCATCTTGTCCGTGAGATCCATTAGTACCTGAGCCGGCGAGGGCACCGGGTTTCCCGCTCCAGCAGCGGGGTTCTGAACAGGCTGTGCACCAGCCATAAAGACTCCAACCTGACTTGGCGGCTCAAACGGGTCCGGAAAACTGTCACCATCAGAACAACCCATGAGCCTGCCATCTTGAAGTTGATACAACGAGTTTGACTCATCGGTGGACGACTCGCCGTCAGAGCCGGCGGCCGCCTCATCGCCAGACCCAGATTGATCAGAGGGCCCTCCATGGATACATCCCACAAAAGCGTGCCGTAAGGCAGGCCGGGCCCGGGCGGGTCGTGCACGCTGAGCCGTCTCGATGAGATCGGCGCAGAGGTCCGGCTCAGGGCCCGGCTCACCAATCTTGCCAATGAAAACATGAATTCCGCCGAAGGGGACCCGGTACCCGTACTCAATTGAGCCGGCGTCGGGGCCCCAGCTTGCATCGTTGATGTAGAGCTTGCCGCGACGACTCTTGGTCATCCGGCCCACAGTGTATCCCTTGAGCACTTCGAAGCTGCCCTTCAAGAACTCAAATCCACCGTGCGCCTGCCCCACGGTGGGCGCCAACTGTCGTGGAATTGTCACGGCAGATGTCCTCGAGTTAGGACTTAGTCGTGGAGCCATCGCAGCTAGGAAGCTTGAAGGGGTTAAGCGGGACAAGGAACACGAGGGTTTATACTGGTTCGGCCCCTTACGGTGAAGGTAAAAGCCTACGTCCAGTTTTAGGTGGTATTGATTAGGGTTTCGATAACCAGGGAGCTAAACCGCTATGCCTGGCTTTCGATGAGATTGTCCTTCCCCTAAACCGCTGCCGGGTCGTCCCTTTATATAGGGAGGCTGACGCCCTGCAGCTCTCAGAGTCCCAGTCCAGCTCATCAGAGTGTCCGGCTCGGACTCTCAACTATTCTTGCCTTACACTACAAGTTCTACCATGATAAAGATTGCAACTACGGGCCTTAAGCCGTATCCGGGTCTTAGCCCATCTCTGGCCCACCGTCTTCAAGCTTGGCGCCGGGCTTCTGGCAATGACCATTATGAGTAACCCGGCCCCTCCTGGCGGGTGACTCTAAGGTCTATATCCTCAACAGGAACCAAATAGATTAATCATGAGTTATTGGCATATTACCTGGCCTAGATTTATTGGAAAGAAACAATGGGGCCGCCTTGCTGTTTTCAGAGTTTGTCTTCTTATCTCCAGCAGTCTGCACCAAATTAAGACACTAGCATTGCTATCATTGGCCAAGTCAGATAATAGGAAAGCAACATTGGCACAACGAACGTTTGGGCAACTAGCCAACACCAATTTAACACAATATGGCACAGCTATCATCAGCCAGGTAAGGTAATACGAAAGCAACCTTGACACAATGAATGAATGGGCAAGCAGAGCAGCACTACAATTCAGTAATGTGCATGATATGAGATAGTACACTCATGCAGCTCAGTATGCAAAACTACCAGGCAGTTTTCTTTACAAAAATCAACATTGGAGCCTTTAACATTTTTCAACAACAAATTTTAGATCAGACAAAGGTTGGATTGACGCCGATTAACAAAATACATGCTGATGTAAAAATATAGTGATATACAACAGGCACTTACATCAGCATTGGAGCACAGAGAATTCCCGCAAGATATTTTCCTCGAATGCAATCCCAATGAAGAAAATCTTCTATCATTTAACCTTATTTTCTAAAAGAGAGATGGGTAAGACACATGTAGAAAATATGATTAGAATGCTATAAATTTCATGATGTGAGGATACACACACGCTTCTTAGAATGGAGTTTACATTCTTTTGCTGGACTGGAGCGGACTAGTTCTTTGGCCACTGGAATCTGCTTATTATCAGTGGGAGTTGGGTTTCTCTGTGCTGGAGCAGTATCTATGAAAAATGGAGTTGGTTTATTATCTCCTGGCGTTTGGATCTTTGGCAAACACCTGGTTTGTAACCCTTCAGATTCTAACATAGCCGTCTTCCCCCTGCATGCCTTATATAGAAGAATGGTGCTTCAATTATAAAACATGCTACAGCAGAGATGGAATGGGTACTGAAGAATAGAAAGGCATGCCATATTGACATGTATTCCCTCCATCCGGAAATAAATGGATGGGTCTAGGCGTATTTCAGTTCTAGATACATCCAGTTTTATCCATTTCTGCGACACGTAATCCGGACGAAGGGAGTATGATGTAAGAGCTAGGGATACGACAGGACAACACAGTAAAAAAACCACTGAAAACCCACTGCAGAACCAAAGTAATCAAACCCACTGATATGAGATAGTACACTCATGCAGCTCAGGATGCAAAACTACCACGCAGTTTTCCTGACAAAAATCAACATTGTGGCCTTTACTCATACATTTTGCTACAACTAAATTTAGATCAGATAAAGGTTGGATTCACGCCGATTAACAAAATACATGCTGATGTAAAAATATAGTGATATACAATAGGTACTTACATCTGCATTGGAGTACAGAGAATTCCTGCAAGAATCTTTCCTCACAGACGATACCAGTGTAGAAATTCTTCTATCTGTTAAGCTTATTTTCTAAAAGAGAGATGGGTAAGAAACATGTAGAAAATATGATCAGCATGCTATAAAATTTCATGATGCAAGGATACGCACACGCTTCTTAGAATGGAGTTGACATATTTTTGCTGGACTGGAGCGGACTAGTTCTTTGGCCACTGGAATCTGCTTATTATCAGTAGGAGTTGGGTTTCTCTATGCTGGAGCAGTATCTATAAAAACTGGAGTTGGTTTATTATCTCCTGGCGTTTGGATCTTTTGCACAGACCTCGTTTGTAACCCTTCAGATTCTAACATAGTCGTCTTCCCCTTGCATGCCTTGTATAGAAGAATGGTGCTTCAATTATAAAACATGCTACAGCAGAGAGATGGAATAGGTACTGAAGAATCGAAAGACATGACATATTGACATGTATTCCCTCCATCCGGAAAAAAGGGATGGGTCTAGGCATATTTCAGTTCTAGATACATCCTTTTTTATCCATTTCGGCAACATGTAATCCGGACGGAGGGAGTATGGTGTAAGAGCTAGGGATACGATAGGACAACACAGTAAAAAAACACTAGTTGAATGAAAAATTGTATGCTAGCGGAATACGTACAGAAAAAACTAAGGCAGCATACACGTGTATGATTGGGAAACTAAGATGGCATTGCAACAGAGCACTAGAACAACACTTCAATGTAAAAAAACATGGTATGGTAGACAGATGAAGTACGTACTGATGAATAACAATGCATAATATATTCAGAAGCATGATGTCCAAATTAAGAAGATGGCATTGCGATAGAGTAGAATGACAGTACTTGAATTTGAAAACATGTTATCATGAATGGAATAGGTACTGAAAAACAGGAAGGCATGACATATTTACATGCATGATCAGCATGCTAAGCACATGGCATTGCAACAGAGTACATACACTCCAGGACATTATATGCTTGTTGTACCCATATCACGGGCCAAGTTAGAGCAAGGACCTTGTGGGGTGAAAAGGATTCAACATCTTTCTGCAAGTCTTCTGAAGAACTGCCTTTACATGTTCCATCATATTGGGTATCATTGACATCAAGTTTATTGGCCTTTACATTGCTCTGTGAGGTTCTTGTGGATATTTCAGTGTGTGCAATTATATATGACATGCATGGAAGACAACTAGTAGTTAGATTTATGTAATGAGTGCCTGTAGGAGGTGGCATAAATAGTAGGACTGGGGTTAACTAGCAGCAACAGGTCTCAAAAACTAAAGGGAGAACACAGATGAAAGCTACAGAATATGTATCATTTGTACTCGAGATTAACTAGATGGCACACAAAAGTATTAAAGAACAACATAGGTAATAATAGAAGTGGTATAATACTATAATCACCAGCCTGTGGGATAGCATTGGCTGATGGATGATCACGATGGAACAGCGTTACCTAAAGAACAAGTATCTTAGCTGAACTATGGAACAACGTTAACTCCTGAACAAGACCCGTAACAGATCAGCATGAATATACAGTGAAATGTGATAATCTATTTTCCATGCTTAGATGAATAACAAAGCCATAAATGTTGCACACAAGTAAGATGAGGGTACAACCTAACTGGCCGCCACCATAGGAGTGAGCATCATGTGCTGACTTGTCGATGGCCCTGCAGTTGTTGTGGCTGTCCATGTCGGGCACGCGCATTCGATGCAGGGAACTGTTGAGTGGGGACTATAGCTCCCTTCTGGTGTATGCTTCCCTTGTTGGAGCAGCTGCGGTGAGTCGGAAGATGGTGTGGCTGAAGATGCAGATAACGCATAATGTTAAGAACGACACATCTCTTTGATCTGAAGAAATACACTAAGAGATCAACAACAAGGTACGAGAGTGGTCACACGTCTGTTGACTGAGACTAAATTGGGGTCACACGATTTTATTTTATTTTGGTACTGTCCGATCTACGCCGGATGGCTTGATGGCCGTCTTGTGCCTCCCGGCTGACACTGTTAGGAATCTTCCCCGAAGAGCCAGCGACCAACGGCAGAGCAGCTTGCCTCCGCCGTCCGTGGCCCCGGCCAAAACCCCGCTCCCCGCCCCACCGCACTGCCGTGGTTGCGCCATCCCCGGGCCAATCCACAAAGACTCCCCGTCATCCAGATCCGGCGGCGGCAGTACCTTGAACCCACGCAACTCTAAGATAGCCATCTAAGCGCTGCTAGTGCGGCGAACTTGCGGCCCCGCACCCTTACGTTAGACACCAGCCAACTGGCAGCCTAGGAGCTCCGCCACCTCGAGGGGTGCTGGTTCCCATTGGGAATCGGTTGGCCCAGAATAAAAATTCAGACAACTGATGCCTAAATAAAGTGATTTGAGATGAGGGTGCGACCTATCTGGCGGCATGGTGTAGTAGGCAGTTCCAGCTGCCGAGTCGGTGAGGCCGGCGCGGTTGCGGTGGCCACAAGTAGCAGGGAAACAGCAATGTCGCGACGGTCGACGGCTGCGGGGAAGCAGCGCCGGGACTCTGGACAGATCCGAAGTTGGAGCCGCTCCGGCGCCGTGAACAATGGCGGGTGAATCGGTTCCGGTACGGTTCACGCGGCCGTCGTCGAGGCAGCTCCAGCAGCACGGAGTAAGAGGCACACGGCCCAATGCACGACGGCAAATGGACAGCGTCTCCGGCATTAGGGAGGAGGGCGGCTGTGAAATTGGTGCGGTGGGGGCGCCATGGAGGAGGGGCTGAGGTTTCGCGGCTCGGGAGAAGGGAGCTTCCGGGGAGAAGGTGATTTGGCGCCCACGAGGTATGAATGGGGGGGGGGATTGGGATACGGACGCATTTGTCTGAAATGTGAGGGGGAGTTACAGTTCTACCCCTGCCTTTAGGCTTCTCGGCTTGGGTCTGTGTACTGAGGGTCGGGGATAGTAGAGTAACTTTGCTTCTCCCCAAATAGTGGGCGGGAGTGATTTCGGGTGAGGAGGGCGTGTTTTGAAATATAGTGAGCGCGAGCGATTTCAGGCGAGGAGAGCGTGTTTTGAAATAGTGGGCGCGAGCTATTTCGGGCGAGGAGAGCGTGTTTTGCCGACCATGGTTTATGAATTATTCGGCACATGTCATTTCGGCCGAGGAGAAGGCGCGCTTGGATGAAGTTACGAACCTACCCTCGATGCACAACGGGCCAATTAATGCGTCTCCCACATAGGATGGTAATTTCGCGTCTCCCATTTATTTGCTCGCGCGAATTCCACCGAGCAGAGGATGTTTAACGATTCATTCAAAATTTGGGAGAACGAGCATCCACGTCTACCTTACCAAGTCGATTCGAATCAAGCTAAAAAAAAGTCGATTCGAATCAAATTTAGAAATATTAGCTTGCCACTTCTTTTTTAGATGGAGAGAGATGATGCTCGGGAGTAATGTGTTTTTACATGCTCCTTGCTAGCGATTTACTATATGACAAATAGTTGACCCACTCAAAAACGGGAATCAAACCCAAAATGAAATATCTCGATTCAATGAAATAGCTCGTTCACCAGGTCAAAATATTGAACTAAATCCAAAATTGAACACCTCAATCGAATAGCATGTTGTACAGTATTATAGTACTCCATGAACATGTTGAAAGTCAAATTAATGAACTTGTTTGATATACGCATATATCCGTTCATGTGTGGATTGCAGACAACATGTTCTCCAATTTAAATATCTGAATACAAGTTTATATCCAAACATGGTTTATATCAGTCTTTAATGCATAAAACGCGACCTCCCCCTCTCCCGGACTCCTGCTCTCTCTCTCTCCCTCTCTCTCTCTCCGACAATCTTCAATTCTGTCGCACGCATCCAACACACAAACCTTGTTGGTCCTCTCTCTTTCTCTCCATCTCTCTCTCTGTGTGTGTGCGTGGGTGGGGTTTTTTTCTAGTTCGCATGCATATATACTCCGTCTATAGGTCTCTCTCGCACACTATGTATGATTCTCTAGTCCAAGCTAGATATCTTGGGTGCACTCATCGTACGCACACAAATTCCTTGGCTCGTTGCCCGTAACTCTCTCACGCACCACTCTGTCGTCTCAGAGCTCTTACCCCCCCTCTCAAACTCTCCATCTACCTGGGTCACACATACACATGCATATCTCACTCGCACTCGATACGCCCATCTAAAACTCTATCCATCTCCCTCGTTCTCTCTCCCTCTCACACGCACACACACACAATCTCATGCCTAGCTAGCCAAGTATGATGGTCTCTCACTCAATTGTAGGCACACGCAGTCCCCCCTATATGTATATGACTAGCTAATCTTAGTCTCCATCACAAACATGTGCATGGTCTATCTCGATTTCTCTCGGGGCATCTTTCTATCGCGCAAGCACCTCCCTCGATCTCCCACCCATATAGTCCCCTCACGATCTCGAGGGGGTCTCTCTATCACAAACACACCCTCTCGCCCTCCCCATGCGTCCGTGTTCTCCATGTGTCCCTCTCGACCTTTGCTCCTTGTTGGCCAGACCTCTATTGGACATGTGCTATAGGGGTGTCTCTCTCTGTTGCAAACAATCACACACTAGCTATCTTCGTGTATCTCCTCACCTCACTTTTCTATCTTGGAGATGCATGCGTGATATGTTCGCCTAAGAAACGAAAAAACACACACTCTCTCTCTAATTTATCGTTTGCTGTCACTTTCTCTTTCACACACATACTCTTTTTGCACACTTACTCATTCTCCTTCACACGCACTTGATCCCTCTCGACTTAGGCACTCTCCTCGGTCCATAGCATATTGATTTATTGAGAAGTCAAACATCACAAAGTTTGACCATGTACGTGGAGAAAAATAATTACATCTGGAACGGCAAACATATACCATTAGATTCACCATGAGATGTAGTTTCGTATAATGTATCTTTGGTATTGAAGATATAGATAACATTTGTGTAAACCTGATCAAAGTTTCCAAAGTTTGACTTCTAAAAAAGTTACATGCACTGCATTATCGAGCGGATGGAATATCTCTTTCCCCCTCTCAGCTATCTGACGCACCACTCAGCCTTATCGGGGCTCCTCAATCTCTCTCAAACTTTATATCTCCCTGGTTCACGCATACACATGTCTCGCTCGCGCTATACATATAGACCCATCCAACACTCTCCGCCCTTGTTCTCTCTCTATGTGACACGCACCCCCCTAATAAGTACCATAATCCCTCACTCCATCATAGGCGCAAGCACTCCCCCCCTAAGTATGATTATCTCTCACTAGCCATCAGGAACACACGTATTGTCTCCTCCCATCCATACGTCTATCTCGATATCTCTCGGGGTATCTTCTATCGTGCACACACCTTATCAGTCGATCGACCACCCATGTAGTCCCATCACGATCTCCAGGGGATCCCTCTATGACAAACATACACTCTCTCCTCCCCATGTCTGCATTTTCTCCATACGTCTCTCTCGACCTCTCTTCCTTGTTTGTCAGACCCCTCTTGGCCACGTGCTAGTGGTCTTGCTCTCTCGGTTGCAAACAACCACACACTATCTCCTCACCTTGCTTCCATTGTTGAAGATGCATCTGTGATATGTTTGCATGAGACACACACGTTTTTTCTCGACTTTTATCGAGTGTTGTCCATGTCTCTTTCACACATGCACACACACTTTTTTCACTCACTCTTTCTATTTCTCTCTCTCTCTCTCTAGTTAGGGACTCTCTCACATCCATAAGCATATGGACGTTTTGAAAAGTCAAACCTCAGAAAAGTTTGACCAGGTATATGTGGAGAAAAACATTTACATCTGGAAAGATCATTAGATTCATCACAACATGTACTTACTTCATACTATCATTTATCTTTGGTATTGTAGATATAAGTAATTTCTTTATAAACTTGGTCAAAGTTTCAAAAGTTTGACTTTTAAAAAAATGTTGGAACTACATTATCGAACGGAGGGAGTAGCTCTTTCTCTCTCTCTCTCTGCTCTCTCTCACGGGCCTCCCCTCTCACACGAACACTCTATACCGACGGATTATACGCTCACTGTGTCAGCGTATAGCTCCGTATATTGTTCAGTTGACCGGTCAACTAGTCCACATGCTGCCTTGTCAGCTCGTGTTCTGTATCTTCGTGTGCTGGCCCATGTGACAGTGGGTGAAAATAAGTAAACTAGAGGCCCATCTGACACGCGGTGAAGTAAACAAAGTTGAAACCACTCGGGGTAGCACCCCGCATGCTAGTAAACTGAGGGCGCATTGAGGACACACTTCTTCCATGTGGAGGATGCACCCGCGCACAATTCACCACTGCGTGGCGGCATGCACAGAAGGACGCACTCGCGCACACCCAACACACAACACACACAAGCACACGTGTACACCGGCGTCGCCGCCGGTTGAGATGGACGGCGAGGCAGCCAACAAGCGGAGGCGGCTCGAGCCAAAACCGCATCCGGCGAGCCTGGACTTCATCAGCAGCCTCCCCGGCGACATGCTGCTCGTCATCGTCGGCCTCCTCCCCACCAAATCTGCCGTGCAGACCGCCCTACTCTCCCGGCGGTGGCGCCCCCTCTGGCGCCGCGTCCCCCTCAACCTCACCGTGGACAGCTGCCTCTGTGACGGGGATTGCAAACGCATGGCCGCAGTCTCCAAGATCCTTTCGTCGCACCCTGGGCCAGCCAGACGCCTTGACATCCGCATGTTCAGTACCAACTGCAAGGTCCAACCCAAGTTCGACGAGTGGTTCTTATCCCCCGCCCTAGATCAGCTCGAGGAGCTCAGCTTTGAAGCTGGACGATGTCGCTCTCTGCCGCTGTCCGCGCTCCGCCTCGCGCCAATGCTGCACCGCGCCAGCTTCAGCTCCTGCTATCTTCCCCAGATTAATGCCGCGCCCGCCCTTCTTCTCCCTCAACTCAAGCAGCTCGACCTCTTCGACGTTGTCATCTCGAAGAAGGCTATGGAGCACCTGCTCCGCAGCTGTACTGCGCTTGAGTACCTTCGTCTTGAGCAGATCAACGGGTTCATTAGCCTCCACATCGCCTCGACGAATCTCCGATGGATTTATGTGTCTTGCTGGCCCCGCAACAAGACATCAATTGGGAAGAGATCACTCTAGCTGTTCCACGTTATGGTCATTGAGAATGCACCTTTCCTTGAGAGATTGCTTGTATCGGATCTAGAAGGTCCAACAAAAATCAGGGTCATGGACGCGTCGAAATTGACAGCGTTGGTGCACTCGTCTGCCAAATTCTCCGAACTCTTTATTGGATCCGTAATTGTTCAGGTACAACACTCATCTTCTTCTCCATCTTCTTGAAATTCACATTTTTAAATTTCTTCTTGATGTATTTACGACCGTCTTCTAGAAAATGATTCCCACAAGCTTGACCCAGTCTATGCGCACAGTGAAGATCTTGGCAATAAAATCTATCAGCCCCAATCTGGATCAAGTTGTTGGATTCCTTACATGCTTTCCGTGCACGGAGAAGCTACTCATCGAGGTGAAACTTCTTTCCTATTAGTAAACGGTAATCACAACGTAGCTCAATTTTTTCGTAATTTTCCCAAATTACGATGACAAGTGTAGTGTTCAAAACTGCATCTACGCACTGCACCGAAAGAAATGTTTTTAGTATTTTTTCTCACGTGATCACCTGCATCGTTTTTTTGTTGCACTACTATAGTAGCCTAGGCTAGTCATAGTGGAAAGTAACTTAGACTACTCCAGTAACTCTATGGTTACCCTAAGAGCAAGTACTACCTCCGTCCTGGTTTACCCTTCCTATTTTGTAGTATGAAAATTTGACCATAGATTTAACTGACAAAATGTTAATGCATGTCACTAAGAACTATATCGTTGGATTCGTAATTGAACATAATTTCAAATGGTGTAATTTCAGTGACATGCATTGGCATTTTCTTACATAAATATATGGTCAAAATTTTGTACTAAATAAAAGGTAGTACAAAAGTGGGCTATAACGGCCCTCCACTATGTAGGACAAAACACGTTCCAAATTCACTAGTGATGCATTTGGCATCGATGCCCCTCCATTGCTCACCTAGTGCCCCAATCTGGATCACCTACTTTGCTCTGGTGCCAAATTAACTCACGCAATGAAAAAACACTTGCGTTGGAGAGAGAGAGAGGACTGAGGCAATAAAAAAACACTTGTTTGGGAGAGTGAGAGGCTAGTGTAGTTGGTTTGATTGATTTGTTTATACATGTGGGTCTGTGTGCACAACGGTGCCAACTCTCTCACATCGCGAGAGCGGTGCCAAAATATTTTGATTTGGCATCGATGCGTATTATGGCATCGGCCACATAGTGGAAGGCAACAAATGCCCAAGCTCTTCACGTGCTCCTAGGTAAATGAGAGGAAAGAGAAAGAGAGAGAGAGAGTGAAAAATATCACTAGCCAGCCAACCCTATCGTATGAGCGAATGATATTGGTACCTCTTGATGACACGGCAATCTTATACAACCAGCTGCTCTAATATGTTCTCTTCTTTTGCAGATAAAAAAAGGCTCGAAAGTGAAAAGTGTGCTGCACTATAACAATCTCATAGAATGCCTTGATCTCCATATTACAGAAATTGATTTGATCGACTACCGAGGCAGCGCATCTGAGATTAAATTGGCCAGGTTCTTTGTTCTGGAGGCAAGTGTGCTCAAGGTAATGAGGTTTGGCGTTCTCTGGCGCAACAATGAATGGCGTGCTGATCACCGCAAGCGTCTAAGCCTAAATGACAAAGTCTCCGCAGAAGCTGAATTTGTTTTTGAAACATCAAGTGGCCAGAGACTCAAAAACTTATTTTCCCATTAGTGACTTGTCAGGGCGGTGGATTTTAGTTTGTACGATAATGCTGCATCCACCTAAAGTCACGAAAGTTCTTACGTAAACTTCCTAGTAACTCCCTCTTCGTAGGTGCAGCATTACTCCTAACATTTGTAGTATCAGTTTGAAACTTGTAATATTGCCGTGTCCTATTCCTACGTTTTCAAAATCCTGCAAATCAAACAGGTCCTGAGTTGGTGATGATGTTGTGCATGCCATCTTTCACCAATAGCCGTCGGATCTAGATCTGACGCATACAAACCAAACTTCTCCAGTTTTGCAAAAAGATGCCCGCACTTGTTCCCTATTTACAAACAACTCCTTGTCTCTCACAATCAGCCTTATCTCCTCCCCACCACATCTAGAAGGCCATGGAAAAATCTGGCGCGATGGCCGCTGCCGGCGCCGTCCACCCCCCAATCTTGGTGTTCCGTGCAATGCACGGGCATCTACGCATGGGAAATTATGTCGAACACGGCTAGTTGTAAGCAGGCTAGGTCTACAGCCATGATGATAGTCACTGCAGACGGTGAGGCTGACTACGGTATGCCGAACACGGCGCCTATACTCAGGTGTCATCTCCGGCGTAGGGTCTTGTCACTTCACTGTGAGGAGGAGCACGTAATAATTTGACCAACGGGTAGTACAGTGCTACTACATTGGTAGTACTACTACTACTAGTACTAGCACCACCGTCTGGATTTAGTAGTACTACCACGTCCATCTGGATTTAGTATTTGACTAGCAATATCTAGTAATGCATGTCACAAAAAATGTACTACTCCCTCTGTAAATAAATACATGGTGTATTGTTCTATTCCTATTGGCGAGGTAACTTAATGTCTTTTTGCTACTTAATAGGATTACATGCAATGAACTAACCACCGCATGTGATGTTTGGTAGTCTCAAGTCATTGAAAGCATGCACGGGCACGGAGGGGGACGCAGCTTCATTGACTTACTGCACCTGCCTTTGGGTGTATGACACGTGGGTCCAATGGGTGGCTGGCCAACCTGTCATATAGCCAAAGGCAGGTGCAGTAGAGGGGCGAGGAGTAGATGGACAACACACACGTGAATTCAACGCAGTCTGCACTTCTCATATAAAGGCTCCCGCCAGTCCAATCTACGAAATCCTACGCGCCCACGCACCCAAGGGCAAGAGTGATCACTCCAATCGCAAGATCAGTTGACTAGAAGCTAGACCCATGGAGGCGATGAGCGCGAGCATCAGCCGGCTGTGCCAGATGGTCCACGACGCCGGCCTGCGGCCCGGCACCGAGGAACGTCTCCATGTAGTGCTTGAGGCCGCCAGGGCGAGGGGCTGCTTGGACGACAGCTTCGTCTCCTTGTTCGACAAGGTCCTCGTCGGCTTCCTCGACAAGTTCACCGTCGTCAAGAAGCTCGCGGACGACCTTGACGTACGCCTCCAGCCCACGCGCCCAGGCTCTGCGATACCTGCCACCCTCAACGGCATCTATGGTGACAACCTCTTCGACGCACTTGTGGCCATGCGACTGCCCGCCGTCGCGCCGGAGAATGTCCACCTCAAGGTCGCGCTCGCCGCGCAGCGCCTGGTGCAGCAAGACACCATCGACAGAATCACCCACGTTACGCGCAAATCGTCCACAAGGACTACTACATGCAAGAGCAGGACGATAGGACGCTGGCCTTCTTGGACCGCAGGGCAACCTTGGACGGCATTGTTCAGAAGCACGTTGAGCTTTGCCGCCAACGCCGCTGCTCCTCACACGTTGGTTGGTGACCCGGTGCACTAGGGCGTGAGGATGTCGTTGATGGATCCGTATGTATCTTTATCTTTCCATCAAATCCATGTAGTAGTATATGGTACTACTAGTAATTATCTTACCTTTCGCATCAACTTCATAATTTTCCTACGTACTCCATGCATGAACCTCGCCAGAACCAAACTTCTCATTACTCTAGGAAAAATCGTTATTTCTATCTATCGGTCGCCCCATGGAGCAGAACCAAATTTTACAAGTTACAAGTTCAAAAGGAAAAGCCTGCCGTGTTCGCGTCGCACCCCCACACGGTTTGTCCGGCACGCCTGTGACAACCTGGTTTTTGCCCTTTCTTATTTGCTTGAAATTTCATTTGAAAGTTTTTGAAACTTGGAGTTTCTGAATCTTTTCATTTGGACTTAAACACTTGGGCATCCTTGGCTTTCACCCAAGTGTTCACTTCTCTCCCAAACCATCACTTCACTTCTGATCCACCACAAAATAACCTTTGGAATATTTTTCTTAAATGAAAAATATTCATTTTCTCTCAAAAACCCTAAGCCAGATCTATTTGCTTCAAGGCAACCCTAATTTTTATGGCTCAGAAAATTCTAAGATAATTCACAAATATTCTAGGGACCCTAGGGCACCTCCCTGAGCAAAAATATTTCATCACTTTTTGGAATATTTTTGCTACAGAAAATCTTTTCTGTTCTGGACAGAAATGGTGGTTTCTACAGCAACTACCATTTTACTTGCTCCATTTGACCTGAACTTTCTTGTGCATCTTTACCTTAGTAACTTATAACTAGCCTCCAAAGCACAGCCCCAAACTCCCAGCCATTTGACCAGAGTAACATCACAAAGTTACTGACCAGAAACTTACCTGGCTTGTAAAATCTTCCCTACTGCACCTGGATCCAAACCAAACCGTGGTAAACTTCAAAACTACCACGAACAACATGCCAAAGATGATTTTTGGACGAAGGATGGCCTGAGGAGAGAGTTCGCGCGGTGACCACGCGTGTCCACGATGCCAGGCATGCGTGTCGATGCGCTCTGGGTGACGCCGAGCGCTCTGTTCGAGCGTGCTCGCTTCCCCCGCCTGCCCAACCATGCCAAACCCCGCCACCATCATCGTCTCGACGTCCTTAACTCCTCCCTGGCACTCGCCGACGCCAAAGCTCGCCGCAGCGAGCACGGGCAAGGTCCGGCCAGCCCAACAGTGCGGAGCGCACTGTGCTCGTCGCCATCCCCTTGATCCTATTCTCGTCTCCGCTCGCGCACAGTGGCCGCGTGACCTCCGTCGCCTTCTCCCCCTCTCACCGACGCCGCTCGTCGCCGGGCGCCGTGGACAGGTGTCCACCGGCGGAGCCCGAAGCACCCTCGCCGCTCGCCTATAAATAGAGCCACCCCCAGCCTCCTCGAGCACCATCCAGCACTCACACACACCCCACGATCAAGTAGGAAGCCGTAGCATGGCCGGGCAGGCCTCGGGCCGCCGTCCCCGAGCTCGAGCTCGCCGACGATCCCCTCTGGTCGCCGCGGTTACTCCAGCCCCTCCCAGACCTGGGCGACCCCTCCAAGGCCTCCGCCTCTCTCCGGTGAGGCCATCTCGCCCACTTGGAGCCTCTGGAGTGACCTCTGCTCGCCGTCTTCCTCAACTCCAGCGACCTCCATGTTCTGCCTCCGCTTGCGAGCTAGTTTCCGACGCCGTCCGACCACCCCTAGCCACGCTACGGGTACGGGCAGGTGTGCCATCGTCCCCTCTCTCAATCCCTCCCTCTCGTTTGGGCCAAGGAGCCCTCGTCACCGGCGAGAGCTCCGGCGAAGCCGCGGCCCTCTCTATTTCTCTCTCCCTCTTCCCCCACCTGACTAGCGGGGCCCGCTAGTCAGCCACTCAGTACACGCGCGAAGCGGTACGAGTGGTGGCGCCCCTGGGCTTTACGCCTTCGACGTCACCCCACCAGCTGTTTCTTTTTATTCAAATTCATTTATATTCCAGAGAGCTTCAAACAATTTTAACTTTTTAACCATAAGTCCAAATGAGATGATTCTTTTTGCATTGTGTTCTTTGAAAGGAAATCTAACAGCTCACCAAAGATGAGATTTTTCTGAGCTGTTTAGAATTTCTGGTGAATTTCAGAAGTGTTCTTGATATTTTCTTTTTGTGTTTAAAATTATTTTCAGAAGGTGAGGCTTGTCTTGAGGATCACCAGGAGGCTTGTGAACCTCATCTGCACTAAGGCAAGCCACAGCAACATTTTTATGATGCCATTTCAATATTTGTGATTTTCTCACTTAAATGAAATGATTAACCCATGCATTTAAATAATTATTGAATTATTTGTATTCTGTTAAGTATTGGTCAGTTGTTATGCTTGATTTACAGAATAGTTGAAAATAGTTTAAGTGGGTAAAGCAAGTTAAAATTTATTTGAGGTGATGTTAGAAATAATTTTGTTATGCATGTTAGTAATTATTTAAAGCTTTGTGTTTGCATTCTTAAATTGATAAAAATTTGTTAGAAAATATTCTGTTAAATACTTGTTTAATCATATTACTTGTCTTACAGAATGTTTGAACCCAACCTAGTGATAAAGAAATTAAGAGTTGTTGATAATGATATCTTTTGGTCAAGCATATGAAAATTTTATCGGAGTTACTTTCTTGCGTAGGAAATTAATAAAACTTGTTGCAAAATATTTTGGTTAAGTTGTGAGTCATTTTGAGCAAGTAGAGTAATATGAGTTGTTGACGTTTATGCTTGGTGTGCATATGGATGACGTCGGTCATTTTTATCAATATGTGATGCATGTGTTGTTTTGCATTTCATGGCATGCTATGACACCGGTCATTTTTAGTTAAAAGTTAATCCTGAATATAACTCAACTTGAATATACCGTTGACTGGGTCATGGTGCCGCTGAATCGAGTTTCTTTCCAGTGCAACCACATTTGCCTTGTGGGAAGGCCTTGATTCGGTCCATTGACACGGCCTCTGGTCGGTGCCTCCATCTAGGGAAGATTATGTCGTGTTTGCCCTGGCCCGGTAAGCACACATAATCTTGTGTGCTCGTTGATGAGATTATGGTACCGAGTCCCCGAGTGGGAGTGTTTTGACCACGACGGTGGTCGGGGTGTCTTTGGTAGACACGGGGCCACCCAGGACCAGCCCGTTGGGGATTTGGGTCGGAGTGGCCGGGAGAGTGCTGTGGCAATGGAGGGGTTTTGTCGGAATGCTGTTGGTCCACTCGAATGGGAATGCGAGGCCATGGGTTCCGTGGTGTTGGTACAGTGTGCTACCTCTGTAGAGTGTATAATCTATCGATAGCCGAGTCCACGGTCACGGACACCTCGTACTAGGTCCCACCATGAGTCAACGTTTAATAAAAATTGCACACTAAGCTATGAACTTTGCATTGTCAATGGATGGCAGAAAGGCCATCGAGGTATTTGGGACCAAATGATGGTCGTGGTTGTGATCGCCGTAAGGATCACGAGTTGTTCTTGAGAAAGACCACTATGGTGGTGTGTTTGTGGTCCAGAGATGATCACAGTTGGTAAGCTGTCCTAAGGGACGTTCGGGCTTGATCACAGCATGTTGACATATAATGTTGCATTATTAATAACTGGTTAAATATCATGATATTGTTTGTCATTATGATTATGCTTGTTGTGAGCTTGCAAGTACATTCAATGTACTGACCTGGTGTGTCATGCCAGATTTCAGGAAAGTCTCGTTGGAAAGGAGCGCTGCCCGAGTCTAGATCGTGTCCACATCAGTGTCCCTGTGATATGGAGCTTCCGCTACGACGTTATTCCGCTGCCACGTAGTTGTTCGAGTCGAGGCCCCTTTATGTTCACTAAATAATGTACATATTGTTCCGCCGCACCGAGTGTGCCGCTTGGCCTCGACCACTGTTGTAATATGAAATCTGTTCCGCTAGCATCAATAAAGCGGTTGTTTTATGTACCAATATGTTGTGTGTTGCCAGAAGACATGATCTCTGGGCTGGCAATGCAGGGTAAACCGGTCGCTCTGAGCCGGGGTGCCACAACACCGCTCAAGGGGGAATGCGTGCCGTGTTGCATTTTCACTTACAAGTGGGACCGCAATTGAGCAAACCGACTATCGGCAAACCCCCACCCCGCCCACCGCGCGATGGCTGAGAAAACAGGAGGGAGAAGAGATGGCTGTAGCTAGCACGGACTCCAAGAAAATTGGTGTCGGATGGGACTTGTGTGGGTGGCGTGTGTCGTACTGCTAGACATGAATGCTAGTTATGGCCCATGCCACCCCACTATATCGAGGTGCTGGTTACTCCACTATATCGAGTATGTAGAACAAATTTCCTGGAGTCCGTGCTCAGCCCTCCTCTATCTCTCTTCTCAGCCAGCCAGTAGACGCGCGGAGCCCATCGTCTATTTGCTCATATGCGGTCCCACATGTCAGTGAAAACACAAGAGGACCCACTGAACCTGCACATCTGTCACCTCGACATGCTGGTGATGAAAAACAAATCCTATAAAGATCTTCGGTGGCTGCTTTTGGAGTTACTCAAGAGTAGTAATGTTCTATTTACAGTTTAACCCAAGATGCACATCACGTGGCTTCACCTACCACTCTATTTTCTTGCATGACACGACCTGGATGCTGGATGTCCCACGTGTCGGCAAAAGGAGGAAGAACTCGACCAAATCTTCGGTTGTGCTCTCGGATTAGACTAGTTGTGCTAACTTAAAATTTTATTGTGTAGAATGGATGCAAGTTTTGGTATTGGGAATAAGAGTACAACGATATATTGATAGAGCGCAATTTAGTAGATGTTCTACCACTTTTAGCTAGCATAGAGGCTAGAGATGAGACTAGTGCACTTGTCGATAGAATAGAGGCTAGACACGTCTACTTCTTTACACTCAAAGAAGAAAGAAGCACACAAGATCGAGCCTCCGCAGATCAATAATGAATGCATCGAGAAGGCACTAATCCAACTTATAGGAGCAGTTATGGAAGTTGGATATCTTCTAAAATGTACTCTTGTGGTTCTTGTTTTCTTTGGTCTTGCTTTTGTAGTCAAAATTTTGGTGATGTATTTCCATGTACCAAAAAAATCAATGATGAAAAAAACATATGTGTTTGCAAAGAAAAATGTACGCGGCCGGGATGCGGTCGCGCGTTCGGCGCACGACCACCGCATCCGAGAAATGGCCCGGACATGACCCCATTTCCCTACCCAAACGGACAAAATCCGGGCAAAACGAAGGTCCGTTTGGGGTCGTGCGTTGGAGTTGGCCTTACAAGTGGGACCGCAGTTGAGGAAACCGACTATCGGCAAATCCCCACCTCGCCCGCCACGCGATGGCTGAGTTAGAGAAACGACGAGGTTGAAGAGATTGCTGTAGCACGGACTCCAAGAAATATGGTGTCAGATGGAAGTCGTGCTGGTGGCGTGTGCCGTACTCCTGGACGTGAATGCTTGTTCTGGCCCATGCCACCCTACTACTCCTACTACTACTCCTACTACTCCTATCGAGGATTCGAGGTGCTGGTTACGTACAGCGAACACATTAACATATGGCCCACCTCACACTGTGGCCAAATTTCCTAGAGTCTGTGCTAGGTTAAAAAGTGTTATTTGTGACGATGGGTGGCTGGTCTCAAGTTTAAAACTTGTTGTATTAAGTACGTAGATGTAGATATAGTGCAGCATGTGAAGCTAGTACAAATAGTGTACTATTGTTGATTGGCCTCATTCGATAACCTGTTGCAATGCACGTACAATTATGTATTCGGAAAATATATTTTTGCCTCGTCGCAGCACCCACTCAGAGAAGCGACTCGATAGCCATTCATAAATTTAGTAAGTTTATCGCAGGCATATCATTTTATTACATACAACAGGTCATCAACCCACAATGACAACGAGGATACATTATAAATACTAAAGTTTTCATCACACAACAAATAACAAGCAATGAAATGAACTTCAACTCAACCAATCCTCGGCGTTGGAAACGCTTGCTTTGAACCACAAGTGATTCTCTGGGAAGGGCCAGCTATTGTAAATCTCGAGGCCAACACAGGACTGATCATCCGGGCTGAAGCGGCCTACTATATCAGGACCAGGGTAGGTAACCACCGAAATGTCCGACGTATAGAGACAGTTGCTTCTCATAAATGGTAGTAACGTTGTGTCAACAGCAGCTGGATCGGCTTTCACCATCATTGGATAGTTTTGTCCAAGGAAGAGCGAGTTTTCTCCTAGACTATCAATACTGTACCAGGGAGAAGGTGTTGGCGCTAGCACAGTAGTATCCATCCCGAATACCATGGCAGAAGGAAGGGTGAAGGAAAATGGAGGAGGGAGGAAGAGCGTGACGCAGTGATGTCTACTACATAACCTTCTTCTTGTAGACGTTGTTGGGCCTCAAAGTGCAGAGGTTTGTAGGACAGTAGCAAATTTCCCTCAAGTGGATGACCTATGGTTTATGAATCCGTGGGAGGCGTAGGATGAAGATGGTCTCTCTCAAACAACCCTGCAACCAAATAACAAAGAGTCTCTTGTGTCCCCAACACACCCAATACAATGGTAAATTGTATAGGTGCACTAGTTCGGCGAAGAGATGGTGATACAAGTGCAATATGGATGGTAGATATAGGTTTTTGTAATCTGAAAATATAAAAACAGCAAGGTAACTAATGATAAAAGTGAGCACAAACGGTATTGCAATGCGTTGAAACAAGGCCTAGGGTTCATACTTTCACTAGTGCAAGTTGTCTCAACAATAATAACATAATTGGATCATATAACTATCCCTCAACATGCAACAAAGAGTCACTCCAAAGTCACTAATAGCGGAGAACAAACGAAGGGATTATGGTAGGGTACGAAACCACCTCAAAGTTATTCTTTCGGATCGATCTATTCAAGAGTCTGTAGTAAAATATCATAAAGCTATTCTTACCGTTCGATCTATCACAGAGTTCGTACTAGAATAACACCTTAAGACACAAATCAACCAAAACCCTAATGTCACCTAGATACTCCAATGTCACCTCAAGTATCCGTGGGTATGATTATACGATATGCATCACACAATCTCAGATTCATGTATTCAACCAACACATAGAACTTCAAAGAGTGCCCCAAAGTTTCTACCGGAGAGTCAAGACGAAAACGTGTGCCAACCCCTATGCATAGGTTCATGGGCGGAACCCGCAAGTTGATCACCAAAACATACATCAAGTGAATCACGTGATATCCCATTGTCACCACAGATATGCACATGCAAGACATACATCAAGTGTTCTCAAATCCTTAAAGACTCAATCAGATAAGATAACTTTAAAGGGAAAACTCAATCCATTACAAGAGAGTAGAGGGGGAGAAACATCATAAGATCCAACTATAATAGCAAAGCTCGCGATACATCAAGATCGTATCACCTCAACAACACGATAGAGAGAGATCAAACACATAGCTACTGGTACATACCCTTAGCCCCGAGGGTGAACTACTCCCTCCTCGTCATGGAGAGCGCTGGGATGACGAAGATGGCCACCGGTGACGAATCCCCCCTCCGGCAGGGTGCCGGAACAGGGTCCCGATTGGTTTTTGGTGGCTACAGAGGCTTGCGGCGGCGGAACTCCCGATCTATTCTATTCCCCGATCGTTTTAGGGTATATGGATATATTTAGGCGGAAGAAATACGTCAGGGGAGCCACGAGGGGCCCACGAGGGTGGAGGGCGCGCCTAGGGGGGTGGGCGCGCCCCCTGCCTCATGCCTCCCTCGTTTCTTTCTTGACGTGGACTCCAAGTCTCCCGGGTTGCTTTCCTTCCAAAAATAACTTCTCCAGAAGGTTTCATTCCGTTTCGACTCCGTTTGATATTCCTTTTCTTCGAAACACTGAAACAAGGGAAAAAACAGGAACTGGCACCAGGCTCTGGGTCAATAGGTTAGTCCCAAAAATAATATAAAAGTGCATAGTAAAGCGCAAAAAATCCAAGATGGATAATATAATAGCATGGAACAATAAAAAATTATTTATACGTTGGAGACGTATCAGACAGCAGTTCCAAATCGAGAGGGAAAGGCGAAGAGTCGGTGGACGGTTGCCAGTTTGCCACGGTATACGAAGAGGCGCCCCGGCCTACACGTCCTTTCGGAAATTGTACAAAAGGACTCGCCGTCATCTCACTGACATGTTGGAACGGGACCACATGTCAACGAAACATGGTGTGTAATTTCTCGTGCAAAATGCGATCTGGCCGCGTTGGCCCGAGGTGCCGCATTAGTTATCGACCTTTATTTTTTTAACATACAATCTGAGTGGATAGCTCCTGTGGTCATCACACGTGAGCGGATATATGGGTGGGCTAGGTGGGCAGGCGGTAAGTGCTAAAAGAGTTGATCTCGAAAAAAGAGTTGATCCAATGCTTGGTTTTGTTTGGATTTTCCAACTATGAACATTGGATAGAGTGAATCAATGGCTTACGTTCAAAGTTATTCTCATACTATAGAATGGTATACGAACATGGAGAGATTTGGTTGATTTTATACCGCTGAATAATATAAAATATTATGAGTGCAGACGCTCCACCCCGAGGTTTGTTGCTCCTTCTCGGTCGTCGGGAATCTATGTTCTTCCACTCTTTCGTTTAAGACATGAGCTTTGTTCATCCTTTTGCCGACACATGGGACATCTATATGCCTCCATTTTACAAAATCATACTATATGCCTCCATGACACGCGGGAAATCTAGCATCAAGGTGGCGTGTCATGCAAGTAAATGGAGATATGCAGTGCATAAGTGAGTCGTGCACTTCGATGGCACCTAGTACTGCGCGGTATTTTTTTTCTCCTCGATGGCACATGAATAGTGCACGTACTCAATGACAGAGCACGGGATGGTATCCATGGACATGGTCGGCCCTTTTTGAAGAGAGTACTAAGAAATAACTTTGATGTGTCCCGTCAACTCCCAGAACGACGAGAAGCTTGCTTACTACGCCTTCCCCCTCGCCAACGCGTGCGCGCTGGCTCGCAGCACGAGGAGAAACTTTTGCTTACAAGCGGTGGACGTGCAGCAGTTCATTTGGTGTCGGATTGCTAGAAGTACTACTGTAGTACCATCATTATTGTTCGACTTCCGGAAGAGGTGAAGAGCTAAGCGCAAGGTCACCTACTACCTAGTACAGTACTACTATAGCCAAAGCTGGTCCACCTTTTTAGAGCATGGTTAATAAATATAGGCGGCTCTTGCAGCGGCACATCATTTAGAGCAAGTACTCTCTTCGTAGGAACAAAGGAAGTGAAACAAAAGTTGGAGTGGATGCTAGATTGCCAATTAAAACATGATTACATAGGAAAAAAATCCTATAGCATTCTATCCTATGACTCAAACGACCAATTGTCACAACCCTAGTCAGTGCATGCATTAGAGTGCTTGCATCATGTTTAAATTTCAGTTAAACTTGAAATGGGGATGTTCAAACCCTAGCACCAAATGAAATGCAACTAGGATCAAAATAAAAATATTTTCAATGAACCTGAAATGCCCTTATAAAATGTTCATCATCTTTGCCTTGGTCTAGAACCTCTGACAAAAATGGTTCACATTTTTCTAGGACAACATTGGGTCACTGAATTAAATCATATGCTATTTGCATTTGGGCATTTAAATGCTAAATAATATTTTAAATGTCCAAATATTCATGAACTGAAATGTTTGCTGTTGGAAATAATCCAAACAGTGGCCACAAGCAATCTCATGACTTTTGAAAATGCTCTGGCATTTTTAATAAATCCAAAACAATTACAGATAATAGAAAACATAAAGAATTAGGAGAGAGAGAGAGAGAAGCACTCACCTGGCCTTACCTGAGAGGCCCAGCAGCAGCCAGCCCACCAGAGCCCAGCTGCCAGTCATCCCCTTCCTGTGGACAGAAGGACGCCGGGCGTGTGCCTCGTGCGCGCGGCCATGCGCCCCGGCCACCTCCTGCTTGCCGCTCCCCCTCGACGCTCTGGACGCCCTGGACGTCGACACGCACCCCTGACCCCTTTCACTCTTCCCTGAGGCCCACCTCCCCTCTGCTCCCTCTCCCTCGCCCGAACCCGAGTGCCGCCATCGCCACCGATGACATTTGCCACGGCCATAGCCATTGCCTTGCCTCTCCGTTGTGTCCAGATGCCCCGCAGACGCCCATATCATCTCCACGCTGACGCATGTGAGCTTGGAGGCCTTGAATCGTCGCCATCGTCTTCGTCTTCAAGCTCGGGCATCGTCGACCGCCACCACCGATTCGCCTGCTTCCGGCCTTCCACGAGCACGCAGAGCCTACCTGTCGACGCGCTGTGAGATCTCCGTCCTTTCTCCCTTGTTACCTCCGTCCCTTTCGACCCCTAGCATCAGCAACTGCCGTGGCCGAGCTTCCCCAGCTGCCGGCCATGTCGCCGCCGTCACTGCAGCCGCTTGAGCTCGATTCGGAGTGCGTCACCGCGCTCAGGAACCAACCAGGAGCCTAACGCACATGCTAACTCGTCCTCCCGTGCACCACAGCGCCAACCCCGCACTCACCCGAACTCCGGCGCCGCCGCGAGCTCACTTCCGGCGAGCGCCGACCACCCCGCGACCTCCCAACCGCTCCGTTGGATGCGCACGAGCGAGGGCCTCCTCCATGTGCCCTTCTCTCACCCAGCCGCCTCATGTAGCGCCGTCCCGTGTGGACTCCACCGCGCGGGAAGGTCGCCAGCGGCTTAACTCCGGCCGTGTCGACGTGGCGCCGTCATTAGTGGCTAATGACGCCACTAACTAACCCCCTCTCTCACTGACTATGGGCCCCATGCCTTAATTAACCCCGGGATTTATTCCCTGTTTAGTTTAGATTAATATAGTCGGCCCCACATGTCAGTTTGACCATGCCACATCAACGTTGACCCGGACCCACTAGTCAGCCTCTGTCCCTGCCCTGTTACACTGACGTGCGGGTCCCACTGGTCAGGTTTGACCTGGACCGCCTCTGTTGACTTGCTGATGTCACACCGATGTCATGCTTACGCAGTAAATGTTTTCTGGGATTTGAAATAAATCAGAAATGATTTATTTATTTCAGGAAATATCCAAAACTTCTAAAATTCATAGAAAATCAACCGTAGCTCCAAATCAAATAATTTATATATGAAAAATGATCAGAAAACACCAAAGAATCTGATTATGGCATTATCATGCATGTTTGAACAACTTATGCCTGCTGATCAGCTCAAATCAAATAAGTGGCATTTAGATAATCACATATGGAGTTCAATTTGAATCTTTGGTTCAAACCAACTTCATTTAATTTGGTTTTAGTTGCATTAGCTCAAATCACAACATCTTGCCACGTCATGATCATGCATCATATTGTGCATTGCATTGATTGTGATTTCTCTCTGTTGCCGGTACCTGTCCCCCTCCTAGAGTAGACGTTGTTACCGATGACGTGATCGATGACACTGATGAAGAGCTATATTATCTTCGGAAGTGCCAGGCAAGCAAAACCCCCTTGTTCATTCCGATACAATCCCACTCTCTCGCTCCTGCTCTCTTTTACTGCACTAGGACAACAATGATTCAACTGTTACATGTTGCGGTAGTTGAACCCCTTTCCTCTGCATGACCTGTCATTGCCATAGTAAATAGATGAAACCCACTAGCATGAGTAGGAGTTGTTTGAGCCCTGATGTGCCTACTCATTCATGCTTGTTGTCATGCCTGTTATTGCTTAGAGTTGTGTCAGGTCTGATTCATCGGGGATGAATTGGAATGGTGATGAACATGTCCTACTATGTGTGAGCTAAGTGTGTGAACACGATTTGGTAAAGGTAGCGGTGAGAGGCCATGTAGGAGTACATGGTGGGTTGTCTCATTGAAGCCGTCCTCAGGAACTGAGTTCTGTGTTTGTGATCCATGAAACAACTACTACCATGCATTGGGCCCTGAAATATGACCCCGCTCGACTTCTTAACCACACTAGTCCTCTGTCCAGGAGTTGCAAGTAGTTTCTGGTGTTTGTAGTATGCTGGAGGCCGTGCACAGCGCTGACCTGAGGGGTGGGCTATGATGCGGTAGGCACGTGGCCGGGTATGCCGGGGGCCCGTTTGGTGTCGCGGAACCCTGTACACATCGTTCGGGGCCGTATGTGGAAACCTCGGCCGGACTCCCTGCCGATGGAACCTGAATAGGCGATAAACCTGGACTAGAGACTTGAGTGTTTAGGTAGGTAGTGGTCTACACCCACATCGGCTTTCGCTTGAAGTCTGCCGAGCACATGTCGTGTGCAGACGCTAAGTGGTGGAAACATGTGTGAAGAAGTACACCCCTGCAGGGTTATAAATGATCTATTCGAATAGTCGTGTCCGCGGTAAAGGACTTCTGGGTTGCCTGTACAGTTCATAGACAAGTGAAAGTGGATACTCTAAAACTCGCAAGATAAGCGTGAGTGCTATGGATGGCCTTCTCGTAGGGAGACGGGAGCGGATCCATAGTGGTGTATTGATATGGTGAATATGTGGACTCGTGTGCGCCACCTCAAAAGAGTTACTTGCAGTCACAGTTTGGGATAGCCACTGAGTCAAAGCTGGCTTCCTGCAGTCAAACTCCACCACCCCCTTTGTTGATACTCATGCATATGTAGCTAGTTCTGATGTAAGTCTTGTTGGGTACATCTGTACTCACGTTTGCCTATTTTATGTTTTTTGTAGAGAGACGTCAGTCTCGCTAGTAGTTCCGTGTGGACTTCGACGTTTAGCTTGATACCTCAGCTACGATCTTGTGCCCTCGGCAGGATCTGCTAGATAGTCAGGCTTCTCGGCCTTTTTCATTTGTAGATGTCTGTACTCAGACATGTTAAGCTTCCGCATGTGCTTTGACTTGTATGCTCTGAATGTTGGGTCATGATACCCATGTTTGTAATATCTCGCTCCTCGGAGCCTAATGAATAAATACTTTGAGTCGTAGAGTTTTGTTGTGATGCCATGTTGTATTTACACATATCGAGCATATTGTGTGTATGATTGAAATGCTTGGTATGTGTGGGATCCGACAACCTAGTTGTTTATCCTTGGTAGCCTCTCTTATGGGGAAATGTAGTCTTGTGCTTCCATGAGCCATAGTAGTCCGCTACAGCCCGGTTCACCGGAGTCCTGCTAGCCCAGCACTACTGCTCCGGAACACTTGACTGGCCGGCATGTGATTCACTTCGTTCTTGTGTCTGTCCCTTCAGGGAAATGTCACACGGTGACATCCGGAGTCCTGCCTAGCCTGCTACAGCCCGGTTCACCGGAGTCCTGTTAGCCCAGTGCTACAGCCCGGATTCGCACGCTGCTGACCGACATGCTCGATGTTGATTCATGTATGCCTGTCCCCATAAGTTAGTGCCACTTTGGGTTCACGACTAGTCATGTCGGCCCGGGTTCTCTGTCATATGGATGCTAGCGACACTATCATATATGTGAGCCAAAAGGCGCAAACGGTCCCGGGCCATGGTAAGGCGACACCCGTGGGAATACCGTGCGTGAGGCCGCAAAGTGATATGAGGTGTTACCGGCTAGATCGATGTGACTTGGAATCGGGGTCCTGACACCAATGTAGGAAAATTATGAGGGGGGGTCTCTCCAACAGTGTTCCTGGGCTCGCACCTAGCATCACGGTGGTCGAACTTGGAGTCATTCATCTGGTACACGTGGCATCTTAGATCTGGACACAAGGTGGCGCGACCTCTCACTTCCTCCGCTATTTGAAGTGGCGCGCTGGTGGAGGGCTAGCATACTCCAATATTAGGTTGGCTCTATGTGATGTGGCAACTTCATATACTAACCGGATGCTGGCTATACTACTACGGTACTCACACTCCAAGAAGTGACTCGAAAACCATTCATAAATTGAGTCTATGACATGCATTTGCAACTGAAATGTACCATTCATTAAATACAACAAGTCATCAACACACAACGACAACGAGGATACATGTTGGATTATAGATTATTTCCAACAAAACATTCTAGCAAATACTAAAGTTTTCATCACACAACAAATAACAAGCAATGAAATGAACTTCAACTCAACCAATCCTCGGCGTTGGAAACGCTTGCTTTGAACCATAGGTGCTCTGGGAAGGGCCAACTATTGTCAATATCGAGAGCAACGCAGGACTGATCATCCAGGCTGAAGCGGCATATATCAGGATCAGGGTAGGGAACCACCAAAATGTCCGAGGTATAGATATAGGTTCTTCTCATAAATGGTAGTAATGTTGTGTCAACAACAGTTGGATTGCCTTTCACCATCTAGTGTGGTCCAAGGAAGAGCGAGTTTGCTCCAAGACTATCAATACTGAACCAGGGAGAAGGTGTTGGCGCTAGCACACTAGTATCCGTCCTGAATACCATGCAACGGGTGTTGAAATAGGTCAGGAGAGGGCGACCATGGGAGACAACACCTGCTTCCTCAGTAGTAACAGTCTGAGTGCACTGTATACAGACAAGAAGAGGTTATCCATCAGAATTAGTTGCCAGGCGCCACTGAGTATATAAGTTCTGCTCCTCCTCATGCTCGTGATCATCACCATCGTCATCTCCCCCTTGCTTATAAAAATTTTCAAGTATAGGTGGTGGAATGTTCACAGGACCTTGGAAACACAAGAAGAAGGTTAATTAGTAAAGGGAAACTTGCTAACCCGCATGCATGTGGATGAATCAATTATAATTACGGTGGAAGACAAACATACCGAAACTACGAGGATCCCATGCAAAAACAGTGCCACGAGTGGTGGCAGCAAACACAAGATCCTCGTATTCAATTGCATCACAGTACACATACGTGTATAGAAACTGATTTTTGAGCAATATCCATCCAGTCGAACCACGAAGGACGGCAACAAGCTTGTCGAAGATAGCAACAACTTGATAGTTCTTGTAATTCCAAGAGCGGTTGGGAACTCGACAAATTGCTATTTCAGTAGACGACAGTCACCATGATCGTATTTGAACGTACATAGATCATCTGTGTGCTCAACCTCAGGGCACTCGGAGATTTTTGGAAGTGGAATCCGCTGACGAGTGTACACATTCACAAGTTCCCACTCGCAATTGTACCCAATATGAACAACCCAATCTCCATTTGCGCCAGCCCAGGACTTACCTTTAAGCGATGGCATCTTGACATCACACGTATCATTATCAAGCGGCATCAACTTGCACAAGGTGAGGTCTCCGTCGTCCGCTCGCCAGCGAGCAGGGTCATGGCGAAGAAGATAGGGGAGATCAAACCGCTCTTGGACCCTTGGGTTCCTTGTAATGATATTATTAGTTGAGTTGAGAATGGGCTTGAACGAACCTGCCATGCTAGCCGAGGTGATGACGTCGCATCGATCAATGAGGTCCCCCACCACGTCATCTTTTAGATCGGGGCAAGAATAACGGGGTCGTTTCCGGCTTGTTCCCTCCATGGAGAAGACGATCGAACAATGGCAGAAGGAAGGGTGAAGGCAAATGGAGGAGGGAGGAAGAGCGTGTGACAGCAGTTCCAAATCGAGAGGGAAAGGCGAAGAGTCGGTGGACGATTGCCAGTTTGCCACGGTACACGAAGAGGCGCCCCGGCCTACACGTCCTTTCGGAAATTGTACAAAAGGACTCGCCGTCGTATCGCTGACATGTTGGAACGGGACCACATGTCAACGAAACATGGTGTGTAATTTCTCGTGCAAAATGCGATCTGGCCGCGTTGGCCCGAGGTGCCGCATTATTTCTCGACTTTATTTTTTTAATGGTGTGCCGTTCAGTTTTGAAGCATGACTAATTGGTACTGTTTGCAGAGAAAATATAAACTACTCTACCACTACTCCACCTCTAGTACTAGTAGTATAAAAAAGATATATAGGCTGGAGCTTCAGAGCTTTCTTGCTAAGGGCTGCCCACTTGCTTCTCACACTATCACCCTCTCTCCAGACCTAAAAAAGACGGCCTCTCTCTCCCTCCTCACCGGTGGTCACAGATCCGCCGGGGAAGAAAACGACATGCAGCGTTGACGCACTCTTCGTCGGTGAGCGAGGTCACGCACTGACGACAAGGCTGTCCTCTCAGACCTAGCGCCCGTGCGGGATGGCCTCCGTCCCCAAGCTCGCTGTTGTAGTGCGTGCGGAGGACGACGACCACGAGCGAAGCCACTTCCCGCCGACCCTCGGGTATGCTACCTCTTTTCAAACCATACCCTTGTTCTATTGCCCCATCTGCCACGAGCGTAGAATTTTGTTTGGGCAAAAACAAATTAATATGGCAGCACTTAGATCTTGCCCAGGCTCTAAACTTGAGCTGGCTCCGCCACTGTCGCTGCATGTGGATCTTTTTCCACTCCACCATCTTCCCAATTTCCTGTCCTCTGCTCTGCTGGTCATGCAGACGAAAACCTTAATTTGCACTATTAAAGGAAACCCTACTTCATGCAGACTAATCCATGTCTGGGTTGAATAAGGAAAGGAAGGGAGACTGTACTGTCCAAGAGAGTAGGCATCGAACCCGCATCTAGGTTAAAAAGGGGAAAATCAGTAGCTAAGGAACGAGTCTCGTGTCTCTTGGTTGAAGAAGGGTAGAGAATGACCAGGTCGATCGGTTTGTTGTCCTCACATAGGAAAAAGGTGGCTAAAGAGAACAAAAATGGGACGTAATCCACATATGCTTCCTGGATATTTGTTGCTCTGGGCAACCATACCTCACTCACCACTCTATGCGTCCGTGGAGGTACATCGTACTGGTGCGCCCACTGTCCGAATGGGTCTCCCATGCTCTTATTGCCACTTTTTTGCTGTTAGTATAATGCCAACGGTAAAGTCAACCAATGATACTGCTAAAGTGATGCCACATTTAACTAATGCCGCATTCAGTCTAATGCCACCGATAAATTTAAGCAATGCCATTTAATGTCTCTGGATTATTTCAGGGTTAGCTGTTGCTTGTGGACGTATTAAAGATTTTTCAGCTAAGGCATTCTAATGTTGTTGCACAGCCAGTATACCAACGATGAAACTTGTTACTACCTTCAGATTTTTGCACTGTTAATGCTTATAGATTACATACCTCACTTTCATGAGATAAGTCAATTTTTTTGTACAGTGTCACCAAAATGCCAAGGCGCTGATGTCATTTTATTTTGGTTAAACTGCACAAAAAATTATGAAGACAAGAGGAAAGGTCAAGAGTGGGCACCTCCTCCTTTGGCTATTGTATTGATTCATTCGATCAAGTTTTTATGTTTGATCGATTATCAAGATTGGGATAGCAATTTTTCATGTCCACTCGAGTTCGAAATGATATTTACCTTGAAGGTACATGGTTTGCAATTTTTTAATAATGTCATTAGTTAATAATGCTAGTTACCTTCAGACTTTTGTATTTGGTTTAATCCTCTTGCACAGCTAATATACCAATGTTGAAACTTGTTACCTTTACATTTTGTATTGTTAATTCTTATAGAAATCTTCCGTGCTAGAGCTTATGGAAATCTGTTCAGTAAAACCATTGTACTGTACCCTGTAATAAAATAACTACTCTACTGTTGCACTAGCCACTGGATTAGTGTATATTTGTACTATTCAAATGGTGTTGCATTAGCGTATGGACATATATAAAGTGTGGCAAGCTTTCCTAGATATGTGCTCAAGAAAACTACTACCTGTTTTTCCAAATACTGAACATTTGGGTACTTTAAATTGAACTATGAAAACGTCTTATATTAAGGAACAGAGGGTGTAGAGTTCACTCAAATTATCCCGGTAAAGCTAGTCACACCTTTGTTAAAATTAATGTTCATTATGTTATCGGAGGAGGTATGTATGTTTGTCTCTAATGCCTGTCGACTACATACCTGAAATCATGATGTAATGTTAAGTCATTTCCTTTTGTACAGTGTCACTGAATTGTCAAGGCGGTGATGGCATTTTATTTTAGTTGAACTGCATAAAATATTCTTAAAAGAAGAGGAAAGGTCAGGAATCGATCATTCTTTCAGAAAGAACTATATATGCCTTTCTGACATCAGCCGTTGTCGCCTTATTCATTCCTTCAAACAGGTGGTTAGAAACAGTCTTGCTACCTTTTCCCATTAAGAAATTGGAATGCTTATATTTGTGAGTCTATGCTTCAACTAGTGCCACTTTTATAGTAATCACACTTTCAATATCTATGCAAACAGGGATGCTCGATTTTAGTGGAACAGCACAAAAAGTCCAACTGGTTCAACATTAGGAGCATGTTTTCTTCCAAACCTTTATATCCAATTGGTGGCACTATGAGCTGTTCATTACGAAGGTACATGGTTTGCTACTATCTTGCTACTCTTTTTGTACTGTCATTAGATAGTAATACTAGTGGTTTGCATGTGAATTTATTGGCAGGGTGGACCTACATTGGAGGTGCAGGACATGATTCAATGATTGGATGCTCAATTTCGGTTGTATCGATTTCACCTCTTCCATCACTGCGAACATGGATATCCTTGGTCTGATGAAGAATAGGCGCTATATTTCTGCTCTGAACCAGCAAATCAATTCAGTATGAAATTGTCCAGGGCAAAACATGACTGTATCAAATTGTCCAGTGCAAAACATGACAGATGCTAAGCGGGAGAGACATGTTTAAACCAAAAATACAAGGTGGGGTATATGTTTACTAGCTGCTTGATATTTGTGCAGACAAAGATGTCTGCCCGTTGCTATTTGGCAAACACACAAAGTGACCGCAATTTTGGTTGAACTGCACAAGAGAATAGTATAGTCACTGCATGCAGTGCCATTTGAAAATAGACACAGAAAGATTGGATAGTCACTTCATGGACTGCAGAAAAGTAATACTGTACTATTTATTGGCCAACACTAGGTGCTTCATTGCTTTGGTGTTATTATACAATGGGCATCATTTTGCCTAAGTTAAAGTTTGTATTCCGAAAATAGTCTCGCCGTGTGATCGAGAGATGACCAAATCATATTGCAGCGGGTGTTCCTCCATCATGTGTGGTTCATTCTCATGGTTCCAGCTGTTGGTGAAACCACTTACGTTTGCAAGAGGAATTGTAGACTTCACAAACAAATTTGTCTTTCAGTATGTACTGAATGTTGGCCAAGAGAAGCATCCATGTTAGTAGGAAGAACAAATGTTTTTTCTAGATCTTTGCTTTTGGAGCTACATATTTATATATGATCCGTGAATCATTGAGATGCAGTAACATGTTGATCTTATGTATGGGAATCGTACTAGTTGGTTTTGAATTTGGGCTACTAATGTGAACATATTACAATGCCAGGCCTGTGAGTCTCGTGTGAACATTTTGAACGGATCGGCGCTTACTGCTGTGCACAGCATGATCCTTATTTCTGTGTTCTCAGTGTTTACAAGTTACTAACAGTTCCTTATTTCTGTTCGCTCAGTGTTTACAAGTTACTGATCGATCACTAGCTAGCCTACTAATGCGCTCCTGGCGGTTTTAGTTCCGACGCAAGATCCGAAGTGGTAGTTTTTTGAATAAAAATGCCTACCTCTAAAGAAACATACAAGCTGCTTTGAAGAAAATGCCATGCGAATCTGAAGAAACTGCCAGCAAAAACGTTCGCAAATGCCTTATCTCCCAGCGAACGTTCATCAGCTAATGCGATCGTACACGTACACCATCCGACCTACTCGATCCTACACGTACACTATCCGACCTACTCGATCCTACACGGATAAGTAGCGGATCACGCACGTACTACCTCCTTTCCGGTTTGCAGGGCTCAATTCAAAAAACGACCTACTCGATCCTACACGAATAAATAGCGGATCGCGCACATACTACCTCCTTTCCGGTTTGCAGGGCTTAATTCAAAAATCTAACCAACCAAGGTAGATGATGAGTGGTGGAATCATTTTTGAAAAGGAGGGAGTACCTCATCTGGATGCTTCGAGTGCACTCGTTTGCCCGTCATGCCGGCTTGCGACCCAGCACGGACGGGACGCACCACTGAAGGGATGGGACGACACAGCCATAATTTCAGTTTTTCTAGTTTTCCACGGCAAGCTGGCGCGCTAAGCCATGCCTGCTTATGCATTGAATTCCGATGACCGCGATGACCGTCGTGTTTCCCGCGACACGCTAGTTCGCCTACCTTCCGCCTATAATTACTGTTTCCCGGGCTTCTCCAGTGGCACCATCACCCAACTCGCCCTATCCTCATAAGCCCCCACCGGCCCGACGTCGCTCGCCACTTATCCTCGCTCTCGCCACGTCCGCCATGCCCCCGCCCGTCCGCGATAGGCGACACCAGAGGCGGTCACCGCCGGAACTAGTGTTCGGTTTTTCACCGGAAGGCAGATGGTGGGAGGAGGCATTCTATCGGTCTTTAGATGGCAATGCGGATATCGAGGAGTTGTTGGAGCGCGACCGCCTGGCGGAGGAGCAGGAGTTGTTGGAGCGCGACCGCTTGGCGGAGGAGCAGCGTATCGCCGATTTGCGCCGCCAGCGGGACATGGAGCAGCAGCGCACCGATGCTCTGAGTCGCGAGCAGAGCGCCAGCAACTGGGCCGAGTACGTGGAGGCCGGCGCCCGACAAATTTCCCTGGAGGCTGTCGGGCACGCACGCGTTTGCGACGCCGATTTTTACTACCAGCTCGTCAAGTGGGTTTCCCGCTTAGAAGCCGAAGCTTTGGTGGACCACGCCGGCATGGAAAGGGCCAACGGGCGCGAGCAATGCGCCCTATCGCACCTCTGGCAAGTCCGAGGCGAGGCGGAGGACGCCGGTGCCGGCGTTTAGCGTGTACCGCAGATGGTAGCCGGCATCGTCTAGTTAGTACTTGTACACTACTAGAGTATTAGTGGGAGTAGATAGTTAACTTGGCTATGATGGTTGTCAACGTGGAAGTTCAGTACTCTATATGTGGATCAGACCTGTTACTTTGCTCTGAATGTTGAACTTTCCGTTTGAACGTATGGAATGGGCTGTTATTTTTTTAAATGGGTTGTATTTGTCCTCCACGGGTTTAGAGGCTGACTTGTGGGCCTACCAAGTTGACGCGTACACAATCAGGAGATGATTGTACGTGGAGAGGATGACAGCAGGGACCCGCCAAGGTCATGGCAATACGCAAGCAAGTGCCTCCTTATTTCAAGCCAATAAAAAATGGCTCCTCCTAATGGATTTCTGACATCTGGGTCCCACGCCATTGTCAACGTACTCAATAAACCAGAGAATTGCACAACGAGCGGCTAACACCAGGGACCTAGCAGCTCGCCCAGTTATTTTCGTTTTGGGTTAATTTGAGAAATGCCACTCCAAATCTGGTGTTTCCGAGAAATGCCACTGCAATTTCCAAACTTTGAAAAATGCCATTTCATGCCATTTCGAGTGACATTTTTCGAAGTCTGGAGTGGCGTTTTTCAAAGTTTGCAAATTGCAGTGGCGTTTTCCAAAGTTTGCAAAAATTGTAGTGGCATTTTTCAAAGTTTGGAAATTGCAGTGGCATTTTTATGAATCGCCATAATTGGAGTGGCAATTATCTAATTTGTTTTTGAGACGGAAGCAGGGTGTCAATTGGGCTGTGCGGGGCACTCTGGCCTGTCTAGACAGCCTTCTCTTTTATGTTTACCATAGACCAGCCCAGTAGTTTTTTTTCCTTTCTGAAAATAGCTAGCCGAGCTTTTTTTGTGATTTGCCAAGTAAGTCGCTTTGTCAGGCCTGTTGGGCTGCAAATCTTTCAAGACGAGGAGAGCTTCATTCGGCTGGACGAGAAAATGGCCTATCAGTAATGAGAAATGGGTTGTACATTTTTAAAACACATCAAACCGGCAATTAGTTTCAAATTTCTTTTTTTCATTTCGAGATTTTAAATTGCATTAATTTTTATGCGTGGACAATTTGTTGGATTTTATATTGATATACATTTATTTTTAAAATCAGTTTGAATGTGACTCGAAATTTCGGGATTAAAAACAGTTCGGACCGCACCTAAATATGCAAAATTCCGTATAATTTTTTAACCGTGGCCACAATATGGGCTGTAATGCTAACAAAAAGAATATGGGCTCCAAAAAAAACCTTAAGAATTAGGAAATGGGCTGTAAATTAGTAGAAATAATGGCAGATGGGCTGTATGTTGTTTTCCACAGATTTGAGGCTTTCCTAAAAAAAGGTTGACGCACAAGCAGTGACTGTTGGATGTCCATCCAACGGGAGTTGTGCTTCTTCAATCTCTGCTCTTCCTGCTCCAGCCGCTCAAACAAGCACCGGCGGGACTGCCTGCTCCCTCCTCCCCGCGGCCGGCTATGCTGCCGCGCAGGCCTCACCGCCCCACTATACTCCCATCGCTGACCTAGCCATCCCTGTACTCACCCACACCTGCTGTTATTCTCCGGCGACGGCAGACAAACCAGTAAACCCTCGTACAGTCGTACTCCCCTACGCGTGGGAAATAACTGCTGAGTCTTCCCTGCCTCCGTGTCGTTCCCTTCCTAGGCCTCGCCGTCGTCCACCGCCCTGGTGCTCTTGGCGCGGCCTGGTCAACATGGTCAACGACCGACATGCATCTGAAGTGGACTGTACGTGGAGAGGCTGACAGTTGGGTCCACGGCCGCAAGCAAGGAAATGCCTCCTTATTACACGCAAAATAATGATTCCTCCATGTGACATCTGGGACCCACCGAAAGGGCCTCTGTATTTCATGAAAAAAACGTTACCGCCGCTGACAGCTCGGACCCACCAGCTATATGTTCGCACGCAAGGAAGTGCGTCCTTATTACACACAAAAAAAATGAATACCCCTGCTAGCTGGGACCCAGTATAGTGGTAGGCTGACTTGTTGGCCTACTAAGTTGACGGGGACGGAGGGCTTTGTCAACTTAGTCAATATGCACGATTCTAGCTCCATTGACCGTACGATGTCCATAAAACGGTCGTACTGCTTCTTCAACCTCTGGTCTTGTTGCTCCAGCCGCCCAATGCAGCGCCGGTCGTGCCGCGTGCTCCTGCCTCCCGTGGCCGGCTGTGATGCCGCAGAGGCCTCACCGCCCCCTACTACTGCCACCACTGGCCAGGCCATCCCTCTACTCACCCACACCCCCTGTTATTCCGCGGCGACGGCAACCTCACACCGCAGCCGAACCAGTGAACCCTCATACTCCTCTCCGCGCGGGCTTCCACCCGCATCTTCCCCGGCTCCACGTCGTCCCCTTTCTAGGCCTCGCCGTCGTCCACTGCCCTGGTGCTCTCGGCGCGGCGTGGTCAACGTGGTCAAGGAACGACTTCCATCGGAAGAGTACTGTCGTGGAGAGGCTGACATCAGGGTCCACGGCAGCTGCAAGGAAGTGCCTCCTTATCACACGGAAAATAATTATTCCTCCACCTGACAGTAGGGACCCACCGGACGGGCAACTGTATTTCACGAAAAAAACATTTCCCCTGACTGCTGGGACCTACCAGCTACATCTTCGCACGCAAGGAAGTGCGTCCGGGCAAAAAAACGATTCGCTCCCCTGACTGCTGGGACCCACCAGCTACATCTTCGCACGCAAGGAAGTGCCTCACAGTCGGGACCCACCAGGTCGAAGCGTACGTAGCGTTGTCATTCTGGTCGCGAACGTGTACGTACATACTGGTCGATGTAGAGGCGCGCACGTGTCGTAGTAGAGGCGCGCACGTAGCATGTACACGTACGTACAGCGGCCAGTGTGCAACAAAAGAAAATACGGCCACGTACGTACATACGGGCAGGGTCTCGAACGCCTACTCGCGCATACGTACGACCAGGGCTCGTGTACATGGTTGGGTCAGAACGGAGAAACAACGTCATCGTCGTGTTCATGGGGAGCCAACCGGCTGTGTCGGAACGGAATGCGTCGTCGTGTTCATCGGGAGGGCTTGGACGGAACAGCCGATGGAAACGAGGCCTGGCGTACCGCAGAACGGAGGAAACGACATTGTGTTCGACCGGCCACGTTCAAAATGGGATCCTGTTCATCGCGAGGGGTCTGGCGTACCGCAAAACGGAGGAAACGGACCTCCTACGGTCGAAACGGGGGTCCTGTTGATCGGGAGGGGTGTGGCGTACCGCAAAACGGAGGAAACGGACTTGTGTTGGAGCGCTACGGTCGAAACGGGGGTCCTGTTCATCGGGAGGGGTGTGGCGTACCGCAAAACGGGACTCCACGGGATACTGTTCATCTCCACCGTCGACCCCCTCCAGCCTCCACGGGCTACTGTTCATCCACCGTCGACCTCCTCCAGCCTCCACTTGCGACTGTTCATCCACGTGCTCCTGTTCATCTACGGGCTCCTGTTCATCCAGCCTCCACCGCACGCTACTCCACCGGCTACTGTTCAACCAGCCCTCTCCACGGGCTCCTGTTCAACCACCCCTCCACGGGCTACTGTTCATCCTGCCCTCCACCGTCTACTGATCATCCTGCCCTCCACGGGGTGGTCCTGTTCATCCTGCCCTCCACGGGGTCCTGTTCATCCAGCCCCAACCGGCTCGAACGATCGGGGTCCTGTTCATCCACCCCCACCGGGAACTGTTCATCGAAACCCACCAACAACGCTCACTGTTCATCCAGAGGCAACACCACCGGGTCCTGTTCATCCACCCCCACCGGGAACTGTTCATCCAACCCCCCCCCCCCCCCGCAACGCTCACTGTTCATCCAGAGGCAGCATCGATCGGCTTCAGTTAGCAACAGTAGCGAAGGAATCGCTCGATCGGGTTCAGTTAATAGCCATAGATCGATCGCTCGGGTTCAGTAACGCGTAGCCTGCAGTGCAATCGCTCGGGTTCAGTTAGAGCCCAACGCCTCGCTCAGGTTCAGTTAGAGCCCAACGCCTCGCACACACGCGCGTACGTACGAGAGAAATGCGCATCGCTCGGCCCCCGACCACCCACCGTAATCGGGGACTCCCTGATATTTTCCACGCCCTCGCTTCTACCATGGTTTTTTCCGTCATGGACGGCCCAAAGAATGTCATGCAGCCGCGTCTCCGGCCCGCCTAGGACGAAAAGCCCATTTTCTGTCATGATTTTTTGTCATAGAAGTAGGACCCCACCACATCTATGATGATACCGTGTTTTGTCACAATTATTGTCATAGAAGTGTCATAAGTATGACAGGAAAAAATTTCGTTCGGCCCAAAATGTCACGGATGTGTCTTTTTTGTAGTGCATTTGCTTAAGCACCTATAGTACTAAGCGCAAAAGTGTTCACTCCAGACCCCATGGCGGCGATGCGTGCGAGAGGCCAGCGGCTGTGCCAGATGGTCCACGATGCTGGCCTGCGGCATGGCACTGAGGATCGTCTCCAGACGGTGTTGGCGACCGGCTGGTGGATGGCCGCCGTTGACGCCAGCTACGACTCTCAGTACGACCAGATGATCGTTGCCACCACCAACAAGTTCACCGTTGTCAAGAAGCTCACGGATGACATCGCCGTACTCCTCCAGCCCACGTGCCCGGGCTCCTCATTGATTGCCACCCTAATCGGCCTCCATGGTCGGAACCTCTTTCAAGCACTGGTGGCCCTGTGACTGCCTGCCGATGCCACGAAGAATGTCCACCTGGAGGTCGCGCTTGCCACGAGGCACCTCGCCCTGCAAGAATTCGTCGACCTACACATCCACGTGTACGAGCGAATCATGTACATAGGTATCTACGACGTTGGACTTCTTCAACCGGCTGGAAGCCTTGGATGCCTTTGCTGAGAAGCACCTTGACCTCACCACAAAAGCCGCCGCTCCTTAGCCGCCGGTTGGTGGCCCGGCGCACTGAGTTGAGGAGGAGGTCATACATTGATGGATGCATCTTTCTTCTTGCCTCCTGTAACCACCACTGCGATCGCATCATCATGGCCTTAATTCTTATTGTGCTATTGCATTCTCGTTCCAGTCAATACAGACATGTGTGATCCCTTTGCTTAATTATATGCATCATCGTAACTAGTACTCCATCCGTCCATTTAGAAGTTGTGCTGCCAATGTTTGGGGTCGGCGCACAATCACGCACGTTCGTGTGCATGCGGTTGCGCCGGGCGTGGCACGAAGATGCAGTTACCCGCTGCAAAAACTGCCATGCGGGGGACGTGGCATTGACCATTGGGCGGCAACAGTCGGTGATCTGGGTGCCCAATAAAGGATGCAAAGAGGGATCCTACATCAGCAAGGACCAGCTTCCCTACCGATAGCTCATCTAACAGAACTCCCAAGTTAACTGTGCTGAGGCTTGAGTAGTCATCAGATGGGTGACCGGATGGGAAGTGGCCTCGATGTCAAATTAACTGATGTGATGGGTCACTTTAACATTTAATTGCTTTGAATGTATATAGTGCTCCATCATATTAGTTGAATTAACCTCTAGGTCCTTGTTTTGTAATTTTTGACATTTTTTATTTTTTGTACACATGTTGATCGGCTTGAAGAATGTCTATCTCATTACTTTTTGATAATTTTTGTTTTTTGAACACATGTTGATTGGCTTGAATGAAGGTATATCTCGTTACTTTACGACATGTTTCCAGAACTTGGACCTTGAGGTTAATTCAACTAATAGGACGGAGCACTATATACATTCAACGCAATTAAATGTTTTCCAAAAAAAGCGATATGATTTCTGTGAAACTTATAAGTCATGTATGTCAAATTAACCTCTGTGTACTTGTTCTCGAACTAACCTCCGGGCCATTTTGCCGCGTATCACACACATCTTGTTAAGTTGAACTGTTTATATTCTCTTCCCTAATCGTAAAAAAAAATCATTCGACTGAACTGTATGTTGTATATCACACACACCTTTATCTGGCTGACCGTTTCTGTTGCTTTCCCTAATAGCAAACTGTTCACCGGAGTGAACTGTATGCCGTATATCGCACACACATTGATATGGCTGCCCATTTCTATTGTTCTATCTAGGGCCAGTTCTTTTAGGCGGCTTAAAAAATAAGCTGCCTCTCCCCAGCTTAACAAATAAGCCGCACCCAAAATTTGTTGAGACTTCTAGATTACTAATCCCATAACTAGTTTAGAATCCCTAACGAATGAGGGAGGCGGCTTATGGGAAAAGCTGGGGAGGAGGTGGCTTATTTTTTAAGCCTCCAAAAGAACTGGCCCCTAATTGCAAACAGTTCGTCTGGATCAACAGTATGCCCTGCATCGCACACGAAACTAAAATCTGAACCGTGTTTCATGGCTCCGCCATCGCAAGCGTTTTGCACCTTTCTTGATGGGTTTTTTACACAATCATTTGTGATTATTGCATCGCACACAGTTTCATAGAAGGGTCTGTGATCGTAGTGTCGCATTAGCAGCATCCTGCAGTAGTGTCATATCACGGGATTTGGATGCACCGACGAAGTTTGCACCAACTCTCGAGGTGAGAAAGGGAAATGCACGGTACCGAAGAGGCTAGCAATGATGGAAGGGTGAGAGTGTGTATAATCCATGGACTCAACATTAGTCAAAAAGAACTCACATACTTATTGCAAAAGTTTATTAGCCATCGAAGCAAAATACTAATACGCATGCTCCTAGGGGGATAGATTGGTAGGAAAAGACCATCGCTCGTCCCCGACCGCCACTCATAAGGAAGACAATCAAAAAATAAATCATGCTCCGACTTCATCACATAACGCTTCACCATGCATGCATGCTACAGGAATCACAAACCTTAACACAAGTATTTCTACCAATCCATAATTACTCACTAGCATGACTCTAATATCATCATATTTATATCGCAAAACTATTGCAAGGAATCAAACATATCATATTGAGTGATCTACAAGTTTTATGTAGGATTTTATGACTAACCATGTGAATGACCAATTCCTGTTGACTCTCTAAATAGATATAAGTGAAGTAAGAGAGTTTAATTCTTTCTACAAAAGATATGCCCATGCTCTAACAAATATAAGTGAAGCAAAAGAGCATTCTACAAATGGCGGTTTTCTATGTGTAGAGAAATTGGCAATCCAAACTTCAAATGATATAAGTGAAGCACATGAAGCATTCTATAAATCCATACTCAAAAGATATAAGTGAAGTGCAAAGAGCATTCTATAAATCAACCAAGGACTATCTCATACCAGCATGGTGCATTATTAAAAAAAGCACACGCGGTCCAAGATTTATGCATATCATGTGACGAATAAAAATATAGCTCCAAGTAAAATTACCGATGATCGTTATAAGAAAGAGGGGATGCCTTCCGGGGCATCCCCAAGCTTAGTTGCGTGGGAGTCCTTGAATATTACCTTGGGGTGCCTCGGGCATCCCCAAGCTTAGGCTCTTGCCACTCCTTATTCCTTCATCCATCGTGATCTCACCCAAAACTTGAAAACTTCAATTATACAAAACTTAACAAAACCCTCATGAGATCCGTTAGTATAATAAAAGAAATCACCACTTTAAGTACTGTTGCAAACCCATTCATATTTTGTTTTTGCATTGTAGATACTGTATTATAACTTCTCTATGTCTTATACCACCAATAAAATCGATAGTTTCATCAAAACTAGCAAAACAATGCATCAAAAATAGAATCTGTCTTAAACAGGATAGTATGTAGTAATCTGAACATCTACCATACTTCTGTAACTCCAAAATTCTGAAAAATTAGGAAAACATAATTTTTTTTATAGAAGTACTCTCAAAAAAGTTTCAGAAGCTTTTGACATTCTAGTAAAAAATGTAAATTCATGCGCTACAGCCAAAGTTTCTGTTTTTCCACTACACATACCAAACAAGCAATCTAATCATCCTAAAGGAAAATCTTGGCACATTATTTTTATAATACAATGGATTTGTACAAGGGGATAATTATTTTTGTTGAAAAGTGTCTATAATCGAGATTCACAAAGTTTCCATGGGCATGAACAAAGTTCAAGGACGTCCCCCACTTCAACGGCGTTCGTCTTTCTCACTTTCACTTTTCTTTTTGAAAAACTTCAGGTTCCCCTATGTATTTTTTTGTTTTTAAACTTTATCAAAGCACTCAACAGAAGTAAATGACTCTCTAAAACTTCTGTGTTGTCTCCCTGGCAGCGCTTTCTTTAAAGCCATTAAGCTAGGCATATAGTTCTCAAGTAATGGATCCAGCCGGATCCCAAGGTATATCAAAGCCAATTTTAATTAACAATGATTTGTGATTTAGTAGTGAGCACAAAGTAACATATATCATGCAAAAACGAAGTCTAACTCTCTTCCTATGCATCGGCATGTCATAAAAGAACAATTCATGCACACATAGTAAAGGTCGATACATAACATTAACAACTTCTTGCAATTTTATCGTATTGGAAAGATAGAGAGGCAGAGATGTAGTTCCTCTCTCATAATAATTGCAACTAGGAGCAGAAAGCACATGCATATTATATTTATCAAAATCATCATGTGCAATAATAGAACGCACCCCATCAATATAATCCTTAATAAGCGCAAACTTCTTAGATATAATGTAGTTGGGAGAATTCAAAAAGATAATCAGACTATCATTGCGTGGGTGCAATAGCAAGAATTTCATTCTTAACATAAGGACTATAGCAAGTTCATCTCCATAAGCATCATTCATATTGGCAACATGGCCACAAGCATAGCAAAAATCAATTTCATCAAAAAGGGATATTTCAACGAATCCAAGGGATCATAGCAATTATCATAACATTCATCCTTCGGTAAGCACGAAGGGAAATTAAACAATGTATGAGTTGAAGAGTTACTCTCATTAGAAGGTGGGCACAGGTAGCTAACCCGCTCTTCCTCCTTTTGTTCTTCGCTCTCCTCGTCATCTTTTTCATCTAATGAGCTCACAGTGTCATCAATTTCTTCTTCCATAGTTTCCTGCAAAATATTAGTCTCTTCTTGGACAGCGGGGACTTTCTCAATAAACTCATAAATATCGGCATTATATTGATAATTCTCATTGCAATATTTAAGTATAGCAAAATTTTCAGGTCTGTAAACAGCGTCATCAAGATTTTCACACTTTTCAAACAAAGATTCAATTTCACAAGCACCCTTAAAAGCAACAAATTCTACTATTCATTACACATCATAGTAATCATATATACCATTAGCATAAGAAGCCAAGGTTTCATTATCATTAAATTTACATGAAAAGGGAAGGTGTAGAGCCTTCATCCTTGAGCAACAAGTATAATCATATCTCAAGCATAAATTCCGAGCATACCAAATTACCAATGCAACATATGAATTTGGTCCCATAATAGTTTCCCTTTTTGAGTCAAGTGATAATACCTAAAGTATTCACGTTGATACAACATGTCTCCCATTATACAATTGAATGGGTTTTTCTCAAGATTATTAAAGTAGTGCGTAATATCTTTCACATAATGAGCATCGAGGGTTTTAGGAGGTTCCCCATCTCCATGAGTAGCAAGTACACCTAATTTTTTTGGTATTTCATGTTCCATATCCATAACTAAAGATAGATAACAACTTATAACAGCAAATAAAATCTACTTAGTGATAAAGCAAGCAAGCACACACGAGAATATTCACCCCACGCTATTGCTCCCTGGCAACGGCGCTAGAAAAAGGTCTTGATAACCCACAAGTATAGGGGATCAATTGTAGCCTTTCTCAATAAGTAAGAGTGTCGAACCCAACGAGGAGCTAAAGGTAGAACAAATATTCCCTCAAGTTCTATCGACCACCGATACAACTCTACGCACGCTTAACGTTCACTTTACCTAGAACAAGTATGAAACTAGAAGTACTTGGTAGGTGTGATAGGATAGGTTTGCAAGATAATAAAGAGCACGTAAATAAAATCTAGGGGCTGTTTAGATAAAGAAATAACTAAGTTTGTTTTAGTAGAGAGCTTTTTGTCACAAGAAAGTTATTTGTCCCTAGGTAATCGATAACTAGACTGGTAATCATTATTGCAATTTTATATGAGGGAGAGGCATAAGCTAACATAATTTCTCTACTTGGATCATATTCACTTACTATTGGAACACTAGCAAGCATCTGCAACTACCAAAGATCATTAAGGTAAAACCAAACCATAACATTAAAGTATCAAGTCCTCTTTACTCCCATACGCAAACAACCAACTTACTCGAGTTTAAGCTTCTGTCACTCTAGCAACCCACCATAAGAAAATCATGAACATATTGCAAACCCTACAGCGGGAATCCCTCACGCTTGCGCGACATGGAGAGCACCATAGGACAGCACCAATAATAAAACATACACTCAAACCAATCATGATCGTCAATCAACCCATAGGACAAAACAGATCTACTCAAACATCATAGTATAGCCATACATCATTGGGAAATAATATATAGCATTGAGCACCATGTTTAACTAGAGATTACAGCGGGGAGAAGAGGTGTTACACCACTGCATAGAGGGGGAGAGAGTTGGTGATGACGGCGGCGAAGTTGTTGGTGTAGAACGCCATCACGATGATGGCCCAGGCGGCGTTCCGGTACCACCGGGAGAGTGGGGGAGAGAGCCTCCTCCTTCTTCTTCCTTGACCTTCCCCCTAGATGGGAGAAGGGTTTCCCCTCAGGTCCATGGCCTCCATGGTGGCGGAGGGGCAGGAGCCCCTCCGAGATTGGATCTCTCTCTCTCTGCTTCCTTCTGTTTCTGCGCTCCAGATTATGGCCTTTCACCATTCCTTAAATTCCTTGAGATCTGTAACTCCTATTGGGCTGAAATTTTAACACGATTTTTATCCGGATATTAGCTTTATTGCGGCGAAAGAAGGGCACCAACCTCCCTATGGGGTGGCCACAAGGGTCCAAGGCACGCCCTACCCGCTTGGGCGCGCCCCTGCCTTGTGGCCCCTTCGGGCATCGTCTCGCGTTGATTCCAATTCCCAAAATTCACAAATATTCCAAAAAAATCTCTGTAAGTTTTTATCACATTTTCCGTTTGATATGGATTTTCTACGAAACAAAAAACATGCAACAAACAGGAATGGCATTGGGCACTGGATCAATATGTTAGTCCCAAAGATAGTATAAAAAGTTGCCAAAAGTATATGAAAGTTGTATAATATTGGCATGGAACAATAAAAAATTATAGATACGACGGAGACGTATCAATGTATTATGGAACGAGTGAAGAGACTTGCCGATAACGAGATTGAACAAGGTATGAAGATACCGATGATCGAATCTCGGACAAGTAACATACCGACAGACAATGTGAATTACGCATGTTGTCATAAAGGTTCGACCGATAAAGATCTTCGTAGAATATGTAGGAACCAATATGGGCATCCAGGTCCCGCTATTGGTTATTGACTGGAGAGGCGTCTTGGTCATGTCTACATCATTCTCGAACCCGTAGGGTCCGCACGCTTAACGTTCGTTGACGATATAGTATTATATGAGTTATGTATGTTGGTGACCGAATGTTGTTTAGAGTCCGGGATAAGATCACGGACATGACGAGGAGCTCCGGAATAGTCCGGAGGTAAAGATTGATATATGGGATAATAGTGTTTGGCTTCCGGAAGGGTTCCAGAATTCACCGGAAGAGGTTTCAGCTGTTTCCCGAATTGTTTGGGTATGAGAACACTTTATTTGGACCAAGGGGTAAAGCCCACGGGGCTTTTGGTAAGTGCAAAAGGCAGTTTTGCGGAGGCCAGGGGCCAGACGCCAGGGACCCTTGCATCTGGGTCTAGACGCCGGGAATCCTGGCGTCTGGTCCTGGAGTCCGAGAAGGACTCTTGCCTTTCAGGCAAAACCGACTTTGAGGAGGCTTTTACTCCAAGTTTCGACCCCAGGGCTCAACATATGAATAGTGGGGCAGGGCTAGCACCCAAGACACATCAAGATTCACAAGGCCGTGTGCCGGTAACCCTGTTCCCTCTAGTTTATCCTCTGTCATAGTTTCCGTTGTGCTTAGCGAAGCCCTGCGGAGATTTTTCTTCACCACCACCTTCACTACACCGTTGTGTTGCCGGAACTCATCTACATCTTCGCCTCTCTTGCTGGATCGAGAAGGCGAGGACGTCATCGAGCTGAACGTGTGCTGAATGCGGAGGTGCCGTACGTTCGGTACTTGATTGGGACGGATCGTGAAGGTGTATGAATACGTCAACCGCGTTGATACACGCTTCCGCTTAGCGATCTTCAAGGGTATGAAGATACTACCCCCTTCTCATAGCTATACTGTTGGGGAACGTTGCATGGAAAACAATAAATTTTCTACGCACACGCAAGATCTATCCATGGACATGCATAGCAACGAGAGGGGAGAGTGTGTCTATGTACCCTCGTAGACCATAAGCGGAAGCGTTTGTTAACGCGGTTGATGTAGTCAAACTTCTTCGCGCTCCAACCGATCGAGTACCAAACGTACGACACCTCCGCGTTCAACACACGTTCAGCTCGGTGACGTCCTCTGACTTCTTGATCCAGCACGACGGCGTGGTGACGGTGATGGTGAAGCTATCTCCGCAGGGCTTCAACTAATCACTACGAAAATATGACCGGGGTGCAAACGGTGGAGGGGGGGCGCCACACACGGCTAAGCAATTATTGTGGTTGTGCTAGGCGCCCCCCCTCCCACATATATATAGGTGGGGGAGGAGGGATCAGCCAGGAGGCGCCCCAAGTTGGCCGAATCCTACTTGGGGTCCCTTCCCAAGTGGCGCCCCACCTTCCTTATATAAGTGCGGGAGGAAGGAAGGAGGAGGTGCCCCCCTTTTCCTTTCTCTCTTGAGGAGGGAAAGGCAAGAGGGGCCACCCCTCCCCTTTCCTTCCCCTAGGGCTGGCCAGCCAAGGAGAGGGGCACTCCAGCCCCCTAGTGGGCTGGTCTGTCCCCTCCTTTGGCCCATTAGGCACATACACTTACCAGGAGTGTCCGGAACCCCTTCCGGTGACCCGATGACTACCCAGTGTACTCCGAAACACTTCCGGTGTTCGAATACCATCGTCATATATATCAATCTTTACCTCTTGACCATTTTGAGACTCCTCATCATGTTCGTGATCTCAGCCAGGACTCCGAACAACATTCAGTCACCAAATCATATAACTCATATAACACTATATCGTCAATGAAAGTTAAGCGTGCGGACCCTACGGGTTCGAGAACTATGTAGACATGACCGAGACACCTCTCCGGTCAATAACCAATAGCGGAACCTGGATGCCCATATTGGCTCCTACATATTCTACAAAGATCTTTCTTGGTCGAACCTTATGAAAACATACGTAATTCCCTTTGTCCATCGGTATGTTACTTGCCCGAGATTTGATCGTCGGTATCTTCATACCTAGTTCAATCTCGTTACCAGCAAGTCTCTTTACTCGTTCTGTAATACATCATCTTACAACTAACTCCTTAGTCACTTTGCTTGCAAGGCTTCTTATGATGTGTATTACCGAGAGGGCCCAGAGATACCTCTCCGATACTCGGAGTGACAAATCGTAATCTTGATCTATGCCAACTCAACAAACACCTTCGGAGATACCTATAGAGCATCTTTATGATCACCCAGTTACGTTGTGACGTTTGATAGCACACGAAATATTCCTCCGGTATCCGGGAGTTGCATAATCTCATAGTCAAAGGAATATGTATTTGACATTAAGAAAGCAATAACAATAAATTGAACGATCAATATGCACGGGTACTCTGGGATATCCTAGGACAACATCGGAATGTTCCAGGTGCCCGCAACCAATCCACCCAGATGTGTATTAAAGTATCAACCTTAAGTTTCCCTTAATTAAAATCTCTCACATCTTGCATGAATCTCACATACCAACCCACGTCTACGAGCATAGCAAGCAATATGAGCATAACGTACATTCCCGGCGTTGATAAAGGTCAATAGGTTCCTACCTTAACAACTACTTCCCATAAACACATGTTAACAATCCTACTCATGCAAAGTCTAAGGGTTGAAGTAATGCATAAAAACTGGGTAATAAAGGGATATGATCAAAGTGTTACTTGCCTTGTACTGTTGATGAAGATGCTTCGCACTCAGAGTTCCTGATAGTTCTACTCGTCACACTTCGTTCAATCTATCGTAAGAAAGCACTTGCATACATAAGCACTCAAGCATAAAATTCAAAGAAAAGATCTCGGAAAACTTTGAAAACAGGCAAATAACTCTTGCAACAGAAAACAAGTTCTAACAGTACCAAAATTAGGTGGATTTTGTCTTATCAGAACGTTTAGGTCAAGAGCTTCGCTTTGCAAAAAGAATCAACTAAATCGGAGTTACGAAACTCAAGTTATGAAAAAAATAAATTAAAATTCAAAACTATTTGAAAATCAAATTTTAAACTTTCAAAAACATGTTTAAGTTGATTATCTGGATAGAGGTGATCATAACAAAGAAGTGGGCGTTGGTTTCGTTGGATTTGGATAAACGGTGTAAAAGTTGTGATCGTTTGAAAACCAGGGGCTAATCTGTAAGAAAAGTATTCACAGATAGGTCCCTGGCCGAAAATTAAACTAAAAATAAAAATCTACCGGACGAACGTCTGCTAATAGAGACTAACGAACGAAAACGTTCACTAACAGATCTAAACGAACGAACGTTCGCTAAATAACTAGACTAAAAAGAAAAACCGGCTTTTATAGAAAAACAAAAAAACCGTAAAAAAACCGATCCAGGGTTCGGTGTATACCGGTTCGCGGCGGATCGGCCGGCTGCGGCGACGGTTGGTGGCGCCAGCGAGCTCCAGCGGTGGCAGCGGCGAGGCAGGGTGGTGCGGCGAGGCTACGGGGCAACGGCGACGCGGGACTACGGCGCCGCAGGGTGCGACTTCGTCGGCGGCGGCGTTTGCAGCGGCGGCGGCGAGATGCGAGGAGGAGGGAGAGGGGTCGGGGTCCCGGGTACTTATAGGAGGGGGCGAGGGGGCGGCTTGCGGGAGGGGCAAGGGGCGGCGCGGAGTCCGGCCAAGGAACGGCGGCGGCGCGTACTGGCTCGGGACTTCGTGCAGAGCTCGGAGACGGAGGCGGCGGCGACTTGGGCCGGCTGGGCTGGGCGCGGCCCAGTTCGGTCGGCCCGAAGAGTTTTTTTAAACACAGACAGAAAAAATAATAAAAACAAAAGAAATAAAAATATAATGTAGGCATATTATATATCAAAATTTTCAGAATTTTTTTCTACAACATGAACATTTTCCTAGCGGCAAACAAAATCCAGAATAATTTAAATAAGTCAAACAGTGCTACTGGTGCAATAAAACCAAATAAAAATATTTTAAAATACCAAAATGATTTCAAACTCAATTTTCTCCACTTTTCTACTGTAGGGAATCATTTTACCCTATTTTCCATATATTCTATTTTTGGAGAAAAATAATTTGAATAAAACCAAATAACTCCAAATTGAAAATAGTTTCAAAGGGACTTTAAATTTGATTCTTTGAAACATCCAACTCATATTTCATATGAATTGAAGAAGTCATTTTATCTTCTCTCATGAAAATCATTGAGTTGCATAAAGTTTCCGAATTTGAAGTATTTCCAAATGAGATTCAAATATTTTCAAAAACCCTTTTCAATTTAAATGGAAGAAGTCATGTTATCTTCTCTATAGGGTTTTGTATTTGAAAAGAATTTGAATTCATGGAGATCGGAATGCAAAGTGAAAGTTTGGGAAAGTCATTTCATTCCCTATCATTTAACTTTCAAAAAGTTTCAAATTTCACTCAATTTCACACAAGCAACCACACCACAATCAAACAATTAATCAAAACTATGTATTTAGTATAACATTACAAAATTTAGAATTTTGGGATGTTACAAACCTACCACCCTTAAAATGAATATCGCCCTCGAGATTCGGAGAGGCTAGAAAGAAATAGGTTAGGTTCGGGGGTCTCCTCAAAATCTATCGATCGTCACAGGGGGTCTGGGGTGCTACCAGCCTTAGAAGCATGGTTACGGTTCCATCAAAACTCATATACTCCATCCTTATTGTTGGCAGTGTCGATCTTCTCAGATTTTCGGGAAAATTCCTACTCTGGCTCTTCCGGTAGTGGCATAACCTTTTACTCATTTCTTCTGTCCTTTCATCTTAGTAAGGTCCTTCTGTGACTGGGTCTCCTTAGCAGACGGGTCTGGCGCCAATACTAAACAACTATCGATTTCTCATGGTGGTCATCAAACAATTTGACTGGGTCCCTGCAGGAAAACGGGTCTGGGTTGAACCTCACCGTATGACCTACGGTTGGCAACAGCTGCCCTGTACAAGGGAAAATGGTCATACCATTCTAAGGTTTAAACATGGTTTTGATCATCATCGCTCTACTATGGGTAAGTCACTCAGATTTACCATCCATATAGCAAGGCGAATAATAAGAGTAAGTCGGTATGGTGATCAATCCATCCCGCACCCAAATCATTACCTTGTATATGGTTTAGTGAATCTCGCATTCTAACACTCGGTCATCCTCACAAGCATTGCAGAATTTCTCTTGTCGACGAACCAAGTTTGGATAAATCCATGGCTTCTGCAAGCCAAACAAACATCTATCGTTCCTTCACAACTCTCAGGTTTTACGTAACTCCTATAAGATCGTCTATTGATAAAATCGTAACTTCTTCCAGGGTTTTCCTTCAGCAAGAGTGTGCTTGCTTCTTGGCAGGTCCTGGGGCCTGTGGGTGATGGCCCATCTCATCACTTGTAAACCTTGAACTCATCTTCGGGGGCAACTGATCTTTATTCCAACGTCCAGCTTCCTAGCATTCTTATGTCCATCCAATAGTACTGTCTCCCTTCCTTCTATTGGTACCAAACTAAGACGTGATTACTCAGACTCATCATTGATTTACAATTGCTCAATATTACCAACATTATACCTCCTTTATATCCAATAGTACTTCATCCCTTCATACTCTTGGGGTATCCCACATATCGAGATAAAACTCGTACTTATTTTGTCCGAAGTCCACTCCGTGGAATATCATCATCTTTTCCAGGGGTCAAGGGTCCTCACAGGGTACTTCCACCCTTGAAATGCACAAATTCTTCCATAGACCATATTTCTCATATCCTCGAAAATGGTCAAAATCTTTCTTCATAGAGTAACAACTCATAAAATTCCACGTATGAAATCATGACACATGAACTTTATTGATTTCATGAATTTACTAAAATATCTTGTATTTCCATTACATGCCTCAACTCAACACCTCAATACTAAAAGAAATGTTCCCACTAATACTACTATATTTCTTTTTCAACTCAATTATTTAGCACAAGTCTCCTTCTCATTGGGACAATCTCTGGAAAAGTGCCCTACTTCATTACAGCAGAAACATACTACTTCTGACAAGTCTCATGGTTTCCTTGTGATTACATAGCCTCTTTGTATCCTCGGCTTCCTTTTTGGGCAACTGTTGAAGAAATGCCCTGACTCCTTGCACCTGAAACATGTGATATGACTCAGGTCCATTATAGATATTGGGTTGTTCCTGGAATCCAATCTATTTCTCTTCTGAGACTTTTCCATGCCAATCAGGGCTTCTATTTCCTGTGGGTCATACTCCACTTCCACTATCAGGAATGCTACTAGATCCCCCTTCAGACAATTCTGGGAGATGTGTCCTTTTTCTCCACATGGATAGCATGACTTGGTGCAGGGTTTAATTGGGTCTTCTTCGGGTGTGTCGTCCACCTCTTCCTTCATCACCGGTTCTTCTAAAATTTCCATGAGGGCTCCTTTCATTGCTTCTTTCTTCTGCTGGATGGTTCTTTGTACCATGGGGTAAATGTGACACTGAGTAGGGTAGTGGGTAGTCCCTTCACACAAGAAACAAGTAATCTGCCTAGTTGGGCATTCTTCGGGTGGGTGACTTTCTTCACAATGAGGGCATCTTGTGTTCTTTATGGTTGTGTCCTATTTCTCCATAGAGCTTGCATGCACAAGGTTTCTTCATATCATTTCCATAAGGCTTCAATTTCTGGGACACAAGCCGAGACTTTAGCAGAGTCAACTTAAATTTCTTCCCAAGTGGTTACTCTTTGCCATCCATTGATGGTTTGGTACATTCTCCACCAGGTAGCAGCACCTCTTTCGAAGCACCGAAGAGCATGCTAGGCCATATCCTTTCCGGCTATAGTGTTGTTCTTCATGTGATCTTCCATGTTCTGAATCCATCGGTCCGTCTCCAATTGAGTCGTCGGTCGAGAAAATATGAGTTCATCTCCATTCATCCTCTATTGGTTCCAAGGGTTTTGGGGTGAGATAGAGAGATAGAGAGGGATACACACAATACAAACAATAGTTTTGAAGACACAGATTTTTATTTTGTGGCTGTCAGAAAAACATCAAACAAATGACAACTCACAATCGTCGCATCTAACGTAGGTATATAACAGGGGTTTGGTCTTCTAAAGGTCAATAAATCTTCAAAGTCGCCGAAATCTTCAAGTCTTGTTCATGTCTCCGATGGCTTCTTCTGATCGTGCTTGTCCTTCTCAAGTTCTTTTGCCAGATCATCTCTGTTGACGCGAAGTCTCTCGTGACGTCCTTTAATATTCTGGAGTTGCGTTCCAAACTTCTGGGTTTCAACATCCTTGGCATGAACCATGGTGCTACTGTCCTTCAGTTCCTGATGAATCTCCGGTATCTTGAGGTTTTGCTCCTCCATCTTGGCTACTTTCAGCTTCTGGGTCCCGAGTTCTTCACGAAATGCTTCCTTGTCAAATAGGGCTTCCTGCAGGTCCATCTTAAAATTCTTGATGTAACATCCAGATCCTGGCGATACACCAGCTAAGGTTAAAACTTCATCTTTTCTTGATAGGTGCTCCATTAGCCCTTTTGTCATCCAATCCTTCTGACGAAATGCATGCTTAACTCAGCACGGTGACAATAGCATAAGCGAGCGATAACATCATGGATAGCCATGCTTCTGCCCATGTCTCTGCCATGAGCTATCATTCCATAGTTGATAGCTCCTACCTTAGGGTTTTCTTGACAAAAACTTTGAGTTTTAATGCTCCATGTTCCGGTCTTTCTCTGACACACCTTGATCTCAGGTGTTGACAGCTTTAATAGTCTAACAAGTTCCATAAGGGTACCCTTCCTAGGTCATACCAATCTAGAAATTCTTCAGAGCCTTCAAATTCTCCTAGTCTTCGGAGTCTTCAACCATTGTAGTTTCCATTATTATAATGCACGGTAAAATCCTCTTCATTCTGAAGTGGTCTTAGTTGTCTAATATCTTTTACTTCTTGGAGTGGTCTCATCAGTCGAATCTTCGTGTGGTCAAAAGGGGAAAGGGGGTATAGTCTAACTAAAAGGGAATATTTGATAAAGCTCAGAAAAGAAGAGAGGTAGAAGATCTTTTTGAAAATAAAGTTTTTGAGAGATCCTTCCTATGGGCTTGCTAGTTTCTAGGGGTCACGTCCTACAGTCAACATGTGCTCTGATACCATCTTGTAGAGACCCGACCCGAATGGGTCTAGTCTCTGTGCTTAAGTGTCATCCCTGGATCGGTATATATGCTGACACATACAGTACTTGAGGATTTATAACAGAGGTAAATCGCATGTATAAAGTAACGTAAATACTATTACCTTAATCCAAATAGAGGAAGTAACAACAAGGTTGTGGAGTTCCCAATAACGCCAACGGCAAAGTTGAGTGTAGACATCGTAACCCTAACGTATCACTTACTCGTCGTGAGAATACTTCAACATGAGACGTAGCATCCATGTAGGTCAGTACATTGAATGTATTGGCAATTTCACACTAGAGAATAATAACGAGTATTGTCTATCTCTATATGCATATTTGGCTGGTGGAGGCTCTAAGTTTAAATTTTGCATAAAGCTAATTTTCCCTAAAACAAAGGAATAAATTTTATTCACTACCAAATCGATGCCATTATTGAGAAGGTTCCTCCAACTCAATCCCAAAATAATAATTTTAACCCAACAAATTCATTAAGTAAAGTGATGAGATCAAATCAATAATTCAAATACCAGATACTCAAGATGTACATAACCGGGGACACGGCTAACCATGATTAATTTGTACACTCTGCAGAGGTTCGCGCACTTTTCCCCACAAGACTCGATCTCCTCCCTTGAATTTCTCGCACTACATGATGTTTGAGAAACGGATGATCGAGACACAGTCTTTCTGAAGCATTAACTCTTTACTCTGGGCAGACAGTACCACCTACTTTCCCCTACATCTGCTAGCATACCACTGAAAGAGGTCACACAACATACTCAACTATGCCAGAGCCCATAATGGCTTGTGGCTGCACACGGAAGTTCTAGCATGAATAATCTTATGATCCCTTTGAGCCTGGGTGGCAAACCATAGGATGATCGCACTGGTACTCTGGGATATCCTAGGACAACACTGGATTGCTCCTGGTTCCCGCAAGCAATCCACCCAGATGTGTATTGAAGTATCCACCTTAAGTTTCCCTTAATTAAAATCTCTCACATCTTGCATGAATCTCACATACCAACCCACGTCTACGAGCATAGCAAGCAATATGAGCATAACGTATATTCCTGGGGTTGATAAAGGTCAATAGGTTCCTACCTTAACAACTACTTCCCATAAACACATGTTACCAATCCTACTCATGCAAAGTCTGAGGGTTGAACTAATGCATAAAAACTGGGTAATAAAGGGATATGATCAAAGTGTTACTTGCCTTGTACTGTTGATAAAGATGCTTCGCACTCAGAATTCCTCTACTCGTCACACTCCGTTCAGTCTATCGTAAGCAAGCAATTGCATACATAAGCACTCAAGCATAAAATTCTAAGAAAAGATCTCGAAAAACTTTGAAAACAGGCAAATAACTCTTGCAACAAAAAACAATTTCTAACAGTACTAAAATTAGGTGGATTTGGTCTTATCAGAAAGTTTAGGTCAAGAGCTTCGATTTGCAAAAAGAATCAACTAAATCGGAGTTACGAAACTCAAGTTATGAACAAAAGAAATTCAAATGCAAAACTGTTTGAATCTCAAATTTTAAACTTTCAAAAACATGTTTAAGTTTCTTATCTGGATAGAGGGGATCATAACGAAGAAGTGGGCATTGGTTTCGTTGGATTTGGACAAACGGTGTAAAAGTTGTGATCGTTTGAAAACCAGGGGCTAATTTGTAAGAAAAGTATTCATGGATAGGTCCCTGGCCGAAAATTAAACTAAAAAGAAAAATCTACCGGACGATCGTCCGCTAACAGAGACTAACGAACGAAAACGTTCACTAACAGATCTGAACGAACGATGGTTCGCTAAATAGCTAGACTAAAAACAAAAACCGAGTTTTAAAGAAAAAACAAAAAAACCGTAAAAAAACCGATCTAGGGTTCGGTGTATACCGGTTCGCGGCGGTTCGGCACGGATCGGCCGGCTGCGGCGACTGTTGGTGGCGGCAGCAAGCTCCGGCGGCGGCAGCGACGAGGCTACGGGGCAACGGCGACGCGGGGCTATGGCGGCGCGGGGTGCGGCTTCGTCGGCGGCGAGGCGGCGGCGGCGATATACGAGGAGGAGGGAGAGGGGTCGGGGTCCCGGGTACTTATAGGAGGGGGGGGTGAGGCGGCGCTTGCTGGAGGGGTAAGGGGCGGCGCGGAGGTCAGCCAAGGAACGGCGGCAGCGCGTACTGGCTCGGGACTTCGTCCCGAGCTCGGAGACGGAGGCGGTGGCGACTTGGGCCGGCTAGGCTGGGCGCGGCCCAATTCGGCCGGCCCGAAGAGTTTTTTTAAACACAGACAGACAAAATAATAAAAACAAAAGAAATAAAAATATAATGTAGGCATATTATATATCACAATTTTCAGAATTTTTTTCTACAACATGAACATTTTCCGAGCGGCAAATAAAATCCACAAAAATTTAAATATGTCAAACAGTGCTACTAGTGCAATAAAACCCAATAAAAATATGATTTCAAACTCATTTTTCTCCACTTTTCTATTGTATGGAATCATTTTACCCTATTTTCCATATATTTTATTTTTGGAGAAAAATAATTTGAATAAAACCAAATAACTCCAAATTGAAAATAATTTCAAAGGGACTTTAAATTTGATTCTTTGACACTTCCAACTCATATTTCATATGATTTGAAGAAGTTATATTATATTCTCTAATGAAAATCATTGAGTTGCATAAAGTTTCCGAATGTGAAGTATTTCCAAATGAAATTCAAATATTTTCAAAAACCCTTTTCATTTTAAATGGAAGAAGTCATGTCATCTTCTCTCTAGGGTTTTGTATTTGAAAAGAATTTGAATTCATGGAGATCAGAATGCAAAGTGAAAGTTTGGGAAAGTCATTTCATTCCCTCTCATTTAACTTTCAAAAAGTTTCAAATTTCACTCAGTTTCACACAAGCAACCACACCACAATCAAACAATCAATCAAAACTATGTATTTAATATAACATTCCAAAATTTAGAATTTTGGGATGTTACATTACAGACCCAGTCCGTGTAGTTGCTACCATCACCTTTCAACTTAGCTTTATCCAGGAACGCATTAAAATTCAGGGGAACGGTAGCTCGGCCATTGATCTCCAACATAGATATGCAAAACTATAAGACTAAGTTCATGATAAATTAAGTTCAGTTAATCAAATACTAATGAGCTCCCAGTTAAATAAACATCCCTCAAGTTATCTAGGTGATACGTGATCCAAATCAACTAACACATGTCGGATCATCACGTGAGATGGGGTAGTCATCAATTGTGATCATATACTATATGACTCGTGTTCGACCTTTCTGTCTCTAGTGTTTCGAGACCATGTCTGTACATGCTAGGCCTCGTCAATTTTAACCCAAGTATTCTACATGTGCAAAACTGTCTTACACCCGTTGTACGTGAACGTAGAGTCTATCACACCCGATCATCATGAGGTGCTTCGAAACGACAAACTTTGGCAATGGTGCATACTCAGGGAGAACACTTTTATCTTGAAATTTAGTGAAGGGATCATCTTATAATGCAACCACCGTTCTAAGCAAAATAAGATGCATAAAAGATAAACATCACATGCAATTAAAATATGTGACATGATATGGCCATCATCATCTCTTGCTTTTGATCTCTGTCTCCAAAGCATCATCATGATCTCCATCATCACTAGCTCGACACCTTGATCTCCATCATTGCGTCGGGGTCGTCTCGCCAACTATTGCTTCTATAACTATTGCTAACACATAGCAATAAAGTAAAGCAATTACATGGCGCTTGCACTTCATACAATAAAGGGACAACCCTAAGGCTCCCGCCGATTGTCGATATTACAAAACATGATCATCTCATACATCAACATATATCACATCATATCTTGACCATATCACATCACAACATCCCCTGCAAAACCAAGTTAGACGTCCTCTACTTTGTTGTTGCAAGTTTTACGTGGCTGCTACGGGCTTCTAGCAAGAAGTGTTCTTACCTACGCAAAAACCACAATGGTGATTCATCAAGTTTGCTGTTTTAATCTTCTTTAAGGACCGGCTGTAGTCAAATTCGATTCAACTAAAGTAGGAGAAACAGACACCCGCCAGCCACCTTTAGGCAAAACTAGTTGCATGTCTGTCGGTGGAACCGGTCTCATGTGCATAGACATGTAAGGTTTGTCCGGGCCGCTTCTCCCACAATACCGCCGAATCAAAATAAGACGTTGGTGGTAAGCAGTATGACTATCACCGCCCACAACTCTTTGTGTTCTACTCGTGCATATCATCTACACATAGACCTGGCTCGGATGATATTGTTGGGAAACATTGCATGGAAAACAATTTTTTTGTATGCACACGCAAGATCTATCCATGGAGATGGATAGCAATGAGAGGAGAGTGTGTCTACGTACCCTCGTAGACCGTAAGCAGAAGCGTTTGTTAACGCGGTTGATGTAGTCGAACTTCTTCGCGCTCGAACCGAACGAGTACCGAACGTACGACACCTTCATGTTCAGCACACGTTCAACTCGGTGATGTCCTCCGCCTTCTTGATCCAGAAAGACGGCGAGGTAGTGGATGAGTTCCGGCAGCACGACGGCGTGGTGACGGTGATGGTGAAGCTATCTCTGCAGGGCTTCCCCTAAGCACTACGAAAATATGACTAGGGGTGTAAACAGTGGATGGGGGCGGCACATGGCTAAGCAATTATTGTGGTTCTGCTAGGTGCCCCACTCCCACATATATATAGGTGGGGGAGGAGGGAGAAGCCATGAGGCGCCCCCTTCCTTATATAAGAGCGGGAGGAAGGAAGGAGGAGGTGGCGCCCCCTTCCTTTCTCTCTTGAGGAGGGAAAGGTAGGAGGGGCCACCCCTCCCCTTTCCTTCCCCTAGGGCCGGCCATCCAAGGAGAGGGGTGCGCCAGCCCCCTTATGGGCTGGTCTGTCCCCTCCTTTGGCCCATTAGGCCCATACACCTACCGGGGTTGTCCGGAACCACTTCCGGTGACCCGATGACGACCCGGTGCACTCCGAAACACTTCGATGTCCGAATACCATCGTCCTATATATATCAATATTTACCTCTCGACCATTTCAAGACTCGTCTTCATGTCCGTGATCTCATCCGGGACTCCGAACAACATTCGGTTACCAAATCATATAACTCATATAACACTATATCGTCAATGAGCGTTAAGCGTGCGGACCCTACGGGTTCGAGAACTATGTAGACATGACTGAGACACCTCTCCGGTCAATAACCAATAGCGGAACCTGGATGCCCATATTGGCTCCTACATATTCTACAAAGTTCTTTATTGGTCGAACCTTATAAAAACATACGTAATTTCCTTTGTCCATCGGTATGTTACTTGCCCGAGATTTGATCATCGGTATCTTCATACCTAGTTCAATCTCGTTACCGGCAAGTCTCTTTACTCGTTCTGTAATACATCATCTTGCAACTAACTCCTTAGTCACTTTGCTTGCAAGGCTTCTTATGATGTGTATTACCGAGAGGGCCCAGAGATACCTCTCCGATACTCGGAGTGACAAATCGTAATCTTGATCTATGCCAACTCAACAAACACCTTCGGAGATACCTATAGAGCATCTTTATGATCACCCAGTTACGTTGTGACGTTTGATAGCACACAAAATATTCCTCCGGTATCCGGGAGTTGCATAATCTCATAGTCGAAGGAATATGTATTTGACATTAAGAAAGCAATAACAATAAATTGAACGATCAATATGCTAAGCTAACGGATGGGTCTTATCCAGCACATCGTTCTCCTAATGATGTGATCCCGTTATCAAATGACAACACATGTATATGGTTAGGAAACCTTAACCATCTTTGATCATCGAGCTAGTTTAGTAGAGGCTTACTAGGGACATGGTATTTGTTTATGTATTCACACACGTATTTAAGTTTCTGATCAATACAATTCTAGCATGAATAATAAACCTTTATCGTGAATAAGGAAATATGAAATAACAAATTTATTATTTCCTCTAGAGCATATTTCCTTCATATACATCTCCATGGATAGATCTTGCGTGTGCGTAATTTTTTTTCCATGCAACGTTCCCCAACATATAAGCCGTAGGGATTAGCCCGTGGAGGGGACATTAACGCAATATCATTCACCTAGCCCTAGAGTTAGACCACATATTACGATCTCGAGGTAGATCAACTATGTACTCGATACATCTATAACAATATAAAAAAGAGCAGGACGTATGGTTTTACCTCCCTCGAGAGGGTCCGAACCTGGGTAAAACATTGTCTCCCTGTTCCTGTTACCATCTGCCTGAGACCCACAGCTAGGGACCTACCCCGAGGTCTGCCAATTTTCACACTGACACTGGTGCTTTCATTGAGAGTTCCGCTGTGGGATCAACAGAAGGATCGATGGCTCATCCGCAGATCAACTGCGGCAACGGTCACGGGAGCTTTTACGCCCCGACCAGCTTTTTGTGTTCGGTAGCATGATCTTCTCCGTTGACTCGACTGGCCATCTGTCTTCCATAAAAAACTACGCCCCAGGTCGGATCGTGACCTTTGGCGGCGTTGAGTACACCGCAGATTCCTGCGGCGAACTCGTCCTGTCAGGCTGGACGCTGATACGTCTCCAACGTATCTATAATTTTTTTTATTGTTCCATGCTGTTATATTATCATTCTGGGATGTTTTACATTCATTTTATAGCAACTTCATATCATTTTTGGGACTAACCTATTGACATATGCCTAGTGCCAGTTGCTGTTTTTGCTTGTTTTTTTACTTCGCAGAATATCCATATCAAACAGAGTCGAAACGAAGCGAAACTTTTTGGAGATTTTTTCTGCCCAGAAGACAACCTGGGAGCCAAGGAAGTGCACGAGGGAAGGCCCGTGGGGCCCACAACCCACCTGGGCACACCCTGGTGGGTGGTGGGGCCCACGAAGGTCCTTTCCACCACCTCTTAGCTCTATAAATGCCCAAATATTCCAGAAGCCCTATGGGAGTCGACGAAAAACAATTCCGACCGCCGCAAGTTCCAGAACCACGTGATCCAATCTAGAGCCCTTTTTCGGCACATTCCCAGAGGGGAACACAATCACGGAGGGGTTCATCATCCTCATTGGTGCTCCTCCGATGATGCGTGAGTAGTTTACCACAGACCTACGGGTCCGTAGGCTGTAGCTAGATGGCTTCCTCTCTCTTTTTGATTGTCAATACAATGTTCTCCTCGATGTTCATGGAGATCTATCCGATGAACTGCGGGTTTATGATCAGTTCTATCTATGAATATTATTTGAGTCTTCTCTGATCTCTTATATGCATGATTATTATAGTCTCGTATTTCTTCTCCGAAACTTTGGTTTGGTTTGGCCAACTAGATTGATTTTTCTTGCATGTGCTTTGTGATGGTTTCGATCTTGCGGTGCTCAATCTCAGTGACAGAAGGAGACATGACATGCATGTATCATTGCTATTAAGGATAAAAAGATGGGGTCCATTACTACATGAATAGATCTTGTCTACATCATGTCATCGTTCTTATTGCATTACTCCGTTTCTCCATGAACTTAATACACTGGATGCATGCTGGATAGTGGTCGATGTGTGGAGTAATAGTAGTAGATGCAGACTAAGGCATAGGCTAGTGGTGGGAAGGGGCTGATGCCTTCCGACCCACCCAGGTTCAAGGCATGGTACTTGCAATTTGGGTTTGTTGCACCAATTATACTGTAAGGGGTTCCCTTACAGTCTTTCTGTCAAAAAAATAGTAGTAGATGCATGCAGGAGTCGGTCTACTAATCTTGGAGGTGATGCCTTGGTCATCAGTTACACAGGTTGACATTCCGGGCATCAGCGATCCCTTGGTCGCAAGGTTTTGTGCTACCTGATTACAAGTTCTTGGACAACACACAGATTTCCACTCGATGAAATTACATCCTCCGACCCTAATTAACCTATACTTGTGTGCTTCGCCACTTAGCTTGTGGGTCGTGTCAATTAAGGCCTTGTTCGGTTAATCCCTTCCCCAGGGGGATTGGAGGGATTTTGGCTTGTAGGGGATTTAATCCCCACAATCCCCTTCAAATCCACTTCAGTAGGAACAAGCCCTAAATCGGGCCTGAGGGAGTAGTATAAAAGCTTTCAAACGATCAGCCAGCCAAATGCAGAGCAGCTTCAGCAGCTAGCATCTCTGAATGCAGAGCATTCAGAATATTTGGGAGAAACCTGCACCACACACCATCACATCTCCCACATGGTCACTGATCATTGCATCCCCAGCCCTTGGCTTAAAAGAGCAATAAATATTAATTTCAATCCACTCTTTGGGTGGTGGTTTCCATCGCCGTTTGGGGATTGAACAATCAATTGGACTGAAGGATGCAAAACTTTCTCGTCTAATTCTGGATACTCCATGCCAGTTCCTCGCTCGGGCTGCCTTTTCCTCCTTTATGGTTGTTGTGTTCACACCACCAATTAAACATGAGTGTAGCGATGGAGCCTCGCTTCTCTGCAGGATGTCTGAGTTATTTACGCAAAACCATCACAGTTGGCGCCAGGGTAATGTGACGCCCAAATAATTAAGCTCCAACAACCCTCTGCTAATGATGCCATGTCACTTCGATTACTGTTGCTAATCTCGTGTTAGTTCGTAACCGATTAAACTAAAATTCAAAATCAAGCAAACAATAAAAGTTTTCAAATATTAAAACTAAAATATTCGGAGTGAACCAATATTGCATAGGTAATTATGGTGGAGAAACCACGGACTTTATAAAATGTTTAAATACTATAAGCTGAATAAAACAGTAGCGAAAACTATTATTTAAATACTTTTAAATATTAATTAATTACGAAACTATTTTAGCTTGGGTAGCAAGTTAATGTGGCATTGGCATATTTGGTAACATCAAATTAGGTGCCATTTTGGTATTTTGCTAAAGCAAAAAAATAAAAGGAAACTAAAAGAAAATAGAAAAGAAAAATAAATAAAAAGTAAAAACAAAACAAAAGAAAAGAAACCCCCCGGCTCCCCATGGGCCTCGGCCCATCCCACCCAACCGGCCTACTTGGCCCAGCCGGCCCACTCACTCCACATAACCTTCCTGTCGGTCGAAACCCTATCTACCCACGCCCCCACTTCCCCCATGATCCCCTATCGCTCCCTCTTCCCCCGATCTGGATCGAGGGGCAACGACCCCGACGCCCAGCCATCGCCGCCGTCCTCTCCGTCGCTGACCTGCCCCCGACCTCGTCGCCTAGTCCCCGTCGTCGCTCGCCGACGTCCCCGTCCTCCTCCCCAAGCCCCGCTGCCATTTTTCGCACGGACCCGCGGTGAGGCCCCCGGCCTCTTCTTCTCTTCCCCTCTCCCCGTCCGCACGCACGCGCACAACGCCCCGTACGCGCGTCGACCGCGCTCACAACGGTCTCGCCCCGCCCGGTGTGCCTCCGCACGCGCCAACGGCCGCGCCCTCCACCACGCCTGCCTTCGCCTCGAACGCGCCCGCGTGAGCCCCCTGCTCGGCGGCCAGCGCGCGTCCGCCGCTGTGGCCGCGCTCGCCGCCCTGCCGCCGTCTCCGCCTACCTCCACCGCGGCACGTGCCTGCTCCGGCCACGGCCAGCGCACCGCCCTGCTCCCCTCGCCGCATGCGCCGTGCTCGTCGCCATACCCTGTCCGACACCACTACAGCTCCCTCTGCTCCACCCCACCACCAGATCGCCAAGCCGCCGCTCCCAATCCGTCGCCCCGTGTCGGCCACGCCCCCTCGCCACACCGCTCCGGCGCCCTGCCGTCGCCATCGCCCCCCTGTTGGCCTGGGCGAGCGCCCATTCGGGCTGGCGCCCGTCACCCACACGCCCGACCCGCTAGGCCCCGATGGGCCACAGACTAGGGGGCCCCACGCCCTAGAACGAAAAAAAGAAGTTCAAAAAAAATGAATTTAAAATAAATAAATTGTTAATTAATTAATTCTATTAACTAAATTAATTGAATCTAACTAACCTAATATTTTAGTTAAGCTAATTAACTCTGATTAGTCAAACTCAGTCAGACAACGGGACCGACTTGTCAGTTTGACCGGTCAATGGCCAGAGTTGACCGCTGACTCATGATGACATCATAAATGCTTTTGAATAAATTAATCTGTTAATTCCTGAAAATGATTAAATCTTTATAAATTAGTATAAAATAATCCGTAGATCGGATGAAAATACTTTGTACATGAAAGTTGCTCAGAACGACGAGACGGATCCGGATACGCATTCCGTTCGTCCGCCGCACGTCCCTAGCATAGCGAACACGCAACAATCCACCCCAGGTTCGTCTGTCCAAAAATGCCAAACACCTTGGATACTTTCCCGGATGTTTCCCCCCTTCGCAAGTATCACCTAGTAACGCGTTAGGTCACCCCTAGCACCGCGTTTTGTCATGTTATGTTTGTGATGCCTTGTTTGCTCCGCATTTACTATTTCTTCACCCTCTTCTTCTACGGTAGAGACGAAGACCGATGCTGATGCCCCTGAGTACGACTACGTCGACGACGACCCTTCCTTCTCAACAGAGCTTCCAGGCAAGCAAACCCCCCTTGATCAACCAGATACGCCCACTCTCTTCTCTTATTCTTGCATTAGGTTTGCTACTGCTATTGATTCGATAGCTCCTATTTTGTTGCATAGCCTATCATTGTTGCCACTGTTGTTACCCTTACCTGCAATCCTAAATGCCTAGTATAGGATGCTAGTATTCCATCAGTGGACCTACATTCTTGTCCGTCTGCCATGCTATACTATCGGGCCCTGATCACTCGGGAGGTGATCACGGGTATATACATACATACATACTATACTTATACATGTGGTGACTAAAGTCGGGTCGGCTCGTAGAGTACCCGCAAGTGATTCCGATATGGGGGCTGAAGGGGTAGGTGGTTCCATCCAGGTAGTGGTGGGCCTGGGTTCCCTACGGCCCCCGACCGTTACTTTGTGGTGGAGCGACAGGGCAGGTTGTGACCACCTAGGAGATAGGTAGGCCTGTTCCCTGGTCGGCGTCTGCGGATACTTCAAATTACATGCTTAACGAGATCTGGATTTTTGATCTGAGTCTGGCCACTGGCCTATACGCACTAACCAACTACGCAGGAACAGTTATGGGCACTCAACGTCGTGGTATCAGCCGAAGCCTTTTTGACATCAGCGACTGAGCGGCGCGCGCCGGGTTGGATCACGTAATGCAACTTCCTTTGTAATGGAGGTTGGTAGGTCTGCTCACCGGCCGCGTTTGCAATGTGCAAGTGTGCAACGGGCGATGGGCCCTGACCCCTGTGCCCTTAGGATTTAGACCGGCGTGCTGGCCTCTCTGTTGTGCCTAGGTAGGGCTGCGACGTGTTGATCTTCTGAGGCCGGGCATGTCCCAGGAAAGTGTGTCCGGCCAGAGGGATCGAGCGTGTTGGGTAATGTGGTGCACCCCTGCAGGGAAGTTTATCTATTCGAATAGCCGCGTCCCTCGCTAAAAGGATGACCCAGAGTTTTATTCCGACCTTATGGAAACTAGAACCATATACTTAATAAACACACCCTTTCAAGTGCTAGATACAACCCGGTGATCGCTCTCTCACAGGGCGACGAGGAGAGGATCGCCGGGTAGGATTATGTTATACGTTGTTACTTGGAGAACTTACCATCTACTCTCTTCTACATGCTTCAAGATGGAGGCTGCCAGAAGCGTAGTCTTCGATAGGACTAGCTATCCCCCTCTTATTCTGGCATCCTGCAGTTCCGTCCACACATACTATCCATTTCATTGATACCGATGCATATGTAGTGTAGATCCTTGCTTGCGAGTACTTTGGATGAGTACTCACGGTTGCTTTGCTACTTCTTTTCCCCCTTTTCCCGGTTATTGCGATCATATGATGGAGTCCAGGAGCCAGAGGACCCGAGGATGATTCTACGTGGAGTTCCGCTTCGAGGAGTAGTTAGGAGGTCCCAGGCAGGAGGCCTCGCCTTTTCGATCGTTGCTACTTTTGTGCTAGCCATCTGTTGGAACCTTGTTTAACTTATCTCTGTACTTAGATATTATTGCTTCCGCTGACTCTTGTTTATTCGAGCCTCGAGGCCCCTGACTTGTAATATAAAGCTTGTATAATTTTATTTGTGTCTAGAGTTGTGCTGTGATATCTTCCCGTGAGTCTTTGATCTTGATCGTACACATTTGCGTGTATGATTAGTGTACGATTAAATCGAGGGCGTCACAAGTTGGTATCATAGTCGACTGCCTGTAGGATCCCCCTTCCAAACTCCTTGGCCGAAGTCGAGTCTAGCCAATTGCAAAACTTTTACTAACATGGTTGTGTGGCTTACGGGCCCATGTCGCTATTGGGTGGTATTAGGATCTTTTATTCCTCGTCTATACTCTGGGATTCTGATCTCTTCTCTATTCGGGTTAAATTATTTTACTAATTCTAACTCTAGGTTCTCGTACTGACTTCCTGTCGGAGAGCCCCTTCATTCCAGATGTTCGCCTACTGCGCTAGAAGATTTTGAAGATACTATACGATGTTCTCTCGGGACTTTATGCCATTGCTTTTGCAATCCCCTTCCATTAATAAACCCCTATGGATGACCATGTACACTTGTCATTCATACCATCATTCCCCGATTGATCTTGTTATTACAAGATACTCTGAAATCCTATCTATTGCTCTGACAATACTTTGTGCCTACTGTCTTGCAGCTCTTTTCCACATTAATACCCCTACGGATAATTCCTCGCACATAGTGAGTATCCACTCATCACCAGTTGATCATGTGTTTCACAAAATTCTTCAAAATACTATTCAATTTTCTGAAAATCCTCAGCAGCCTATTGCTCCAGAATTCCTTGACTTCTGGCATTATGATTAATCCCATAAGTCTGGTAATTTTATTGGCATCCTTTGTCATTATCGTTTCGAGTCCATTGATTCAATAGGTTGTGAGTGCTCGCCAATCCTTAATCTGATCCTAGAATTCATCCTCCCGGCTCAGCCATCATTTTAAACATGAGCCGGATCTCGACCAATCAATTGCCATCGATTGTACCCCTAAGCCTACTTCACTTATCCATCCTTAACCAGAGTGTTTGCTTCTGATCCCTTCATTTGGAAATCATAATTCCTTTACATTTGAGCTTTGAATTAGTCAGTTGTTTCTATAATCTGATCCCTTGCATTCTTTCTTCTTCTATGTCGGTGTACAAAAGAAGGGGCGCACCTTTGTACCCCTTTACCTATGCACGGACAGTCGGAGCCGCGCCCACGGCCGCACCGAGCAGAACAGGGGAGGTGAACCGAGGTAAAACCGAAGCCCAAGACAGCCAGAGCAACGCCAAGGCCGAGATCACAAGAGAGCAGAGAGACGAAGCAGGTTCCCCCGGCAAGGCCCTTGCCGGGGCAGCCTCCGCGGCCCCGACAAGGCCCTTGTCGGGGCGGCTCGTCCAACACCAGCGGAGCGCACCACCCTTGAGCCCACAGTCTCCAGCACAATCAACCACGTTGGGCCAGGGCTCGGGAGGCACCTCCATGGTGGCATGCAGATCTTTGTGAAGACAAGGAATATTCAAGATCAGATGAGGATTAAAAGACAATGACCCTCGGCAGGATCCTTGCCGAGGAAAGCCACAAGACCCCCGGCACGATCCTTGCCGGGGACAACAACACGCCACGGCAAGGCCCTTGCCGGGCACCCAGCAAGGCCCTCGCCAAGGGCACCAGCAGGGCCACCTCCAGGCCTGCACCAGCCAAGTCTCCACCGCCGTTCGCATGCAGCTGCCAGCCCAACCAGCTGGGCAGGCACCTGCGTGGCAACATGCAGCTCCCAGACCAACTCAGCAAGCACCTGCGTGGCGACATGCAGATCTTCGTGAAGATTTTGCCACCGCGCCACCTCAGCTGCCTGCCTGCCTACATGACGCTGCATGCATCGCTGACCAGGGCGCGTGTCGAAGCAAGGAGGAGCGGCGACGGACGGGACATGCCTCGTTCCCGTCCCCAATAAAGCAAGGGGACACCTAAGAGATGCATTAAATGCATCTTGTCCTGTAATACGAGCGATAAGCTCGTAGCACCGTACGCCTTTCCACCTCCTGTGTGCCACTGTGGCAGCCCCTTTCGACTATAAAAGGAGGCCCAAGGCATACTGGAGAAGGATTCGGCTCCTTGGAAGGACCCAGCCACCGTAGCTAGTTGTAAGGCTCAAGAACACTGAATAGATCCACCAAAGCAGGACTAGAGTTTTACGCATCCTCGCGACCCGAACTTGGGTAAACAATCCTTCTGCTGATTACTAATCCTGCTCTTCTTGCAACCCTGCGCCCCGGCAACTGTAGTAGGGATTCTTGTGATCCCATAGGTGTCGTTTCCCACCGACATCTTTGGCGCGTCAGGTAGGGGTGGCGCAATTGTGAGAATCTGGTCTAGTAGTTAGCCTAGCGGTGCTTCATCGCCATGGCTTCTAAAATAAGAAGATGGCCGGGAGAAAACGGTGCCGCCTCTGAGCGCGAAGGACGCCAGCGCGGCAACCAAGCAAGAAAGCTAAGTCATTCAGAGCCTTGAGCTATTTCCTTTTGTATATAAGGTTATCATCCTCGGAGATCCTGCCTATGTATGGGAAACCTGCATGCAAAGGGATCCTCCCGTGATTGGCAACGCCCTTGTTCTGTTTCGAGTCCGCTCAACAGCTCGAGCGGCCGCGTCGAGAGTGGCGGGGTAGCCTTCCGCACCTGGCAACGCTCTCGATTCTGACTCGAGTCAAGCTCGACAGTTCGGGCGGCCGCGTTAAGGGCGGTAAGGTGGTTCGCCCGGCAGCAAGCACACCCGGCAGGCCAATGGGGATCCGTCCTCAAGACACCGCCTCGGGTTTACGCACCGGCAAGCCTACCCGATAAACGTAGGGTGGACATAGAGAGAGAGGTCGAACAGGAAAATAACATGCATAATATCAAAGTACTGCAAAGTTATATTACATCAAATTGTTGCTGGGGTTCTAACTAAAGAAAGAAATTGTCTTGGCCATGAACTTGCAGCGAGGATAAGAAACGGGGAGCCTAATCCCGGCGCTAGCCCTCCACCCTCAGAATTCCGCCGACACTGCTGATGATGGGCTTGATGTGCTCCCTGAGCGGTGCGAGGTCAGTATCCTCCGGCAAGCTCTCCAGCGTGGCGTCGAAGTCGAGGTCGGGGTACCAGTACGCCACCTTGGTGAGAACCTTGGTCATAGCGCCCTGGCAAAGCCTCCGGGCCTCGTCGGCCAGCGAGGCCGCCCGGTTGGCATGAAGCCGCTCCAAAGCACCGACGACCTTCTCAAAGAACAGGGTCAGGCTGCAGTTGGCGCTCACACTCTGCTCCGGGGCGTACCTCACGTCCGGCATCCCCATGGTGGCCAGCTGCGCGGCGGCCTGGTTGGCGACGGTGCGAGGCGATCGAGCCAGCGGTTCTCGCCCTCCACGTGCTCCTTGAAGTTATGGGCCTCGTTCTTCCGCAGCTGCTTCTCGGTCTCCAGGTTTTTGGTCAGGGTCCCCTCCCGGGCCCTGGCCTCCGACAGCATCTTCTCGAGACCCTCCAGCTTCAGCTTGAGGTCTTTGATGGAGTTGTTGGCCTCGGAGAGCTCCCCGGCCCTGCTGACGGCCGCGCCCTGCGCCTCCATCAGGGCGCCGTAAAGCGTGTCCTTCTCCTGGGACAGCTTCAGGGCCTGCTCCTTCAGCCCGTCCTGCTCCACCTCCAGCTCCTTCACCTTGCCGGCGTGAACCAGGGCCTGGGCATCGAGCGCCTCTTTGTGCCTCTGCTCCAGCTCACGGGTCCGCTGCAAGACAAGCTTCCCCACCTCTTCATCCTTGCTGCGAAGCGTGGCGGCAAGCTTCTCCTCGCGCGCGGCAAGGTCGTCCTCCTGGGAGTTCAGCGGGCCTCGTGCTGGGTCCGGGCGGCCTCGGCGGCGGCGGCCAAGTTCTTCGCCATCTCTTGGGCCTTCTCGATGTCGGCCAGTTTCATGGTGAGCTCCACATCACGCTTGGCCAGATCGCCCTGGGCGGCCTTCAGCTCGTCGCGAGCCTGGCGGAACCAGTCCTGCGTCTCGGCGACGCGCTTCTGGAGGTCCGCCTCCGCCCTCTCCGCCACCGTCGTCCTGGACCTAGCTTTGTCCAGGCGGGCATGGTGGAGCGCCTGGAGCCTCCGAAAGTTGGCACCCATGGCCTGGAGCAGCCGCTCCTCCTGGGAGCCGTCGCCACCAACGCTCGGCTCGTCGATGACCTCGAGTCTGGCGGAGGCGAGCACTTCGTCGTCAAACACCTCTCCCTCGACGGGGGCCCTGGTGCTCGACGCACCGGGGAGGTGGACGAAGAGGTCCTTGGAGGTGGTCTTGTCAGGCTCCCCGGCAGGCCCCTTGCCGGCCTCCTCGGCGGTAGCCTTGCCGGGCTCCCCGGCAAGCCCTTTGGCGGCGTCCAGGTCCTCCCGGTCCACCGAGAGAGGATCTGGGTATCAAGAAGAGGGTGGGGTAGAGCCAAGATCAAAGATTCAAAAAGAAGAGAAAAAGCAGGGACGAAAGGCCAGAGACTTGCCACTACCAGGCTGGGAAGCAGAAGTCCCCTCCTCGCCAACATCTGGCGCCGAGGCGAAGCCACCAGTGCCCAAGTTCTCCTCCTCCTCCTCCATGTGCGTGGGCTCAGTGCTTGGCGCCCTTGCCGGGGACGCCCCTCGGGGCGGTGTAGTTGATGGGGGCGGCGTGGTGGGAGTAGCCCTCTGTGGCTCCTCCCGTTGCTGCTCTCCTCCTGCATACATGGCAAGGTTAGCACCAAAGTATCATACCCCTGACACATGTCGACGAGGAGTGAGCGGTGAACTTACGCTGGGGGCTGCGCCGGGGGCTGCTGTCCGAGCTGCTCAACACAACCAACGGCGCCCTTGAAGCACCAGCCGGGGGCTGGCCGCCCGCCGAGGCCTTGGTCCTCTTTACTCTCTGGGCCAGCGTCTCCGCGTCCCTGCAAGGATGAAAATAAGTCAAGACATGCGGCACGGACTGAGGAAGCAGAGATGGCGAAGAGGGGCAAGTTGCTTACTCGACGTTCATCTCCTCCTCTGTTGCCTTCCTCTTCCTCCTTGGGCTGGGACCCAAAATCAAAGGTGACCCCCGCGTCAATGTATGCCGGGGGAGGGGAAGGAGGTGGCATCCGAACGCGCTTTGCCAAGGAAGAAGCGGATGCCCTCTCCTTCGCTGCCGCGGCCGTTGCCACTTTCTTCGCTGCAGCGCCCCTCGTCTGGCATGCAGACATCTCCTGGGCCTGCCGCAGCTGCGCGGCCCTGCCAGGCCGGACCGGCTCGCCGGAGGTGGCCCGCCGCAGGACCCGTCCTCTCCCCGTGGCTGGAGGATCGACGGCCACGACCTCCTCCTCCTCCTCGGCCTCTTCCTCCGACGACTCATCGGCCGCGTCTTCGACAAGAGGAGCCCCGGTGCTGGCACTGCTGGCCTCCCCAGCGGCCTCTGCCCACCGGGCAAGCTCCTCCTACTCCGCGGCCGCCGTGACCTTGTCCTCCACGCCACCAGCGCTGCCGGCCTCCTCAGCAAGCTGTGCCTCCATCGCCCTGGCAGCGACGTAGTCCAACTCCGCCTGGGTGGTGTCCTGGATGAGCCGCGGCTTATCAGTGACATACCCCTCGTGCAGGGTGTCGAAGAACTGCTGCACCTGGATGTCCTCCGGCTCGACCCAGCTCGGGTCAGGGCCGTCGGTGTTGCAGTCCGGCATCATGGCAATGATGTCGGTCCGGCGCGAGTTATTGCTCAGCGGGACCACTCCTGCCGGCAACTTGAACAAGGGCCCCTTGACGACCTTTCCGGCCTTCGCGGCGGCCCTCGCAACCTTGCCGGTCCGCTCGACCTCGCCGTCGCGGCCCACATCGACCTGGAAAAGCCGCTAGCAGAAGTGGGCATGCCCCATCACTGTGAAGTTGTGGTCGAGGCCGGGGCGAAGCCGCATGATGTCGGCGGCGTTCGTGAAGAGCCAGGCCGGCCTCCCCTTGTTGTGTAGTGTTGCGATTCGGCGGCGGATGAAGTCCGCCCCGATCATCTCAAGGGTGAGCCCGGCCTCGGTGAGCCAAAGGATCCTGGTGGTGGCGATCGTGAGCTTCTCCTCGTCGGCATCGACGTCACTCCAATTGCTTCTGCGGACCGGCGGCGCCCGGCGAACTTCGCAGAATGTCGGTGGGTCCTTCTCTTCAATCCAGCACCACCGGCCCCGCCACTCTTCCCACCTCTCCTTCATGGCGCCATCCGGGTATGCTCCCTTGGACCTTGGGATCCAAGTGATGCAACCAGAGATGGCACCCCCCGGTTGGATCCGAGGGGAGAAATAGTGGCGGAAGAGCGCTGTGTTGGGATGCACCCCGGCGAAGCCCTCGCAGAGGTGCGCAAAAAGAGCCATGCACGCCACGGCGTTTGGATTAAAATCCAAAAGGTGGAAGCCGTAGGTGTGCGTGATGTTGCTAACGAAATCGGAGAAGGGAGGACAAAGCCCGCAGGAGAAATAGTCGACAAAGAAAGGGTACCGATTCAGGGCAGCCTCGGCGCAGTTGGCGGGGATGACGCGCGTGGCTGGGTGCCCCGTCTTCTCTCCCCCCGTCTTCACCCCCACAGGGGCTTGAAGGCGTCCCGGAGCTCGAACACATCAACTGTCGAGGGGAAGTAGGCGGACTGTGTTTGCTGCATCGCCAGCGCACTCTTCGGCGGCTCTGTCGCTCCGGCATCCTTGGCCACTCCCTTGCCCTTGGTGGATTTGGGCGCCATGGCGGCTGGGGGAGGGGGGCAAAACAGAGGACGGCGGGAACGCGACGGCGACGAGCAAGAGCGAAGCTTAGGGAAGAAGAGGAAGACAAACGGAGGATTCCGAGATTGGGATTGTGTGAAGGGTAAAGGAACAGTGCGCTCACGGTTATCCCTTTTTATGGGGAAGGTGCGGGTTGCGCTTGCCCATTTACTGCGATGTGACGCATGCGTGCGGGAACTGCCCCACGCATGCCGCCCACATCACGCGCACCCCTCCACGTCGCGCATTCAACGTGGGTCGTGGGGAAGCGCAGCAGACGGGAAATTACCGCGGTAAAAAACGCCCCTCCTGCCCGCGCACCGTTTTCGGCTTCGCCCAACAACGTGTCGCCCTTATGTGTGGCCCAGGCCCGGGGGCTCCTGTCGGTGTACAAAAGAAGGGGCGCACCTTTGTACCCCTTTACCTGTGCACGGACAGTCGGAGCCGCGCCCACGGCCGCACCGAGCAGAACAGGGGAGGTGAACCGAGGTAAAACCGAAGCCCAAGACAGCCAGAGCAATGCCAAGCGAGATCACAAGAGAGTAGAGAGACGAAGTAGGTTCCCCCGGCAAGGCCCTTGTCGGGGCGGATCGTCCAACACCAGCGGAGCGCACCACCCTTGAGCCCACGGTCTCCAACACCATCAACCACGTTGGGCCAGGGCTCGGGAGGCACCTCCATGGTGGCATGCAGATCTTTGTGAAGACAAGGAATATTCAAGATCAGATGAGGATTAAAAGACAACGACCCTCGGCAGGATCCTTGCCAAGGAAAACCACAAGACCCCCGGCAAGATCCTTGCCGGGGACAACAGCATGCCACGGCAAGGCCCTTGCCAGGCCACCCGGCAAGGCCCTCGCAAAGGGCGCCAGCAGGGCCACCTCCAGGCCCGCACCAGCCTAGTCTCCACCGCCGTTCGCATGCAGCTGCTAGCCCAACCAGCTGGGCAGGCACCTGCGTGGCAACATGCAGCTCCCAGGCCAACTCAGCAAGCGCCTGCGTGGCGGCATGCAGATCTTCGTGAAGACTTTGCCACCGCGCCACCTCAACTTCCTGCCTGCCTACATGGCGTCGCATACATCGCTGACCAGGGTGCGTGTCGAAGCAAGGAGGAACAGCGACGGATGGGACGGGCCTCGTTCCCGTCCCCAATAAAGCAATGGGACACCTAAGCGGTGCATTAAATGCGTCTTGTCCTGTAATACGAGTGATAAGCTCGTAGCACTGTACGCATTTCCACCTCCTGTGTGCCACTGTGGCGGCCCCTTTCGACTACAAAAGGAGGCCCAAGGCGTACTGGAGAAGGATTCGGCTCCTTGGAAGGACCCAGCCACCGTAGCTAGTTGGAAGGCTCCAGAACACTCAATACATCCACCAAAGCAGGACTAGGGTTTTACGCATCCTCGCGGCTCGAACTTGGGTAAACGATCCTTGTGCTGATTACTAATCCTGCTCTTCTTGCAACCCTGCACCCCGGCAACCGTAATAGGGATTCTTGTGATCCCATAGGTGTCGTTTCCCACCGACGTTCTAGTTGAGTACCGTTACTCACATTAGACCCTTTGTGGTCCGCTTGATCCTTTGGTGGATTATTATCCGACCGTTCTTGCATATTCTCAAAACCTGGAGGTTTTCTTTGATACATAATGCCATTGTTAAATCCTACTCTCTGATTTGGCCAACCATGCTCTACTTTCGAGCTGATGATATTTTCTCTTGAAGCTTGAGGTATATGTTTCGAAGATGCCCCGATGGGTTGAACCTATATCACCCCTAAAAACCGTGTGAACCCGAAGGTTTTCACAAGTCATACCCTTGTGGTGTTTTACTAGATAATTTTCTACCATACAACTTCTTCCAGGACGAGAAGTGGATGTAAGGTCATGCATTGGAGAAGTGGGAGTCGACCTTGAACTTTGTGTTCATGCCCATGGACAGGATGTATATCTTATCATGGAAGCTTCTTGTAATAATAACTATTTCCTTGATAAATATCATCTGGTATCTGTGAATTGATCCTTTGCAATCGTGGTTCTAACCATGATTGTTCTTCTTTGATCCCATTTCTCGGACAAGTCAAAGCACTTGTCTTCTACAGATCAATACTCCTGCCCAACCTCTATTATGATCTACCTTGGAGTATTACCCCTAGTATCTCGAGAATATTAAAGAACTGTGTTGCTTCCTATGAGTCTTCATCTAGAATTGCTTCTCATTGATTTCAGATTTTCCCCTGGTTCTAAGTTATTAGTCACTCGAGAACACCGATAAGTGAATCGATTCCGCACTCCGATTCAATAACTCTAAGGAATTTTCATTGCTTACGAGTTTAATAATCCTTCAATTCATTCCTAGAATGATCGGCTATATCATTATTGTGCTAAATTTTAATTGTGCTACCTGGTCCTTCTTCCCGAAGCACAATTTTCGAAGATGAGCTAACCTTACGTCGATCTTCCTGGTCTTATCGTTTCACCTCGAACAGCAAGCTTGATTCCGAGTTGGCGTCGTACCCTTGGTTCCAATAACCTTTCGCTTCATCATTCCTTTGACTTGATGTCATCGCCGACTGATTACATCTTCATGAAACCTCTCGACAAATGTGTCATGATCATCATCAATATTCTGAGCGTTTCCAGGATATTAATCGAATTCATGATGAGAGATATCATCCTTGCCCCCACGATGATTGTGTTAACATCGACAACATTCTTGCATTTCCGCAACACAAAACTGGTTCACTATTTGTGTTGTACCTTGAGTTCCTTGCTATCCAACTTATGTTATGTTCTACCTTGGAGTATTACCATCTTTAATGCCAAAAATGTTGTGAGAATTTCACCACCTCTTAAGAATTCTTGATATAGTAATACTTCTTGCCATCTCCATTCATATCTTGGTCCCCGTGTTGTTTCTAACTGGGATACGAGCCATTTGACTTTGATGTGTAATTTCAAAACTTCTGGCAACCCTATTGCTTGAAGTTAATGGTTGATAGCTTGATTCTTAGTCTATTGGTTATTGAGTCACCATTCTAACATCCATCGGGCTACTTAGTCCATCCTTCCAGGTGCATGTTTTGATCAATGTTTACTCGTGGATGTTTTCCTCGAACATACTTTGCTATCTACTTCGATATGTCCAATATTATCTCCTTGTTCACATAATTGTGGAAATCCATCTTTTTGGAAACCTCGATGAATTGTCGCTGATTCCATCAACCACCTCCTCACCCTCTCGTTGGTTTACTAATGAACTCTTGTTTCGGAACTTGCTTCCATAGTTCATTTCCCAATAATTTTACAATGTCATCTCATCAATTTGTGTTGCACCTTTTCTTCTCGGGAATCCTGAGTCTGAGGTATTTTGACACCGATCAGATCTCAATCTCGGTCAGATATGATGGTTGGGACATATTTCGAAGAGTTATAATGTTCGTCTTTAAATAACCCGGTAAGGTGATGCCATGCCTAACACACCTGGCCAGAGGACCTATTGTAATAGTTTCCTTTTAGCAAGGTTAGCCATTGTTCCATGAGAAAATCGTAAGACTTATTCTATGAGTTGTTCCTAATGGATCCTTTGTGTATCCAAAGTCTGACCATTGCTTGAAGACCATGTCAATGCTACCTCGAAGCATGTTTGTGGTACTCCGATCTTCAATAAGAACATTTGAAGCGCGATGCTAAATTTTCCTTACCAATTATCCAAACACCATTGTATTGGTAATGTCATGAAATTCCTCTCCCCATACCCAAATGGTTTTCTACTTTCTATCCTGTCATGAATATCATGCTCTGTTTGTCCTTGGGAAGGATATACTCCTGAAATATGTGTTTAAACACATTTTCCTTTCCATTTTTCTGTTTAGTATGATAATCGCATTTTCCTTTCCATTGTTTTGTTTAACCTTTCTTGTAACCTGACTTAGCTGAGCAGAGATAATTCCCTGCTTAGTTGAGCACCTCGTTGTACCACTCTGTCAGTAAAGACCCTGTTACTTTTGTTGATGACCTTCCGGTAACCACCGATGGACGAGGACTTTGCCTATTGGTCCGCCTCGTTCAACGAGCAGGAAAATGGTTCTCTTCATTCCTCGCCCTTGGTACCGATGTTGTTGCCAACATAACTGACAGTTTATTCTCTGACATGCCTTGCTATCATGACCGTGCATGATGAAAGCGCCCTCCCTACTTTGTAACCCACATGGTGGGCCCATAACCCACAGTTCCACAAGATCGAAACCTGACTCTCCTGTACATCCCTGTTTCAAAGTTATCCCTTGCATTTGGTTTCGTATGTAATTCGTGAGCCACCTTCCTAGTGATCTATTCTGATATCAGACGCAATACTTATTCTCATTGCCCTGAAACCCCTTTCAACTTCTGATTTGGCATCGAACGATTGCCTGGCCGATTCCTTATTGTACCTTCTTACTTTGCTCTCGATGTTTTCCTAAGTTACAACTCGAGAGATACCTTGGGCCAAAATCCCTGAGCTAATTACCGAATATCAGACCTTGTAGACATCTGTCCTTGTAGTTTTCCCTCCTATCCTTTCGTAAGTACGATGGAGTTCCTGATGAAAGGGTGATGACTTCGTCATGATGGCCTGAAACAGAGGAATGAAGATGTCAATGTAATGGATTGACCTCTTCGAGAAGAGCAACCAACACCAAGAAGACCTGTTAGAATTTTGTAACCAAATCCATTCCCCCTTACTCCCGCTCCTAAATCTCGGGACGAGATTTCTTGTAGTGGAAGAGAATTGTGACGCCCGGATAATTAATCTACAACAACCCTCTGCTAATGATGCCACATCACTTCGATAACTGTTGCTAATCTCGCGTTAGTTCGAAACAGATTCAAAATCAAGCAAATCATAAAAATTTCAAATATTAAAACTAAAATGTTCAGAGTGAACCAAATATTGCATAGGTAATTATGGTGGAGAAACCACGGACTTTATAAAATGTTTAAATACTATAAGCTGAATAAAATAGTAGCAAAAACTATTATTTAAATACTTTTAAATATTAATTAATTACGAAACTATTTTAGCTTGGGTAGCAAGTTAATGTGGCAGTGGCATATTTGGTAACGTCAAATTAGGTGACATTTTTGTATTTTGCTAAAACAAAAAAAGGAAACTAAAAGAAAATAGAAAAGAAAAATAAATAAAAAGTAAAAAGAAAAGAAAAGAAAACCCCCCGGCTCCCCATGGGCCTCGGCCCATCCCACCCAACCGACCTACTTGGCCCAACGGGCCCACCCCACTCCCCATAACCTCCCTGTCAGCCGACACCCTAACTACCCACGCCCCCACTTCCCCCACGGTCCCTTCTCGTTCCCTCTCCCCCTGATCTAGATCGGGGGGCAACGACCCCGACGCCCAGCGCTCGCCGCCACCCGGGACCACCTCGCCGGACGCCATCGCCGCCGTACTCTCCGTCTCCGACCCACTCCCGACCTTGTCGCCTCGTCCCCCTCGTCGCTCTCCGTCGTCCCCGTCCTCCTCCCCGAGCCTCGCTGCCATTTTCTCTATGGTCCCACGGTGAGGCCCCCAGCCTCTCCTCCTGTCCCCCTGTCCCCGTGCGCAAGCACGCGCACACCGCCCCATACGCGCGCCGACCGTGCTCACCGCGACCTCGCCCCGCCCGGCGTGCCTCCGCACGCGCCAACGGCCGCGCCTTCCACCCCGCCTGCCTTTGCCTCGCCCGCGCCCGGGCGAGCCCCTACTTGGCGGCCAGCGCGCGTCCGCCGCTATGGCCGCGCTCGCCGCCCGCCCGCGCACACGTCCCCGCCGCCGCATCGGCCTACCTCCGTCGCGGCCAGGCGCCCACTCCGGCCACGGCCAGCGCGCCGCCCTGCTCCCCTCACCGCCTGCGCCGCGCTCATCACCGTCCCTTTCCCGGCGCCACTCTGGCTCCCTCTGCTCCGCCCCACCACCAGCTCGCCGGCCGCCGCCCCCACTCCGCCGCCCCGTGCCGGCCACGCCCCCTCGCCGCGCCGCTCCGGCGCCCTGCCGCCGCCGCCCCCTGAAGGAAATATGCCCTAGAGGCAATAATAAAGTTATTATTTATTTCCTTATTTCATGATAAATTTTTATTATTCATGCTAGAATTGTATTAACCGGAAACTTGATACATGTGTGAATACATAGACAAAACAATGTGTCCCTAGTATGCCTCTACTTGACTAGCTTATTCATCAAAGATGGTTATGTTTCCTAGCCATAGACATGTCTTGTCATTTGATGAACAAGATCACATCATTAGGAGAATGATGTGATGGATGAGACCCATTCATTAGCTTAGCATTGTGATCGTTACAGTTTTATTGCTATTGCTTTCTTCATGACTTATACATGTTCCTATGACTATGAGATTATGCAACTCCCGAATACCGGAGGAACACTTTGTGTGCTACCAAACGTCACAACATAACTGGGTGATTATAAAGGTGCTCTACATGTGTCTCCGATGGTACTTGTTGAGTTGGCATAGATCAAGATTAGGATTTGTCACTCCGATTGTCGGAGAGGTATCTCTGGGCCCTCTCGGTAATGCACATCACTATAAGCCTTGGAAGCAATGCAACTAATGAGTTAGTTGCAGGATGATGTATTACGTAACGAGTACAGAGACTTGCCGGTAACGAGATTGAGCTAGGTATGAGGATAACCGACGATGGAATCTCGGGCAAGTAACATACCGATGACAAAGGGAACAACGTATGTTGTTATGCGATTTGACCGATAAAGATCTTCAAAGAATATGTAGGAACCAATATGAGCATCCAGGTTCCGCTATTGGTTAGTGACCAGAGAAGTGTCTCGGTCATGTCTACATTGTTCTCGAACCCGTAGGGTCCGCACGCTTAACGTTTGGTGACGATCGGTAATATGAGTTTATGTGTTTTGATGTACTGAAGGTAGTTCGGAGTCCTGGATATGATCACGGACATGACGAGGAGTCCTGGATATATTGGACGACTATGTTCGGACACCGGAAGTGTTTCGGGAGGTTTCGGACATATACCGGAGTACCGGGGGGTTACCGGAACCCCCCGGGGAGTGTAATGGGCCTATTGGGCCTTAGTGGAGAAGAGGAGGGGCGGCCAGAGCAAGCCGCGCGTCCCCTCCCCCTCTAGTCCGAATTGGACAAGGAGGGGGGCGGCGCCCCCCTTTCCTTCCTCCTCTCTCCTTCCCTTCCCCCTTCTCCTACTCCTACTAGGAAAGAAGGAGTCCTACTCCCGGTGGGAGTAGGACTCCCCCCTTGGCGCGCCCTCCTCCTTGGCCGGCCGCCTCCCCCCTAGCTCCTTAATATACGGGGGCGGGGGGGCACCCCAAGACACAACAATTGATCATTGATCTCTTAGCCGTGTGCGGTGCCCCCCTCCACCATAATCCACCTCGGTCATACCGTAGCGGTGCTTAGGCGAAGCCCTGCGTCGGTAACTTCATCAACACCGTCACCACGCCGTCGTGCTGACGAAGCTCTTCCCCAAAGCTCTACTAGATTGTGAGTTCGTGGGACGTCACCGAGCTGAACGTGTGCTGAACGCGGAGGTGCCGTACGTTCGGTACTGAGGATCGGTCGACCGTGAAGACGTACGACTACATCAACCGCGTTGTCATAACGCTTCCACTTACGGTCTACGAGAGTACGTGGACGACACTCTCCCCTCTCGTTGCTATGCATCACCATGATCTTGCGTGTGCGTAGGATTTTTTTTGAAATTACTACGTTCCCCAACACCCCCCCTCCCTGTTGGCCTGGGCGAGCGCTCATTCGGGCTGGCGCCCGTCGCCCGCACGCCCGACCCGCTAGGCCCCGATGGGCCACTGACTAGGGGGCCCCACGCCCTAGAACGAAAAAGAAGAAGTTAAAAATGAATTTAAAATATATAAATTATTAATTGATTAATTAAGTTAATTAATTAAGTTAACTAAACTAATTGAATCTAACTAACCTAATATTTTAGTTAAGCTAATTAACTTTGATTAGTCAAACTCTATCAATGACAACGGGACCCACTTGTCAGTTTGACCAATCAACGGTCAGAGTTGACCGCTGACATCATGCTGACGTCATAAATGCTTTTGAATAAATTAATTTGTTAATTCCTGAAAATGATTAAATCTTTATAAATTAATATAAAATAATCCATAGCTCGGATGAAAATACTTTGTACATGAAAGTTGCTCAGAACGACGAGACGAATCCGATTATGCATTTCGTTCGTCCATCGCACGTCCCTAGCATAGCAAACACGCAACAATCCACCCCCGGTTCGTCTGTCCAAAAATGCCAAACACCTGGATACTTTCCCGGATGTTTTCCTCCTTCGTCAGTATCACCTAGTACTGCGTTAGGTCACCCCCAGCACCGCGTTTTGTCATGTTATGTTTGTGATGCCTTGTTTGCTCCGTATTTACTATTTCTTGCCCCTCTTCTTCTCCGATAGACACTGAGACCGACGTTGATGCCCTTGAGTACGACTACGTCGACGACGACTCTTCCCTCTCAACAGAGCTTCCAGGCAAGCAACCCCCCCCTTGATCAACCAGATATCGCCCACTCTCTTCTCTTATTCTTGCATTAGGTTTGCTACTATTGTTGATTCGATAGCTCCTATTCTGTTGCATAGCCTGTCATTGTTGCTACTATTGTTACCCTTACCTGCAATCCTAAATGCCTAGTATAGGATGCTAGTATTCCATTAGTGGCCCTACATTCTTGTCCGTTGATGCGGCTCGAAGCTACGTGTTAGGCTCAATTTCGTAATTAAACACAGAATATCCCAAAGTCACACCAGCCCCAAGATCAGGACTGCTGGTGGACTTCCTTGATATAGATAACCAGTACAAACATAATATTACATCGGGTTGAGCCAGATTGCTCTACAATCTGTTACAAACTTGTGAAACAGGTGGCGGTGGAATATGACAGTGGGTGACGGTGATATAGCACCGATACAATAAAGTAAGCCAAGCGTCAGGGTGAGTCTTGGCTATTTTATTTGTGTAGCGGAAGCACTAGTGGATGATACACGTGGTAGAATCCAAATCCACAGGTGACTGACTGGGAAGACCTATACGTGTTGGGCTCGCTAACACAGTCCTCCTCTGCAAGCTCGTCCTCCTCCAGGTCTGGCCAAGACAATAGCCAGGGACAAGCATGTGAGTATGTTGGAATGTACTCACAAACATTATGAACAAAAGGTATAACGAATGCAAATGCTCATGATGGGCTATGTTAAATGCACATGTTGACTGGAATTAAGTCATCGCATGATAATGTCAATCTGGTGTGGATAAATAACCAGATAACAGTAGTGATAGCCAAGAAATTTTAAGTGGAACATCGGGCGTTGGACTGCCCGAGAAATTCCAAGAAGAATGCCAAACGGGTGTCTGAAAGCAACGCCTCGTAAGGTCTTGAAAAGAAATGCCAAACGGGTGTCTAGAAGAGAATCGGGCGAGACAGGACTGCCCGAGAACTCAAGCGACGCCACGTAAGGTCTTGAAAAGAAATGCCAAACGGGTGTCTAAAAGAGAATCGGGCGAGACAAGACCGCCCGAGAACTCAAGCGACGCCACGAGAGGTCTTGAAAACAAAACTGGGTATCCGAGTAGTCTAGCTATCCCAAGTGATACTCAGAAAAGAAAATAAAGCTGAGTGCACGTGTAGTCTAGCCATCCCAAGTTACACTCAGTACAGCTGAATAAGAGAAACGGGTTAGTCCATCACATCAACAATATGCGTAACAATATTATTCATGACAGCCTTGATGGTGCCCATAATTATCCTGCAAGATGGATCACGCTCAATTTAATTATTTTCCTCCAAAGACCGACACCGGGACCAATACTTGACCCTTCCCAACTATGCCCTTGACCGTGGACACAACTATTCGAATAGATGTAACTCTGCAGAGGGTGTACTCTTTACCCACATGTATGGAATTTCTGTAGCCAATGTTTAGACCTTGACTAATTTCCATTACGGTTTTTGGATTGGAAACACACCTAACCAGCACACACCAGAATAACTTTCTGGATGCCAGGAATCACCCAAAGCATCTTTCAAGAAAAACTCTAAGTCAGGGAGACCATCGTCTTGAATAGCATGGGATCATTATTAATATGTGCGGATTACAAGGGGTGCCCCCCTCTTGGCCCAGCGGATACACCCATGCCCCTGACCCGATGACTGGCATTAGTCCATGGCCGTGGAACCCTCATGGTGGCCTCTCTAAGTGGTGTGTACACGGAAAGGGGTTAACAACTTACTAAATCGCACTCCCCTTGCGGGAAGACAAGTGGCAGCACGGTGTGTAGTTAGGCTTAATGGAACAAGACTCGATTCTAGGTCGACTCAGGAGGTGTTGTTATTAAGACTGGCATATCTCTCATGCCACAATGACACCGTCGTGTCATAGAACAGCCCGTGCCCATCGGCACGTCCAAGGCAGGAGATACACTCCTGGATTCTTACCACATTCATACGTTAGCAAAAATAAATATGATGAATGCAATAGTGCTCACATGACATGCAACAGGGTTCATGCAATAGTGCTCAAATTGACGTGACCGATGCATGCTTCTACTATTACTACTATACGGTGCAAAACTACTCCGATGCAACCATGCAGGCAATTCATTATAACCCAAGTCCAATAATGCTTGCCTTGACCAAAGTAATCAGCAAGAGGTTCTTCAAAACTCCCGGTATAGACCCCTCTTCATTTTTTGAAAATAAAAGTCCAAATTCAACTTTTTTGCAACAGCACAAAAAGTTGTCTCAAACTATTTTTTAAATAAATACTAAAATAAACTAGAGTGAAAAACAAGAATTTTAGAAAAATAATCAATTGAAATTGATTTGTGGTTTAAAAGTTATTAAGGATTTAAAACCAGGGACCTCTCTATAAATAAAATAACTGCCAGCGGGTCCCTGCGGTAATAAGTGAAAGACCTCGGATAGAAATACGCTTCCTCGAGAGGAAAGCGTAAACACGCAAAAGGCGCTTACGGAAATAACAGAAAAGAACAGAATACTGACGAGTGGGCCCCACCCGTCAGGTTTGAAATTCAAACGCGCTCTACGCGCGCGTGTACAGCGGAGAGGCGGTGGTCACCGGCGGGGATCGTCGGCGTTTTAGGAGGCGGCGATGGTCGGGACGCGTTCGGGGTGGCACCCCGCGTCGGTGGGTGGTGGTGGTGGTCGCCGGCGAGCACTAGAACGACGGCAAAGTCGACTCCGGCGGACGGCGGCGTCGGGTGGTTGTGGGCTTCACCGGAGAGGGCTCCGGTTGTCAAATTGAAGCGTGGGAACAATCACATGGTGGATCAATGGGCTACTGGCAGAGTTTTGGAGGTGGAGGTGGAGTAGTGGCGTCGTGCTGATCGGGGAGGGTGGTGGCGGATCGGTGGTTGGAGCCGGGTAAGAAGACCTCCCCGAGGTCGAGGTGGTGTGCGGGAGATCGATTGAGATGGTGGTGGACTGGTGTGGATGAAGAACGGGGCTCGGGGTGGCCTTTTATAGGCGGTCCGAGAAGGTCAGTGGCGGAGTGGATCACGCCGGAGTTATTCCAGCCGACGAGGTAGGTTTGGACGGTGGTCGGGGGCGGTGAGGAGTGGATGAGGTCGAGGGAATACTCCAGAAGCCTTAACGTGGGCGGAGCTGAGTCCTACGGCCTTATCCACGGCGAGGTGTCCGCGCGGGTGTGGCGGCGGCGATCAGCCCCGGCGACTGCCAGCCAGGCGTGGGGCGGTTTGGGCGGTGGGTTAACGCCGCAGAAGAGGTGCCGCGTGGCGAGATGGTAGGCAGGGGAGCAGTAGGGGAGTGAAGGCGCTGGTCGGCGAGCTGATCCGCTCGGCCGCCGCTGCCGAGGGCGGTGGCAGGTGCACCGGCCAGTCACTGTGCTGGTCGGTAGCGAGACACTGACCAGAGGGGTCCCGGCGTCTTCATTTAAGGCAAGAGGAGGCGTGGATGAGGAGGAGATGCAGTGGAGTGGAGTGCACGGCGTCGCTGCTTCCTCCCTCTGTCCATTTCTGAATTTTACTGAAGATACTGAAAATTTGACAGTGGTGAACAGTGCACGGCAGGTGTTTGACAAAATGCCAGAGAGCTCTAGACATTTTAGAAAATTTTGAGAATTTTTGTGGTGATGTGTTGATGCATAAGAGAGTGTCTGGCCAAATTTCAGAATTGTTGGAGCAAGGGAAATTGGGTTTTGACCATGAAATGTGAATCTGGTCAAAATTTGAATTGCCTGAAATTTGAAATTTTCGAACTATGGAACCCCATGTTTGTGGTGAAATGGGTTGTGGGTACTGTCTAGTTGCTGGTGCAATTTTTGTGGGTGGACAAGAGTTGAAAAGAATATGGTTCCTTTGTAAACCAAAGGAACTAGGAATAATGCAAATTCCAACTTTGGAATTTATTATATATGAGAAGAATATTTTTGGTGGAGAAGTGAGGTGTTAGACACTGTCCTAGAAAGTGAGGAACACTAGGAGAGGATTTTAGAGTGACGGAATAAATTTTGGGGAAGAGTTAGAAGTATTTGAAAAGAGTGAAGTGACCAAATCCTTGGAATACTTTTAAATGCCACAAAAAAATCCTCCTAAAGTGAGAACTGATTTTGATATTTTAGATAAAATAACCAAACCAAAAACTCATCCAAATAAAGAAACCCTTTAAAAAAATAAAATCCTAGGGATAATTTTGGGGTGTTACACTACGTCAGTATTTCCCCAAAGAGGAAGGGATGATGCAACACAGCGGCGGTAGGTATTTCCCTCAGTGATGAAACCAAGGTTATCGAACCAGTAGGAGAACCAAGCAACAAAACATAAACAACACCTACACACAAATAACAAATACTCGCAACCCGACGTGTAAAAGGGGTTGTCAATCCCTTTTGTGTAACGGCGCCCAAGATAGGCAAACGGACATGAATAAATTATAGTAGATTGATAGATCGAACACCAAATAAAATAAATTGCAGCAAGGTATTTTTATATTTTTGGTTTAATAGATCAGAAAATAAAAGCAAAAGAAAACAGATCGCAAAGGCAAATAATATGAGAAAGAGACCCGGGGGCCGTAGATTTCACTAGTGGCTTCTCTCGAGAAAAATAACAAACGGTGGGTGAACAAATTACTGTTGGGCAATTGATAGAACTTCAAATAATTATGAAGATATCCAGGCAATGATCATTATATAGGCATCACGTCCAAGATTTGTAGACCGACTCCTGCATGCATCTACTAATATTACTCCACACATCGACCGCTATCCAGCATGCATCTAGTGTATTAAGTTCATGGAGAAACGGAGTAATGCAATAAGAACAATGACATGATGTAGACAAGATCTATTTATGTAGAAATAGACCCCATCGTTTTATCCTTAGTAGCAACGATACATACGTGCTGGTTCCCTTCTGTCACTGGGATCAAGCACCGTAAGATCGAACCCACTACAAAGCACCTCCTCCCATTGCAAGATAAATAAATCAAGTTAGCCAAAAAAAACCAAATATCGGAGAAGAAATACGAGGCTATAAGCAATCATGCATATAAGAGATCAAAGAAACTCAAATAACTTTCATGGATATAAAAAGATAGATCTGATCATAAACTCAAAGTTCATCCGATCCCAACAAACACACCGCAAAAAGAGTTACATCATATGGATCTCCAAGAGACCATTGTATTGAGAATCAAACGAGAGAGAGGAAGCCATCTAGCTACTAACTACGGACCCGAAGGTCTACAAAGAACTACTCACGCATCATCGGAGAGGCACCAATGGAATTGGTGAACCCCTCCGTGATGGTGTCTAGATTGGATCTGGTGGTTCCGGACTGTGCGACGACTGGAATTGATCTTCGTCGACTCCCCTAGGGTTTCTGGAATATTGGGATATTTACAGAGCAAAGAGGCGGTCTGGGGGCACCCGAGGTGGGCACAACCCACCAGGGCGCGCCTGGGCCTCCTGACGCGCCCTGGTGGGTTGTGCTCCCCTTGGAGCACCCCCCCCCCAGGTGCTTCTCCAGCCCACTGGATGTCTTCTGGTCCAAAAAAATCTCCAAAAAGTTTCCATGCGTTTGGACTCCGTTTGGTATTGATTTCCTGCGATGTAAAAAATATGCAGAAAACAACAACTGGCACTTGGCACTATGTCAATAGGTTAGTACCAAAAATGATATGAATGACTTTAAAATGATTATAAAACATCCAAGATTGATAATATACAGCATGGAACAATAAAAAATTACAGATACGTTGGAGACGTATCAGCATCCCCAAGGTTAATTCCTGCTCGTCCTCGAGTAGGTAAATGATAAAAACAATTTTTTTGGTGTGGAATGCTGCCTAACATGTCATCTCATATTCTTTTCTTTATAGCATGGACATTTGGACATTGATATTGTTCAAAGCAATAGTCTAGTTTTGACATGATAACTGAAATACTCAAGCATATCAACAAGCAACCATGTCTTTCAAAAATATAAATGCTAAAATAAGTTATCCCTAGCCCATCATGCTCAATCATTGATCCATTCATGAAACACACTCGCATATTAGCTACACCTAGTGCTCAAGTACGATCATAGTGCCTCTTAGTTGGTGCTTTTATAAGAGAAGATGGAGACTCAAATTCGAAATAAAAATTGCATAAAGTAAAAGAAAGGCCCTTCGCGGAGGGAAGTAGGCATTTGTAGAGGTGCCAGAGCTCAAAGCGAAAAACTTAGAGATAAAAACATTTTGGGAGGTGTGCCTTTCCCACCAACGAAAATGACTTAGAGTTCCCAACACTTTCCATGCTAGATATATCCTAGGCGGTTCCCAGACAGAAAATAAATTTTATTCCTTTTATCACCATACTTTCACTTTCCATGGCTAGCCGAATCCACGGTTGCCTTCCATATCAACACTTTCCAAGGAATTTATTATTTGACAACATAAAGTAAATTCATTTTTCATTTCAGGATTGGGCATCCCTAATAACTTTGCCTTACTCTCATGCAATGAGAAGTGAATAAACACTCATCCTGAGAATAACACATCTAGCATGGAAAATATTGGCCACCCCTCACCGCTTCGCGAGCGGTACGAACACACAAAAGAGAAGTTTATTTTGAAAATTAAAGATGGCACATACCAATTTGCTTAGAACGGCAAAAGAATACCGCATATAGGTAGATATAGTGGACTCATGTGGCAAAACTGGTTTAAAGATTTTTTGGATGCAGAAGTAGAGATCATACTTAGTACAAAACGAAGGCTACAAAAGATTGGGAAGCGACCAACCAAGAAACAAATAATCTCATAAGAGAGCATTAAGCATAATTAACACCGAATAATGCACCACAAGTAGGATATAATTTCATTGCATGACTATTGACTTTCGTGCTTGCATGGGGAATCACAAACCTTAACACCAATATTCTTACTAAAGTATAATTACTCATCAACATGACTCACATATCACATCATCATATCTCAAAACTATTACTAAGAATCAAGTTTATTTTGTCCAATGATCTTCATGGCAGTTTTTATTATATCCTTCTTGGATATCTATCACTTTGGTACTAATTTTTATGTGTTGCTTTTGATAAGCTCATACAAATATAAGTGAAGATCATGAGAATAATATTTCTTTCTTTCTCTCAAATTAATTTAAGTGAAGCAAGAGAGAATTTCTTGAAAATTTTACTAACTCTCAAATAAATCTAAGTGAAGCAAGAGAGCATTTCTTCAAAAGTAACTAAGCACACCATGCTCAAAAAGATATAAGTGAAGCACTAGAGCAAATCCATAGCTCATCAAAATTTAAGTGAAGCATAGAGAGCAATTCTAACAAGTCATGGCATAATTTTAGCTCTCTCAAATTGGTGTGTCCAGAAAGGAATCAAGACTTAAAAAGAAAAACAAAACAATCAAAGACTCATATCATACAAGACACTCCAAGCAAAACTCATAGTATGTGACGAATAAAAATATAGCTTCGAGTAAAATACCGATGGTCGTTAGAAGAAAGAGGGGATGCCACTCGGGGCATCCCCAAGCTTAGTTGCTTGCTCTCTTTGGATAATAGCTTGGGATGCCAGGGCATCCCCAAGCTTAGGCTCTTCTTACTCCTCATTCCTTCATCCATCGTAAGATAACCCAAAACTTGAAAACTTCAATCACACAAAACTCAACAAAACCTTCGTGAGATCCGTTAGTATAAGAAAGCAAATCACTATTATAAGTACTGTAGCAAACCAATTCATATTTTAGTTTTTGCATTATATCTACTGTATTCCAACTTTTCTATGGCAAAAACTCATTAAAGAAAACCATAGAATCATCAAAACAAGCACACAACGCAAAGAAAACAGAATCTGTCAAAAACAGAACTGTCTTTAGCAATCTAGATATTTCGACTACTTTTGAAACTCCAAATATTCTGAAAAATTAGGACAACCTAAGGAATTTGTATATTAATCTTCTGCAAAAAGAATTGGCATAATATCACGCTCTGGTTAAAAATGAGAATTGTTTTTGTGAGCACGAAAGTTTCTGTTTTTTCAGCAAGATCAAACAACTATCACCCAAGAAGATCCTAAAGGCTTTACTTGGCACAAACACTAATTAAAACACAAAAAACACAATCATAACAGTAGCATAATTGTGCAAACACTCAATAACAGAAAGCAAAAAGCAAAAATAAATTTTATTCATTGGTTTGCCTCCCAACAAGCGCCATCGTTTTACGCCCTTAGCTAGGCATAATGCAAGGACCTAAATTTTGTCATCCTTGTCCAACTCTTCAATAAAACACTTAGAATTCTTCAAAGATTTGGCATAAAGATTTTCAATTAGAATACTCCTAGGGAAAAATTTAAAGAATTCATTCTTGCCAAAAGGATCTCTTATCACTTCAACAAAATCCGAGTGAATACTAATCATCTTAAGATCTTCTTTATTACTGTTACTAGAAGTTGCACCCTTGTTCTTGGTAACTTGAGTAACTTTGCCAATATTTACGAGAGTTTTTTCAATAGTTTCAGCGGAAGCAAAGGCCGTGCTTAGATTACTAAAGATTTCTTATAGTTTATCAATCCGAGACGGGCTTTCTTCTATTCTTTCTTGGATTACGGCCCCCTTTTCTTTTAACAACTTTAAAACTTCTCCCGCTTTTGACCCAATCTTGGTGGCAAAATTATGCATCTTTTTATCCATATTTTCAATATGATCTTCGGTAAGCATTTTCTTTTCAATAGTATCTAATCTTTCCATAACATGCTCAAGAGTCAAAGTTGTTTCATTACTCATAAGAGTTGGTGAGCCCACTAAATTTCCCATAGCATTCAAAGCATCAAGAGAGGGACACATCAAGAAATTTCCACCGGTAATCATATCAAGGACGAATCTATACCAAGTGGTGATGCCCACATAAAAACAACGAAGAAGAACAACGGTAGATTGCTTACGGGTAGATCTATTATGAGCATTGCAAATTCTATACCAAGCATCTTTTAAATTTTCTCCTCCCCTTTGTTTAAAGTTGAGAACCTCGTTCTTAGGAGTGCAAGCAATAGAGGAGGAACTATCCATGACAATAAAGGCAAACAAGATTGCACACAAAAACAGATCTGACGAGAAAACGGCGAACGAAAAAGAGGGCGAATAAAACGACAAATTTTTGTGAACTGGGGGAGAGGAAAACGAGAGGCAAATGGAAAATAATGTAAATTGCGAGGAGATGAGATTTGTGATTAGGAACCTGGTATATGTTGAAGATCCTCCCCGGCAACGGTGCCAGAAATTCCTTTTGATGCGGCTCGAAGCTACGTCGGTATTTCCCCAAAGAGAAAGGGATGATGCACACGACAGCGGTAGGTATTTCCCTCAGTGATGAAACCAAGGTTATCAAACCAGTAGGAGAATAAACAACACTTGCACACAAATAACAAATACTCGCAACCCTGCGTGTAAAAGGGGTTGTCAATCCCTTTCGGGTAACGGCACCCAAGATAGGCGAACAGACGTGAATAAATTGTAGTAGATTGATAGATCGAACGCCAAATAAAATAAATTGTAGCAAGGTATTTTTGTATTTTTGGTTCAATAGATCTGAAAATAAAAGAAAAAGAAAATAGATCGCAAAGGCAAATAATATGAGAAAGAGACCCGGGGGCCGTAGATTTCACTAGTGGCTTCTCTCGAGAAAAATAGCAAACGTTGGGTAAACAAATTACTGTTGGGCAATTGATAGAACTTCAAATAATCATGACGATATCCAGGCAATGATCATTATATAGGCATCACGTCCAAGATTTGTAGACCGACTCCTGCCTGCATCTACTAATATTACTCCACACATCGACCGCTATCCAGCATGCATCTAGTGTATTAAGTTCATGGAGAAACGGAGTAATGCAATAAGAACAATGACATGATGTAGACAAGATCTATTTATGTAGAAATAGACCCCATCGTTTTATCCTGAGTAGCAACGATACATACGTGCTGGTTCCCTTCTGTCACTGGGATCAAGCACCGTAAGATCGAACCCACTACAAAGCACCTCTTCCCATTGCAAGATAAATAGATCAAGTTGGCTAAACAAAACCCAAATATCGGAGAAGAAATACAAGGCTATAAGCAATCATGCATATAAGAGATCAAAAAACTCAAATAACTTTCATGGATATAAATAGATAGATCTGATCATAAACTCAAAGTTCATCCGATCCCAACAAACACACCGCAAAAAGAGTTACATCATATGGATCTCCAAGAGACCATTGTATTGAGAATCAAACAAGAGAGACGAAGCCATCTAGCTACTAACTACAGACCCGAAGGTCTAAAAAAACTACTCACGCATCATCGGAGAGGCACCAATGGAAGTGGTGAACCCCTCCGTGATGGTGTCTAGATTGGATCTAGTGGTTCTGGACTCTGCGGCGACTGGAATTGATTTTCGTCGGCTCCCCTAGGGTTTCTGGAATATTGGGGTATTTTAGAGCAAAGAGGCGGTCCGGGGGCACCCGAGGTGGGCACAACCCACCAGGGCGCGCCTGGGCCTCCTGGAGGGTCCTGGTGGGTTGCGCTCCCCTCGGAGCACCCCCCCAGGTGCTTCTTCGGCCCACTGGATGTCTTCTGGTTCAAAAAATTCCAAAAAGTTTCGCTGCGTTTGGACTCCGTTTGGTATTGATTTCCTGCGATGTAAAAAACATGCAGAAAACAGCAACTGGCACTATGTCAATAGGTTAGTACCAAAAAATGATATAATATGACTATAAAATGATTATAAAACATCCAAGATTGATAATATAACAGCATGGAACAACAAAAAATTGTAGAAACGTTGGAGACGTATCATCCGTCTGCGATGCTATACTATCGGGCCGTGATCACTCGGGATGTGATCACGGGTATGTACATACATACTATACTTATACATGTGGTGACTAAAGTCGGGTCGGCTCATAGAGTACCCGCAAGTGATTCCGATGTGGGGGCTGAAGGGGCAGGTGGTTCCATCCAGGTAGTGGTGGGCCTGGGTTCTCGACGGCCCCCAACTGTTACTTTGTGGTGGAGCGACAGGGCAGGTTGTGACCACCTAGGAGACAGGTGGGTCTGTTCCCTGGTCGGCATCCGTGAATACTTCAAATAACACGCTTAACGAGATCTGGATATTTGATCTGAGTCTGGCCACTGGCCTATATGCACTAACCAACTAAGCGGGAATAGTTATGGGCACTCGACGTCGTGGTATCAGCCGAAGCCTTTTTTACGTTAGTGACTGAGCGGCGCGCGCCGGATTGGAACGCGTAACGCAACTTCCTTTGTAATGGAGGTTGCTAGGTCTGCTCACCGGCCGCGTTCGCAACGTGTAGGTGTGCAACGAGCGATGGGCCCAGACCCCTGCGTGCTTAGGATTTAGACCGGCGTGCTGACCTCTCTGTTGTACCTAGGTAGGGCTGTGACATGTTGATCTTCCGAGGCCGGGCATGACCCAGGAAATGTGTCCGGCCAGAGGGATCGAGCGTGTTTGGTAATGTGGCGCACCCCTGCAGGGAAGTTTATCTATTCGAATAGCTGTGTCCCTTGGTAAAAGGACGACCCGGAGTTGTATTCCGACCTTATGATAACTAGAACCGGATACTTAATAAAACACACCCTTTCAAGTGCCAGATACAACCCGGTGATCGCTCTCTCACAGGGCGATGAGGAGAGGATCGCCGGGTAGGATTATGCTATATGTTGTTATTTGGTGAACTTACTAGCTACTCTCTTCTACATGCTTTAAGATGGAGGCTGCCCGAAGCGTAGTCTTCAATAGGACTAGCTATCGCCCTCTTATTCTGGCATTATGCAGTTCAGTCCACATATACTATCCATTTCATTGATACCGATGCATATTTAGTGTAGATCCTTGCTTGCGAGTACTGAGGATGAGTACTCATGGTTGCTTTGCTACTTCTTTTCCCCCCTTTCTCAGTTATTGCGATCATATGATGGAGTCCAGGAGCCAGAGGATCCCGAGGATGATTCTACGTGGAGTTCGGCTTCGAGGAGTAGCTCGGAGGTCCCAGGCAGGAGCCCTCGCCTTTTCGATCGTTGCTAATTTTGTGCTAGCCATCTTATGACACCTTGTTTAACTTATGTCTATACTCAAATATTGTTGCTTTCGCTGACTCTTGTGTATTCGAGCCCTCGAGGCCCCTGGCTTGTAATATAAAGCTTGTATTATTTTATTTGTGTCTAGAGTTGTGCTGTGATATCTTCCCTTGAGTCCTTGATCTTGATCGTACACATTTGCGTGTATGATTAGTGTACGATTAAATCGAGGGCGTCACAGGTAACAACTTGGTACCAGATTCAAGCCAGGGCACAAAACCCACCGGAACTGCGCCTAATGCGTAACGTGGAGCGCTGCTGCTTGAATTTGGTCGTGAAAATAGCAAAGCCGACAGGTGGGTCCTACCTGTCGGGATGACGTGGCAAAGACCAAGCACCAAAAAACTTTGATCAGCTGAGGTGATAGATGAGATGCGGGCCCCGTGTATCATTGACTACATGGTCCTCTTCGACCCATCTCTATTTCTACGGAGCATTGCATCGAGCAGCCGAGCCCGCGCGAACTGAGAGGTCCATGGCTATGGCGGCCGAACCCTTGCTCAAGCTAGGCGCAACCTAGCTCGACGTCTAGATCCTTCTCTCCCTTTTCTCATCGTTTGAAGCTCGCTCCCATCCTCAAGCCCCCTCCCGTTGTCGTCTGAGAGCTAGTTGTCGATGTTGCAACGCACCAACGTGGCCACTGTCGTAGTTTCGCTGAGACAGAGTGCCCAGAGCTTTGCCTCCTCACGCTGGTCATCCTCGACGACGAACAAGAGCCGAGACGCTGCAGAACGATCGAATCAACCGCGTCTTCAACCTCGGAGCTGCGGCCGTCGCCGTCGAATTCACCACCTTCACACCACCCCTGACCTCGCTAGCCTGCTCATCTGAATCGCCATGAGCCCCTCTCCCTTTACCCCTTTCTCTTGTTGTTTATTTCGTCCCATAACTAATTCCTCTGCCATGCCCGAGAGCTCTCGCCGACGTGCCTCTTCGCTGCGTCGTTTGAGAACAAACTGATCGCGCATGAGCATCGTACTAAGATCCTGGAGCTCCCAAGGGGGCATCTAGCTGCTTAGCTCACTCGCTTGCAAGCTGTAACTTGGCGCTCATGCAAGCCTGAGCTCCGCCACCGCCCAGCTCGCCGTCGTCAACGCTACTGGCCGCCCTAGCACCTTATCGCTGCCGCGGCCGCCGCCGGCGGGCCCTTCCCGTGCCTCCTCCCTTTCCTCCCGAAGGCCATCTCCCGCCAACACGTGCTTGCCGCCGCATTGGACCAGCCGCCGCAGGGCTGAGTAAGAGAGGAGGAAGAAGAAGATAAAATGAGTAAGACGATGAGTGGCTGACTGGTGGGTCCCTCGTCCACCTCAACGGGTCAAACATTGACTTGGATAAGTCTTTGGCACATCGGCCCGACAGGAGGGCCCCACCTGTGGGTTTGGCTGTTTTCGCGACCAAATTCGAGCATCAGTGCTCCGCGTTATGCATTAGGCACAATTTCGGTGGTTTTTTGTGCCCTGGTTCAAATCTGTTACCAAGTTGTTACCCTAGCCCAAGTGTGATGGTTTTGGGTAAGTAACTCCATGATGTGTATCACGTTTTGGTAATGATGATGTAGAAAACGCAGACTGCTCAACAAGCGCAACAAGTAACCTGTGGACAGAGAAAAAAGCCGCCATTCATGTGCAATTGTGGGAAGGTCCTATCTGGTCTTGGTTACTTCTTTGAGACTTTGAGGGGTTCGTCTTGGTGACTTGGTCTTACAAAACGCAGACTGCTCAACAAGCGCAACAGCGTGTCGGTTGCTTTCTACTTATACACGCGTAACGACTAGTGAGAATGCATCGCTTCCAGAATTGTTCGACCTCATATGAATATTAAGCACCCACCTAATACGCTTTAGCCTGGCTTTAGACTACTAGCTATTGTTAATTAGCAGGTCTAGATCAGCAGCCGGTTGCCAGAAACTGCGTACGAAAATACCTTTGGTTCTCGTATGAGCATGCCATTTGAAGACATGATGATGTGCAGACCTACTATAATTTAGAAACAAATGTGAGGATTAGTTAAGACGCCCACTACAGGGCTGGCCAGCCGACCGATGGCAAGGGCTAGCCTACTTGATTCTCTGATGCTAAACACGGAGAGTTCGTTATGCTCGCAACCAAACATCTATGTAGTGGACAAAGTCTACAATAGTTATCTTTCTTTTTTTGAAACCTGAACCGTAGAATAGTTATCTATTTATATCCTCCAATGGGCTAACCTATGCCCGCACTGATTAGGCTCACCACCTAAACACCCACCCTAATATATGCACCACCGATTAGCTCCACTTAAACTTCTGTACTTAGCCACATGATGTCCAAAACTAGGAGTGCTGCAGGTTAACGTAGGACAGCATGTGTCATGGATGTTTCTTTAACTAAGCTGCTTCTTAATTTACCATTAGATTTACTTCTGTTTAATATTTTTTTAGCCAAATAGTTAGATTGGTATAAAACTTATATTTCTCATGTCAACATCTTAGACATGGCATTTCTTAGTTTTATTTTGTTGCTTCGTGTCATTCCCCGCGGTGCGCCATCTACAGCCACTAGTAGAAAACAGGGCATTGGTTCGGCCCTCGTAATGCCATTAATCCCGGTTCGCTCACGAACCGGGACCAAAGGAGGCAACTGTCCCGGTTCGTGAGCCCAGGGGGCCGGCCGGGCCACGTGGGCCACTGGTCCCGGTTCCACGCACGAACTGGGACCAATGCGCCTCGCCCCTGGCCCATGACCATTAGTCCCGGTTTGTGCCACAAACCGGGGCTAAAGGGTTGGTCCTCGTTGCGGTCAGAGTTTAGTCCCACCTTGCCAACCGAAGGGCGCTCACGCCGGTTTATAAGCCCGTCCCTCTCTGCCTTGTTGAGCTCCTCTCAAAATGAAAATAGATGCCCTTATACAGGGTATTTGACCTAAATTCAGAGTGAATTTCTCTGAAATTCATAGAAATTTATTATGAATTTAGGTTGAATTCTCTCTATTGGCGCATCTATGCTCATTTTTTTATGTTGGGGTTGGCGATCTTTACAGACTTTTTGTGTGTTGAATATGCACCATTCAAAATAAGTCTCTGCTTTGAATGGTTCATTTTGAACACACAAAAAGTCTGGAGTTCAAATAAGTTCAAGAAAATGAAATCCCTTTGTAACAGACGAGTTTTCGTCCGAAACCCTGATACTTCGAAAGAGATTGTCCATTTTATTCACGAAGTGCATCCACCTTTTGTCGGGACCCTCTCAACTTTTTAGCACATGATATGTGGGTGAAATGATGATACCATGCCAACTTTCAACCTTTTCAGAGTTCATTTGTAGGGTTTTTCAATTTCAAGTTCATTTGAAATGCTTTTCAACTTTAGGGTCTTATAGCTCAAAATAATTAGTAAATGCATGAAAAATAACAAATGAAGTCAGAAATGATTGAAAAATGATGATGTGGCTTTGAATGGTGCATTTTAAACACACAAAAAGTCAGGAGTTCAAATAAGTTTTAAAAAATGAAATCCCTTTGTAACAGACAAGTTTCCGTATGAAATCCTGATACTTTGAAAGAGATTGTCCGTTTTGTGCACGAAGTGCATCCAGTTTTTGCCGTAACCCTCTCAACTTTCTTGCACATGCTATGTGTATGAAATGATGATACCATGCCAACTTTCAACCTTTTCAGAGTTCATTTAAAATGCTTTTCAATTTTAGGGTCTTATAGCTCAAAATAATTAGTAAATGCATGAAAAATAACAAATGAAGTCAGAAAGGATTGAAAAATGATGATGTGCCTTTGAATGGTGCATTTTGAACACACAAAAAGTCAGGAGTTCAAATAAGTTTTAAAAAATGAAATCCCTTTGTAACAGACGAGTTTCCGTATGAAATCCTGATACTTTGAAAGAGATTGCCCGTTTTGTACACGAAGTGCATCCAGTTTTTGCCGTAACCCTCTCAACTTTCTTGCACATGCTATGTGGATGAAATGATGATACCATGCCAACTTTCAACCTTTTCAGAGTTCATTTGAAATGCTTTTCAATTTTAGGGTCTTATAGCTCAAAATAATTAGTAAATGCATGAAAAATAACAAATGAAGTCAGAAAGGACTGAAAAATGATGATGTGGCTTTGAATGGTGCATTTTGAACACACAAAAAGTCAGGAGTTCAAATAAGTTTTAAAAAATGAAATCCCTTTGTAACAGACGAGTTTCCGTATGAAATCCTGATACTTTGAAAGAGATTGTCCGTTTTGTACACGAAGTGCATTCAGTTTTTGCCGTAACCCTCTCAACTTTCTTGCACATGCTATGTGGATGAAATGATGATACCATGCCAACTTTCAACCTTTTCAGAGTTCATTTGAAATGCTTTTCAATTTTAGGGTCTTATAGCTCAAAATAATTATTAAATGCATGAAAAATAACAAATGAAGTCAGAAAGGATTGAAAAATGATGATGTGGCTTTGAATGGTGCATTTTGAACACACAAAAAGTCAGGAGTTCAAATAAGTTTTAAAAAATGAAATCCCTTTGTAACAGACGAGTTTCCGTATGAAATCCTGATACTTTGAAAGAGATTGTCCGTTTTGTACACGAAGTGCATCCAGTTTTTGCCGTAACCCTCTCAACTTTCTTGCACATGCTATGTGGATGAAATGATGATACCATGCCAACTTTCAACCTTTTCAGAGTTCATTTGAAATGCTTTTCAATTTTAGGGTCTTATAGCTCAAAATAATTAGTAAATGCATGAAAAATAACAAATGAAGTCAGAAAGGATTGAAAAATGATGATGTGGCTTTGAATGGTGCATTTTGAACACACAAAAAGTCAGGAGTTCAAATAAGTTTTAAAAAATGAAATCTCTTTGTAACAGACGAGTTTCCGTATGAAATCCTGATACTTTGAAAGAGATTGCCCGTTTTGTACACGAAATGCATCCAGTTTTTGTCGTAACCCTCTCAACTTTCTTGCACATGCTATGTGGATGAAATGATGATACCATGCCAACTTTCAACCTTTTAAGAGTTCATTTGGAATGCTTTTCAATTTTAGGGTCTTATAGCTCAAAATAATTAGTAAATGCATGAAAAATAACAAATGAAGTCAGAAAGGATTGAAAAATGATGATGTGGCTTTGAATGGTGCATTTTGAACACACAAAAAGTCAGGAGTTCAAATACGTTTAAAAAAATGAAATCCCTTTGTAACAGACGAGTTTCCGTATGAAATCCTGATACTTTGAAAGAGATTGTCCGTTTTGTACACAAAGTGCATCTAGTTTTTGCCGTAACCCTCTCAACTTTCTTGCACATGCTATGTGGATGAAATGATGATACCATGCCAACTTTCAACCTTTTCAGAGTTCATTTAAAATGCTTTTCAATTTTAGGGTCTTATAGCTCAAAATAATTAGTAAATGCATGAAAAATGGTGCATGAAAATAACAAATAAAATAAATAAGTAATTAGAAACAAAATAATATAAACTTTATTAAAATATATAAGTAGAAACAACATAAATAAACTTTAATAAAATTTATGAAACTAAAATTAACAAAGTATTTTCTGTTCAAAACATTATAAGAAACCTCTAGTATTATTGAAACTAAAATCATATAAAATTGATGCAACTAAAATTATCAAAGTATTTTCTGTTCAAAATCATTAAAAGCAAAAAGAAATTTTCATAAAGAACTTTTTTTGATCGAAACTTTAATAGCAAAAAGAATTATCATAAAGTAAAATAAATAAGTAATTAGAAACAAAATAAAATAAAATAAATTATTTTGTTGTAAGTAGAAACAAAAAAATAATTAAAGCAAAAAAGAAAACAAAAAACAGGCAAAAAATAAAAAATATGCCACCTACTGGGCCACCACGGCCTGAAATACGACTAGAAACCCATCGATGGGCCAGGATTCAGGCCCGCAGAAGGCCCAGTAAGCCCATCAGGCATAGCAGTGACAATTAGGCCCGTAAGCCTGCAATGGAGAGGAGCTCGAGAGGGGTGCGGCAGTGGGGCTTATAAACCACTGCGCGCCCCTCTCAACTAGCGAGGTGGGACTAAACTTTCGACGCGGGCGCAGCAGCACAAGGCCTTTGGTCCCGGTTGGTGGCACCAACCGAGACTAAAGGGGTGCATTGGTACCGGTTCGTGGCGCCAACCGGTACCAATGCCACCCCTTTAGTCCCGGTTGGTGCCACCAACCGGGACCTAAGGCCGCCGCTTCCCGCCCTTTGGGCTGCTGAAAGAGGCCGTTGGTCCCGGTTGGTGCGACGAACCGGGACCAAAGCCTTTTCTATATAAGAAACACTTGGCGAAAATTCAGAATTTCATCGCCAGTTGCCCCCGATGACGCCGACCACCTCGACGCCACAAGGCTGCCCCGCCGCCATCGCCGTCGCCCGTGCCCCCGAGCCCACGCCGAAGCCGTCCGCCGCCCCCGAGCCCACGCCGACGCCATCCGCCACCCACGCCGTCGCCCTCTGCCGCCCCCGAGCACGCCCGCCCGCGCCCCTGCGCCACGACCCGCCCTCACCGTCGCCGTCATCGCCGGCCACGCCCCTGCTGTAACGCCCGGGTAACTAAGCTACAGTAATCCCACGCTAATGATGCCACGTCACCATGGTTACTGTTGCTAATCTACTGTGAGGTCAAACCCTTTCAAAATTCAAATTCAAATTAAAGTCAACAATAAAAGTTTTTCAAAATTTAAAAAAAAATGTTCGGGAGGTGCCATATTTTGCATAAGTAAATATGGTGTAATAAACACATTTTTATAAAATGCCTAGATAATTTAAAATGATTTAAAATAGAAAAGAAAATAAATAAAAGAAAGAAAAGGTGAAAACAAAACAAAAGAAAAGAAAAACAAAGAAAAGCCCCCCCCCACAGGGCTACGGCCCAGCCAGCAGCCCAACCGGGCCACCAGGCCAGCCCACCCACTCCCTTAACCCCCCTGGACCCCGACCCACCCCCACCGACACCCCACTCCTCCCCCAAAATATCTCCCCCTCTCCCTCCCCCCCCCCCCCCCCGATTGGATCGGGATCAAGGGAGGAGACCGCCGCTCGCCGCCCGAACACCACGCTGGCGCCCCCCGCCTGGACCCTTCCGGCCTGCATCCTCCTCCCCATCGGTCTGCCTCCTCCATCGCCGGTCGTCTCCGTCTCCACCTCGCGCCCCACTGTCGTTGCCCTACGAATCACCGTGAGCCCGCGACCCCTCTCTCTCGCTTGCGCGCTCGCGCCGCCTGTCGCCGCGCGCCGACCACGTCGTCTGCCGCGCCCCGTCTCTCCCGCTCACCACGCCGCGCCACCCACCGCACGCGCCCACCGTGCGCAGCCACCGCGCATGCTCACCGCAACCGCGCGCCCCGCCTCAGCATCGCCTGCATCTCGCCCACGGCCGTTCTGCTCCGCCCGCACCACCGCGGTCCCTCCCGCTCGCGCCGCGCGCCTACCCCCCTGCAGACCCCGCCGACCACCGCGCCGCCCTGCTTCCTCTGCTGCGCCGCCACTGGCCCTCCTAGTCAGCGCCCGCTCGCCCCCGTCCGGCTCACCGCACCCCTGCACCCGCATCGCCACCACACCGCGCTGCCCCGCTCACGCGACGCTGAGCTCGCCTCGGCTCCGACCGTGCTCCCGCTCGGCCCCTGGCCTCGCCCGCAGCCCCCTCCCCGTGCGCCGCTCCCGCGCCCGCAGTCGCGCAGCTCTGCCGCAGCCACCTCCGCCGGCGGCCATGGCCTCGCCCCGTTGTGCACCCGTTGCCCAGCACCCGCTCGGGTTCGCTCCAGGCGCCGATGCCCGCTAACGCCCGCACGCCCGCTAAGGCCCTTGGCCTATGGCAGGAGGGCCCCACCCCCTCAGAACGTATATAAAAAAGGAATTTAAAAAATAAAATAAAACAAATAATAAAAATAAATTTAATTAATTCATTAATTAAGTTAATTAATCTTGTTTAACTTAATCTAATTAATTAGTTAATTTAATTAAACAGTAATTAATTACCTAAACCCTAATTAAACTAAGTAGTGTATGACATGCGGGACCCACACATAGTTGACCCAGTCAACTGCACAGTTGACTGCTGACGTCAGCATGATGTCATGCTGACGTCATCTTTTACTATTCTGGATAATGTTGACTTAAAATGATTAAATAAATCCTAAAATGATTAAATCTTTAGAAAATCATATAAAATAATCCGTATCTCGGATGAAAATACTTTCTACATGAAAGTTGCTCAGAACGACGAGACGAATCCGGATACGCAGCCCGTTCGTCCGCCACACATCCCTAACATATCGAACTCGCAACTTTCCCCCTCCGTTTCATCTGTCCGAAAATGTGAAACATCGGGAATACTTTCCCGGATGTCCCCCCCCCCCTTCGCTGGTACCACCTACTGCCGCGTTAGGGCACACCTAGCACCGCTCATTGTCATGCCACGCATCGTCATGCTTATGTTTGCATTGTATTTACTGTTTCTTCCCCCCTTCTCTCCGGTAGACTACGAGACCGAAGCTGCTGCTGCCCAGTTCGACTACGGAGTTGACGACCCCTCCTACTTGCCAGAGCAACCAGGCAAGCCCCCCTGATCACCAGATATCGCCTATTCTTCTCTATACTGCTTGCATTAGAGTAGTGTAGCATGTTACTGCTTTCCGTTAACCCTATCCTGATGCATAGCCTGTCCTTGCTACTACTGTTGTTACCTTTACCTGCAATCCTACATGCTTAGTATAGGATGCTAGTTTTCCATCAGTGGCCCTACATTCTTGTCCGTCTGCTGTGCTATACTATCGGGCCGTGATCACTTGGGCGGTGATCACGGGTATATACTTATATACTCTATACATGACACCTGTGGTGACTAAAGTCGGGTCGGCTCGTAGGAGTACCCGCAAGTGGATCGTTGTGGCGGAGCGAAAGGGCAGGTTGAGACCGCCTAGGTGAGAGGTGGGCCTGGCCCTGGACGGCGTCCGCGGTTACTTCAAAATAACATGCTTAACGAGTTCTTGGTATTTGATCTGAGTCTGGCCATTTGGTCTATACGCACTAACCAGCTACGCGGAAACAGTTATGGGCACTCGACGTCGTGGTATCAACCGAAGCTCTTCTTGACGTCAGCGACGGAGCGGCGCGCGCCTAATTGGACTGGAACGCCTGCTAGGCTAGGTCTGCTTTCGGGCGCCCTTGCAACGTGCAGGTGTGCAATGGGCGATGGGCCCAGACCCCTACGCGCATAGGATTTAGACCGGCGTGCTGACCTCTCTGTTGTGCCTAGGTGGGGCTGCGACGTGTTGATCTTACGAGGCCGGGCATGACCCAGAAAAGTGTGTCCGGCCAAATGGGATCGAGCAAGTTGGGTTATGTGGTGCACCCCTGCAGGGAAGTTTATCTATTCGAATAGCCGTGTCCCTCGGTAAAAGGACGACCCGGAGTTGTACCTTGACCTTATGACAACTAGAACCGGATACTTAATAAAATACACCTTCCAAGTGCCAGATACAACCCGGTGATCGCTCTCTAACAGGGCGACGAGGAGGGGATCGCCGGGTAGGATTATGCGATGCTACTTGGAGGACTTCAATCTACTCTCTTCTACATGCTGCAAGATGGAGGCTGCCAGAAGCATAGTCTTCGACAGGACTAGCTATCCCCCTCTTATTCTGGCATTCTGTAGTTCAGTCCACTGTTATGGCCCTTTACACATATACCCATGCATATGTAGTGTAGCTCCTTGCTTGCGAGTACTTTGGATGAGTACTCACGGTTGCCTCTCTCCCTCTTTTCCCCCTTTCCTTTCTACCTGGTTGTCGCAACCAGATGCTGGAGTCCAGGAGCCAGACGCCACCGTCGACGACGACTCCTACGACACTGGAGGTGCCTACTACTACGTGCAGCCCGCTGACGACGACCAGGAGTAGTTAGGAGGATCCCAGCAGGAGGCCTGCGCCTCTTTCGATCTGTATCCTAGTTTGTGCTACCTTCTTAAGGCAAACTTGTTTAACTTATGTCTATACTCAGATATTGTTGCTTCCGCTGACTCGTCTATGATCGAGCACTTGTATTCGAGCCCTCGAGGCCCCTGGCTTGTATTATGATGCTTGTATGACTTATTTATGTTGTAGAGTTGTGTTGTGATATCTTCCCGTGAGTCCCTGATCTTGATCGTACACATTTGCGTGCATGATTAGTGTACGATTGAATCGGGGGCGTCACACCTGCCCCGGCCCCCACCGTGGCCGTCGCCGATGCCCTCGCCGCCCCCGCCGCCGCCCTCGCCGGCCGCCCCCGATGTGAGCCGCCGCCGCCACGGCTCTGTTCAGTGCTTTTTTTAAATATAATGTGTATTATTTTTTTGTTCATTGCATTTTTTTTCATATATATATATAATGTATATATGTATGTGGTAGCTATGTGATGAATGGATGTGGCTATGTATGTATGAATATAATGTTCATAGCATTTTTTGTTTATATATGTTATTTTCATATATGTATTAATTTTTTATTTAGGTTGTTAGTAGATATCGATTTTAGGTTAGTGTAGAGGAAAAAGTAAAATTAGTAAGTACTACTTGATTTTAGAAGTAGTTTATTTTTAGTAAGTACTACTTTATTTTATTTATAGTAAGTGCTTAGTAGTTGAACTAGTTTATTTAATAAAACTACTTTATTTTACTATATGTTGAAGTAGTTTGTTTTTAGTAAGTACTATTTTATTTTATTTATAGTAAGTGTTTAGTAGCTAGTTGAACCAGTTGATTTAATAAAACTACTTTATTTTTACTATATATAGAAGTAGTTTATTTTTAACAAGAAAATTAATAGAACTAGTTTATTTTTTTAGTTAAAGCAATTATTCCCGCATCGACGTCGACGATGCCAATCCCGCATCCTCGTCGTCGACTCGGCGGAGGAGGCCGGTTTGATCAGAGGGGCCATGTCCGGGACTGGGCTCCGCCGGGCTGGTTTTGGGAGGTGCTACCTTCCGGGGGGCGTAGGTTGGTGAGGAGCCAGGCCGTCGTTGACCCGATCCTTGTTTGGTGGCGGTCGCGTGGGCCAGTGACGGTGCCAAGGCTTCCGGACACCGCGGAGGTGGTACGTCACCGTGTCAGCACTTTGGTGTAATGAGAGGACGAAGAATCCCGACTGTTGTCGTGGGGGTCGCTTCTCCTTCATTCCCGTGTGCTAGACATTTTGGTGTAATGCACTCGGGGATGAAAGGAGGAACGACCATCACCAACGGTCGAATGTATACACCACGTGAGCTGAGAGTTTTCAAGAAAAGACTCCACAAACCGATAGTCAACCCGTGATGAATAATAATGATCTAACTTAGGTTTTTTAGTACATATATTTAATTGTAGACGTTTAATATTTGAATTATGAACATAGGAAATGTCGTACTCGGACGACGAAAGTCTCCCGGGGGAGTGCGACTGGTGCCACGACGACCGAGGTCTGTGCGACAGGCCTCACCTGGACGAAGATCGGCGCTTCAGTATTAAGCTGGAGGAGACCTTCGATGTTGAAACGGTACACAACGACGACAAGTGTTATTTTTTCGTAATTAAGCACGACTTCAACTATTTCAACGTGCATTTTTCATCTTTTACAATTCGACTAGCTTATCCCATGCCATGCAAGACGCTACGTCTTGGAGAGGATGGGTTTTGAAACCATGAAAGTATGGAAACAAAGAAAATTCACCTAAGGACCCATCATGATATAGATTTTGAAATAAATCTGTATAATTCTGAGAGCGTAACCCATTTTGGTTGCAAAAATTGGGAAGCATTTTGCAAGATGTATGGTTTTGATGAGGGTATGCTTGTCACCATGGATCTTGGTGATCCTGACATCGAGTAAGACAATATGGACATTTGGGTCCTTGTTGATACGCCTCCAATTCTACCGCTATGTGAGTTTCTCAAACATAGTTATTAGCTAATTTATATTGTTCATTTCAAAATAGTTGACAGCTTATTTTCATTGACAGCTTATTTTGATTGTTCAAACAATGTGCGGAACATGGTAGACAGAACCTACTACACCGATGGCTCTGAGTTAACTTATAAGGAGAAAACTCATCTGGTCGGATTTTGTACTGATATTGAGAATTACAATATCTACAATCAAACTCCTCATCATTATGGTCCTCCATACGTGCCACTAGTGCACGTGTTGAACTACGGTAACTACTATGGAGATACCCTGGTAAGATTTCTTACTATTACGACATCCGTGCATATTTTGCATAGTTCTAAAACTAGTGCATTATCATTGCTAACTATGAAGTTATTACTATGTTTCTCAACAGATAATCCCAGAGGATTGTGTGCCTCATTTGATGTATCAGAATGGTAGCCTTGATGTTTTGAACATACAACCAGGTCATCCTACGAATCTCAACTGTCCATACCGGATTTCTAAAAGAAGTGGAGACATGAAAATCAAAGAATGGAAAAAATGTATGGACAGTCGCAAGGAGGTTCTTGGAAGCAAAAGGAAGCGAAGGGAAAAAATTGGAGATAGGATGATCTCCATTCTCCATAATGGAGAGTCGGGGTCTATATTATTTTATGCTATTTTACCTTAAAGAGGGTATTTAGGTCCTACCTAATACTGATGATCATGTGCTAAGAACAATTAAGTAGGGTTGGTTCGATGACTATGAGGATGATGATCGTATGACTTGTTATTAATAACGAGTAGAAGTTGTATGATGATGATTAGTAGGACTTGTTATTATGATGATGCATGATGCGGGCATGAAGAGTTATTATATATCAGTGGGTGAAATGAACATGGATTGGAATAAAGTGAAGGCAACAAGCATGTGGTGCATGTCGAAAGTAGTACTAATCCAAACTTGATAAAGTTAGGATTAATATTACTTTCGACATGCACCACATGTTGCCGTCACTTTAATCTAAGCCATGTTTAGGCATAGAAGTAGCGTTGGTAAATCAAGCACGGAAATAAGAGAGGACAGTTCTCTATGTTAGCTAGCTTACACACCCTAAATTACCCCCTAAACCCTCCCCCTTTCAAAAAAAAACAAAAACCCCAACCACTGAAATGCTGACGCGTGGATGTCTTTTGGTCCCGGTTGATGACACCAACCAGGACCAAAGGCCCTCCTGCCTGGGCTGGCCGCAGCGGCCACGTGGAGGCCCATCTGTCCCGGTTCGTGTAAGAACCGGGACTAAAGGGCTAGGGCATTAGTAACGACCCTTTAGTCCCGGTTCAACAACCGGGACAAAAGGCCCTTACCAACCGGGACAGATGACCATTTTTCTACTGGTGAGCGGTTAAGGAGTTGCAGATTGTTTTCTAGCTAATCAATTACTCCACAATGGTCTTTTCTACCGAGCTACAGAAATTGCATTGGTACATGGTAATATATTTTTGGTCATATGCTATGTTATCATCTACCTCTAATTACACAACATCTGAGTTGTGAAGAAGCATGACAAGACTTGAAGTATATCAAAAGTTTACAAATAATCTAGCTATTTGAGTGCTTAAATAGTAGGCACATCTTCCAAATCTGTCCACCTTATTTTCCAATATAGTCATCGTGCAAAGATATAAAGGCTCGACTCATGATTGAAGGACGGCGTGGCAAAGCGCGCGTCATCCTCTAGTACCCTCCAATGAGGCTCCTCTAGTACCCTCCAATGAGGCTAATCTATGCCTGCACTGATTAGTTTCATCTAAACACACATCCTAATATATACACCACCGATTAGTTCCACTAAAACTTATGTACTTAGCCACATGATGTCCAAAACTAGGAGTGCTGCAGGTTAACGTAGGACAACATGTGTCATGGGCGTTTGTCATGGGCGTTTCTTTAATAATCGGATATATATATATGCTATAAAAGTGTTCCGATTTGGCTGCTCTTGTCAGTGGGTAATGGTCGTCTCGTCGTAAGCGTGTTCCCTTTGCAGATTTTTGGGAGGCCGTAGAGACCAAGGGCCCCCTGCAAAGTGGTATGGAAGAACCCCTGCTCATGATTAGAGCCTTGGGAGGTAGTATGACCCAGCAAAGATATTGTCGTGATACAAAAATGCTGGACGGCAGCATAAAGGGAACACCGTTCTTATAAAATGCGACTCCATGATGTGGGACCCTTGCCATATTAAATTGTTTGATGGCTACGAGGTACCTAACCAAATTAAATTCCCTAGGACGCTATGAGGTGAAACGGCTCATGGGCGCACAGTTCATCGCTTCTCCTGTCCCATCACAAGTCAAACAGTGAGCCAGGTTGTGGAGTTTGAAGCTAAAGTTCATGTGCGCTGTGTTTGAAGCTAAAGTTCAGTGTGTCGAACAGTTTCTCATACGTTAGAGCAACTCTAGCGGTGGCAGCCTTCATAATATACATGCTTTATACTCCCTTCGTTTTTAAATATTTGTCTTTTTAATGATTTCAAATAGACTACCACATACGAATGTATATAGACATATTTTAGAGTGTAGATTCACTCATTTTGCTTTGTATGTAGTCACTTGTTGAAATTTCTAGAAAGACAAATATTTAGGAACAAGGGGAGTAATATTTTGAAGACTGCGAAGGTTGTACAAACACAAAGTTGTCATAATGTCGAGAAGGGATTTCCTGTGCCGTTTTGAGGACTGGACTGCACTCCACATTCTCACCACGTGTCCTTCACAATGGGGTGCCCACCTCCCCCCCCCCCCCCCCCCCACCCCGCGATCTTGTATTGTAGACGATTGCAGCAAGGCGACCCTCCGTCACCGTTGCTCTTTGTCCTCGTCATCGACCCTCGGAAGCAGACCGTCGATGTGGCTATGGAGCAATACCTTCTACACAATATTGGTGGGCGAGAGACCACTTTCTGCACCTCGCTGCACGTGGGCGACATCACGATCTTTGTTGCTCCTATCAAGCAAGACATCCAAAATTTGGCGATCATCCCGAGTTCCTTTGGCGAGGTCACTGGGCTTTCCACCAACTTCCAAAAGAGCTTTGTTGTTGCTATTCGATGTGGACACCTCAACGTCGATGACATCCTTCAAAATTGGCCGGCCACACGAACATCTTTTCCAATCACATACCTTGGCCTACCTCTCTTTGTGTGGCGACTAAGGAGACTGAATTTCCAACCGCTCGAAGAAGATCGCGGCCAAGCTCCCACCTTGGCAGGGGAGAAACATCGCCACGATTGGCTGAACCGCTCTGGGAAATTTACCACACCACCCCTCTTGTCATCCCAAGTTCTCAATAGTGTCAAAAAAGGTGGAAAGGACCTTCCTGTTGGGGAACGCGGTAATTTCAAAAAAATTCCTACGCACACGCAAGATCTATCATGGTGATGCATAGCAACGAGAGGGGAGAGTGTTGTCCACGTACCCTCGTAGACCGAAAGCGGAAGCGTTATGACAACGCGGTTCATGTATTCGTACGTCTTCACGATCCGACCGATTCTAGCACCGAAAGTACGGCACCTCCGCGATCTGTACACGTTCGGCTCGGTGACGTCCCACGAACTCTCGATCCAGCTGAGTGTCGAGGGAGAGCTTCGTCAGCACGACGGCGTGATAACGGTGATGATGAACCTACCAGCGCAGGGCTTCGCCTAAGCACTGCAACGATATGACCGAGGTGGATTATGGTGGAGGGGGGCACCGCACACGGCTAAGAAAATGTATGTTGTTGTGTTCTGGGGTGCCCCCCTGCCCCCGTATATAAAGGAGCAAGGGGGAGGCCGGTCGACCTTAGGGCGCGGCAAGGAGGGGAGGAGTCCTCCTCCTAGTAGGAGTAGGACTCCCCCTTTCCTAGTCCTACTAGGAGGGGGAAGGGGGAAGGAAGGAGAGGGAGAGGGAGAGGGAAAGAGGGGCCGCGCCCCCCTCCCCTAGTCCAATTCGGACTCCCTTGGGGGGCGCCACCTCCTGGATGCTGCCCTCTCTCTCCCCTAAAGCCCACTAAGGGCCCAATAACTTCCGGGGGGTTCCGATAACCCTCCGGCACTCCAGTTTTATCCGAAACCTCCCGGAACACTTCAAGTGTTCGAATATAGCCATCCAATATATCAATCTTTATGTCACAACCATTTCGAGACTCCTCGTCATGTCCGTGATCATATCCGGGACTCCGAACTACCTTCGGTACATCAAAACACATAAACTCATAATACCGATCGTCACCGAACGTTAAGCGTGCGGACCCTACGGGTTTGAGAACTATGTAGACATGACCGAGACACATCTCCGGTCAATACCCAATAGCGGAACCTGGATGTTCATATTGGCTCCCACATATTGTACGAAGATCTTTATCGCTCAAACCGCATAACAACATACGTTGTTCCCTTTGTCATCGGTATGTTACTTGCCCGAGATTCGATCGTCAGTATCTCAATACCTAGTTCAATCTCGTTACCGGCAAGTCTCTTTACTCGTTCCGTAATGCATCATCCCGCAACTAACTCATTAGTCACATTGCTTGCAAGGCTTATAGTGATGTGCATTACCGAGAGGGCCCAGAGATACCTCTCCGACAATCGGAGTGACAAACCCTAATCTCAATCTATGCCAACTCAACAAACACCATCGGAGACACCTGTAGAGCACCTTTATAATCACCCAGTTACGTTGTGACGTTTGGTAGCACACAAAGTGTTCCTCTGGTATTCGGGAGTTGCATAATCTCATAGTCATAGGAACATGTATAAGTCATGAAGAAAGCAATAGCAACATACTAAACGATCAAGTGCTAATCTAACGGAATGGGTCAAGTAAATCACATCATTCTCTAATGATGTGATCCCGTTAATCAACTGACAACTCATGTCTATGGCTAGGAAACTTAACCATCTTTGATTCAACGAGCTAGTCAAGTAGAGGCATAGTGACACTCTGTTTGTCTATGTATGCACACATGTACTAAGTTTCCAGTTAATACAATTCTAGCATGGATAATAAACATTTATCATGATATAAGGAAATATAAATAACGACATTATTATTGCCTCTAGGGCATATTTCCTTCAGTCTCCCACTTGCACTAGAGTTAATAATCTAGATTACACAGTAATGATTCTAACACCCATGGAGTCTTGGTGCTGATCATGTTTTGCTCGTGAGGGAGGCTTAGTCAATGGGTCTGCAACATTCAGATCCGTATGTATCTTGCAAATCTCTATGTCTCCCTCCTTGACTTGATCGCGGATGGAATTGAAGCGTCTCTTGATGTGCTTGGTTCTCTTGTGAAATCTGGATTCCTTTGCCAAGGCAATTACACCAATATTGTCACAAAAGAATTTCATTGGACCCGATGCACTAGGTATGACACCTAGATCGGATATGAACTCCTTCATCCAGACTCCTTCATTTGCTGCTTCCGAAGCAGCTATGTACTCCGCTTCACACGTAGATCCCGCCACGTCACTTTGCTTAGAACTGCACCAACTGACAGCTCCACCGTTTAATATAAACACGTATCCGGTTTGTGACTTAGAGTCATCCGGATTAGTGTGAAAGCTTGCATCGACGTAACCATTTACGACGAGCTCTTTGTCACCTCCATAGACGAGAAACATATCCGCTGTCCAGTGATCCACTCCTGAATTCCTTTGGTAACTCCCTGCTAAACAAATAGCAAGGCACACATCAGGTCTGGTACACAGCATTGCATACATGATAGAACCTATGGCTGAAGCATAGGGAATGACTTTCATCTTCTCTCTATCTTCTGCAGTGGTCGGGCATTGAGTCTGACTCACCTTCACACCTTGTAACATAGGAAAGAACCCTTTCTTTGCTTGATCCATTTTGAACTTCTTCAAAACTTTATTAAGGTATGTGCTTTGTGAAAGTCCAATTAAGCGTCTTGATCTATCTCTATAGATCTTGATGCCCAATATATAAGCAGCTTCACCGAGGTCTTTCATTGAAAAACTCTTGTCTAAATATCCTTTTATGCTATCCAGAAATTCTATATCATTTCCAATCAACAATATGTCATCCACATATAATATTAGAAATGCTACAGAGCTCCCACTCACTTTCTTGTAAATACAGGCTTCTCCGAAAGTCTGTATAAAACCATATGCTTTGATCACACTATCAAAACGTTTATTCCAACTCCGAGATGCTTGCACCAGTCCATAAATGGATCGCTGGAGCTTGCACACTTTGTTAGCATCCTTTGGATTGATAAAACCTTCGGGTTGCATCATATACAACTCTTCTTTCAGAAATCCATTCAGGAATGTAGTCTTTACATCCATTTGCCAAATTTCATAATCATAAAATGCAGCAATTGCTAACATGATTCGAACGGACTTAAGCATCGCTATGGGTGAGAAGGTCTCATCGTAGTCAACTCCTTGAACTTGTCGAAAACCTTTTGCAACAAGTCGAGCTTTGTAGACAGTAACATTACCGCCAGCGTCAGTCTTCTTCTTGAAGATCCATTTATTCTCGATGGCTTGCCGATCATCGGGCAAGTCAACCAAAGTCCACACTTTGTTCTCATACATGGATCCCATCTCAGATTTCATGGCCTCAAGCCATTTCGTGGAATCTGGGCTCACCATTGCTTCCTCATAGTTCGTAGGTTCGTCATGGTCAAGTAACATGACTTCCAGAACCGGATTACCATACCACTCTGGTGCGGATCTTACTCTGTTTGACCTACGAGGTTCAGTAGTAACTTGATCTGAAGTTATATGATCATCATCATTAGCTTCCTCACTAATTGGTGTAGGAGTCACAGAAACTGATTTCTGTGATGAACTACTTTCCAATAAAGGAGTAGGTACAGTTACCTCATCAAGTTCTACTTTCCTTACACTCACTTCTTTTGAGAGAAACTCCTTCTCTAGAAAGGATCCATTCTTAGCAACAAATTTCTTGCCTTCGGTTCTGTGATAGAAGGTGTACCCAACAGTCTCCTTTGGGTATCCTATGAAGACACATTTCTCCGATTTGGGTTCGAGCTTATCAGGTTGAAGCTTTTTCACATAAGCATCGCAACCCCAAACTTTCAGAAATGACAACTTGGGTTTCTTGCCAAACCACAGTTCATAAGATGTCGTCTCAACGGATTTAGATGGTGCCCTATTTAACGTGAATGCAGCCGTCTCTAAAGCATAACCCCAAAATGATAGTGGTAAATCGGTAAGAGACATCATAGATCGCACCATATCTAGTAAAGTACGATTACGATGTTCGGACTCACCATTACGCTGTGGTGTTCCGGGTGGCGTGAGTTGCGAAACTATTCCGCATTGTTTCAAATGAAGACCAAACTCGTAACTCAAATATTCTCCTCAACGATCAGATCGTAGAAACTTTATTTTCTTGTTACGATGATTTTCCACTTCACTCTGAAATTCTTTGAACTTTTCAAATGTTTCAGACTTATGCTTCATCAAGAAGATATACCCATATTTGCTCAAATCATCTGTGAAGGTGAGAAAATAACGATACCCGCCGTGAGCCTCAACATTCATTGGACCACATACATCAGTATGTAAGATTTCCAACAAATCTGTTGCTCGCTCCATTGTTCCGGAGAACGGCGTTTTAGTCATCTTCCCCATGAGGCATGGTTCGCAAGTACCAAGTGATTCATAATCAAGTGATTCCAAAAGCCCATCAGAATGGAGTTTCTTCATGCGCTTTATACCAATATGACCCAAACGGCAGTGCCACAAATAAGTTGCAATATCATTATCAACTCTGCATCTTTTGGCTTCAATATTATGAATATGTGTGTCACTACTATCGAGATTCAACAAAAATAGACCACCCTTCAAGGGTGCATGACCAGAAAAGATATTACTCATATAAATAGAACAACCATTATTCTCTGATTTAAATGAATAACCGTCTCGCATCAAACAAGCTCCAGATATAATGTTCATGCTTAACACTGGCACCAAATAACAATCATTCAGGTCTAAAACTAATCCCGAAGGTAGATGTAGAGGTAGCGTGCCGACGGCGATCACATCGACTTTGGAACCATTTCCCACGCGCATCGTCACCTCGTCCTTAGCCAATCTTCGCTTAATCCGTAGTCCCTGTTTCGAGTTGCAAATATTAGCAACAGAACCAGTATCAAATACCCAGGCACTACTGCGAGCATTAGTAAGGTACACATCAATAACATGTATATCACATATACCTTTGTTCACCTTGGCATCCTTCTTATCCGCCAAATACTTGGGGTAGTTCCGCTTCCAGTGACCAGTCCCTTTGTAGTACAAGCACTCAGTCTCAGGCTTAGGTCCAGACTTGGGCTTCTTCACTTGAGCAACAACTTGCTTACCGTTCTTCTTGAAGTTCCCTTCTTCCCTTTACCCTTTTTCTTGAAACTGGTGGTCTTGTTGACCATCAACACTTGATGCTCCTTCTTGATTTCTACCTCCGCAGCCTTTAGCATTGCGAAGAGCTCGGAAATTGTCTTATCCATCCCTTGCATGTTATAGTTCATCACGAAGCTCTTGTAGCATGGTGGCAGTGATTGAAGAATTCTGTCAATGACACTATCATCAGGAAGATTAACTCCCAGTTGAATCAAGTGATTGTTATACCCAGACATTTTGAGTATATGCTCACTGACAGAACTATTCTCCTCCATCTTGCAGCTGTAGAACTTATTGGAGACTTCATATATCTCAATCCGGGCATTTGCTTGAAATATTAACTTCAACTCCTGGAACATCTCATATGCTCCATGACGTTCAAAACGTCGTTGAAGTCCCAGTTCTAAGCCGTAAAGCATGGCACACTGAACTATCGAGGAGTCATCAGCTTTGCTCTGCCAGGCGTTCATAACATCTGGCGTTGCTCCTGGAGTGGGTTTGGCACCTAGCGGTGCTTCCAGGACGTAATTCTTCTGTGCAGCAATGAGGATAATCCAAAAGTTACGGACCTAGTCCGTGTAGTTTCTACCATCATCTTTCAACTTAGCTTTCTCTAGGAACGCATTAACATTCAACAGAAAAACAGCACGGGCCATCTATCTACAACAACATAGACATGCAAAATACTATCAGGTACTAAGTTCATGATAAATTAAAGTTCAATTAATCAAAATTACTTAAGAACTCCCACTTAGATAGACATCCCTCTAATCATCTAAGTGATCACGTGATCCAAATCAACTAAACCATGTCCGATCATCACGTGAGATGGAGTAGTTTTCAATGGTGAACATCTCTATGTTGATCATATCTACTATATGATTCACGCTCGACCTTTCGGTCTCAGTGTTCCGAGGCCATATCTGCATATGCTAGGCTCGTCAAGTTTAACCCGAGTATTCTGCGTGTGCAAAACTGGCTTGCACCCGTTGTATGTGAACGTAGAGCTTATCACACCCGATCATCACGTGGTGTCTCGGCACGACGAACTTTCGCAACGGTGCATACTCAGGGAGAACACTTGTACCTTGAAATTTAGTGAGAGATCATCTTATAATGCTACCGTCGAACTAAGCAAAATAAGATGCATAAAGGATAAACATCACATGCAATCAATATAAGTGATATGATATGGCCATCATCATCTTGTGCCTTTGATCTCCATCTCCAAAGCACCGTCATGATTGCCATCGTCACCGGCTAGACACCTTGATCTCCATTGAAGCATCGTTGTCGTCTCGCGAACTATTGCTTCTATGACTATCGCTACCGCTTAGTGATAAAGTAAAGCAATTACATGGCGATTGCATTTCATACAATAAAGCGACAACCATATGGCTCCTGCCAGTTGCCGGTAAGTCCGTTACAAAACATGATCATCTCATACAATAAAATTTAGCATCATGTTTTGACCATATCACATCACAACATGCCCTGCAAAAACAAGTTAGACGTCCTCTACTTTGTTGTTGCAAGTTTTACGTGGCTGCTACGGGCTGAGCAAGAACCGTTCTTACCTACGCATCAAAACCACAACGATTTTTCGTCAAGTATGTGCTGTTTTAACCTTCAACAAGGACCGGGCGTAGCCACACTCGATTCAACTAAAGTTGGAGAAACTGACACCCGCCAGCCACCTGTGTGCGAAGCACGTCGGTAGAACCAGTCTCGCGTAAGCGTACGCATAATGTCGGTCCAGGCCGCTTCATCCAACAATACCGCCGAATCAAAGTATGAGATGCTTGTAAGCAGTATGACTATTATCGCCCACAACTCACTTGTGTTCTACTCGTGCATATAACATCTACGCATAGACCTGGCTCGGATGCCACTGTTGGGGAACGCGGTAATTTCAAAAAAATTCCTACGCACACGCAAGATCTATCATGGTGATGCATAGCAACGAGAGGGGAGAGTGTTGTCCACGTACCCTCGTAGACCGAAAGTGGAAGCGTTATGACAACGCAGTTGATGTAGTCGTACATCTTCACGATCCGACCGATCCTAGCACCAAAAGTACGGCACCTCCGCGATCTGCACACGTTCGGCTCGGTGACGTCCCACGAACCTCGATCCAGCTGAGTGTCGAGGGAGAGCTTCGTCAGCACGACGGCGTGATGACGGTGATGATGAAGCTACCGGCGCAGGGCTTCGCCTAAGCACTGCAACGATATGACCGAGGTGGATTATGGTGGAGGGGGACACCGCACACGGCTAAGACAATGTATGTTGTTGTGTTCTAGGGTGCCCCCTGCCCCCGTATATAAAGGAGCAAGGGGGGAGGCCGGCCCCCTAGGGCGCGCCAAGGAGGGGAGGAGTCCTCCTAGTAGGAGTAGGACTCCCCCTTTCCTAGTCCTACTAGGAGGGGGAAGGGGGAGGAAGGAGAGGGAGAGGGAGAGGGAAAGAGGGGCCGCGCCCCCTCCCCTAGTCCAATACGGACTCCCTTGGGGGGCGCCACCTCCTGGCTGCTGCCCTCTCTCTCCCCTAAAGCCCACTAAGGGCCCAATAACTTCCCGGGGGGGTTCCGATAACCCTCCGGCACTCCGGTTTTATCCGAAACCTCCCGGAACACTTCCGGTGTCCGAATATAGCCGTCCAATATATCAATCTTTATGTCTCGACCATTTCGGGAATCCTCGTCATGTCCGTGATCATATCCAGGACTCCGAACTACCTTCGGTACATCAAAACACATAAACTCATAATACCGATCGTCACCGAACGTTAAGCGTGCGGACCCTACGGGTTTGAGAACTATGTAGACATGACCGAGACACATCTCCGGTCAATACCCAATAGCGGAACCTGGATTTTCATATTGGCTCCCACATATTGTACGAAGATCTTTATCGGTCAAACAGCATAACAACATACGTTGTTCCCTTTGTCATCGGTATGTTACTTGCCCGAGATTCGATCGTCGGTATCTCAATACCTAGTTCAATCTCGTTACCGGGAAGTCTCTTTACTCGTTCCGTAATGCATCATCCCGCAACTAACTCATTAGTCACATTGCTTGCAAGGCTTATAGTGATGTGCATTACCAAGAGGGCCCAGAGATACCTCTCCGACAATCGGAGTGACAAATCCTAATCTCGATCTATGCCAACTCAACAAACACCATCGGAGACACCTGTAGAGCACCTTTATAATCACCCAGTTACGTTGTGACGTTTGGTAGCACACAAAGTGTTCCTCTGGTATTTGGGAGTTGCATAATCTCATAGTCATAGGAACATGTATAAGTCATGAAGAAAGCAATAGCAACATACTAAACGATCAAGTGCTAGCTAACAGAATGGGTCAAGTCAATCACATCATTCTCTAATGATGTGATCCCGTTAATCAAATGACAACTCATGTCTATGGCTAGGATACTTAACCATCTTTGATTCAACGAGCTAGTCAAGTAGAGGCATACTAGTGACACTCTATTTGTCTATGTATTCACACATGTACTAAGTTTCCGGTTAATACAATTCTAGCATGAATAATAAACATTTATCATGATATAAGGCAATATAAATAACAACTTTATTATTGCCTCTAGGGCATATTTCCTTCACTTCCTTTGGGTAGCATCTGATAAGACCACTGGTGCGAGACACAAGGTCAACTATGAAACGGTCTGCCACCCCGCTCACCTTGGGGGCCTTGGTGTGCTCAACTTAGAAAAAATCGCAATGGCACTGCAGTTACGTTGGCCTTGGCTCGAGTGGACTAATCCTAGCAAGCTTTGGGTGGGTGTGGGCAATCCTTGCGATGTCGTCGACATGAAGCTCTTATACGCATGCACTAGTATCACCATTGGAAATGGGGCCAAGGCGATTCACCATGGCTGAATGGTACAAGGCCGAAAGACATTGCCCCGCTCGTCCATGAAGCCTCCATGCGGAAGAAATGGACAGTTGGGAAGGCTCTTGCAGGCAATGCATGGATCCAACAGATCAAGTTAACCGACGATTTTACCATGGAGCATTTATTCGAGTATCTTGAGCTTTCGAAAATGATCTCGCACGTCCAGCTCAATAACAATGTGGAGGAGGCAATCTCCTGGAGGCTGGCGGACAGCTGTACCTACTAGGCAAAATCGGCCTACAAAGCCCAATTTCTCGGTGCCACACTTACTTCTATGAACAAGATCACGTGGAAGACTTGGGCTCCTCTCAAAGTCAAGTTTTTTTTTTTGCACGGTTAGCCATTCAGAATAGATGAACCTTTCACCGTCTGGCTAGGAGAGGTTGAGATAACCTTGAGCTATGCCTCCTTCAATAAATTTCTAGAAGCTACCCCATTAATTCTCGAAGCTAGTGAGGTTTCACACCTACGTCGGTTCCCAAAGCTAGCTTCTTTTCACACCTATCCATAGGGATAGGGATTGTCCCTGGTTATAAAACTCTATCTCCCCCATCCTTTAGAAAAATATTTTGTCAAACCATTCAGATACAAGCCTATGCAACAAGACTGCTAGAGACCCAAGAGTTCCTTACTACCTTTGCTCTCTGAGTTCATCTGGATTCGCGAGAAGGAGCCTCTGGTTCCCCCTAATTCGTGCTCTACGTTTCCGGTTGTTCTGTGTGGGTTAGTACCAGTTTGTGTTTCTGCGATTGTTCAGATAGCGGATTGAGTTTTGCAGCTCCCGTCAGCCATCCCCAACGTACGAGTCGCATCCAACCTTGGCAGGTACAAAACTAGTTATTCCGACTGCTTGCAGCTATTTACCTTGCTATACATACATTTCTTTTTTGCCTGTTGGCTATGTATTTTATATGAAATCCTGGAAATGTGGTAGTTTTATATATTTTTCTATTTTTTAGCATGAATTTTTTTATATTTATAATATGTTTTTTTTATGGAGAATACATGATCCATTTGAACATGATGGAAGTTTTATTATATATATCATGGTTATATGTTTTATGTTGTTTAGCTATTTTAATTCAAGTCAAAATCCTAGTGTTTAAGGCTTGGTGGTGCGTCACAGGGAAAACTTGGCTTCATGGTCCAGAATGGACACGATAATTGCTGCGGGCTGGTTTTAGTGAGAGATTGCGATGTATTTCTGAGCAAACGGGATTGTTCCTACCTCGTGTGGGACAATCGTCCGCTCGGGTTACTCCCATGGAGGAACGTCGTTCTATTTATAACGTCTGTTAAACAGATTACCTGTATATAAGACAGTGGCTCGTGGGCCGCTCGAGATCGACTCGTCGTTTGGCTCGATCCAAGGCCGACTCGAAAAGAAAAGAGTCGAATATGATCACCTTATGTAGCTCGACTGGTATAATATAATTATATAAAACAATCCTTATATTAGAAGGAAATAGGATAATTTATTCATATATTTTGTGTATGATTTTTCTCCATTTATCTAGTACTCCCTCCTGTTATTTTTACTCCGGATACAAGATTTGTGTCCAGTGAAACTTTGCAATTTTCGACCAAAATTATCTTAAAAATTGTCAACATCTGCAATAACAAATATATATATATAATATGAAATTTAATGGCATTGATTGGGTATTGTGAATGTTGATACTTTTTCCTATAAATTTGATCAAATTTGAGGTACTTTGACTTCGGACAAAATTTATATGCAAACTAAAAAGGACCGAAGGGAGTAGCAAACATGGAAACTTAGTTAAGCACGGAGAAAAAAAATTAGACCTCAATATAGTACATGGTCAGACATGTGTGAAATATCTTGTTGTTTGCTTTTTTTTTTACCCAAATTTGAGAGCAGGCGTACATTTGTTTTCTTCTTTTGCTAGTTCATGCATGATCTCTTGCGATTAAGCATGGAAAGAATAAGCCAAACTACCTTGAAAATTATATCATCGTTTTGATTGTAACGATATTTTATAATGGTTTCTTATCTTGTGGTGTGCCCTGTTTTGTTTGAAACATTGGCATGAATTATTTTTAAAAATCAAGTTATTTAACTCTAAACTAGCTCGAGATCGATTCGAGGTACAAGCCGAGCACGAGCCACTTCCTACAGGTTAAACTGTGAGCTTCGTTTAGTTTGAGCTTGCTTGAATTTTAATATAAGTTGAGCCCGGTCTAGCCCAATTGGCTGGAGCTCGACTCGTTTACAGCCTACCTGTACAGCAAAAACCGAAGCGTGGCACGACAAAGAGGCGGTTGGCCTCGCCTCACACCACGACCACAGTGCCTGCCTTTGGCTCATTTGCGTTGGGTTATTCTCGCCGTGCGTGAGGACCATGGATCAGATCGATCGGTCAACCTCACCTCGCACCCACCGGACACGGCAGGAGGGCGCCGGATTACACCGCCGTGCTTTGTCCCTCCTCCCTTCACCGCCGATCGACTGCAGCAGCAGGGGGGGCCGGGACAGGAGAACGAGATTTCGCTGGGCTAGGCTAGACCTAGCTAGCTGCCTCCGCGCACCGGCGTGACCGCGACGTGGACGTACTTCGATCAGCTCGGCTGACACGTCCTCCCCCGCAAAAACCTCTCATGGCAACAGCGCTCTCGACGCGCCACCAACCGCCCGGCACTCGACCGATCGCGCGCCCAAACCCGCGCAGAACGTACGTACGTAGCCAGCACCCGCCCGCCACCCACCAGCCCACGTACGTTCGTTCGCGCCCGAGAAGGCGAAGGCGATCGAGAGCCACCTTATAACAGCCCGCACACTCCGCAGCTCGCAGTTCGTTCGCACACTGTACCTCTCAGACGGCAACGCCGGAGCTCGCCATCGTCTCCATCGATCGCTCCATATAATCCTCTACGCCCGCGTCTGCCTCATCGATCGTCCTAAGTTACTAGCAGGCGCGTCCACGCGAGGCCGACGGAGCACCGGGAGCTGAACGGGAGCCAGGCAGGCAGGCATGTCCGCCGCGGGGCCCAGGGTCGCCGGTGCAGCCCGCAGGCCGTCGTCCCCGAGGCCGCCGTCATCCAGCGCCGGGGGGAGGGAGAGGCCGCCGTCGGCCGGCGCCGGTGGGAGGGAGAGGCCGCAGCCGACGACGCGCCGCGGCGACGAGGACCCGCGGGCGGCCGCCGACAGCAAGGCCTCCAACTCCAAGAAGCGGCTGCCGTCCGCCGCGGCGGCCGCGAGGGGCGCGCTCCCGTCCATGCTGCTGCGCCGGTCCGAGCTGCTGCGCCGCGGCGGGAAGAACGGGAACATGCAGTCGCTCAACGTGTCGTGCGCCTCGGAGGCGTCCGACGACTCCTTCTGCAGCCGGGCGTCCACAGGCAGGATCGGCCGGCCGGCGGGGGCCGCTGCCCGGCGGAGGGCGGCCGGCGGATCGTCGGCGGGGCCCCCTTCCGCTCGGAAGGCGGCCAGCGTTGCGCCGGACGGTGCAGGAGCCGCCGCTGCGGTGGCACTGGGTTCGATGATCGGAGAAGCTGCGGCGGCGCCGGGGCCGCCGAGGTGCCCCTGGGTGACCCGTAACACTGGTAGGTGGTGCAAATTAATCCCGACACTAATCATGTGATTATGGCTTCTTTTCATTACGGCAAGGACAAATTAAAGGCGATGCTAAATGCAGTTAGTAGATGTATAAGTGGATAATTATGCTTTCTCCTTTTGCTATCATGCATGCTATTAACTTCTATATGTTTATACAATCGGTAGCTCATTTTCTAGCTGCGAATAGCAAGTGTATCGGTAGCTCATTTTGTAGCTACGAATAGCAAGTATACTCGTGGTCACACTACTATTAGGAGTACTCTTCTTCTTACAATCCACAAATAGTACTCTTTGGCGTATCCTCTATACCCTAAATACCCTAAATACCCTAATACTAGTCAATGAATTAGTATTTTCTGTTCCCCTAAAGAAAAGGCGAATTCCTATATTTTGGGCACTAAATCAAGATTGAGGTAGACTTCGCAGACTAAAAGCACAAGCAAGATTGGGCACTAAATCAAGATTGAAACTACCTTTTCCGACAAATTTCTGCATATGATTTTCACATATCTACCTTGCACATGTTTTTAGCAATATCAGCACTCAAGAAACTGAAAGGAAAAAAAATTCTTTCTGGGACAAATTTGCACATACGATGTCCAAACGACGACTTTTGGGAACCAGGGGAAGTAATGTACATAGTAAGTGCAGTTAACATAAACCCGCTGACAGTTAGTAAGGATGCACGAGGTCTTGATAAGCTTAAAGGAGAAAAGATAATTGACCGCTCATCAAGGCCTCATGCATCATCATTAGTAACCGTCAGCCGGTATATTCAGCCGTACGTACTATCTAGCTAGCTTAAAATTTACACAACTCTACACGGGGCCTTTCTTTTTGAAAGCTAGTCTGCCCTAGCTATAGCTTTTTGGACCAGGATTATGAGTGGTTGTGACTTGTGATGTTTCCGAAGTATATATACATACATAGTACCCCTCAAAGCAATATATCCGATTTCCTCACGTTTTCAGAATACAGCACTGCGTCTGCTACAGAATTGTACATCGTATTTTCCATGCTAGATCACGTCTATCGCACTGTACGTACGTACTCATGAGAGAGAGACCCTTTGCCTCCGTCTATATCAGCCTGTGAGCTCACGTCCAAACGGAGACCGCTGCATTGATATCAGTAGTATTGCACTGACGTGAACGTTTTACCTCTCCCAGGAGAAAGGGAAAACACCTCTAGGAGTATCTTGTACTAGTACTATAATTAGCATTAATCTGGGGCCGATGATTGCGATTAATTAGACCATATGGCATCATAAACGTTTGGTGGTGCACAATTGACAAATGCGCAATCAATATAAAGATGCACTCAGATGTTTGGTGGCGCGTCCGCTATCCGGCGAGTACTTGTCAATTTTATCTCCCCAAAGGATTCCTTCCATTACCCACTAGCTTGTCGGCACAATATTTCTGAAATCTAATCAAGTTGTTAAACCCTCGACTTAACAAAACCAAGTGGCATGAACTCCTTTCTAGTAGTCCTTAACCGGAGAGCAAGTGTTTCTCTTCAGTGCGATTGGCCAGTGAGAAATTTTAGGTGCAAACACAAATTCGGTGTGGTAAGCAGGCTTAGCTTGACCTGGAATTTCGCATTATGTCGCAAACTTGCGATGCGGAGATCGATGATGGTGGCCCGGGACTTTCACCCCTCTCTGATGTTCCAAGAAAAGAATGGCGTCCCAGGCCCCAGGATATATATCTTTTCTTCTTTGTTCCTTTTCTCTTGGTGGCGATACTGATGTGCTTATCATTGCTCTTCCCTTTAAATTTATGCCAGTTGAGCTTTGCATCTTTTCTGCAGCGCATTAGGCAGCGGAAACGTATTTAATTGCTCCGGTTGTACTCCATTTGCAGTTCCTTTAATGTTGTTAATTTGCTTGCAGCTTTAATCTTCCTATTTGTAGATTTTTGGCATCCTTTAGTTTCACGTACTTTAGCAAGAGCGTAGGACGACAAGAGAACCGTACAAACTACCACATAGTACTTGTTTGTAGCATTAGAAAAGCTGTGTTGCCTTTTCATACTCAACAGTAGTACTACCTGATGTCTGCTGATCATACACCTAATTAACTGTTAGGCTGGGACCTCTGGCCTTTTGGACAAAAACATTCTGGTTACTGTAGCCGTCTAATCAAAACTCTCTCGTCCTTGCTCCAATCTTGCAAACTTTCTAGGATCTTCAACTTTCCGTCACAATCCACCTTGTTTTTCACCTGACTAATGAAATCTTTGATTTTACATCTGTAACAGATCCATGCTACACTGCCTTTCATGACCAGGAGTGGGGAGTCCCAGTGCATGACGACAGGTATGCCCTAAGCCTAATCAAATCATCTCAAGTTAAAATGCTAACAAGCAAATTAATTATATAAAGTTACAACTTTCAGTTCTAAATTCACAGGAAACTATTTGAGATGCTTGTTCTGTCTGGTGCACTAGCTGAGATGGCATGGCCTGTAATCCTCAGCAAGAGGGACGCCTTCAGGTAAGCACTCCTTTTTACCTCTTAACATCCCACCAAACACTCAAATCTCATCAAACACCATGCATGCATTTCACAGGGAAGTGTTCATGGATTTCGACCCTCTACTGGTGTCGAAGCTGAACGAGAAGAAATTCCTGGGGCCATGCAGCCCGGCCAGGTCCCTGTTGTCGGAGCACCGGCTCCGAACCATCGTCGAAAACGCGCACGAGTTACTAAAGGTAATTTCATCCATCATGTCACTCATGCTATCCATATCTGTCCAGATCTTGATCTTGATGGCCTAAACAGCATTGGCAGCCAATTCAATCTGCCCAACAACCATTTTGTTTTCTCTTCTTAATCTTAGACTTAATGCCTCCCACTGTTTCTTTCTGACATTAAGTCTGAACCTCGCTGTTGATAGATCATAGAGGAGTTTGGGTCGCTGGATGAGTACTGCTGGGGCTTCCTCAACTACAAGCCCATGGTCGGCAGGTACCGGTCGCCCCGGGAGGTGCCGCTGCGGACGCCCAAGGCCGAGGCGCTCAGCCAGGACCTGATGCGGAGGGGCCTCCGCGGCGTCGGGCCGACGGTGGTCTACGCCTTCATGCAGGCCGTCGGCATGGCCAACGACCACCTCGCCACCTGCTACCGCCTCGACGAGTGCGCCGCTGCAGAGGCCTCCGACGGCGGCCATGGCGGCACCCTGGTGAAGGAGCAGGAGATGGGCAAGATGTGCGGGATGATGATCGAGTGCGTCAGCCTGGAGAGTTCCATGGCCGCCGCCATGATCAGCATCTCGTAGGCCGTAGCGGCAGCAGCCGGAGATCGTGGCTGTGACTTGTGTATATGGTTGTTTGGTTTGAGGTTTGAGCAATGCGTTTGATTGATTGAGTAGTTGATGTTGAGCTTGTGTGCGTGCGTGTGTGTGAATGAAAAAGATAAAAGATAGGTGTAGCTTTGACAGGGGAAACGGCGGGACGAAGGTTTGATCCACGATTGACGTTAACAATTCGCAGGGTGGTGGAGCCGTCCCGGATATTGTAAAGTTGAGAGATTGTTCTCTGATTGATTGATCTATATATACACACTGAAAACAAAGGGGGTCTGATTCTTGGGCTTTTGTTTGTTTGATCGCTCGGATGTCACTGAGTGAAGATGGAGGCGGAATATATGATAGACTATGTAGGTAAAGTGGACCGTTGCAGCGTCGACGTCGTGCATTTTGGCGCCTTTACACAAATGGAAGAATGGAGCGCAAGAGCAGGACCACGTTTAGGGCAGGATCACTTGGATGTACTCTCTCTAGTTTTAAATCAAGATATAAACCGGTGTTTCGTACAAGGTTGGTCCCTATAAGACACAACTTTGATCATCAACTTGAGTTATTTGTGTGTTTATTTATGCAGCTTCAATCATTTGTGTGTTTATTTATTTTACAGTTTGATAAAATTATGGCATCATGGAAGTATTTTTCAGTCGAATAGCATATGAGTATCAGGTTTCAGTTTGCCTTCGGTCCGTTTCTGCAGCCTAAGACGTAACTGTGGTACTGCCACTGTTAAATTGTTGCATCGAGACACACACAAGCGCGCGCGTGTGTGACCGGAGGGCCCGGGGCAGACCCAAGGGTCACATCACTTTTGTTTCCCTATAGTAAGAAGCAACGGGTAGAAACGTGTAGGACGTGTTTGGTTGCTAGCAATCATTTTCGCCATCTTACATTTGTGGTTCGATTGAGCTTAGCTGAGGTAATACAGCCTCTCCGCCATGTTCTGTGATATGTCTGGTTGCCCACAAAGCAGAAGGCTGTATTAGGGAAGCAACAAAGCCTCAATGTTCGGTTCCTGCGTTTCGGGATTTTGGGCTGGCCTGAAGCGGTTCGATGTGTTCGGTTGCACACATTTAGCTCAATGTTATTATCTTGTACGTCAATATGGCGAGCTTGTAAGTATCATCCTTATCATCGTTGTCATTTCATGTCAAATACGATCACATGTAATAGCAATACGACAATGATGACGAACTAGACGACGAATATCATGTTCTTCAGCCTATTGAACCCGACATGACATACACCCTTGCATCTTCATGATTACTCTTCACTTTAAGAACAGACCTGAGAACAAACCTGGAGTAATCATCATCTGCCTCCTCCCTAGTCTTAAATTCTTTATAGCGACTGTTCTTGTATCCATTCACTTGTTCATGGCATGTCTATCATGAACCGTAGGCTCCTGGAACCCTCCCTGAGTACGCCACATACCACTACATCTAGCAAGATAGAAGAACAAAATCTCAACAAGCTAGACAAGTACCACAACCTATGGGACAAAAGCAACATAAGCATTCATGATTCATATACTAAGTCATCACAAGTTCATCCTACCTACTATGGTGTCATGATACTACCATAAAAAAGATGGTGGAATCCTACCACCACAAGTTCACCATCACCATGTGAGGGGTTAGTATCTACCAACTCAACAAAAATAGGCTATCAAGAGTTTCCATGCCCAAATACCACAAAATGTACATCATCATGCATGCATGCATGTGGCCACCACCAGAGACCCTTTGCACTACACGTAGTAGTGTTTGCTTAGCTAGGTCTTAAGCCATAGCGTTGTGTGCTCCATTGGCATCCCAACAAACCCAAGACCTTGTGCCATGTTGAGGTGGTGGTTAAGAGCGACCGCTATAGCCTTCTCACCAAAGCCAATGTTGTCATGATAGAGCTGTAGAGGGAAGGGTGCACGTCAACATGCTTGCTCTCCCTAATGCAGATGCCACCTCCTTGATGGTGTCAGTCATGCTGCTAAAATTAAAACGCTTAGCTCCTCATCCATTAAGGCACCATCTACCTCTTCCTCTCAAGAGTAGGAGCGTGATCAGTAGAAATCCATTAAGGATGATGGTCTCCGACTCTTGGGTGCATGGATACTCGGTAATAGGCAAGCAAGAGGCTCACTGGAGCCCATGGCATGCTTGTCAATAGATCACTGTAAGATCAAGCAAAACAAGTGTTAGGTTAGCCAACCGCGATGTATCCTTGGTAGTGCTCAACCTCCAACAGAATCGTGAACGTGTCCTGATCCCATTATGTGACACTAAGGTCTCTAAGATTGGACACCTGGATCAATGTCGCACTCCACTTCCTAAGATGGTTATGCACCTGTGTTGAGGACACCTCTGTGCCATACAACTCAAAACCCTTCTTGGCAACAACGTCCATGTGCACCTACTTGAAGCCCTTATTAGCCCTCATCACACTGACAATGATATCATACATCTTGTTCAGAATGAAGGTGGATATAAAAGTTATCATCTCTGAAAGGATCGATATAATTGACTAGAGGGGGGTGAATAGGCAACTAACAATTTTTAGCTATTCTTTACCAAATTAAACTTTGCAACAAGATAGGTTGTCTAGATATGCAACTAGGTGAACAACCTATATGATGCAACAACAACAAGCACACAAGCAAGCAAGGGATAAAACACAAATAAGCTTGCACAAGTAAAGACACGAGATAACCAAGAGTGGAGCCGGTGAAGACGAGGATGTGTTACCGAAGTTCCTTCCTTTTGAGGGGAAGTACGTCTCCGTTGGAGCGGTGTGGCGGCACAATGCTCCCCAAGAAGCCACTAGGGCCACCGTATTCTCCTCACGCCCTCACACAATGCGAGATGCCGTGATTCCACTATTGGTGCCCTTGAAGGCGGCAACCGGACCTTTACAAACAAGGTTGAGGCTCTCTCCACAACTTAATTGGAGGCTCCCAACGAAACCCCGGAGCTTCACCACAATGGAATGTGGCTCCGAAGTGACCTCTTCCGTCTAGGGCGCCCAAGCACCCAAGAGTAACAAAATCCACACAAGAAAGTATGGGGGAATCAAATATCCTTTGGTGGATGTGTAGATCTAGGTCTCCTCCTTCAATCCCTAGCAAATCAACAAGTTTGGGTGGCTAGGGAGAGAGATCGGGCAAGAAAGCTTTAATGGTAGTAATGGAGGAGAGAGAGAGGCAAGAGGTAGGTGGGAGGTAGGAGAAGCAACTCCTTAAATAGGCTCCCCAAGATCCAACCGTTATGTGCAGAAATGCATGGGACCGGTACTTCCGCACTAGACACCGGTACAACCGGTGAATGCGGGGAACCCCTCCTAGGGCACCAGGGCGGTACTTCCGGTGGCGCACCCGGTAGTACCGGTTTATCGGAATAAACCGGAACTGCCGCTCCACTACCGCTCAACTACCGCTTACATCCAGAAGGTTTACACCTCAGGCCGGTAGTTGGAGCGGTAGTAGGGCCGGAGCTACCGCTGGGCCAGCAGTTCCTGGGTGATGGAGTTCGAGGCGGTACAACCGCCCTGGACACCGGTAGTACCGGTTTATCAAGACAAACCGGAACTTCCGTTCCACCACCGGTCTACCACCGTACCCGGTACAGAAGGGAGTCACCCCTGAGCGGTACTTTGAGCGGTGGTCAGACCGGAAGTACCGCCCAGCGGTACTACCGCCATGGGCAAGACTGCACAGGACAGGGGCAGTGGGGAACCTCTCTCTCCTCGAAACGGAGGGTATATGGTGGGTGCACAGAATGTGTACGTGAAGTGATTCACCCAATATCTTCCTACGTGGATTCCCTCTTAATAGTACGGATATCCTACGACCAAAGGAATAAAAAACGTCGGAAACTCCGTCTTCGATCTTTTCCGCATAGAGGGAAGACCTAACCGTCTTGCGCCACACCATGTGTACCTAAGAAAACTATGTCGCACGATTAGTCCACGTGTGTTGTCATCATCACCAAAACCCTAAGGCAAAGGATGCCCTTACAATCTCATTGTGTTCCCCTTCGTTGACCTCCTCATGTGTGCCTTGCAAGTCTAAATGGAGACCTTAGTAGTTATCGCAGGCATCGCCACCACTAAAGATGTAGTGGTACCATCCCTCAAACACATCTGCATCATAAGGCATTTCCTGGAATCCTCAACATAAGAGGGAAAGATTTGGGAGTCAAACAGAACAATGGCTTGACTAAGGTCTTCGTTGGTCATGTTCTACAATGATTAGCATCAGGACTACTGAACAAGAACAATGCATCTATCATAATACCATACTACTCATGGAATGATCATCAAGCTCAACACACAAGCACATCTAGCAAACTAGCATGGATTAATCATGAAACTCAACACACTACTACATGTACCATAGTACCATACTATTCATACTACACATGGACCGATCGTCAAGCTCAACACAGTACCACATCTACCACAGTAGCATTGAAATCAAAGACGAAAAACATGTACTCCCTCCGTTCCTAAATATAAGCCTTTTAGAGCATCTCCAACAGGCGCCCAAGAGCTCCACGCACTAAAAATTCATTTTTTGAGCGCCCAACAGCTCCAGCAGATGCTGTAGCGCTAAAAAAAATTGGGCGCGCGCTGAAAAACGCTATCACGCGCAACATATTTTGGGCTCCGGATTACGCGCGCTTCACAATTTGCACTGTCTGCTTTTTGGGCGTGCGTCTTTGGGCGTCTGCTAAAGCAATGTTGGTCCCGGCGCATTAAAAATGCTACAGTGGCACGCTATAACTTTTATTGGGCACGAGATTTTTATGTGGCCGTTGGAGATGCTCTTAGAGATTCCAATATAGACTACATATGGAGAAAAATGAGTGAATCTGCACTCTAAAATATGTCTATATACATCTGTATGTAGTCCGTATTAAAATCTCTGAAAAGCCTTATATTTAGAAATAGAAGGAGTACATCTACCACAACAGCGTTTACTTCATCAGTGCCGATACGCAAAACCTACCATGTTATCACTAGTATATGATCTACCACGTCCTCACACAACATCATGTGTAGCATATTAAGCAACAACAAGTAGAGAGTGATTGAACTTACAACCATCAGAGGAGCAAGGAGGAGAGGAGGAGGAAGAAGGATCGCCACCGCAAACCGGAGAAGATGGCGATGCTCGTCGATGAAGAAACTTCCCGGGAGAAGATGGCGATGCTCGTCGATGAAGAAACTTCCCGGGAGGAAGAGCTTGAAGGGATGAAATGGGTGGCGGGGGTTGGGGCAGTGAGCCAAAGGGGGATAAATAAGGCGAGGCAATCGACGAGACGTGACCCTGTTACTCCTGCCAATTTTTCGGAGACGTGTGCAAGCTCGTGCCATGTCCCCGCTCGAACAAACTCGGCGCCACGTTCCCCTCTCTGCACCGAGAAAATATGCAAGTGAAAACTGCTGATTCGATCGTTCCTCGCGAGCCAACTGAGTATTGCCTTGCAGGCTGAATAATGCTCACGTGCTGTCAAACGGGCAAAAATCACACCACCATGGCTTCACAAGACGTGTGCTGGATAGGGGACCAGGGCAGGATGCACACAACCAAAACACGCCAATAGCTTCTAAACAACACCAGTTGCCCAAGTACAAACTCACAGCCTTGCAATATACGGAAATCTGCTGTATAAGATCCGGTCATCATCAAGCAAAACGAAGCACAAAATCAGTCAGGCCAACTGCAGACACATGCATTACTGCACCACTGCAACACACAGGTTAAAATCTGCATGAAGTTCGACACAAAGTGTAAAACTGCTGATCTAACAAGGGCACAAAGTGTAACATCACCCAGTGCAAAACTGCTGATCTGACTACAGCAAACGAGGGAAATTTACAGCTTTGCAGATGAACCACACCAGTTCGAGGGGACGATTGTCTTGCACATCTCCAGTCCGAGGAGGTGATAGCCTACTTATTTCGTGGATGCTAACCTATAACTATGTACAAAGCCTGAGTTTGTTTGACCTTCACTAGCGGTTGCAATTCTTACAATAGTGAAGAGCTTTACTCATTGGAGCAGAGCAATGGTAACAGAAGTACTGTTTACACCTTCAAAAGAGACCAAACAAAAAAACTGTTAGTGATGCTATGAAGTCTGAAAACATATCAGATGTGTTTACTGCTTAAAGAACATGTAAGATTTTATAACGAAAAATCTTGCAGATTTTCTTTTCAAACATACTATGAATGTAGATTTGAGATTTATAAATAGCCCTAATGTTTGATTTAATATTTAAACAACCCCAATTGGTCTGACTTTTGTTCATGTGTGATGGCAGGTAGTCCTGACTTGTTTACTCAAAGTTAAAACTGCTGAGACAAACTGTGGCAGTGGAGATCTAATGTAAGATGAACCAAATCAACAAACTCGCAATAGGAACTATGCGAGATAAACTAAAACAACAAACCCCAATACACTCCCAAAGGAACTAGCAAAAAACAAATTTCCAGAACCGTATAACTTGATAGGTAATGCTTAGTGTAAGAAAAACTAAAATAAACAAACTCCCAACAGGAACTATGCAAGAAAAACTAAAACAACAAACCCACTACACTCCCAAAGGAACTAAGCAAAACACAAATTTCTAGAACCGTATAACTTGGTAATGCTTAAGTTTCCTGGTATTATAATACCAGACACAGGTCCTTAACACATCTAACAAGCTATTGGCTATTATAACTGGTTTCACGAAATATCTCTCTAGTTACTTTAAATAACTACCCGTGGATCTTATTTGTATAAAACACATCTTCAACCAGAGTATATAATCTGCAGGAGGTGGGCTCAGAAGAGTGGATTTTGTGTACACTGGGGCACGTGCACCCGGTTGATTTTAGAAAATGCCCTTTTATAAGTTCTACAGGACTGGATATTTTTGGGTAGATGTACATTGATTGATGACTTCTGATCCTGTACACTTTGGGACAATATAACAGTCTGTGATAAACAAAAAAAATGCATACATTGTTTTCTTGGAACACATTTTCAAGCCAGATAACGTTGATTGACTACTGCGTTTTCCAGTAAGAAAGAAAGAGACATAATTTTCATATTCACACTTCACAGATTAATGTGCATGCACAAAATAACAGATTTTTTGGAACTTAGAAGTAGGCAAATGCAACCTAGATGTGTGCCGGCGCACTGTCTGTGGACTAAGGGTGAAAAATTGTCAAATACCACCCCATTAACAGAATACCATCCAGTTCTGTTAGAAAATAGAAGTTGTCTTGCAAATGATTTTTTCCCTGTTTTATCCCCATTTAAATACCCGCAAACATTCTCACTCTTATATAAGGGGGTCCACTAAGTCATTTCCTCGTGTTTTTCCCAAATAGATGGCATCCCTAATCAATGTGCACTGTTAGAATAACACGAGGGAGTATAATGAACATAGCCCTATAGGAACTGCTATTAACAAGTAAAAGTTCATTTAAAAGGTCACAAGCCAAATCAGTTGCTACCCATAGCCATATAAGTAAAATGTGCACCCAGAAATACAGCAAAAAAATGGCAGGGTTGCACACTCAGCATAGTACATACTGATTAGGTATATTATGACAGACCTTAAAGAACGACTTATTGTTTAACTTTGTAATCATGGCCATCCTTCCACAGTACCAAGCAAAGAGAGTGAGTATCACAGCTAAAGGTGGAGAAAGAAAGGTATTCTTAATTAGGTTCGACTTCTGTAAACCGAAGGGCAGATCTGCCTTGCCTCTTTATAGTGCACATGAACAAAATTGGAAGAGGAATATTTTGTGTTGGGATGTTTCTATCATCCATTACGTTAGTCCAAGAAAGGGGCATGAGTTGCAGGGGGAACATGATTAGACAGATAAACTACCTGCACTTCATGAGCAAGCACCCATCGATCTTCGAGACGTACATCTTGCAGCTGGGGCACCTCTGCCATTTCTTCTTGTTAGCCAGTTTCTTAAGCATCAGATCAGTCTCCCCCTTCTCGTCATCCCCAAGCTTCCTTAACTCCTTACACTTGATTCCGTCATGCCACGGCACACGGCACCGTGCGCAGAACATCCGATGGCAATGTGGGCACTCGGTGTCCCTGATTTTCACCGTCCTGTCATTGTCTTTGATCAGCAACGCGGAGCAATCCTTGAAAGGGCAGTAGTACTTCTCATTCCCTAGGGACTGCTCGCACAGAGTAACACTCCAGCGATCGAAAAGCTCCTGGGGAATGATATCTCGGCATGGCTCGATCTCAACGAAGCCCTCTGTGCATTCAGGGTCAGGGCAACCTATCGATTCCACGTTCTCGCCGATCTTGGTGGCGACGTACCGCCCGACGCAGCCATTGCAGAAGGCATGCGAACAGTGGCTCACGATAAACTGCTCTGAAACCTGAACCTTCTCCATGCAGATGGCGCACCTGAAGCGGTTGCGCTTCCGCCGCTTCCCCGAACCGCTCGGCTCATCTTCCACATCGCAATAAGATTGGAGCAATCAGGCAAATAGCAAGCGCATTTTACGCGCATCTGCATTGAAAATCGAAAAGCGAATCTGTAGATGTATTACCTTCCAACAACTTGCGCTTCCCCTTGCGGTCGCGAGGGGACTCTTCGGTGGATTTCTCGGAGGTGCCGGCGACGTCGGGCCCGGACGGGGACGCCGAGGAGGAGGCGGAGGAGGAGGTCGGGATGTCGGCTGGGGCGCGGGAGGACTCGATGGAGAGGAGGATGGCCTCCTGCATCTGCATCTCCTCGGGGTCGAACGAGTCGCCGAGGAACGTAATGCCGTCGTCCTCCGCGGAGGAAACGTAGATGGGGAAGTGCGGATCGTCGGCGGCGGCGGGCGCCTCCATGTCCATGGCCGGCGAGGAGTGGTGCTCAGCCAGCGGCGGCGGCTCGTGATCCTTCCGGTCCGTTTGGTCTGGGGAAGCGGGACCCGTGTCTGCGTGGCGGTGGGGTATTGTGGGACGCGTGGACGGGTGGGATTCCTTGATGCGAGAGCCAGGGAGAGAGGGCGTGGAGGTTGGACGGTGGGGATCTCACAAGTCCGTGCAGATAGATCATTCTGGTTCCTGATTGATTTCAGCAAACAGAGAAGATCGCTAGTATCCAGAATGTATAAATTTCCAAACATTGTGCATTACTTGGTCAACACTGTTGGAAAAGAAATCAGCCTCCGGCAAAAACAAGGAAGAAAATCACCCGTATTTGTTTTTTCTTTCATAATACTATCTCTGTAACTAAATAAATATAAAAACTACCTCCATTCCAAAACCTAAGGTGTGTTATGGTTTTTCAGAAAGTTAAACTTATGCATGTTTGACTATGGTTTTAAAAAAGGTACTAATATCTATACTATCAAATTTGTATCATTCGATCCATCACAAAATGTATTTTTATTTTATTTATTATGTATTACTGATGTTGATAGTTTGTTTTATGATCTTGGTCAATCATACATATGTTTGACTTTTATGAAAATTGACGCACCTTATGTTATGGAACAGAGTATTATCGTACGTTAAGTCTAGGGTGAAAGTATTTAAGGAAACAAATGCACATCGCTTCCTCGAGTTGTAAATGGGGTGCTAAGCTTGATACCCATGTCCGCGCAAGTGATATGCTAAGCGGGATAGTTGCGGAAGTTTATATATTATTAAGTGGGATATGTGTCTTTTGTAGGATAACTACTTAACTCATGTTTGTCATGGAGTGTTCACTGCTCATTACAACATATTGTTGTTGGACACAAAATATTCATTATTCATTACAAGATACTACTGATGTATCATAGTTCTTTTTTATCATCTGGATATAACAAGTAACTTAAACCATCAATCTAAGGTTGTTGCATCTAAATAATTCCATCGCAATGACATGAGTACAATAAAATTTCAAACACACCCGAAATACAATCCCCTACTAGATTTCTATTTCTTTCATGTTTATGAATTATCAGATCTTCATACATAGGTGAGGAATTAGCACTCCGATGTCTCCATTGTGAGTTGCAATCTTCAGGTAAGTGGTATTAGTTATGCACAAATCTATGGACTAAAAAAAGCAAATCACTCTCAGAATGTCCAACATGAACAAAGCATATAAAAGCAGTACCAACAGTTAACATAGTAGCGAGTGCATTTGTTTGATAACATAAATCATTGAGCTGGCATGAGCTAAAAGCAACAAAATCAAAGTTATGCTTACAAGCTCTAGCTATTTTCCTTACATTTTCTTGTGCAACTATAAGATGCCGAGAACATGACCGAGCACAACAACAATCTTTAGTAGTTTAGCAATAGTCATTGGGAAATCGGAAGTGCACAACTCTATAGACTTAGATGTCCTTAGGAGTACAATTGCTACTGGAACCAGGACAAAGAATCCTTTTGCTTAGTTCCACACAAGTACTCACTACATACCCAGATGTACTAGCATATAAAACCATCAGGACCAGGAGTTTTTTTTGGGGGGGGGGATCATCCAGATGTAGCATCCTCACTAAAACTTCCTATATAACCATCAAGACTAGGACATCGACCAACATATACATCATGTATTTCACAAGAAAATCACTAGTAATACTACATGCCATTGGTTTGGTTGCATGTTTGAATATTTTGTTGGTAAAAGTAGGCAACTATTGGTCTGAAAAAGATCACCACGTAGTTGTTTTCCGTGGCAAAAGCTAACAAAAAGTATTAGAGAATTTCCTTTTGCTGCTCTGGAAACAAGTAAGAGGGCATGCATGGAATAATCAATGTTGGAATTAGTGGTGATGACAAAAGATGAAATGTGTCCAAGTGGTTGATAAAGAATAGTAATGGATACAATAATCTAATTAAAACCTGGGTGGGGCGATAACTCTCTTTTGATCTTCAATATAATGATCTCTCTGGAGATCCATCCGTTGCAGTTCTTGTGATGTATTTGTTGGGATCCGATGAATTGTGGATTTATGATCACGATGTTCATTGAATTTATTCAAATCTCTTCAAATTCCTTTGCTATGTAATTCTATAACTATGTATGCTTTCCGATCTATGAGTCTTCTTTGGCCAAGTTTGATAAATAGATCTTTGGAGGGAGTGGTGCATAGTAGTAGGTTCAATCTTGCGGTGATCTTGTCTAGTGACAGAAAGGACGAAGGCATGTATTGTGTTGTTGCCAGTAAGGAAAAAACGATGGGGTCAATCTTATTGCTAGGTTTCTTCTGTCTACATTATGTCATCTTGCTTATTGTGTTATTCTGTTTCTTGTAAACTTAATACTTTGAGATGCATGTTGGATAGCGGTCTTGGGGGTGGAGTAATAGTAGTAGACGTCAATAAGTTTAACGGTCTACTTATCACAAACCTAATGCCTATGTGAGATTATGCCATGAATGACCATAGTTATAGTTTGTGTTGTTCTGTCAATTGCCCAATAGTAATTTGTCTATCATGCCACTACATGCTTTAGAGTGAGATGCCACTAGTGAATCTATGCCCCCAAGTTTATTTTCCATTAATACAAAAACTCCTACAATTGCTCTCTTCACTCTTTTACTTTCTTGTCGCATTTCCCTATCGTTTTTTGCTTTTAATCTTGTAACTAGCAAGAACAAGGGATTGACACCCCCTTGCATTTGTTGGTGCAAGCAATTTATTTGTTTGTGTGCAGGCACTGCCAACGTTGTTAGCTTGGTGCCTCCTTCTGGTTCGATAAACCTTGGTATGCAGAATGCATCATACACACCCATCATTTGAACTTTCACATACATACTTTCATCTCTCCATTTTTTCTGTAAATATCAACACATGGAGATGACACCTCCATAGTGCACACACTTAACACAAACAACTACTATAAGTCTACAATTGTCTGCAATACAATACTAAATTATGGGTTGAAGCTTGAAGCAATTCAAGATTTTATCTTTGCTTGTTCACAACTCGAAGCTTGCTTCTTCAGGATAATTGATGATAATCTAATAACAAACAAAAAATGCCATGTTAGCCATAGTTTTTTATCATAGAATAAATAATAAATAATCCTTTAGCAAAAAATCCTTGTATCAGAGAGGCATGCATTACAACACTCTCGATGATTTTTTTATTCAAGTACATCGTATACACCTCATTCTCGCCCCTTTTCTTGCTCTAATGATGCATCTTTCTGTCTTTCTCGGTCTACAAAACACAAAATAAAGAAATTAGGAAACTAACCATGGTTATGATTTGTGTGAATAAAAAAATAAAAATTTACTAACTTGTAGGCCCGAGTCAGTCCTGTAAGCAAATCAAAGCCTCTACGGTGGATCTTGGGCGGGCATGGCGAAGGTAGACAGCCATGGCGGAGCTATACAGTGGCGTGCCCTAATCCCCACTGCATCATTGCGACGAAGTGGGTTAGTGGGGCACCACAGGATAGCTCAGGCATCCCACATCTTTGAGTCCTCTACTTGTGAGTTCCACGAACGCAATAGTGTGGGATTTTATGTGGTCATCATGAGCAACCAACGTTCACTTGCAACTTGATCGCTACCTGCCACAGTCCCATGTGATAGGTGTATCTCAGTTTTTCAATTCATTTCAGACCCTCTTCCAGTGCTCCACCTTGTACTCAAACCATGCCACAAGCACCCACTCTTAACACATGTGCACTAGGAGCGACCTAATACAATCATACAATTATCCACCCAAGTCATTAATTTCCTAAGTAAAACAACAACATTCCATTGGTTTCTTTTGTTTCCCTTGCATGCGGATACAAGTGCTACAAGAACCGGGGAGTGCATTTGTATATAATAAAAATCATTTATAGTGTGCATTTTATGCCCTCGCTTTGTCCAATGACTATTGCGTCGTTGGCGTGGACTACAGGGGATGTTAAAGATGAAAACAAGGGGAGGAAGTTGAATTTGATTTCATGCTTCTAAAACGGAGGTTCAAATAGTGATCCGCCTAAATATATATGCTCTTCATGATTTGACCGATGAAGCCCACATGAGTGAAGGTGATCTTGTCAAACACCTCTCACGCCAGCGAATAGAACCCACTGCACATGACCTTTCTAACTCCCCACCATGCATTACCATCATGGCCCCCATACCCTTGCTTTGTCATGTACAACCATCACGGCCTTTTCTCTTGCCTTTGGCAACTCATACACATTTGCTTGGTCTTCCTCCTTCAATGTTTTCCGAGTGTAGGCTTTACCATTTGACAGATCAATAGGTTTTATGGTAACATCTTTATTCTTTTCTCTTAGAACATCTTGTACTTTGCAAAAAATATTTGTCCCAATATTCCATTTCCCTTTTTTTGCAACATTTATTTTCATGGTCGAAGTTGTATAAAGTTTATGCGTTGTAGTATATCTCATTGTTGAAAACTTGAAGCTAGTGCTTTTCATTGTTGTAGCTTATAGTTTTTATATGTTGCGGTACATTCATTTCATTTCTTGCATACTATGTTTGCATTGTTAAAATTTAGTAAGTCGGCGTAGTATGCATTTCTATTGGTTGCAAAGATTTGTCTTCCTTTTTGCAGTACACTATTTCCATTTGATGCAAGGTTTTGCTTTATTTTGCAAATATACCTTTTTTTCATTCATTCCACCATGATGTTTTTGTTGGTAGTAATACTTGTTTGATGTTGTAGTATGGTTTATCATTTAACATAGGGTTACATAGCAAATAGTTTCCAATGTTGCAGTATACTCGCTCCTCTAGTTGCACCATTAATGTTGGGACTTGAGCCGGGCTCTTTTGGCATGACACGAGGCTTGACCCATAGCACGATACAACCCGTCGGTTGGTGTGTCGGACCAGCATGACTCGAGATATGCTGAAATTTGAGATGGGCTCTAGGCCCATATAGCAATTTCTGAAAAATCTCTAAGGGCCCATGTGGGTTATATGGCACTAGGTGTAGTGGGAAGTTTAGTCCCACCCCGGAAGTGGAAGAGCAGTTGGACCTCCTTATAAGGGTTTCTCTTCTACATGCTATTGGAGCTTGAGAAGATAAGAGGCCCTCGCGCACTCCTCCTCTGCCGCCACGCCACGCCTCGTCACGACGCGCCGCGCCGCGCCGCGGGTTGCAGAATTGAGCCGAGCCGAGGTCACACCTACGCACTTATTTTGGGCCACGATCTGAGGCGTCACGGACTCGGACGTGGGTCGAGCCCACGTCTCTCCACGCGGCTGCGCCTATATAAGTGTGCGGTGTCTCCTAACCCTAGCCGCCACAAACAGATCATATCTGCTCCACGCGCACGCCCACCGTCGTTCCCTTGCTGCTGCTGCCGCCGGTGACTCCATTCCAAAACCACGCCCTTCTGGTTCCTGTACGGGGTGAGGGGCGAATAGGTTTTTGGGCAGCGATTACGCGACTGCTCACTTCCGATCGTCTACTTCCTCTACGTCCGCGTCGCCTTCATCATCACCATGTCCACCGACGCCGAACGTGCCGCCGCCGAGAAAGCTGAAGCTGACAAGAAGGCCGCCGAGGACGCCGCTGCTGCCACCAAAGCCGCGACCTCTGCATGTCCTACTGGAGGGTATAACTCGTTTATCCCGCTCCTACTGTTTTCTGTTTTAGCCATGCTAGCATTATACGTAGATCTTTCTGCAATTAGCGTAGTATGTGCTAGTTTGACTGAATGTCAGTATGCGTTTATTTGTGTCAATGCCATGCTAGTGATTTACTCGTGGATTAATTTAATTGAGAAATTGCCTACTTACTCAACAATCCAAAAACCTATTATGTGTAGGAATTTTTCGGCAAGTGGCTTTGCCGCTGCACTAAAACCGGATAAGTTTACCGGTACATACTTTAAGCGTTGGCAGACTAAGACCACGTTATGGCTCACGGCTATGAACGTGTTCTGGGTCACCGGTGTCTCCACGGGAACGATTGCTCCTGAACAGGAGAAGGCGTTCAAGGAGGCTACCGTTGCGCAACAGAGCAGTTCTTAGCGTGATCGGAGATAAACTGGTCGACGCATATTTACATGTGCACGTCGCCAAGGACTTGTGGGAGGCGCTCGAATCTAAGTTCGGGGCAGCCGATGCCGGGAGCGAGATGTATATTATAGAGCAGTTCCACGATTACAAGATGGTTGAAAACCGTCCTGTATTGGAGCAGGCTCATGAGATAATATGCATTGTTAAGGAGCTTGAACTTCTTAAGTGCGAGTTACCGGGCAAGTTTGTCGCGGGCTACATAATCGCTAAGCTCCCTAATTCCTGGAGGAACTTTGCCACCACTCTGAAACATCAGAGGCGTGAATTCTCTGTGGAGGATGTCATTGGCCATCTGAGTGTTGAGCAGAATTCAAGGGCAAAGGACTCGCACGAAAAAGGGGCCGAAGGGACTTCTGTCGCCAACATGGTGAACCAGAAGAACTTCAACTCCCACAAGCCCAAGGGAAAGAACGGTGTCCAACACAATACCGACTTTAAGAAGAAGGGCAAGAAGACCTTCAAGAAGAACAAGAAGGACGAGGGCTGCTTTACTTGTGGTTCGGTTGAACATTGGGCCAACAAGTGCCCAAACAAGTACAAGAAGTCAGGACAGGACTCCAAGTCCGTCAACATGATTGTGGACAACAATGAGAATGGTGCACCTGGTTACGGTAATTTATTTACTGTTTTTTCAGTGTTTTGGCCCACCGATTGGTGGGTGGACACAGGTGCAGGTGTACATGTGTGTGCTGACATGTCATTGTTCACTTCTTACCAGGTCACAGGCCACGGGCCGTATTGATGGGGAATGGCGCGAGTGCTTCTGTTCATGGTGTTGGCACGGTTGACCTGAAGTTTACTTCAGGAAGGATCATGCAGCTGAAGAACGTGCAGCATGTCCCCGCCATCAAGAAGAACCTCGTTAGTGTCTCCCTTCTATGTAGAGAAGGGTTTAAGTTGGTTTTTGAGTCTAATAAATTAGTTGTTATGAAATATGGACTCTTTGTTGGAAAAGGTTATGAGAGCGGAGGGATGTTCTGTCTTTCCCTCGCAGATTTTTGTAATAAAGTCGTGAACCATGTTCATTCGAATGTTAATGAATCTGAAGTTTGGCATTCACGTCTTTGTCACATTAGTTTCGGTGTTATGACGCGGCTAGCCAAGTTGGATTTAATCCCGAGTTTTACTTTAGCCAAAGGTTCTAAGTGCCTTTCATGTGTGCAAGCTAAGCAACCTCGCAAGCCTCACAAGGCCGCGGAGGAGAGACACTTGGTACCATTAGAACTCATACATTCTGATCTTTGTGAGATGAATGGTGTGTTGACTAAAGGTGGAAAGAAATACTTCATGACATTGATAGATGATTCCACTAGATATTGCTATGTGTATCTGTTAAATACTAAAGATGAGGCTCTACACTACCTTAAAATCTATAAGGCAGAAGTTGAGAATCAACTTGAAAAGAAAATTAAACGAGTCCGGTCAGATCGTGGTGGAGAGTACTTCTCGAGTGAGTTTGATTCCTTCTGTGCGGAACACAGCATTATTCATGAGAGGACACCTTCCTATTCACCCCAGTCAAACGGGGTTGCCGAGCGGAAAAACCGTACTCTAACTGATTTGGTTAACGCCATGTTAGATACATCGGGTTTATCCAAGGCATGGTGGGGGGAGGCTATATTGACGGCATGTCATGTCCTGAATAAAGTTCCGACAAAGGATAATGAGATCACTCCCTATGAGAAAAGGGAAAAGAGAAGGACAACACTCTCGTACTTGCGCACTTGGGGATGTCTGGCGAAAGTCAATGTGCCGATCCCCAAAAAGCGTAAGCTTGGACCCAAGACTGTGGACTGCGTTAATTTGGGCTACGCTAAGAACAGCGTTGGCTATAGATTTCTAGTAGTGAAATCTGAGGTACCTGACCAGAAGGTCGGTACAATTATGGAGTCTAAGGATGCTACATTCTTCGAGGATATTTTTCCTATGAGAGATATGCAAATCACTTCTAGACAAGAATCTGAGGAGACTCCTGAACCTGCCATCCCTATGGAATATTATGAACAAACACATGATGAAAATCCTGAGGAGGATGACAAGGAAACCCTTGGTAGGGGCAAGAGACAAAGGACTGCAAAGACCTTTGGTGATGATTTCTTCGTGTACCTCGTGGATGATACTCCCACTTCTATTTCAGAAGCGTATGCCTCTCCAGAAGCTGACTACTAGAAGGATGCGGTCCGTAGCGAGATGGATTCCATCATGGCTAACGGAACATGGGAGATCACTGAGCGTCCCTATGGTTGCAAACCATTAGGATGTAAGTGGGTGTTCAAGAAGAAGCTTAGGCCCGATGGTACGAGTGAAAAGTACAAGGCTAGGCTTGTGGCCAAGGGCTATAACCAGAAAGAAGAGGAAGATTTCTTCGACACTTATTCACCTGTGGCTAGACTGACCACCATTCGAGTATTACTCTCGTTGGCAGCCTCGCATGGTCTTCTCGTCCACCAGATGGATGTTAAGACGGCTTTTCTGAATGGAGAGCTAAACGAGGAAATCTACATGCAACAGCCAGATGGCTTTGTGATAGAAGGTCAGGAAAGAAAGGTGTGTTGGTTGCTGAAATCTTTATATGGCCTAAAGCGAGCACCTAAGCAATGGCATGATAAGTTTAATACAACCCTGACATCTGTCGGTTTCGTTGTTAATGAGGCTGACAAATGTGTATACTATCGCCATGGTGGGGGCGAAGGAGTTATACTGTGCTTGTACGTTGATGACATACTGATATTCGGAACCAACCTCAAAGTCATTGAGGAGGTCAAGTCGTTTCTGTCTCAGAACTTTGAGATGAAAGACCTTGGTGTGGCTGATGTTATCTTGAACATCAAGCTACTGAGAGATAATGAGGGTGGGATTACACTTCTGCAATCCCACTATGTTGAGAAGGTGTTGAGTCGTTTTGGATATTCGGATTGCACACCATCTCAAACACCATATGATCCTAGCGTGTTGATTCGAAAGTCCAAAGGCACGGCTATAGATCAGTTGAGATACTCTCAAATCATTGGTTCACTGATGTACCTAGCGAGCGCAATGAGGCCCGACATCGCGTTTGCTGTGAGCAAACTGAGCCAGTTTGTTTCCAAACCGGGTGATGTACATTGGCATGATGTTGAACGAGTTATGCGCTATCTGAAAGGTACTATGAAATATGGACTTCACTATACCAGAGACCCGTCGGTACTTGAAGGGTATAGTGATGCAAATTGGATCTCTGATGCTGATGAGATGAAGGCCACAACTGGGTATATGTTTACTCTTGGAGGTGGCGCTGTTTCCTAGAAGTCTTGCAAGCAAACGATCTTAACGAGATCGACAATGGAAGCAGAATTAACGGCATTAGACACATCTAGTGTTGAAGCGAGATGGCTTCGAGATCTTTGATGGACTTGCCATTGGTTGATAAACCGGTTTCGCCTATCCTTATGAACTGTGACAATCAGACTGTCATCACCAAGGTGAAGAGTTCAAAGGACAACATGAAGTCCACCAAACACATAAGAATGAGATTAAAAGCTGTCAGAAAATTAAGAAACTCCGGAGTGATAGCGTTGGACTATGTCCATACGGCTAAGAATCTAGCAGATCCCTTTACGAAAGGGCTATCACGTGTTGTGATAGATAATGCATCGAGGGAGATGGGTATGAGACCCACATGAGTTGCCATGGTAGTAACCAAACCTATGTGATCGGAGATCCCGTGAATTAGGACCTGGGAAAACAAGCCAGTGGTGAACTGAGGAGAGTAACTATACTAACCCACTCCGTTGGAGATGCAATACTCTCGATACTGTAGAGTAGGATGACTACTGTCTTAATGTGTTCCGAAGCTTATATAAGCAAGATGCTATCCTACAGAGCGATCTTTGGAGGAACACACCTATATGAGCCAGACTGCTAGTCACAGTCTATGAGATTGGGGTGATCTCTAGTAAGCTCATGAATAGGCCAGGAGTGTGACTTATATGCTCCACCCGAGGGGTCAGCCTTCGGCAGCCCAGTACTAGTAAGACATGTGGTGAAACTTCTTTACGCCAAACTGACAATTCAAGGCATAGTCCATTGTTCAGTTGTGAAGGAGTGTAGCTACTTGCTCTAGGTGAAGCTCAACCTTAACAGGTCTTCACTAAAACACTGGTATATCGAAACAGTAATTGGAACAGAGGACACAATGGGCCCTCGAGATCTGGTGGGGGATTGCTGAAATTTGAGATGGGCTCTAGGCCCATATAGCAATTTCTGAAAAATCTCTAAGGGCCCATGTGGGTTATATGGCACTAGGTGTAGTGGGAAGTTTAGTCCCACCCCGGAAGTGGAAGAGGAGTTGGACCTCCTTCTAAGGGTTTCTCTTCTACATGCTATTGGAGCTTGAGAAGAGAAGAGGCCCTCGCGCACTCCTCCTCCGCCGCCCGCCTCGCCACGCCACGCCACGCCACGCCTCGTCACGACGTGCCACGGGTTGCGGGATTGAGCCGAGCCGAGCTCACACCTACGCGCTTATTTTTGCCAGTCACTAACGGAGAGTTCTCTGACAGCTGGGCCACGATCTGAGACGTCGGATCGTGGGCTGTCACGGACTCGGACGTGGGTCGAGCCCACATCTCTCCACGCGGCTGCGCCTATATAAGTGTGCGGTGTCTCCTAACCCTAGCCGCCACGAACAGATCACATCTGCTCCACGCGCACGCCCACCGTCGTTCCCTTGCTGCTGCTGCCGCCGGTGACTCCATCCCGTCCGCCGCGTACACGGTCGACGGGAGAGCAGGTCTCCGAAACCACGCCCTTCTGGTTCCTGTACGGGGTGAGGGGCGAATAGGTTTTTGGGCAGCGATTACGCGACTGCTCACTTCCGATCGTCTACTTCCTCTACGTCCGCGTCGCCTTCATCATCACCATGTCCACCGCCGCCGAACGTGCCGCCGCCGAGAAAGCTGAAGCTGACAAGAAGGCCGCCGAGGACGCCGCTGCTGCCACCAAAGCCGCGGCCTCTGCATGGCCTACTGGAGGGTATAACTCGTTTATTCCGCTCCTACTGTTTTCTGTTTTAGCCATGCTAGCATTATACGTAGATCTTTCTGCAATTAGTGTAGTATGTGCTAGTTTGACTGAATGTCAGTATGCGTTTATTTGTGTCAATGCCATGCTAGTGATTTACTCGTGGATTAATTTAATCGAGAAATTGCCTATTTACTTAACAAGATACCGCGCCATGTTGGACCAGGGATTTTGGCAAATGGGCGGCACGGCACGGCACCGTGTAGCATGCCAGCACGGGCACGTCACAACACCAAATAGGCCCGAACACAGAAAGAGTGCACAGTATGTATTGCAATGACTTGTTGCACTTTTGAAGCGACACATATGTATTGTACACATGTTGTCTCATTGCAAGAATAGTGTACATTTAGTATCAAGCTCAGAGACGTTCTGTTGTTTTTTTAGTTTTGTCATGTTTGTTACATACTTACATGAGTAGCAAACCTCCACACCACATGGCTCTATGGATGCGTGACACACATACCTCTGTTTTTTAAAAGCTCTCCTTTCAAAGAATACAACTGCTCAAACCTACTGCGATATGAACACTTGCTTAAAAGGAAACTAGCTTTGCAATTTGGAATTCAAGAAAGGTATTCACGTTTTGCACCTAGTCCATTGGGTTTATGATACGCGGTTGAGCCATTGGGTGGCACTAGGGGATTAGCTAAATTAATTAAAAATTTATCACATGATTTTGAACTCTACACAACATACTGCATATTGGGAGGTCATAGATCCACACACACAAAATTAAATTGAGAGAAAGACATCTGCCACAAGGTTGCGTGGAATTTCATTGATCCAAATCCAAGAGTGTTTCCCACGATATAGGACCACATCAGCTGCCTTCTAGTAGCTCCTTCGCACAAGTAACCATAACAAATTTACAGAAAATCACAAGCCCAAGCTAGTCTCAATCATGACACGATAGACGTGCTATAACTACTTCTCAAAATGGCATCAGAGATGCAGGGGCATTGCTCACTACATCAGCACTGGTAGTAGTAATTTCCTTCCCCTCAAGTACCCGTTCGACTTGAGCATCGATCTTCAGATCATTCACCATGCAGATCAGTATGCAGATCAATAAGCAGTACGCCTGCCGTAGCAACGATGTCCACCACTCATCGTGGAGCCGCCGCAAAGGTAGCAGAAGGAGTGCCCGCACCTGCAGATCACAAACAAGAAACTGGCCTAGTTTGTACCCCGTGCGTGCACATGAACGTAATTTTCTTGTTCGCTGCAGATTCAGGCAGAGTTAGTTGGTAGTTTATATACCTGCACCTCATGTGCTGGTAGCCGGCCACCCTTTCGACGTACATCTTGCACCGGGGGCACCTCTGCCACTTCCTCTTCTGCGCGACCTTCCTCAGCAGCAGGTCCTCCCGCCCGCGCTCGTCCTTCCCGAGCCGCTGGAACTCGGCGCAGTCCACGCCCTCGTGCCACGGCACCTTGCACTGCACGCAGAACATCCGGTTGCAGTGTGGGCATTCCACGTTCGTGAGCGCGGCCGCGCCGCCGTCGCCGGGGCCGGGGTCGTCGTCGATCAGCAGCGCCGAGCAGTCCTTGAAGGGGCAGTAAAACTTGTGGTCCCCGAGCGCCAGCTCGCAGAGCGCGGCGCCCCACCGCTGGAACAGCTGAGGCGGGACGATGTCGCGGCATTCCTCCGGGTGCAGCACGCCGTCCTTGCAGCCCGGGTCGGGGCAGCCCATGGACAGCAGGTTGTCCTCGACCCTCGCCGCGATGTACTGCCTCACGCAGCCCGCGCAGAAGGCGTGCGCGCACCCGGCGACGGGGAAGCGCTCGACGCCGGGGAGCGTCTCCATGCAGATTGTGCAGTAGAACTCTTTCATGATCGTGGCGCTGTGGGAACCTTCGCCGACCTCGAGCAGGCCGCCGTTACGTGGTTTTCTCCACTTCCCGCTGCCTGTCTCTTTGATGAAGATCAGGCTGTCATCGTCATCTACATCTATGACTTCATGCCTATCATTATCATCAATATCTATGACTTGATGCGGCGACTCCGATCGTAGTTTACGCTTGCCTTTGCGGTCTGTCATGTCGACGTCGGTTCCGGAGAGGGAGGCCGAGGAGGAGGGGATGCATGTCGGGTCGCGCGAGAGGCCGATGGAGAGGAGGATGGCCTGCTGGATCTGGATCTCCTCGGGGCTGCTGGAGGAGCCAAGGACTGTCACGTCCTCCTCCTCGTCGGATGAGATGTAGATGGGGAAGGATGGACCGTCGGTGGTGGCGGAGGCCGCCATGACAGGCGACGAGTGCTGTTCAGCCAGCGGCGGCGGTGCTGCCTTGCTTCCCATCCGTCTAGGGTCGTGGACTGCGGCCGTTAGCTAGGCGGAGAATGTGGACGGACGGGTGCGGTCACTTTCTTTTTTGAGGGAACAGAATCGTCAGAAAATCCTAATTTTGCGGTCTCCTAGCGATGAATTAACTTGTTATTATCCTTTACTTTTTGGAACGAAAAAGTACTGCTATCTTTTGATAGTTGTGAGATTTTTAGTATTTTATCTATATCTTTTTTTAACACAGTACAGGGATGCACATTTATAAATATGCACATACACTTATCCATGTGAACGCACGCACGCACACCCTATCCTTATGAGCATTTTTGAGAGACTGAGCCGACACAATATCTGAAGATTGCCGAAGTCACCACATGTTCCCATATAGTCGACGGGAACGTATCCCCTATTGAATGAACATCGTTGAAAAGACTAAAATAATAGTCCAGGAAAATGTGAGCACCAGCGTCAAGTGTGGAAACCCTGATGGGCTGGTTCCACCACAAAGAACCTAACCATCTCAGTTAGACTCAACTCGCTATATTTTGCCTTTATCTATATATCTATATCTATACATATACAAATATAAAAAGGCCCAAATGGATAAACCGACTAATTTCAGCCATAAAATTAGGACAATCCAATGACCTAGATTAACCAAATGGCGAGCAGTCAACATGTTTAACATGCAATTAAAATTGTATTAAATATCAAAGTCGGTGATAATCATACAATTAACATGCAAAGAATATCCTACATAATATTTGTGTGCAATTAATATATTCCCTAATATTAACGATTGCACGTTCGCATTACTAGTTACAGATGGGAACCACACAGATATTAGGCGATTCCCCTGTCATTTAAGCAATCACGTTATCATTTTTTAAAAACTACCTCGAGTTAATTACAAATTGAGCATGAGCCAACTACCACTTTTTGCCATTCATGATAGAATCTTACAAATCAAATCATTCAAAATAGAGTACCATATATTCAAATTGCATCTAATAGTTGCCCCCCCCCAGGGGGACACATGCGACGACCTCACCACCCTGCCTAGCAACCCTCCAACACCTCCTCCCTCTCAATTTCATTGGTAGCCTCTGGCAGACATTACCCGCGTGGATCAGGCGGCAACCAGGTATGTTCTTTACTTTCTTGTGTGCTTGCTTTCCTCCATGGTGTGGTGTGGTTGCTTATCCTTCTACTCCCATCGACATGTTTCCCATTGATGAATACGAGCGAAGACATGGCTTGGTTTCGCATGTTTGCGGTGGTTAGGTGGCTTGGTTTCGCATGTTTGCGGTGGTTAGGCTCCCTTCCAAGGGACTGTGAAGGTGGTAACACTAGTAAGGCATTAGTTTCGTGGCAAAAAAAAAACTGGATTCGACGGGGATTGTTGACAGTGATGTGGGCGCCCCTCCCCTCTTGGGAGGCATTACCGAAGAGTGTGTCTTTCATCATTGGGCCGTGTCTGATCGGTGTGGGGACAATGGTAGTGGTCGTTGGTAGGGGTGGATTTTTTCTGAGGTTAGGCGAGGCAGTCATGTGCGGGTCTAAACGAAAGCTTTGTGGTCGACAGGGGTCGATGCCGGCAAAGACGACACCAATTCCCTTCTTGGTGGTGTTTCCGAAGATCTCAGTCTCTTTCTCTCCCGATGGAGGTCAAGTTAAGTGGCAGTCGAATGTTCGGAATCCACGCCGGGGTTGTGTTGTGTTGTTTTTTTAATCTTTTTTTCTTGTTTCAGTTGGTTTTCGACCTGATTTCCCTTATAAATTGGGTCATTATATATTTTTTCCTTTTCCTATCTCAACGAAATTGGCAAAGCACCCCCGTCACATCGTAAAAAAGAAAACAATCTCCATATGTGTTGATATTAAAAGTGTGAGTTGGGTTTCATCCATATAACATCAGTACGGTAGCATGCATCTCATGGTCCAAGGTTGTCTAGTGATGTACTTCGTTTGCATATTTCATTTGGATATTAGGTTTGCCTTAAGTCAAACTATGTATAGTTTGACCAAATTTATATTGAAAAAGGTGAACACTTGTAATACCAAATAAATACTATATATATATATATATATATATATATATATATATATATATATATATATATATATATATATATATATATAAGTATATCTCATGATGGCTCCAATGATATTGATTTTGTATTGTAGATGTTGATTTTTTTTATAAACTTGGTCAAACTTCAAAAGGTTTCACTTAATACGAACCTAATATACGAAGTAAAAAGAAACTGAGAGAGTATTATCTTCAGTAATCTCACATAAATTAGGACACTTAATCCTATTATAATGAACAAAATCCCGTCAATAACGTAAAATCACCCGAAAAGTACATTCCAACCCCATTTTTTTATTGCTTTCACAAATATTTCAAACATCTATACACCAATTTCACATGTGATCAGATACGAATGTATTTGAGAGTAGTTACAAGTACATTCCAGATCAATGACAATTGTGTTTCAATAGTTCATATGTTCAAAATTTCAACTTCCAGAGACATTTCGATTGAAACTTCAAACATAATTTCCATATACATTTTAGAACAATAGTAGACATATTTTATAATATTAAAAAAATATTTTACTTAACTTTCTCACAAACACACAACCATTTCAGTTAAAATTGAAGACATTTCACACAATTTCCAGTTGCATAGGTTTCAGTAAGTTTTCAGCATAAATTTTCTATCGGTTTTTTAGAGGTTTTCCCATCGGTTTTAGAAAGTAGTCATGCTGCAATGCAGTTTAGTCAGAAACATTCTACATACATTTCACACAAATTAAGTCAAGTCCATCTGCTTAGGAAATGTTTCACGAAGTGAACCATACCGCTCATATGAAATCTGGATATAAACTGAGGTTAGGAAAATGCAACATAATACCAACTTCACGTATACTATTCTTCATAAGAAGTCTACTAAGGTTCTCTCTGCCGAGGCTACAACCCTGGCTGAAGGCCTAAAGCTTGCTAATACTGTGGGAAGTAATTCTATTTTGGTACAGTCTGATAGCCTGATCTTGGTAGAGGCTCTCCAAAACAATTCTGGACACTCAACTGAGGCAGCTCCAATTCTTGAAGAGTGTCGGTTACTATTAATTAACTCCGGGAAGGTCGTGATAGAGCATTGTCATCGCGATTGTAATAAAGTAGCTCATGTCCTGACGCAGAATGGTCGTGTTGTTCCACCGAATTGTGGTTGCACTCACATCCGGCTTTTATTTCTGAACTATTAGCGGACAATGTAAGCGTTGTTTAAATTTAATAAAGCTAGCCATGATGGCCTTCCCCTAAAAAGGTGTCGATGATATTTATCTCTTGCGAGGTTAGGAACAAGTGAAATATACGCAAGTTTATAAGAATATCATCACCATTTAAGGGTGAGGTCCAAACGTGTGTGATGTAGCTAGGTGCAAACTATTTGAGAGTACCCATTCTCCGAAAAAGTAGCCTTTTTTCGCTTGGGTCAGAACGTCAAACAATTTCTTTCAACTTGTGACTTGAAGCTTGAATTTAATATGTGATGTCCATAGCGATATAACATTCAAGTCAACTAGAAGTAGAATAAGAGTTCCTAATTTGAAATGGATGGTTGGATCGGAATTTCAATGCTATGTCGATAACTAAGGCATGTACATTTGATTCAATGGAGAGAAAACACATCTACCACTTACACAAAATCATTTATTCCTAAATAACTACCACTATCTCCTTTTCAGTTTATTAGGCATACGTGTATCCCCAGATTAACAATTCAACTAATATAATAAAGTAATATATCCAAAATTTATACCACTAGAAAATATACCATTTTAAGTTTCTAATGATATTTTTTGCAATATATAAACTGTACTACGTTGTTCAAATTGTTAATCTAGGGATACACGCCGGCCTAATAAAATAGGAAGGAGGTAGTAATTTTTTCTATCCATGCAACCTTTCCACAAGTCATGCATGCTTAACGCCCATGCTTAACACATAGTTTCTCATTGTTGTCATCTCCATAGGCCACATTGAAAGGATCGATATAGTTGACTAGATGGGAGGTGAATAGGCAACTAACTATTTTTAGCTTTTCTTGACCAATTTAAACTTTGCATCAAAGTAGGTTGTCTAGATATGCAACTAGGTGAGCAACCTATATGAGGCAACAACAACAAGTACACAAGAAAGCAAGGGCTGCAACACAAAGTAAGCTTGCACAAGTAAATGTACGAGATAACCAAGAGTGGAGCCGGTGAAGACGAGGATGTGTTACCGAAGTTCCTTCCCTTTGAGAGGAAGTACGTCTCCGTTGGAGCAGTGTGGAGGCACAATGCTCCCCAAGAAGCCACTAGGGCCACCGTATTCTCCTCACACCCTCACACAATGCGAGATGCCGTGATTCCACTATTGGTGCCTTTGAAGGCGGCGACCGAACCTTTACAAACAAGGTTGGGGCTATCTCCACAACTTAATTGGAAGCTCCCAACGATACCACGGAGCTTCACCACAATGGAATATGGCTCCGAGGTGACCTCAACCGTCTAGGGTGCTCAAACACCCAAGAGTAACAAGATCCGCAAGGGATTAGTGGGGGAATCAAATCTTGGTGGAAGTGTAGATTCGGGCCTTCTCAACCAATCCCCAAAGAATCAACAAGTTTGATTGTCTAGGGAGAGAGATTGGGCGAAAATGAGCTTTGGAGCAATAATGGAGCTTGGGGGAAAAAGAGGTAAGTCAACTTAGAGAAGAAGACCTCCTTTTATAAGGGGGAACAAATCCACCCGTTACCCCCCATTCAGCCCCGCACAGAGCAGTACTACCCTTGGGGGTAGCGGTACTACTGCTGGGGGCCGCGGTACTACCGCTCCCCTATGCGGTACTACTGTGTAGGTAGAGGGAGACAAGAGGCGGAGCAAGATTTGGACCCAGGGCGGTACTAGTAGCGGTGGTAGGGGCGGTACTACCGCTTACGAGCGGTACTACCGCCTCTACTGCCGCTGCCAGTGCCGCAAAACCCGACACGAGAGGCGACACCCTCGAGTCAAGGCGGTAGAAGCTCAGAACAACAGCGGTACTACGACTGAGAGCCCCAGACGGTACTACCGCTGTGGAGCGGTACTGCCGCTTGTGGCTCTTGAGCGGTACTACCGCTGGGACCAAATTTCACACAAGATGCAACGAGGGATCCTCCATCAAAGCGGGAAGGCTCAGTGGGTGCAAAGGGGATGTGTACGTGTTGATTCGACCCTAGCCTTTCCAATGCGGATCCCCTCTTGATAGTACGGTTACTCCTACGAAACGAGTGCACCAAAATTGAAACGAAAGAGTTACACCGTCTTCGCTTAAAACTCCGAGGGGAAGGAATCGTCTCGTGCCAAAGGATGAATCTCTGAAATACTCAACGCACACGATTAGTCCGCAAAGGCATTGTCATCAATCACCAAAACTACTTAGAGAGAGACATGCCTTAACAATCTCCCCCTTTTTGGTGGATTGATGACAACACGGGATTTGCACAAAGGTAAGACAAGAAAGTAAATGAATCCCAAAACTAAAAAATATAGACGGAGCTCCCCTGAATGTGTGCACCTAATTAGAGGTGCCTTTGGAATGCAAGGCACACACATTAGGATCAACACTCCCCCTATATTTTATAGTCTGACAGCATTAGCAACAGGTAATGGAACATATATAGCTCGGATGTATTAGAGTAGGAGTGAGCAAAGTATATAATAGGATAAGCATGCAACTCACATACTACCAAGGTACTCGACAAACTAGATAATAAAAGGATAAGGTAGCATATGTATCACATCATATGATAGGGTACCAGGTCTCACAAGCACAAACCAAACAAACGCAAAAGACGAGAAAAGAGTTTGCGAGAAAGACAAGCAAGGCAAACAAGCCACACAAACACACGCTCGCAACTCAACAACGACAAATCCCTAAGCTCTCTCCCCCTTTGGCATCAAGATACCAAAAAGGCAAAGAGCACTGCTACGGCTCTAGGTGATAGCAAACTGAGGATCTCCATCATCATATCCCAGCAGGATTGTCTGCACCGCCATCATCAGTAGGAAGCTGCTCGGTGTCTGAATCGGTCCACGGACAGTGCTGCTGAACCCACTCCTCCTCATCGGTGATCTTGCCCTCAGAACCGCTGGCAACGGTCGCACCCAACTGACGCATGAGCTCCTTGTGACGGCTCCTGGCCTTCTTCTCAGACACATGAGTCATGTACTGACTATGGGACTCCATGCAGAAGAGTTTCTTCATCTTGCTCTTGAGCTTCTTTGCCCATGAGGGCTCTGCTCCAGAGGGCTCATAGTCATCGTCATCATCAGCATCAGCCTCTGCCTCCATGTCAGCAGCTCCAGATGGAATCCCAGACCTCGGAGCCGAGGTGCCCCAGTTCTCCTTCTTCCTCGGACGCTTGATCTCATGAGATACTAACTCCCCAGTCTCCAGCACCACATTAAGATAAACACGAGCCCAGGCCTTCTCAAGAAGCAACATGATAAACGGTCCATAGATAAGGCACTTGCGCTCAGAAATGGCGGAGACCAGTTCAGACCACATGACATGAGAGATATCCAAGGATTCTCCAGTGTTTTCTTCCTTCTCATGCTGACAGAAAAGAAGCATGTCCACGAGAAATAAGTGAACCATATCCAAGTTCCCAATGCGAGGAAAGAGGGTCTCCCTAAAGATGCGATGGAGTATGTCCAAAAAAGCAGGCGGCTCATAGGTCTCCTTCTGAGTCTCGGGGTGAATCTTCAAAGTACAGTATGGCCAGAGAGATTGCTTGTGAGTGGAAGTTGCATTGCAGTGAGGGTGAAAGCCAACTGGGCTCTCAAGACCGTGATCTTCAACTCCAAGTAACTCCATGAAGGCCTTCCACTTGACAGAAAGCAGCTTGCCATTTGCCATCCATGTCAGAGTTCTTTCCTCATCTGTTCCAAGATGGACCATGGCATAAAACTGAGCCACCAAATCAGCATCAAAGTCCTTGTTGAACTGCATGATCCTGAGAATGTTCAGCTGAGAACACATCTCAAGGGCTTCGCCAAAGTAGGCAGGATCCTTCTCCATATAGTCAGTGTCGATGGCCCGAACATCAACATAGTGATTCTTCTTCGCTTTGATCACATCAAAGTAGATGGCCCACTGAAAGCGGTTCCAGAAAGGACGGTTGACCAAAGTGGGTTCTTGATCTTCCGTATATGGGTGCCATCGGCGCTTTTCGCAGAACTCCTTTGCAGACATCTCATTCACAGACTTGGCCCTAGGCTTGGGCTTGACCGCAATCTTCTTCTTCGGCTGAGGAGGAGGAGGAACACTTGATGAGGCAGCCACTGTCTCAGAGGTGCGGTAGCGCTTTGAAGTTGAACGCCCGGGGTTGACACGGCGCACATGTTGCTCAGAAGGGTCATCACCTGGAACCAGGCACACGGACGCAAGGAACAACAAGAAAAACGAGCATAAGCCACCAAACAAAACAAAAATGGATAGAAATTTGGTAAGAGTATGATGGAAGTGGGCATCCGGCGGTAGTACCGTGATAAGTAAGCGGCAGTACCTCCCTAGCGGTATTACCGCTCCAGGGGAGCGGTAGTACCGCTCCAGGCGGGGGAACGGCGGTTCGCTACTACCGTGGCCAAATCCGGCACTACCGGGATGCCAAATTCAAAAATAATCCTACCAAATATCAATCCAAACAGTCTAGACGCCTTCTCCAACCTACTCAAGCCTTGATTTAGCCAAAAATCTAGAGATGCGTCAACTATTGCCCCTAAACATGAGATCTAAAAACTAGGCACAAAGAGAAAGGGAACGGGGGCAATACCGGCATCCATGGCAAGAGAACGGGGTGGGATCGATTCCACCGAAGGAAATTGAGAGGGACGGCCCGGAGACAGCGGCCAACCGGAGCCCTCCCGCGGCGAGTCGGCACTGGAGAGACGAGGAGAGCGAGTGGGTTGTGCTAATGGGTGTGGGGGAGAAGAAAACTCCCCCTGCCCTGACATAACCCCCTAGTCCCGCCCCGCAGCGGTAGTATCGCTCGGGTGGGCGACAGTACTGCTTGTTACTCACAAGCGGCAGTACCGCGCACCCCCAGCGGTAGTACCGCCCAGCCAAGACTCAAAGACTATACACTAAAAAGGGCTTAGCTCAAGAAGAAAAACCGACAAGAAGAGAGAGCAAACACAAAGGCAATAAAAACACCAGCGAGAGGACAAGAAGCACACACCTCTCCAAGAGAGGGCGGTGGCCGAGGCCACCTATGTTTGAGTCAAGAGGTATGGTGCCGCGAAGATTTTAACCTTGGGCCCATGACCAAAACTCATCTTTGAAACACAAGTACCATCAAAAAAATGGCTAATGTGAAAGACTTGATCAATTTATGCATAATGGGGGGAGGGAGAGTTCATTGAGAGAACAACACTCCCCCTATGTCCATGCCTACACCTAAACAATGTTGGAAATATGCCCTAGAGGCAATAATAAATAGGTTATTATTATATTTCCTTGTTCATGATAATCGTTTATTATCCATGCTAGAATTGTATTGATAGGAAACTCAGATACATGTGTGGATACATAGACAACACCATGTCCCTAGTAAGCCTCTAGTTGACTAGCTCGTTGATCAATAGATGGTTACGGTTTCCTGACCATGGACATTGGATGTCGTTGATAACGTGATCACATCATTAGGAGAATGATGTGATGGACAAGACCCAATCCTAAGCCTAGCACAAGATCGTGTAGTTCATTTGCTCGGAGCTTTTCTAATGTCAAGTATCATTTCCTTAGACCATGAGATTGTGCAACTCCCGGATACCGTAGGAATGCTTTGGGTGTACCAAACGTCACAACGTAACTGGGTGACTATAAAGGTGCACTACAGGTATCTCCGAAAGTGTCTGTTGGGTTGGCATGAATCGAGACTGGGATTTGTCACTCCGTGTAAATGGAGAGGTATCTCTGGGCCCACTCGGTAGGACATCATCATAATGTGCACAATGTGACCAAGGATTTGATCACGGGATGATGTGTTACGGAACGAGTAAAGAGACTTGCCGGTAACGAGATTGAACAAGGTATCGGGATACCGACGATCGAATCTCGGGCAAGTAACATACCGATTGACAAAGGGAATTGTATACGGGATTGATTGAATCCTCGACATCGTGGTTCATCCGATGAGATCATCGAGGAGCATGTGGGAGCCAACATGGGTATCCAGATCCCGCTGTTGGTTATTGACCGGAGAGTCATCTCGGTCATGTCTACCTGTCTCCCGAACCCGTAGGGTCTACACACTTAAGGTTCGGTGACGCTAGGGTTATAGAGATATTAGTATGCGGTAACCCGAAAGTTGTTCGGAGTCCCGGATGAGATCCCGGACGTCACGAGGAGTTCCGGAATGGTCCGGAGGTAAAGATTTATATATGGGAAGTCTTATTTTGGTCGCCGGAAAAGTTTCGCACTTTATCGGTATTGTACCGGGAGTGCCGAAAGGGGTCCGGGGGTCCACCAGCCCCGGGGGGGCACATGGGCTGTAAGGGGGTGCGCCTTGGCCTATATGGGCCAAGGGCACCAGCCCCAAGAGGCCCATGCGCCAAGAGATAAGGAAAAGGGAGAGTCCTAAAGGGGGAAGGCACCTCCGAGGTGCCTTGGGGGGAAGGACTCCTCCCTGGCCGCACCCTTCCTTGGAGGAAGGGCCAAGGCTGCGCCCCCCTCTCCCTTGGCCCTATATATAGTGGGGGGGGGAGGGAGGGCAGCAATATCTAAGCCCTGGCGCCTCCCTCTCCCTCCCGTGACACCTCTTCCTCCCCGCTTGCGCTTGGCGAAGCCCTGCCGGGATCCCGCTACTTCCACCACCACGCCGTCGTGCTGCTGGATCTCCATCAACCTCTCCTCCCCCCTTGCTGGATCAAGAAGGAGGAGACGTCGCTGCTCCGTACGTGTGTTGAACGCGGAGGTGCCGTCCGTTCGGCGCTAGGATCATCGGTGATTTGGATCACGACGAGTACGACTCCATCAACCCCGTTCTCTTGAACGCTTCCGCTCGCGATCTACAAGGGTATGTAGATGCACTCCTTCCCTCTCGTTGCTAGTGAACTCCATAGATTGATCTTGGTGATGCGTAGAAAATTTTGAATTTCTGCTACGTTCCCCAACAAACAAGACATCACGATGAGTATGGTGGGATGTGCAAGGGTTCAAGCCACATTGCTCGAATCAATGATATTTAGCTCATGCCTTAACTCACGAAATCTTGCTTCATCCAAGGGCTTCGTGAAGATATCTGCAAGGTTATCATGGGTGTTGACATAGTTGAGCTCAATCTCCCCTCGCCTAATGTGATCCCGGATGAAATGATACCGAATCTCAATATGCTTTGTCTTGAAGTGTTGCACCGGGTTGAGAAGAATCTTGATGGCACTTTCATTGTCACACCAAAGAGGCACTTTGTCACAAATGACACCGTAATCCTTTAAAGTTTGCCTCATCCATAGAAGTTGTGCACAACAACTACCGGCCGCCACATACTCTGCTTCGTGGACGAGAGAGACACACAACTTTGCTTCTTGGAAGACCAACTCACCAAAGAGCAACCAAGGAATTGGCACCCTCCGGAAGTGGACTTCCTATCCACTTTGTCTCCCGCCCAATCCGAGTCCGAAAAGCCCACCAGATTTAAGTTAGCTCCTCTTGGGTACCATAAGCCAAAGTTTGAGGTATGAGCCAAATATCGAAAGATTCGCTTGACCGCCACAAAGTGGCTTTCCTTAGGTGTGGCTTGAAACCATGCACAAATTCCCACACTCAACATGATATCCGGTCTAGATGCACAAAGGTAAAGCAAGGAGCCAATCATGGAGCGATATACCTTCTGATCCACCGCTTTACCATTGGGATCAATGTCAAGTTGGCATTTGATGGGCATTGGAGTGGAAGCCGGCTTGACATCACTTAACTTGAATCTCTTGAGCATGCCTTGAGTATATTTGGCTTGGTTGATGAAGGTTCCTTCTCTTCTTTGCTTGATTTCATACCCGAGAAATAACTTTAACTCTCCCATCATGGACATCTTGAACTTCGAGGTCATGAGAGCGACAAATTCCTCATTGAAAGCTTTGTTAGGGGAACCAAAGATAATATCATCAACATATAGTTGGCATACAAACAACTCCCCTTTGACCTTCTTAGTAAAAAGAGTGGGGTTGATTTTCCCAATTTCAAATCCACGATCTTGTAACAACTCGGTAAGGTGCTCATACCATGCACTTGGGGCTTGTTTAAGGCCATATAGTGCCTTATCGAGTTGGTACACATGATCGGGGAAATAGGGATCCTCGAACCCCGGGGGTTGCTTGACATACACCAACTCATTAATAGGACCATTAAGAAAAGCACTCTTCACATCCATTTGTTGCAACTTGAAGTTATGATGAGATGCATAAGCAATCAACAAACGAATAGATTCAAGGCGAGCAACGGGAGCAAAGGTTTCACCGTAGTCGATACCCTCGACTTGGGAGTAGCCTTGTGCTACCAACCGAGCCTTGTTGCGAACAATAATTCCATGAGAATCTTGCTTGTTCTTGAATATCCACTTGGTTCCAATGACATTATGGTTCCCCGTTGGCCTTGGCACCAATCCCCACACCTCGTTGTGCTCTAAGTTGTTGAGTTCTTCATGCATGGCATTAAGCCAATCCGGATCCTCGAGCGCCTCATAGACCTTTTGGGGTTCAACATAAGAAACAAATGCGTGATGTTCTCAATAGTTTGCCAATTGTCTACGAGTGCTTACACCCTTTCTTAAGCTTACAATCACATTAGTCATGAGGTGACCCTTGGTAGTGAGCTTGGATGCAAGCTTGGCGGCACGACGCTCCAATTCCTCCTCAGGAGTGAGTTGAGGAGCGATAACTTGATCATCTTGAGCGCTGTCTTGAGCTTGTTCTTGCTCTTGATCTTGAACTTGCTCGGTGGTGAGAACTTGACCTTGGGCATCACTTGGTGGTTCACCACCATCTTGTAGTTGATCTTGCCCTTGATCTTGTTCGTTTGGTTGAGGGCCTTCACTATGTTCTTCGGAAGCGTGTGGGTATTGGGTTGGTGAAGGTTCCACTTGAGTGGAACATTGTCCTTCTCCTTCGGACACAAGGGGTTCCTCAATGGGTAGGATATGACCAATTCCCATTCTTCTTATGGCTTGGGGAGGAATTTCATCACCTACAACACAAGTACCACTTTGCTCCAATTGGGGGCCGTTATTCTCATCAAACTCCATGTTACACGTTGACTTATTGAGGACACGGTAAGCATGAGAGTTTGTAGTATAACCAACAAATATGCCCTCATAAGCTCTAGCCTCGAATTTAGACAAATGAACACCTTTCTTGAGAATGAAACACTTACACCCGAACACCCGGAAGTACTTGAGGTTGGGCTTGTTACCGGTGAGTATCTCATATGGAGTCTTGTTCAAGCCTTTGCGGAGATAGAGCCGATTGGATGGATGACACGCGGTGTTGATGGCTTCGGCCCAAAAGTTGTATGCAGACTTGAACTCCGCCATCATGGTCCTTGCTGCATCCATCAACGTCCGGTTCTTCCTCTCCGCTACACCATTTTGTTATGGGGTGTAGGGTACGGAATATTGATGCTTGATCCCCTCATCACTAAGAAACTCATCCAAGGTGTAGTTCTTGAACTCGGTGCCGTTGTCACTTCTTATCGTCAAGATCTTTGCATTGTATTGGCGTTGAGCTTCATTCGCAAAGTCAATGACGGTTTGTTGGGTCTCACTCTTCCTCTTGAAGAAGTATACCAAAATGTACCTTGAATAATCATCCACAATCACCAAGCAATACTTTCTACCCCCAAGACTATCAAAGTATGGAAGCCCAAAGAAATCCAAGTGAAGGAGCTCCAAAGGCCTCTTTGAGTAAATGATAGTCGTGGGAGGGTGAGCCTTCTCATGTAGCTTTCATTCGATACAAGCACTGCAAGCACGATCTTTGGCAAAACTAACATTTGTTAGTCCACGGACATGGTCCCCCTTGAGAAGACTTTGCAAAGATCTCATGTTGACATGGGCTAAACGGCGATGCCAAAGCCATCCCACGTCAACTTTAGCCATTAGGCATGTCGCGGTCTTAGTGGGTCGCTCCGAAAAGTTAATCACATAGAGACCGTTCTCGACATGCCCAACAAAGGACACTTTAAGAGTCTTGCTCCACAAGAGGGCCACGATATCAATATCAAATAAAGTGGCAAAGCCCATGAGTGCAAGTTGATGAACGGAAAGTAAATTGTATGCAAGGGACTCAACAAGCATGACCTTCTCGATCGTGAGATCATGAGAAATGACAACCTTGCCAAGTCCCAATACCTTAGAAGACAAGGCATCACCCCACTCGACATTGGTGGGCATAGATGGAATCTTGTGCACGTCCACCACCAAGTCCTTGCTTCCGGTCATATGATTTGTGGCTCCACTATCGAGCAATCATGATCCCCCACCGGAAGCAAACACCTACAAGAGATCAATGCTTGGTTTTAGGTACCCATTTTGTAAAGGGTCCTTTGATGTTAGTAACAAGGGTCTTAGTGAAGGAAATATGCCCTAGAGGCAATAATAAAGTTGTTATTTATATTTCCTTATATCATGATAAATGTTTATTATTCATGCTAGAATTGTATTAACCGGAAACTTAGTACATGTGTGAATACAAAGACAAACAAAGTGTCACTAGTATGCCTCTACTTGACTAGCTCGTCAAATCAAAGATGGTTAAGTTTCCTAGCCATAGACATGAGTTGTCATTTGATTAACGGGATCACATCATTAGAGAATGATGTGATTGACTTGACCCATTCCGTTAGCTTAGCACTTGATCGTTTAGTATGTTGCTATTGCTTTCTTCATGACTTATACATGTTCCTATGACTATGAGATTATGCAACTCCCGAATATCGGAGAAACACCTTGTGTGCTATCAAACGTCAAAACATAACTGGGTGATTATAAAGATGCTCTACAGGTCTCTCCAAAGGTGTTTGTTGGGTTGGCATAGATCGAGATTAGGATTTGTCACTCCGAGTATCGGAGAGGTATCTCTGGGCCCTCTCGGTAATGCACATCACTATAAGCCTTGCAAGCAATGTGACTAATGAGTTAGTTGCGGGATGATGCATTACAGAACGAGTAAAGAGACTTGCCGGTAACGAGATTGAACTAGGTATTGAGATACCGACGAACGAATCTCGGGCAAGTAACATACCGATGACAAAGGGAACAACGTATGTTGTTATGCGGTTTGACCGATAAAGATCTTCGTAGAATATGTAGGAGCCAATATGAGCATCTAGGTTCCGCTGTTGGTTATTGACCGGAGATGATTCTCGGTCATGTCTACATAGTTCTCGAACCCGTAGGGTCCGCACGCTTAACGTTCGGTGACGATCGGTATTATGAGTTTATGTATTTTGATGTACCAAAGGTTGTTCGGAGTCCCGGGTGAGATCAGGTACATGACGAGGAGTCTCGAAATGTTTGAGACGTAAAGATCGATATATTGGAAGCCTATATTCGGACATCAGAAAGGTTCTGAGTGGTTCGGGTATTTCTCGGAGTACCGGAGAGTTACGGGAATTCGTCGGGGAGTATATGGGCCTTATTGGGCTTTAGGGGAGAGAGAGAGGGGCTGCCTAGGGCAGGCCGCGCGCCCCCAAGGCCTAGTCCGAATTGGACTAGGGGTAGGGGCGGCGCCCCTCCTTCCTTCTCTTCTCTCTTCCCCTTCCTTCTCTCCTACTCCTACTACTTGGAAGGGGGAATCCTACTCCCGGTGGGAGTAGGACTCCCCAGGGCGCGCCATAGTAGAGGGCCGGCCCTCCCCCTCCTCCACTCCTTTATATATGGGGTAGGGGGCACCTCATAGACACACAAGTTGATCATTGATCTCTTAGCCGTGTGCGGTGCCCCCCTCCACCATAATCCACCTCGGTCATATCGTCGTAGTGCTTAGGCGAAGCCCTGCGCCGGTAGCTTCATCATCACCGTCATCACGCCGTCGTGCTGATGAAACTCTCCCTCGAAGCTCTACTGGATCGTGAGTTCGTGGGACGTCACCGAGCTGAACGTGTGCAAATTGCGGAGGTGCCGTACGTTTGGTACTAGGATCGGTCGATCGTGAAGACGTACGACTACATCAACTGCGTTGTCATAACGTTTCCGCTTATGGTCTACGAGGGTACGTGGACAACACTCTCCCCTCTCATTGCTATGCATCACCATGATCTAGCATGTGCGTAGGAATTTTTTTGAAATTACTACGTTACCCAACACTTAGGAACCCAAATAGACCATTTGATGTACTCATAGGGAGAACCAACGAATTTAGCATAAACATGCCCATCACTAGCTCGGCATAACACATAGGAAGGGTTAAAGTCGTCGGCTTTGTTGGAAGGAGTGGCATTGCCCTTCTTGACACCACCACCCTTTACATTGTTCTTCTTTTCCTTGGAAGCACCCTCTCCCTCCTTCACAAAAGTTTGCTTAAGAGGAGGAGGTCGTTTGGCCTTGGCATTCTTCTTCTTGTTCTTAGACTTGGGTGCGAACCCAATTCCCTCCTTGGCCACAACTTCCTTTTGATTGCTCAAAAGCTCATTGAGGTTCTTCTCACCTTGTATGCAAGACACAATGCCTTTCTCAAGTTGCTCCTTCAACTTTGCATTCTCCTCCACAAGATGCACATGCTCACAACATGGGTTAGTAGCATTATCAATTAAGACCATATGAGGAAAAGTGGCTTTTTCCTTAGTTAGCTTTACTTGGAGTTGATCATGAGACTCTTTGAGGCTAGCATGAGCACCCTTCAAGGCTTTGTGTGCCTTGTCGAGTATATCAAACTCCTCCTTGAGCGTAGCAAGATCAACCTCAAGTTTGGCCTTCTCGGAATTGAGCACACGAGATACGACAAGAGCATGATCAAGATCTTTCTTCAATTTAGCATGGTCATCGTTGTGTGACTCCTCAAGAGCCAAACGATTAACGCGCTTTTCCTCAAGCGCATTAGAGAGATCCGATATCCCATCGGCATAGTCCCGACTATGCCCCTCTAACTTAGAGATGGTTTCTTCGTGAGCCTCGATCATGTCATTGGCTTCACCAAGTTGTTCCAAGAGAGCAACAAAGTGCTTCTTGGATTTACCCTTGAGCTTACTCATAAAGGACTCAAATTCATTTTCGTCCACATTAGACCCCTCACTTTCATCGATGCAATCCATCAAAGAAGTATTAGTAATGATGGTAGTTTTGATGTTGGGGGTTACCTTGTTGGTGGCTTTAGCCATGAGGCACTTGGCGGTGATGTTCTCATTGGGTGAGTCGAAGAGGGACACCTGTGGAGTTGTCGCAATGGCAACGGAGGCCATGGCAACCGACTCACCATCTTCCTCATCATCATCATCCTCATTGTACTCTTCTTGTGCCACCAACCCCTTGGGAGGAGTCTTCTTGTTGAAGTTGCTCTTGTTGGGGAAGGACTTGGGCTTGTCTTTTCGGATGAGCTTGCCACCATTTCTTCCCTCTTCTCATATGGGCACTCCGCAACAAAATGGCTCACATTGCCACAATTATAGCAAGTCCTCACATGTTGCTTGCCCTTCGCGCCACTTGAGTTGTTCTTGTTGAAGTTGGCCTTGTGTTCTTCTTGCTCCAAAATTGCCTTGAAGCAAGAGCCATGTGCTCATGATAAGCATATTTCGTATCTTCGGGGTTGCTCTCCTCTTCTTCCTCTTCATCCTCTTCTTCCACACTAGACTTGGCCTTCAAGGCAAGGTTGGGCATCTTTGCTCTTTGAGAACGCAACACCGCATTGTCGGCGGTCTTGTCCAAGATCCTCATTGCCACAAACTCATCCAACACTTCACTTGAGGACAAGGTGTGGAAGTCCGGCCTTTGACGGATGACGGAGGACATGGCCTTGAGGAACTTGCGCTTGATTCAATTGTCATCCGTATCCTTGCTCCCATGATCTCTGAGTGAGACCACGAGAGTGGTTAATCTCCGGTAAAGCTCACGAGATTCTTCATCTTCATTCATTACAAACTCATGAGCTTCATCTTGCACCACTTCATAGTTGGAGCGTTGAATGCTTGCGCTTCCCTTGTAAAGGGAAACGACATGGTGCCATGCTTCCTTGGCCACGGTGAAAGGTCGGAAATGTGCAATATCTTTGGACGGAATTGCATCTTGGATGATGAAGAGAGCATTCTCATTGAATTGATGATCTGCGGCTTCTCTAGGGGTGAAGTTGCTTGGGTCATGCAGATAGAAACCTTGCTCAATGATTCTCCAAAGATTAGTGTTAACGTGATTTAAATGACGCTTAAAGCGATAGACCCAAGAGTCAAAATCCTCATTTTTTACAATCTTAGGAGGAGAACCAGCATGATTTAAATGAGTGGAGGGAACCGGTCCTCCATAAGTAAGAGGTGGTTCAACATGGGCATAGATGTCGTTTCCACTTTTACCACTAGGCAAAGGAACTTTATCACTAGTAGCTTCCCCCTTGTCGGACTTAGCATCTGTCACCTTGTTAGTGGGATCAACCACATACAACGGTGCGGTGGATAATTTAAGACTGTCAAGAAAGTTCTTAAGCATGCTTTTGACCTCGGCAGTCATGGAGGTTTTCAATGTATCCAAAGCCACATTGAACTCCTCACATGAGACCGAGGTTCCCCCATCAGCCGTAGACGAGGACGGAATCACACGAGGGTGCTCCTCCTCATCGTCTACGGTGTCAACCATACTCTTCGGACGGCAAAGTCCTTAATAAGAGACGAGGCTCTGATACCAATTGAAAGGATTGATCTAGTTGACTGGAGGGGGTGAATAGGCAACTAACTATTTTTAGCTTTTCTTGACCAATTTAAACTTTGCATCAAAGTACGTTGTCTAGATATGCAACTAGTTGAGCAACCTATATGATGCAACAACAACAAGTACACAAGCAAGCAAGGGATGCAACACAAAGTAAGCTTGCACAAGTAAAGGTACGAGATAACCAAGAGTGGAGCCGGTGAAGACGAGGATGTGTTATCGAAGTTCCTTCCCTTTGAGAGGAAGTACGTCTCTGTTGGAGCGGTGTGGAGGCACAATGCTCCCCAAGAAGCCACTAGGGCCACCGTATTATCCTCGCGGCCTCATACAATGCGAGATGCCGTGATTCCACTATTGGTGCCTTTGAAGGCGGCGACCGAACCTTTACAAACAAGGTTGGGGCTATCTCCACAACTTAATTGGAGGCTCCCAACGATACCACGGAGCTTCACCACAATGGAATATGGCTCCAAGGTGGCCTTAACCGTCTAGGGTGCTCGAACACCCAAGAGTAACAAGATCCGCAAGGGATTAGTGGGGGGAATCAAATTTCTCTTGGTGGAAGTGTAGATCCGGGCCTTCTCAACCAATCCCCAAAGAATCAACAAGTTTGATTGGTTAGGGAGAGATATCGGGCGAAAATGAGCTTTGGAGCAACAATGGAGCTTGGGGAAAAAGAGGTAAGTCAACTTAGAGAAGAAGACCTCCTTTTATAAGGGGGAACAAATCCAACCGTTACCCCCCATTCAGCCCCGCACAGAGCGGTACTACTGCTGGGGGTAGTGATAACCCACAAGTATAGGGGATCAATTGTAGCCTCTTTCGATAAGTAAGAGTGTCGAACCCAACGAGGAGCTAAAGGTAGAACAAATATTCCCTCAAGTTCTATCGACCACCGATACAACTCTACGCACGCTTGATGTTCGCTTTACCTAGAACAAGTATGAAACTAGAAGTACTTTGTAGGTGTTTTTGGATAGGCTTGCAATAAAGTAAAGAGCGAGTAAATAAAAGATAGGGGCTGTTTAGATGAAGACACAACTAAATTAGTAAAGAGCTTTTTGTTACGAGAAAGTTATTTGTCCCTAGGCAATCGATAACTAGACCGGTAATCATTATTGCAATTTTATTTGAGGGAGAGGCATAAGCTAACATACTTTCTCTACTTGGATCATATGCACTTATGATTGGAACTCTAGCAAGCATCCGCAACTACTAAAGATCATTAAGGTAAAACCCAACCATAGCATTAAAGCATCAAGTCCCCTTTATCCCATACGCAAACAACCTACTTACTCGGGTCTGTGCTTCTGTCACTCATGCCACCCACCATAAGCAAATCATGAACATATTGCAAACCCTACAGCGGGAATCCCTCACGCTTGCGCGACACGGAGAGCACCATAGGACAACACCAATAATAAAACATGCAACTCAAACCAATCTTGATCATCAAATAGCCCATAGGACAAAACGAATCTACTCAAACATCATAGGATAGCCATACATCATTGGGAAATAATATATAGCGTTGAGCACCATGTTTAAGTAGAGATTACAGCGGGTAAGAGAGAGGTTACACCGCTGCATAGAGGGGGGAAGAGTTGGTGATGATGGCGGTGAAGTTGTTGGTGAAGATTGCGGTGATGATGATGGCCACGACGGCGTTCCGGCGCCATCGGAAGAGAAGGGGAGAGGGGGCCCCTTCGTCTTCTTCTTCCTTGACCTCCTCCCTAGATGGGAGAAGGGTTTCCCCTCTGGTCCTTGGCCTCCATGGCATGGGAGGGGCGAGAGCCCCTCCGAGATTGGATCTGTCTCTCTGTCTCTCTCTGTTTCTGCGTTTTCCTCTGCTGCCCTTTCACCGTTTCGTATATATATATATGGAGATCCGTAACTCCGATTGGACTGAAACCTTCGCCGTGATTTTTTACCAAAAATTAGCTTTCTTGCGTCCTAAGAAGGGCATCAACCGCCTTACGGGTGGCCCACGAGGGTCAGGGGCACCCCCCTGCCTCGTGGCCACCTCGGGCACCGTCTCGCGTGGATTTTTCTTCCGGAATTTTCCAAATATTCCAAAAATAAGCTCCGTCCGTTTTTATCCCGTTTGGATTCTGTTTGATATGGATATTCTGCGAAACATAAAACATGCAACAAACAGGAACTGGCACTGGGCACTGGATCAATATCTTAGTCCCAAAAATAGTATAAAAAGTTGCCAAAAATATATGAAAATTGAATAATATTGGCATGGAACAATCAAAACTTATAGATACGACGGAGACGTATCAGCATCCCCAAGCTTAATTCCTGCTCGTCCTCGAGTAGGTAAATGATAAAAAAGTTAATTTTTGATGTGGAATGCTACCTAGCATAATCTTGATCATATGTCTAATCATGGCATGAATATTAAGACACGAGTGATTCAAAGCAATAGTCTATCCTTTGACATAAAAACAATAATACTTCAAGCATACCAACCAAGCAATTATGTCTTTCTGAAATAACATAGCCAAAGAAAGCTCATCCCTACAAAATCATATAGTCTGGCTATGCTCCATCTTCACCACACAAAATATTCACATCATGCACAACTCCGATGACAAGCCAAGCAATTGTTTCATACTTTTGACGTTTCTCAAACCTTTTCAACTTTCACGCAATACATGAGCGTGAGCCATGGACATAGCACTATAGGTGGAATAGAATATGATGATGGGGGTTATGTGGAGAAGATAAAAAGGAGAAAGTCTCACATCGATGCGGCTAATCAATGGGCTATGGAGATGCCCATCAATTGATGTCAATGTGAGGAGTAGGGATTGCCATGCAACGGATGCACTAGAGCTATAAGTGTATGAAAGCTCAAACTGAAACTAAGTGGGTGTGCATCCAACTTGCTTTCACATGAAGACCTAGGGCATTTGAGGAAGCCCATCGTTGGAATATACAAGCCAAGTTCTATAATGAAAATTCCCACTAGTATATGAAAGTGATAACTCAAGAGACTCTCTATATGAAGAACATGGTGCTACTTTGAAGCACAAGTGTGGTAAAAGGATAGTAACATTGCCCCTTCTCTCTTTTTCTCTCATTTTTTTGTTTTCTCTTTTTTTTCTCTTTTTTTGGGTCTTCTCTTTTTTTGGCCTTTCTCTCTCTTTTTTTTTATTTTTTTTATTTTTTCGTCCGGAGTCTCATCCCGACTTGTGGGGGAATCATAGTCTCCATCATCCTTTCCTCACTGGGGCAATGCTCTAATAATGATGGTCATCACACTTTTATTTACTTACAACTCAATATTACAACTCGATATCTAGAACAAAGATATGACTCTATATGAATGCCTCCGGCGGTGTACTGGGATGTGCAATGATCTAGCATAGCAATGACATCAAAAAAACGGACAAGCCATGAAAACATCATGCTAGTTATCTTACGATCATGCAAAGCAATATGACAATAAATGCTCAAGTCATGTATATGATGATGATGGAAGTTGCATGGCAATATATCTCGGAATGGCTATGAAAATGCCATAATAGGTAGGTATGGTGGCTGTTTTGAGGAAGATATAAGGAGGTTTATGTGTGATAGAGCGTATCGTATCACGGGGTTTGGATGCACCGGCGAAGTTTGCACCAACTCTTGAGGTGAGAAAGGGAAATGCACGGTACCGAAGAGGCTAGCAATGATGGAAGGGTGAGAGTGCGTATAATCCATGGACTCAACATTAGTCATAAAGAACTCACATACTTATTGCAAAAATCTATTAGTCATTGAAACAAAGTACTACGCGCATGCTCCTAGGGGGATAGATTGGTAGGAAAAGACCATCGCTCGTCCCCGACCGCCACTCATAAGGAAGACAATCAATAAATAAATCATGCTCCGACTTCATTACATAACGGTTCACCATACGTGCATGCTACGGGACTTGCAAACCTCAACACAAGTATTTCTCAATTTCATAATTACTCAACTAGCACGACTCTAATATCACCACCTTTATATCGCAAAACTATTGCAACGAATCAAACATATCATATTCAGTGATCTACAAGTTTTATGTAGGGTTTTATGACTAACCATGTGAATGACCAGTTCCTGTCATCTCTCTAAATAGATATAAGTGAAGCACGAGAGTTTAATTCTTTCTACAAAAGATATGCCCACGCTCTAACAAATATAAGTGAAGCAAAAGAGCATTCTACAAATGGCGGTTGTCTATGTAAAGAGAAACAGGCAATCCAAGCTTCAAATGATATAAGTGAAGCACATGAAGCATTCTATAAAGCCATACTCAAAAGATATAAGTGAAGTGCAATGAGCATTCTATAAATCAACCAAGGACTATCGCATACCATCATGGTGCATAAAAGGAAAAATGAAAACTAAATGCAAAAGACGCTCCAAGATTTGCACATATCACATGAATGAAACGAATCCGAAAACATACCGATATTTGTTGAAGAAAGAGGGGATGCCTTCCGGAGCATCCCCAAGCTTAGACGCTTGAGTCTCCTTAAATATTTACTTGGGGTGCCTCAGGCATACCCAAGCTTGAGCTCTTGCCTCTCTTCCTTCCTCTCACATCAAGACCTTCTCGATCATCGAACACTTCATCCACACAAAACTCCAACAGAAAACTCGGTAAGATCCGTTAGCATAATAAAGCAAATTACTACTCTAAGTACTATTGCAAACCAATTCATATTTTGTTTTTGCATTGTGTCTACTGTAATATAACTTTTTCATGGCTTAATCCACTGATATAAATTGATAGTTTCATCAAAACAAGCAAAGTATGCATCAAAAACAGAATCTGTCTAAAACAGAACAGTCTGTAATAATCTGAACATTCACCATACTTATGATACTTCAAAAATTCTGCCAAAATTAGGAAAAATAAAAAATTTGTACAGAAAGACAGTGCAAAAAGTTTCCGAACCGTTTGACATTCCAGTAAAAAATTAAAAATCATGCACTACAGCCAAAGTTTCTGTCCTGCACCGTACAAACCAACAAGCATTGTAAACATCCTAAAGGCAAACCTTGGCACATTATTTTTATAATACAATGGAATTGTACAAGGGGATAATTATTTTTGTTGAAAAGTTTCTGTAATCAAGATTCACAAAGTTTCCGTGAGCATGAACAAAGTTCAAGGAGCTCTCCCACTTCAACAATGCTTGTCTTTCTCACTTTCACTTTCCTTTTTGAAAAAGTTTTGGGTTCCCCTCTTTATTTTTGTTGTTTTTAAACTATATGAAAGCACTCAATAGAAATAAATGACTCTCTAAAACTTTTGGGTTGTCTCCCTGGCAGCGCTTTCTTTAAAGCCATTAAGCTAGGCATATAGTGCTCAAGTAGTGAATCCACCCGGATTCCAAGGTATATCAAAGCCAATTTTAATTAGCAATGATTTGTAATTTAGTAGTGAGCACAAAGCAACATATATCATTTAATGATGAAGTCTAACTCTCTTCCTATGCATCAGCATGTCATAAAAGAACAATTCATGCACACATAGTAAAGGCAAATGCATAGTATAAACAGTTTCTTGCAATTCTATCGTGTTGGAAACATATAGAGGTGGAGATATAGTTCCTCTCTCATAATAATTGCAAGTAGGAGCAGCAATCACATGCATATTATACTCATCAAAATCATCATGTGTAACGGTAAAAGGCAACCCATCAATATAATCCTTAATAAGTGCAAACTTCTCCGATATAGTGTAGTCGGGAGAATTCAAAAAGATAATAGGACTATCATGCGTGGGTGCAATAGTAACAATTTCATGTTTAACATAAGGAACTATAGCAAGTTCATCTCCATAACCATAATTCATATTGGCATCTTGGCCACAAGCATAGCAAGCATCATCAAAAAGGGATATTTCAAAAGAGTCACCGGGATCATAGCAATCATCCTTCGGTAAGCACGAAGGGAAATTAAACAATGTATGAGTTGAAGAGTTACTCTCATTAGAAGGTGGGCATGGGTAGCTAATCCGCTCTTCCTCCTTTTGTTCTTCGCTCTCCTCCTCATCTTTTTCATCCAATGAGCTCACAGTTTCATCAATTTCTTCTTCCATAGATTCCTGCAAAATATTAGTCTCTTCTTGGACAGCGGAGTAGTCCTCAATATATGGTTCAACATAGGAATTAGAAGCATAATTATCATAGCAATATTTAAGTATGGAAAAAATTTCAGATTTGTAAAGAGTAGCATCATACGTTTCAATCAAAGAAGCAATTTCATAAGCACCCTTAAAAGCAACAAATTCTTTAATTTGTTGAACATCATAGTAACTATAAACACCCTTAGCATACGAAGATACGATTCCATTATCAATAAACTCACATTGGTAGGGAAGGTGTTTCTTAGGGTTTTCAGAACAACAAGTAACATCATATATTTCACATAAATTCCAAGCATAGCATTGCAAACGATGAATTTGACCCAATAGAACTTTCCCTTTTTCTCGGTGTCGCACATAACAAGCATGCTCATCTAAAGATTTGCCCTCAACTAAGCTAGTTGGGGTTTCAGCCCGAGCACATAGGGATCGAAGATGATCCAAGTAAAAAGCTTCAGGAGTGTGATAGATTTTGAGTGGTTCTTCAACCATTGGTTCAGTAGGTACAACTAATTTTTTTGGTATTTTGCGTTTCCTACCCATAACTAAAGATAGAAAACAACTAAGAACAGCAAATAAAAATTACTTAGTGATAAAGCAAACAAGCACACACGAGAATATTCACCCCACGCTGACTCCCCGGCAACGGCGCCAGAAAAAGGTCTTGATAACCCGCAAGTATAGGGGATCAATTGTAGCCTCTTTCGATAAGTAAGAGTGTCGAACCCAACGAGGAGCTAAAGGTAGAACAAATATTCCCTCAAGTTCTATCGACCACCGATACAACTCTACGCACGCTTGACGTTCGCTTTACCTAGAACAAGTATGAAACTAGAAGTACTTTGTAGGTGTTTTTGGATAGGCTTGCAAGAAAGTAAAGAGCGAGTAAATAAAAGCTAGGGGCTGTTTAGATGAAGACACAACTAAATTAGTAAAGAGCTTTTTGTTACGAGAAAGTTATTTGTCCCTAGGCAATCGATAACTAGACCGGTAATCATTATTGCAATTTTATTTGAGGGAGAGGCATAAGCTAACATACTTTCTCTACTTGGATCATATGCACTTATGATTGGAACTCTAGCAAGCATCCGCAACTACTAAAGATCATTAAGGTAAAACCCAACCATAGCATTAAACATCAAGTCCCCTTTATCCCATACGCAAACAACCTACTTACTCGGGTCTGTGCTTCTGTCACTCACGCCACCCACCATAAGCAAATCATGAACATATTGCAAACCCTACAGCGGGAATCCCTCATGCTTGCGTGACACGGAGAGCACCATAGGACAGCACCAATAATAAAACATGCAACTCAAACCAATCTTGGTCATCAAATAGCCCATAGGACAAAACGAATCTACTCAAACATCATAGGATAGCCATACATCATTGGGAAATAATATATAGCGTTGAGCACCATGTTTAAGTAGAGATTACAGCGGGTAAGAGAGAGGTTACACCGCTGCATAGAGGGGGAAGAGTTGGTGATGATGGCGGTGAAGTTGTTGGTGAAGATTGTGGTGATGATGATGGCCACGGCGGCGTTCCGGCGCCACCGGAAGAGAAGGGGAGAGGGGGGCCCTTCGTCTTCTTCTTCCTTGACCTCCTCCCTAGATGGGAGAAGGGTTTCCCCTCTGGTCCTTGGCCTCCATGGCGTGGGAGGGGCGATAGCCCCTCCGAGATTGGATCTGTCTCTTTGTCTCTCTCTGTTTCTGCGTTCTCCTCTGCTGCCCTTTCACCGTTTCGTATATATATGGAGATCCATAACTCCGATTGGACTGAAACCTTCGCCGTGATTTTTTACCAAAAATTAGCTTTCTTGCGGCCGAAGAAGGGCATCAACCGCCTTACGGGTGGCCCATGAGGGTCAGGGGCGCGCCCAGGGGGGCAGGGGCGCCCCCTGCCTCGTGGCCACCTCGGGCACCATCTCGCGTGGATTTTCTTCCGGAATTTTCCAAATATTCCAAAAACAAGCTCCATCCGTTTTTATCCCGTTTGGATTCCGTTTGATATGGATATTCTGCAAAACATAAAACATGCAACAAACAGGAACTGGCACTGGGTACTGGATCAATATGTTAGTCCCAAAAATAGTATAAAAAGTTGCCAAAAATATATGAAACTTGAATAATATTGGCATGGAACAATCAAAAATTATAGATACGACGGAGACGTATCAGGTAGCGGTACTACTGCTAGGGGCCGCAGTACTACCGCTCCCCTACGCGGTACTACTTTGTAGGCAGAGGGAGACCAGAGGCAAAGCAAGATCTGGACCCAGGGCGGTACTAGCAGCGGTGGTAGGGGTGGTACTACCGCTTACGAGCGGTACTACCGCCTCTACTGCCGCTGCCAGTGCCGCGAAACCCGACACGATAGGCGACACCCTCGAGTCGAGGCGGTAGAAGCTTAGAACAACAGCGGTACTACGGCTGAGAGCCCCAGGTGGTACTACCGCTGTGGAGCGGTACTGCCGCTTGTGGCTCTTGAGCGGTACTACCGCTGGGGTCTGCGGTACTACCGCTGGGACCAAATTTCACACAAGAAGCAATGAGGGATCCTCCATCGAAGCGGGAAGGCTCAGTGGGTGCAAAGGGGATGTGTACGTGTTGATTCCACCCTAGCCTTGCCAATGCGGACCCCCTCTTGATAGTACGATGACTCCTACGAAGCAAGTCCACCAAAACTGAAACGAAAGAGCTACACCGTCTTCGCTTAAAACTCCGAGGGTAAGGAATCGTCTCGTGCCAAAGGATGAATCTCTGTAATACTCAACGCACACGATTAGTCCGCAAAGGCGTTGTCATCAATAACCAAAACTACTTAGAGAGAGACATGCCTTAACACACATCAAAAAGCATCATGCACATGCTTAACGCATAGTTTCTCATTGTTGTCGCTCAAACTGGAATGGTTAACCATTACATGTGTCCCCTTTGGTAATTACTCTATTAGGGGACGGGATTGAGCCAGCTTTAATGCCCACGAGGAAGCTGGTGGGTGAAATACCTTACCCAACGCGCAAGACGGGGATGGGGATGGGATACCATTACCCGTGCCCATTACCGACTTTACCCGTGAAGGCCTGACATGTGTGCTCTAAAATTAGTAGACCACATGTAATTTCCACACTTTACCCACTCAAATTTCCACCCATCCCCCACCCCTCTGGCCAAAAAGCCCTAAGAAAAGCCTACCTAACCACAACATATTATTCATTGTGTTGACATGCTATTTTTTTCTACTTAAATGCTATTGAACGTTGGTGTTGAATATGTGTATGGGTTTCCCCACGCCGATAAAAAACCAGACGAGGATGGTGATGGGAACATTTTTATCCCCGTATACGAGTATGGGGACGGGCATGGGAAGGTTGTCGCGGGGACGGGGATGGGAGTCCAATACCCAGCTAGGTAATCCCCATTGCTAGCATGAGTTGTCGCACGCATCCCTTAAAATAAGAGTTGTTATATATCTCTGGTCATCCTTTGGTCAAATGTAGGATCATCAAAATGTTGAAGCCTCTTTTATCTTAGATAGAGATCACATTTTCTATATTGTTTTTCTTTGACGAGGATGATCACTAAAAACCTCAAATTTAGTTTATCTTGGAAAAAATCCCAACATAGTCCACACACCATACTCAATATGAACTCAAATAGTATGCAATGATCTTCGCAACAACTCTGGGACATCCTCTAGTTAAGTTGAGAGAAAGTACCATGAAATTTCCATAGTCCATATGCACCATCTCATCAGCTCATCTACTTGGCTTAAAAGCTACAACCTTAATGGTTTCTTCCTAGGAAATTCATCTCCTTTCCTCATAAGAAATTACTATGATCCACATCGGAGTTGCAAAATGATAATTGCAAACAACTAGGTCATTTCTCAATCCTAGCCCAATAATGAATCCTAACTGGCCAATGCCCTGCGGCATACTTGGATTCCACTCAAGATCTGGTCCAAGTCTCTATAACCGACCCACCAAAATTGTAAATAGTTTTTTAGCCTTTTATAGAGGAAATCAGCCTTCTAACTCCCCGGTGAGCAAATCGTAGATCATACTTGGTTAGGAATCTCCAAATCATTAAAAAGACACTCCATGAACAAAAACTACACTTTGTTGTTATTCTTGCAATACATTGAGTTGGTAGGAAAAAAAACCTTTCTTGGAAATAGAGGGTAAATGCTATAGTAGCTATTGATGGCGACCAAAAATATTTCCATCTCTCCTCTCTCTCTCAGCATTTCTTTACTAACAAAATCAAAGTCATTGAAGATCAGGGGTTGAAATCTTTTAACCACGACCACAAATCTGCTATTCTCAAATCTGGAGCTACAAAAAAATACCTAGAACTTCTCCCTTTAGTCTATGTACCTTGACCCTATTTCTCAACTATTGTCTTTGTGATCCCTTCGACCAATAAATTATGACGCCTTCTTTCAGATAAACCCCATTACTAGCCCTAGGTCGTATGGCTTTGGCACTGGTTTCTAAGAAAATATACTCGCACTCTATTAAACATGCCATTCTCCCCATTTTTTCCATTGACTGTCCACCAACTCACTGCCAATGTTATGTGTTTCAATTCAAACTTCATGGTCCTCCTTCCAAACAAAGATGCAACCAGGTCAGCTGACCTTTGCCCCCACCACCTAAAGCCTTAGCCAAACTGCTTACCAGCTGACTCAAATGATTTATCCCTCTTTTCATCCACAAGGAGGAACCAAACAAGTTGAAAAAACAACGGGATATCACTGAAAACTTCATTGACGTTGCTAACCTTTTGAGCTGTTATCACTCTAAGAAAGCACATATTAGGTTTGATAAACTTGACTTCAGCAAAGCTTTCAACTCCTATCACTGGGGCTTCCTTAAAAATTCTATCACAAATGATTTTCTGATAGAACTTGTTCTCTTGGGTCCACCTAATCTTTAGTTCAAGTGAAACTGATGCCCTACTCAATGGTGTCCCCTGAAATTGGATCAACTATAAGAGTGTCCCCCTTTATCCAATAACTTTTCAAATAGTTGTTGACTTGCTCCAACGCATGGTCATCCATGACCACAACAATGGCCTTCCGCGCCAGCCTATCTAACCTAACCTCCCTCCCACTATCCTCCAACTTACACTGGCATCCAACTTAAAATTATTCTTCATGACTTTGCCCTTCTACAAGCCTTGCCATAAACTTCCACAAAATAACTTATGTGTCACCTCACATTAGCCCCAGGTTGTTATCGACATTGCCTCTTCCATTGGTTGTGATGTCTCCTTCTGTTAGACTCCCTCCATCATTTTCATCCATCTTCCTTCCAGCCCAACGTCCTTAACTTTGTCCTCGAATCCCTTGCCACTTACTTCATGTCTAACATGATTAGAGGGCTTTCTTCTGGGCCACCAAGGAAACTTAAATAGTGACTCAGTGTCTTGTTGCTTGGGAAACATTTGCAAACAAATATCATTTGTTTTCAAGGCATTACAAAACTTGTTGCTTCAAAATAATTGCTCACTTATGAAATTTCCCTTCAAGCTTTTACATATACAAGATCTCCATGGGTCCATTTGTTCCACCTATTATACTCTACCACCATTTCCAACAAACAAAACAACACATCCTTTCTTTGGAAACAATCAACAACCAACTTCTAAGCCTTCAACAACTATCCTTTGTCCTCACCAATAATGGCCTATCCACCTTCTTCTAGGCTAACAATTGGATCCTGGACCAACCTTTATCCAATGCCTTCCCTAACCTATTCTCATTATACCAACACCATAATCCTAGTCCGAAGAATCATGTTTGATGGTCTGTCATAAGGAACCACCTTATTGGTGTTGTCTCGATAGAATTGGGTGTTGTTTTGTCATTGTTGCGGGATTTCAGAACAAATGGATCAAATGACGAAAGATTCCTCACTCATCAGACTTCATTTTTGTCAATGAAAGCATACAACTTGCTCACCTCAAAAGACGACAAAGACTTCAATACTACTCTTTTGGAATTCCAAAGTGCCAACAAAGCTCAAAATATTTATGGACTCCTCTTCAAAGACTGGCTAAGCTCTAAAGACAACCTCTCCCACGAGAACATCACGAAGAACAGTTTTTGCCCCAAGGTACGATGTTGCTTTCAAAGATGCGCTACACAATTCATCCACCACCGAAGGCCGCCCCAAGTATGGCTTGACTTGGGCCTTACGTGCACCCTATCCATTGCTCAGATCTAGGACATGGACTCCTCGCGCACCTCGGCTTCAACATCACACCTTCGGTTGTGCACCCCGGTCTTTGGAAAATTTAGGATTCAAGGAATGGCTTGGTCTTCCGCAATGAGTTTAAGACTGGCCACAATGGGTAGTAACATAGACTAGTAACATGTGCATGTTACTAGTCTATGTTACTACCTTTATAGTGGGGAGTAACATATGTGTGGTAACATGCAACACTTCATTTATTAAGCTCTAGACTCATTTTGCCTTGATATGTGTGATGTTACTCATACTACTAGTAACTAGCTACGTTACCACTTTCCTTCATTTCTTCATTTATTGCTTGCCACATCATCTATTTTATCTAGATATGTGTGATGTTACTACCTATGTTACTCCCACTATGGGTAGTTTAACTCTTATGTTGCAACTATTAGAAACATCATTTCCAACTCACTGTCTAGACTTTTAGCTACAAGGAACCTGATTAGAGGGCGTCGCTATGTCTTGACGGCAATACCTCTCATTGCCCGCTAGCACATCTATGTATCACTTGTCAACTTGTTGATACTTTCGGTAATATGTTCAGGTAAGGATCCATCATCATCCTCCTTCCCCGGTGATTGTTCAATAAACACATGGTCACAAGACCCGAAGAAACCAGCTCCTGTAAAGTCAAATCATCATAGTGGTGGCCAAGGTGGCATTAGAGTTGCACGAGCTAAATGATGCCAACTAAAGTCAATATTAATAATACCGCCAAACCATTATACAAATATACTCCCTTCGTCTCATAACGTAAGACATTTTTTATACTAGACTAGAGTCAAAAAAACGTCTTATATTATCGGACGGAGGAAGTAGTCAATATCTGCAAAATTACTTCCTTCCCTGAAGTAGCTTTGTGCATTTTATAAGATGGTTCACCGATCACCGCTTGCACTTTGCGCAATAATGGTTGCTCCTCGCCATCGTAGAGCCGCACAGGTAGCAGAAGCAGTGCCCGCACCTGCAAATCAGAGGGAAAAAAATAAAGAATTTGCACTTGGCGCACATGAAAATCACCGTTGGTGTGCGGAGAAGGAGATTCAGTGAAGCTGCAGCTACCTGCAGGCGATGAAGGTGCAGCCGTCCACCTTCTCGACGTAGATCTTGCACTTGGGGCACCGCTGCCACTTGCTCTCCTGCGCGACCTTCCTCAGCAGCAGGTCCTCCCGCCCGCGCTCGTCCTTCCCGAGCCGCTGGAACTCGGCGCAGTCCACGCCCTCGTGCCACGGCACCTTGCACTGCACGCAGAACATCCGGTTGCAGTGTGGGCATTCCACGTTCGTGAGCGCGGCCACGCCGCCGTCGCCGGGGCCGGGGTCGTCGTCGATCAGCAGCACCGAGCAGTCCTTGAAGGGGCAGTAAAACTTGTGGTCCCCGAGCGCCAGCTCGCAGAGCGCGGCGCCCCACCGCTGGAACAGCTGAGGCGGGATGATGTCGCGGCATTCCTCCGGGTGCAGCACGCCGTCCTTGCAGCCCGGGTCGGGGCAGCCCATGGACAGCAGGTTGTCCTCGACCCTCGCCGCGATGTACTGCCTCACGCAGCCCGCGCAGAAGGCGTGCGCGCACCCGGCGACGGGGAAGCGCTCGACGCCGGGGAGCGTCTCCATGCAGATTGTGCAGTAGAACTCTTTCATGATCGTGGCGCTGTGGGAACCTTCGCCGACCTCGAGCAGGCCGCCGTTACGTGGTTTTCTCCACTTCCCGCTGCCTGTCTTTTTGATGAAGATCAGGCTGTCATCGTCATCTACATCTATGACTTCATGCCTATCATTATCATCAATATCTATGACTTGATGCGGCGACTCCGATCGTAGTTTACGCTTGCCTTTGCGGTCTGTCATGTCGACGTCGGTTCCGGAGAGGGAGGCCGAGGAGGAGGGCATGCCTGTCGGGTCGCGCGAGAGGCCGATGGAGAGGAGGATGGCCTGCTGGATCTGGATCTCGTCGGGGCTGCTGGAGGAGCCAAGGACTGCCACGTCCTCCTCCTCGTCGGATGAGATGTAGATGGGGAAGGATGGACCGTCGGTGGTCGCGGAGGCCGCCATGACAGGCGACGAGTGCTGTTCAGCCAGCGGCGGCGGCGCTGCCTTGCTTCCCATCCGTCTAGGGTCGTGGACTGCGGCCGTTCAGCCAGGCGGAGAATGTGGACGGACGGGTGCGGTCACTTTCTTTTTTGAGGGAACAGAATCGTCAGAAAATCCTAATTTTGCGGTCTCCTAGCGGTGACTTGTTATCCTTTACTTTTTGAACGAAAAAGTACTGCTATCTTTTGATAGTTGTGAGATTTTTAGTATTTTATCTATATCTTTTTTTAACACACTACAAGGACGCAGGCACAAATACATATGCGCATACACCCACCCATGTGAACGCACGCACACCCTATCCTTACACTTTCGAGAGATTGATCCGATACAACATCTGAAGATTGACGAAGTCACCACATGTTCCCCTATAGTCGACGGGAACGTATCCCCTACCGAATGAACATCGCTGAAAAGACTAAAGTAATAATCCAGAAAAATACGAGCACCAGCGTCAAGTATCGAAACACCGATGGACTGGTTCCACCACAAAGAACCCAACCACCTGAGTTAGACTCAGTTTGCTATATATATAGATATATACATATACAAATATAAAAAGGCCCAAATGAATAAATCCAACTAATCTCGGTCATAAAACTAAGTCAATCCAACTACCTAGATTAATCAAATGGCGAGCGTCAACATGTTTAGTATGTAATTAATATTATACTAAATATCAAAGTCAGTGATAATCACATAATTAACATGCAAAGAATATCCTACATAATATCTGTGTGCAATTAATATATTTCCTAATATTAGCAATTGCACGTTCACATTACTAGTTACAGATGGGAAACCACACAGATGTTAGCCGATTCCCCTCTCATTTAAGCAATCACGTTATCATTTTCAGTTTGTCTAATCATATCTAGATGTTTTCTAAGGATGTCACATCTAAACTCCCACAAATAACATAGCAACAAGGAACAAAAAAATAGCTGAGAGAAAAAAAAATAGACCACAAACATAGTGAAGATTAGGTTAGATGTGACATAACTATGTCATATCTAGATGTGTCTTAGACAGACCCTATCATTTTTTTAAACTACATCGAGTTCATTACAAATTGAGCATAGCCAACTACAACTTTTGCCATGCACGGTAGAATCTTACAAATCAAATCATGCAAAATAGAGTACCATATATTCAAATTGCATTTTCTCTTACCCAAAAATAATATAAAGCTGACACGGGCGGCGAGCTCACCCTCCAACACCTCCTCGCTCTCGATTTCGTTGGTAGCCTCTGGCAGACATTACCCACGTGGACCAGGCGGCGGCCAGGTATGTTCTTTACTTTGTTGTGTGCTTGCTTTCCTCCACGGTATGGTGTGGTGTGGTTGTTTTATCCTTCTACTCCCGTTGACATGATTCCTATTGATGAATACGAGCGGTGACGTGGCTCGGTTTCGCAGGTTTGCAGTGGTTAGGCTCCCTTCCAAGAGACTGTGAAGGTGGTAACTCTGGTAAGGCATTACTCTCTCGGCAAAAAAATTGGATTCGATGTGGATTGTTGACAATGATGCGGGCGCTCATGGGCGTCCGTCCCCTCCTGGGAGGCATTACCGAAGAGTGCGCCTTTCATCATTGGGCCGTGTTGCAATGCAGTTTAGCTATGGATTTCAGAATGATTTTACATGCATTTCACACAAATTTAGTCAAGTCCATCTGCTTAGGAAATGTTTCATGAAGTGAACCATACCTCTCATATGAAATCTGGATATAAACTGAGGTGAGGAAAATGTAACATAATCCCAACTTCACGTATACTAATCTTCATAAGAAGTCTACTAAGATTCTCTCTGTTGAGGCTACAGCCCTGGCTAAAGGCCTAAAGCTCTCTAATACTGTGGAAAGTAATTATATTTTGGTACAGTCTGATAGACTGATCTTTGGTAGAGGCTCTCCAAAACAATTCTGGACACTTAATTGTGGCAACTCCAACTCTTGAAGAGTGTCGGTTACTGTTAATTAACTTCGGGAAGGTCATGGATAGAGCATTGTCATCGTGATTGTAATAAAGTAGCTCATGTGCTGGCGCAAAATGACCGTGTTGATCCATTGAATTTGTGGTTCCACGCACCTCCGACTTTTATTTCTGAACTATTAGCGGACAATGTAAGCGTTGTTTAAATCTAATAAAGCTAGCCATGAGGCCTTCCCCTACAAAAAAAAAGTGTCGATGATATTTGTCTCTTGAGAGGTTAGGAACAAGTGAAATATACCAGAGTGGCGTTTTGGCACACGGGAGCGCGCGCTCCTGGTTTTTAAAATGTGTTTTAACGTATTTTAAAAGGTCAAAAATTGTAAACAAAAATTTGGTGCATACATCTCGATATTGCGAAAAACCGACAAGTTACATTTCGCGTGTGAAAAAGACAAAATCTGATGTTAAAAAGTGCTTTTCACAAGACATCTTTTGTGTTTTACACAAGCCACAAAAAATGTCGGTCCTCTCCAAAACTTGATGTGCACACATATAGTGTCGAGATGTATGCGTCAGATTTTTGTTTGGAATTTTTTCTCATTTTAAAATATTTCCGGTGGCAGGAGCACGCGCTCCCATGTGCCAAAGCGAATTTTTGTGAAATATACGCAAGTTATAAGAATATCATCACCATTTAAGGGTGAGATCCAAACGTGTATGATGTAGCTAGGTGCAAAAATATTTGAGAGTACTCATTCTCCAGAAAAGTAGCCTTTTTCGCTTGGGTCAGAACGTCAAACAATTTCTTTCAACTTGTGCCTTGAAGCTTGAATTTAGTATGTGGTGTCCATGATGATATAACATGCAAGTTAACTGGATGTAGAATAAGAGTTCCTAACTTGAAATGGATGGTTGGATCTAATGATATATTTCCTAATTTCAATGCTATGTCGATAACTAAGGCATGCACATTTGATTCAATGCAGAGAAAACACATCTACCACTTACACAAAATCATCTATTCCAAAATAGTTGCAATCTACCAACTATCTCCTTTCCAGTTTATTAGGCATGCGTTTATCCCTAGATTAACAATTTAACTAATACTCCCTCCGTCTAGAAATACTTGTTGAAAAAATGGATAAAAATGAATGTATGTAGAATTAAAATACGTTTAGATACATCTATTTCTCCGATAAGTATTTCTGGACGAAGGGAGTATAATATAGTAATATATCCAAAATTTATACCACTAGAAAATATACCATTTTAAGTTTCTGATGATATATTTTTGTGATATATAAACTGTACTACGTTGTTCAAATTGTTAATCTAGGGATACAGTAGGCCTAATAAAATAGGAAGGAGGTAGTACCTTTTTTTCATCCATGCAACCTTGCCACAAGTCGTGCATGCTTAACGCCCATGCTTAACGCATAGTTTCTCATTGTTGTCACCTCCATAGGCCACATCAAAAAGCATCACCCACATGCTTAACGCATAGTTTCTCATTATTGTTGCTCAAACTGGCAATGATTAACCATTATCTGTGTCTTCATAGGTAATTACTCTATTAGGGGACAGGGATGTGCCAGCTTTAATGTCCACGGGGAAAGATGGTGGGCCAAATACCTTACCCAACGTGCAAGATGGGGATGAGGATGAGATAGCATCACTCGTGCCCATTACCCATCTTACCTGTGAAGGCCTGACATGTGGGCTTTAAAATTAGCAGGCCACATGTAATTTCCTCCCTTACGTACCCACCCAAATTTCCACCCATCCCATCCCTCTGGCCAAAAAAAACCCTAAGAAAACCGTAACTAGTGATACGTCTCTAATGTATCCATAAATTTTTATTGTTCCATGCTATTATATTATCCATCTTGGATAGTGATGCGGAGCATCCCTCGACCATCCCCATGGACGTCCCATCACCACCACAAGCACGAAGAGAACCACTGACAAGAGCACACACACGTGCCGTCGAAACCGAGGTTAACCCTTTCCTCTTCGAATTTCATTCGGATTCACACGAGAGTCGGATTCTACCTCAAATGGAAACTCTATGCACTCTTAGGTACCAAGAAGAAGACCGTGAAGAGGCGAGGACGGAGGAGAAAGCACCTATGGAGGAGGAGACGGAAGAAGGACGCTCGAGACACGAAGCAAAGGAGGTCCCGGACTACCTCGGGTGCCCGGCCACCAGCAGCCCAGGTGCCCAGCCACCTCCTACAGCCGGCTGGGCGAGCCCCTGGCCGCCCCGGGTGCCCGACCCTTGCCTGGCGCTGGCCTCGGCCGCCCCAGGTGCTCGACCCCCTGCCTGGGCGCTGCCCCCGCCACCCTGGGTGCCCGGGCCATCACCCCCGGGGTGCCTGGCCTCCTCCTGGGCTCGGCCCCAGCCCGCACCGAGTGCTCGGGCCATCAACCCCTGGGTGCCCGGCCCCTATAGCCACTTGGCCGCGGCCTCCCTGACCGGACCGGGTGCCCGGTCCTCCGCACCCCGGGTGCCCGGACATCTCCTACCGTATCCCCTCCGGGTGCCCGGACCCCTCTGGTTGTGCCTGCGTGCACTATGGGCAAAAGACCCTTGTACCCCTATTTTCCCCAATTTCGTCCCTAGCCTATATAAACTCTTCCCCTAGCTCATTAGAGAGGATAGCAAAGTATATGTGAGATATTGAGAGAGCTTTTCTCATCTTCCTCCTCTTGGATATCATGACCTCCTAAGGGAGAAGATCCTCTTGTGGATATCAAGGCCTCCTCTTGGAGAAGGATCCCCATCATAGGATCATCAAGACCTGTTTCCTCATAGGATTGGGATGAACTAGTTACCTATTGTATCTTCTTGTGTTGGATTTGCACCTTTGTATCTCTCTTTGTGTGATTGGATCTAGCACATGTGTGATTGGATCAAGTCAATTTGAGTGTTCCTCTTGTTTTGCCCCTTTGTGTTCTTCTTGTTCTTGGGGATTTCCCCTCCAATTCGTGAAACATCTCCATCTAGGGTTCCACCCTACAGCATCTTGGTATCACGAGCCATGGTTTCTCACAAAATTGGAGCCCCCCTTCTTGTTCTCTAGCCTAATTTTGTTGTGTTCTTCCCCAATTTCGAAAATTCCCCACCAAAAATAGCCCCAATTTTTGTGTGTGTTTTGTTGGTTTGATGAGGTTTTGTTGGATTTGATCCATGGATTTGCTTGGTTTCAAGTGGATCTAGCCTTCCGCCCATCCATCTCCACCTTTCCCTCCACGAAATCCACCAATTTCTTCCATTTTTCCATAAATTTCCGCCCAAATCGGTGACCCCCGGGCACCCGGACCCCCCGGGCAAGTTCCGCCCAACCCCGCTGACCACCCCGGGTGCCCGCACCCCTTACCCCCGGGCCACCTTTTCCGTCCAACCCCGCGGACCACCCCGGGTGCCCGCACCTCCGACCCCCGGGCACCCGCACCTCCCAGTTTCAGCTCACTGATACGTCTCCGTCGTATCTGTAATTTTTGATTGTTCCATGCCAATATTATACAACTTTTATATACTTTTTGGCAACTTTTTATACTATGGGACTAACATATTGATCCAGTGCCCAGTGCCAGTTCCTGTTTGTTGCATGTTTTATGTTTCGCAGAAAACCCATATCAAACGGAATCCAAATGGGATAAAAACGGACGGCGAATATTTTTGGAATATTTGGAGAATATGGGAAGAAGAATCAACGCGAGACGGTGCCCGAGGTGGTCACGAGGCAGGGGGCGCACCTACCCCCCTCGTGGGCCACCCGTAAGGCGGTTGCTGCTCTTCTTTGGCCGCAAGAAAGCTAATTTTTGGAGAAAAATCTGGGCGAAGGTTTCAATCCAATCGGAGTTGCGGATCTCCATATATATATGAAACGGTGAAAGGGCAGAAGACAGGAACGCAGAAACAGAGAGAGACAGAGAGACAGATCCAATCTCGGAGGGGCTCTCTCCCCTCCCACGCCATGGAGACCATGGACCAGAGGGGAAACCCTTCTCCCACCTAGGGAGAAGGTCAAGGAAGAAGAAGAAGGAGGGGGCTCTCTCCCCCTCGCTTCCGGTGGCGCCGGAGTGCCACCGGGGGCCATCATCATCACCGCGATCTTCACCAACACCTCCGCCATCTTCACCAACATCTCCATCACCTTCCCCCCTCTATCTACAGCGGTCCACTCTCCCGCAACCCGCTGTACCCTCTACTTGAACATGGTGCTTTATGCTTCATATTATTATCCAATGATGTGTTGCCATCCTATGATGTCTGAGTAGATTTTCGTTGTCCTATCGGTGGTTGATGAATTGCTATGATTGATTTAATTTGCTTGTGGTTATGTTGCTGTCCTTTGGTGCCCATCATATGAGCGCGTGCGTGGATCACACCATAGGGTTAGTTGTATGTTGATAGGACTATGTATTGGAGGGCAAGAGTGACAGAAGCTTCAACCTAGCATAGAAATTGATGCATACGGGATTGAAGGGGGACCAATATATCTTAATGCTATGGTTGGGTTTTACCTTAATGAACGTTAGTAGTTGCGGATGCTTGCTAATAGTTCCAATCATAAGTGCATGGAATTCCAAGTCAGGGATGACATGCTAGATGTGGCCTCTCCCACATAAAACTTGCTATCGGTCTAGTAAAGTAGTCAATTGCTTAGGGACAATTTCACAACTCCTACCACCATTTTTCCACACTCGCTATACTAATTTTATTGTGTCTTTATCTAAACAGCCCCTACTTTTTATTTATGCGCCATTTATATTCTTGCAAACCTATCCAAAAACACCTATAAAGTACTTCTAGTTTCATACTTGTTCTAGGTAAAGCGAACATTAAGCGTGCGTAGAGTTGTATCGGTGGTCGATAGAACTTGAGGGAATATTTGTTCTACCTTTAGCTCCTCGTTGGGTTCGACACTCTTACTTATCGAAAGAGGCTACAATTGATCCCCTATACTTGTGGGTTACCACTCACCAACAAAAACCGTTTTGGCCATAACTTTCACTCTCGAAGTCCGATTTTGACGTTCTTTAGCTCGTTGAGTAGCTATTGACATCCCCCATCCATCTAGATAGGTTCCAACATCATTTGACTCCATCAAAATTTTGGCATCTTTGCCTAGGCCATCCACCATATCATCCGCAAAACCACCATAGCTTTCCGCAACCTAACCCATTTTGCTCCTTGTAGCATTTGTGGTTGCTTGAGTGGCGACTTGAGTCTCCTAAGGTGTTTTGGCTACTTAGGGACGGTTGCTTCGTCATCAACAACCACCACCACTTCCGCATTGCTAACTCTGGAACCACCAACGCATTCCGCTACCACCATTCGACATTTTCCTTTGAGATTTTGAGTTTCCGGTTTTTCCGTTTCCTAGGGTGTTTCGGTTAACTAGGAACGGTTCGACATCGACAACACCGCCTTTCAACTTCAACAAGGATTCAACATCGACCACCTTCACCAATTTGACACCCTAACCGTAAGCAAGAACGGTAACTTCTATATCATCTTGGTATCGTGGTATCCCATCATTGTACACTCTTGCAATTACATTGTTAACCCCTTAGCCCATTTTGCGTCACTTGCCTATCGAGACTAGCCTTTGATTATTGTCGGCAACGTTACTTGTGCACATTAGTGATCCGTACCTTCCATGGCATACATACCATATCATATTGGTATCATCATATCATCCCTTGTGTCACAAGATTGTTCCTTCATATACACAATTGCTATCTTGGTTTGTGCATTTCACATAAGTGGCCATACAAAAAAAGAGAATAAGCTTTTAAGCAAAAAGAGAGCAAAGAAGCTTGTAAGCAAGAGCCATAGCATAGCCACATTGCATACCATACTACCATATTGATCATCCTGGATCATCGTGTGCGAAACACCGGAACATCATACATATATAGCTTACTTGGGATAGAAAGTTGATACATTTTGCATCTTATAGGTTGTGCACAAGTGATGTATCCGCATATTGAGCAATCGTGTTAGCATCTCTCTAGAGTTGTGCAACACGAGCGTTTTCCGTGGATTCCACATTTTGTGCTCATTCCTTGGTTGCACGACCCCACTTATCTATCCGTGTGTGTGTGTGTGTGTTTTCGTGTGCCACCCATTGCTATTGGTCTACTTGTTTCACTTGCGAGTTTGTGAATCTTTTCCAACATTATTGACTCTTACTAACATTTTGCATCAATTTTTTTGTCACTATCCTCACCAAGCTCCACCATAAGCCTTACTTGTGTAGGTGTGAGAATTGACAAGATCCGGTACCAATTGTGCTATTTCCTTGTTACATTATTGAGTGCTCATTGATCCATCTTCAACATTGGAAAGGTACATTTGGTCTAGTTCTTTCCTTTCTTCCACTCACATTTGCTCGAGTCTTGTGATGGATAGGCGAAGAGATTCATCTCCGGTCTTCCACGACAATGACGGTGCGAACAACTACATCACCAAAAACCCACTCTTCGGACTACAACGAGCAATGCACGGCATTGAGCGACTCACCGTCGACATTCACCAAAGCGAAGCAAGGAAAATGGACTATATCGACACCAAGTTGGATGAACAAATGGATCAAGTACGAGACATGGTGGCCAAATACAAGTCTTCTTCCCCTTCGTCATCTTCACGGCGGAGACGCTCAAGTCGCACACCTTCGGAGCGGCCACAAGATGCAAGTACCACACAGTACCGTCAAGAAAACCTTCATGAGCACAAAAGAAGACCGAGAGACGAGCACCACCACGAGCAAGCTACGGCTACCACCAGCACTTCGGCATCTTCGCCAAGTGTTATCAAGGCATCTTCGCCTTTGGACGTACGGCATCTTCGCCTACTTCCCATGAGTACGCCTACATCGAGCTCATCAAGTCCAAGGCGAACACGTACAAGCGAGGGTGACACTTCCATCTTCGGAAGCCCCTCAAGGAAGACGGTCGAACATGGGAAATTCCCTTCGGTCATGGAGATGAGCTACGAGGTTCCACATCATATGGGCCTCATACAAGACAATGACGAGACGGTCGAGCAAGGGCCATCCCCTTCAACCATGGCGGCGAACATGAACCTCTTCAACAACATGAAGACGGCACCTCAATGGGACTCTTACTCCGAGTCAAGCTACGACACCGCACATGAGACATTATCTTTAGTCCCGGAGGAGCATGATGATTTTCCACTTCCTACGGCATTCATCTTCGGAGGCGTTATGGATGAGGAGGTTGAGCATGGGACTATCCCTTCAACCAAGGCGGTGATAGGAGTTGAGCATGGAGACAATTGCACCTACATCTCTTCGACACCCACATATGACGAGATGCCCCAATTCCCATGGGAGGAGAGCCACCCCATCATGAGTGATATGAGTGACTCCGCCATATGTGACATTGAGAGCATTTCCTATGAGAGGATGAGTGTGATAACCACTAGCCCCACACACGAGATTATGCAACACATCCTATGTGAAGTTGAGAGCCATTTGAGTGACTCCACCAACCATATGAGTGAGAGCATCTTACCAGGAGTGGGTGAGCCACAACACTTAGTGAGTGAGGTAGTTGAGACGGCACGTGAGGCCACTATGATTTCTAACGACTTAACCTCTACTCTGAGCGTGTTTTCTTCTTTGGTGCCAGGTCTCCTACATGACGACATGCCTATCCTCGTCGAGTCCATACCTCCAATGGAGATGACGATGGACATGGTGGACGATAATGCACCCCCCACATGGTTCCATCACGATGAAGATGACCACAACTTGGTCTTCGACACCTCACCTACAACACATGAGCGATGCTCCAAAGGTAACATAGGTGATGATGCTTCTCTTGTCCCACTAGTGGACTATCTTACCAATGATTGCTTGCATGATGTTGACACACCTATTACCATGCTTCATGCTGGTGCGACCTCCTCATATCATGACTTACCAATTTATGATGAATATGATGATGAGCATGTCGAGTTACCTAGTTGTGATGTTATGCTCCATAGGATATCATGTGAAAATTCTTTTGGTCACATCATGTTCGACAACCCTTTAAACTTGTCATATGCTATGAGTGAGATCTCCCATATTGCATCATTCCAATCTCAACATAGTAACTATGCATGCCCCATTCAAATAAATCCCATTTGCACTTATGGCATAGATGACGAGATCATGGTTATTGGCATTTGTTTTTCTTGTCATGATATTGACATGCTTCCTTTGCATCATATCCATCATATGCCATGCCATGATTACCTAGCTTCAGACATACATTGTTTTGGATGTTGTTCCACTTCTCTATATTATGCTTTCGATATTGCCCAAGAGGAGACCCACATAGTTTCCTCATACATTTTAGGAGATTTTGTGCCATCATATTCATTGCATGATTCTCATGAATGTGTGCACCGTATGCTCCCCATGAATGACAATGCTATTGATGTGCCATATAATTGTATGCTCAATTTGCATTCCCATCGTGTTATACATAACAACTATTCATTCATGATGAACGACATGTTCTTATACCATGCAACAAATTTCTTTGAGCATTGCTTATCTTGTGCTAACTCACACATGCACATACACATCATGATGGATGATGTGTAAATTTACCACGTACACATTTTCTTTGGCTTGTGTCTATTTTGTGTAGGTACCCATACTTACTCGTCAACCTCGCAAGACCATGAGTTGACAAAACGAGCTCTAGAGAGCACTGATGCCTTGGGAACCCGTGAGATGTGTCACCAACCATTCCCTCCGCACAATGACTTCGCACATTTCTTCTACATGGCCCTCACATGGCTATGGGTTATTCTCCATTACATATTATATGCCCATCTTTCCATGTTCACTTTGCATGACATGCTTATTCATATGCCTTTACCATGCATTTGTGACCCATGCTTTGCATTACACACGATGATTGATTCTACTTGTATGTGTATTTGCAAGCTTGGTGGAGATATTGCTTGTTCTTGCCATGTTTCATTTATGATCCATTCCTATGATGATACATTGATCTTGCTTTGTGTTCATGCTTGCGATATGCCATGTGCATTGCCTATGCCTACTATTTTCTCACATGACATGATTGACATGATTACCTATAGCATGTTGTATCTTTGCACTACTAGCTTGAATGATTTGATTGCCTCACACATGATGAACAATTACTCTTTCTATTGTGTTGAGTGCCACACGATTTTCACTACACCCTATACACGTTATGCTTGGATTGTCTGGCACTTGACACATGTGTTTAGACATCTCATATTATTTGGTGTTGTGAATGATTCTTATGCTTAACATCGACCATTTGTCGAACGCCTTCTGCATGATTGCTATGAGCTTGAGGTAGATGCTTATTCTCTTGACACACATATTTACATCGATACCTCATATTTACATGCTTGTTTTCGTGATGTCCTTGATTTTGCTCAATTTATGCACTTACATGACATGTCACAATCCCTTGTCACACCATATGCTATGCTTGATGACGACACTTGTTCGGTGAATCACCTCTTGAATGCTTGGTTTTGCACTATCGCTAACCACATTTGTTTTTCCAAGTGTTTGTTGTCCTTTCTCCTTTTGAAGGAATCACAAGACGGTGCGACATTGGAGAGTGCCCATTTCGAGCTTCAACATGATATGTGCTTGGCGGTCGTCCACTTCTACACGGTGACGCCCTCTCTTTCCCATGGTGATGAAGATCACGATCCGTGGACGAATCTCTCCCAAGGGGGGGGGATGATGCGGAGCATCCCTCGACCATCCCCATGGACGTCCCGTCACCACCACAAGCACGAAGAGAACCAATGACAAGAGCACACGCATGTGCCGTCGAAACCGAGGTTAACCCTTTCCTCTTCGAATTTCATTCGGATTCACACGGGAGTCGGATTCTACCTCAAATGGAAACTCTATGCACTCTTAGGTACCATGAAGAAGACAGTGAAGAGGTGAGGACGGAGGAGCAAGCACCTATGGAGGAGGAGACGGAAGAAGGACGCTCGAGACGTGAAGCAAAGGAGGTCCCGGACTACCCCGGGTGCCCGACCACCTCCTACAACCGGCTGGGCGAGCCCCTAGCCGCCCCGGGTGCCCGGCCAGGAAGGCCCCGGGTGCCCGGCCCTTGCATGGCGCTGGCCTCGGCCGCCTCGGGTGCCCGGCCCCTTGCCTGGGCGCTGCCCCCGCCACCCCGGGTGCCCGGGCCATCACCCCCGGGTGGCCGGCCTCCTCCTGGGCATGGCCACAGCCCCACCGGGTGCCCGGGCCATCAACCCTCGGGTGCCCGGCCCCTATAGCCACTTGGTCACGACCTCCCTGACCGGACCGGGTGCCCGGTCCTCTGCACCCCGGGTGCCCGAATATCTCCTACCGTATCCCCTCCGGGTGCCCGGACCCCTTTACCCCGGGTGCCCGGACCCCTCTGGTTGTGCCTGTGTGCACTATGGGCAAAAGACCCTTGTACCCCCATTTTTCCCCAATTATGTCCCTAGCCTATATAAACTCTTCCCCTAGATCATTAGAGAGGATAGCAAAGTATATGTAAGATATTGAGAGAGCATTGCTCATCTTCCTCCTCTTGGATATCATGACCTCCTAAGGGAGAAGATCCTCTTGTGGATATCAAGGCCTCCTCTTGGAGAAGGATCCTCATCATAGGATCATCAAGACCTCTTTCCTCATAGGATTGGGATGAAGTAGTTACCTCTTGTATCTTCTTGTGTTGGATTTGGACCTTTGTATCTCTCTTTGTGTGATTGGATCTAGCACATGTGTGATTGGATCAAGTCAATTTGAGTATTCCTCTTGTTTTGCCCCTTTGTGTTCTTCTTGTTCTTGGGGATTTCCCCTCCAATTCGTGAAAGATCTCCATCTAGGGTTCCACCCTACAACAGATGTTTTATATACATTATTATGCTATTTTATATCTTTTTGGGACTAACCTATTAACCTAGTGCCTAAGTGTGAGTTGCTATTTTTTCCTTGTTTTTGTCTTTTACAGAAAAATCAATACTAAACGGAACGAAACTTTTTGACGATTTTTCTTGGACAAGATGAGACCTATGAGGTTGTGGTCCCCCTGAGGCCCTTCTAACCCTAATCTCAGCTCCATAAATACCCAAATATTCCCCGTATACGAGAGGGCACACCAAAAATACTTTTCCGCCGCCGCAAGTTTCTGTCCTCTTGAGATCCCATTTGGAGACCTGTTCCGATACTCTGCCGGAGGGGGATTCGATCATGGAGGGTCTATACATTACTTTGTTGCCCTTCCAATGATATGTGAGTAGTTTATCATAGACTTACGGGTCCATAGCTAGTAGCTAGATGGCTTCTTCTCTCTCTTTGATCTTGAATACAATGTTCTCCTCGATGTTCTTGGAGATCTATTCGATGTAATCTTCTTTTGCAGTGCGTTTGTTGAGATCCGATGAATTGTGGGTTATGATCAGATTATTTATGAAAATTATTTGAGTCTTCTCTGAACACTTTTATGCATGATTAAGATAGCTTTGTATTTCTCTCTGATCTATTGATTTGGTTTGGCCAACTAGATTGATCTTTTCTCGCAATGGGAGAGGTGCTTTGTAATGGGTTCAATCTTGCGGTCTCCTCGCCCAATGACAGAAGGGATAGCGAGGCACGTATTTGTATTTTTGCCATTAAGGATAAAATGGTGGGGGTTATTCATATTGATTGGATCTATCCATCTACATCATGTCATCTTGCTAAGGTGTTTCCGTTCTTGTTAGCTTAATACACTAGATGCATGCTGGATAGCGATCGATGTGTGAAGTAATAGTAGTAGATGCAGGCAGGAATCAGTCTACTTGTCACAGACGTGATGCCTATATTCATGATCATTGCCTTAGATATCGTCATAATTATTCGCTTTTCTATCAATTGCTCAACAGTAATTTGTTTACCCACCGTATGCTTTCTTTCAAGAGAGAAGCCTCTACTGAAAATTATGGCCCCCGGGTCTATTCTTATCATATTATTTTCAGATCTACAAAACCCAAAAATACCTTGCTGCAATTTATTTACCTTTACTTTATTTTGCACTTTTATTTATCTTTTATACCTATCTCTATCAGATCTCATCTTTGTAAGTAACCGTGAAGGGATTAACAACCCCTTTATCACGTTGGGTGCAAGTATTTGTTTGTTTGTGCAGGTGCTATCATTGGAGACTTGTGTGTTCCTCCTATTGAATTGATACCTTGGTTCTTAATTGAGGAAAATATTTGTCTCTACTTTGTTGCATCACCCTTTCCTCTTCAAGGGAAAAAGCAACACAAGCTCAAAAGTAGCAACTAGCCACAACATCTTATTCACTGTGCTGAAATGCTATTTTTCTACTAAAATGCAATCGAATGTTGGTATTGAATAATATGTGTATGGGTTTCCCCACGCCGATCAAAAACCAGACGGGTATGGGAACATTTTTATCTCCGCGGACGGGTATGGGGATGATCATGGGAAGGCTGTCGCAGGGACGGGGATGGGAGTCCAATACCCGCCTGGGTAATCCCCATTGCCAGCCTCAGTTGTTGCACCCATCTCTTAAAATAAGAGTTTTTATATATCTCTGGTTATCGTTTGGTCAAATGTAGGATCATAGAAATGTTCAAACCTCTTTTATCTTAGATGGAGATCACATATTCTATATTGTTTTTCTTTGACAAGGATGATCACTAAAAACCTCCAATTTAATTTCTCTTCGAAAAATTCCCAACAGAGTCCACACACCATACTCAGTATGAACTCAAATAGTATGTAATGATCTTCGCAACAACTATGGGACATCCTCTAGTTAAGTTGAGATAAAGTACCATGAAGTTTCCATAATCCATATGCGTCATCTCATCAACTCATCTACTTGGCTTAAAAGCCACAGCCTTAATGGTTTCTTCCTAGGAAATTCATCTCCTTTCCTCATAAGAAATTACTATGATCCACACCGGAGCTGCAAAATGATAATTGCAAACAACTAGGTCATTTCTCAATGCTAGCCCAATAATGAATCCTAACTGGCCAATGCCCTACGACAGACTTGGGTTGCACTCAAGATCTGGTGCCCAAGTCTCTATAACCAACCCACTAGAATTGTAAATAGTTTTTTAGCCTTTTATAGAGGAAATCAGCCGTCTAACTACGCAATGAGCAAACCATAGATCATACTTGGTCAGCAATCTCCAAACCTTTAAAAAGACACTCCATGAACAAAAACTACACTTTGTTGTTATTCTTGCAATACAGTGAGTTGGTAGGCAAAAAGCCCTCTCTTGGTAATAGAGGGTAAATGGCTATTGATGGCGACAAAAAATATTTCCATCTCTCCTCTCTCTCAGCATTTCTTTACTAAAAAAATCAAAGTCATTGAAGATTAGGGGTTGGAATCTTTTAACCACGACCACAAATCTATTATTCTCAAATCTGGAACTACAAAAAAATAGCTGGAACTTCTCCCTTCAGTCTATGTACCCTGACCCTATTTCTCAACTATTGTCCTTGTGATCCGTTCGACCAATAAATTATGACGCCTTCTTTCGAATAAACCCCATTACTAGCCCTAGGTTGTATGGCTTTGGCATCGGTTTCTAAGAAAATATACTCGCACTGTATTAAACATGCCATTCACCCCATTTTTTCCATTGACTGTCCTCCTTCCAAACAAAGATGCAACCATGTCAGCTGACACCTTTGCCACCTACCCCCTAAAGCCTTAGCCAAACTGCTTACCAGCTGACTTAAATGCTTTATCCCTCTTTTCGTCCACAAGGAGGAACCAAACAAGTTGATAAAGCGATGGGATATCACTGAAAACTTCATTGACGATGCTAACCTTTTGAGTTGTTATCACTCTAGGAAAGCACATATTATGTTTGATAAACTTGACTTCAACAAAGCTTTCAACTCATATCACTGGGGGCCTCCTTAACAATTCTATCGCACATGAGTTTCCCATAGACCTTGTTCTCTTCGGTCCACCTAATCTTTCATTCAAGTGAAACTGATGTCCTGCTCAATGGTGTCCCCTGAAATTGGATCAACTATAAGAGTATCCCCCTTTTTCCAATATGTTTTCAACATAGTTGTTGCCTTGCTCCAACGCATGGTCATCCATGCCCACAACAATGGCCTTCCGTGTCAGCCTATCTACCCTAATGTCCCTCCCACTATCCTCCAACTTACACTGGCATTCAACTTAAAATTATTCTTCATGACTTTGCCCTTCAACAAGCCTTGCCATAAACTTCCACAAAATAACTTATGTGTCACCTCACATCAGCCCCAAGTTGTTATCGATGTTGCCTCTTCCATTGGTTGTGATGTCTCCTTCTGTTAGACTCCCTCCATCATTTGCATCCATCCGCCTTCCAGTCCATCGTCCTTAACTTCCATAGTTACCTCTCTGGCTGGGCAGCCTGCCTACTGTCTCGAGGAGCTAGACTAACTTTGTCCTTGAATCCCTTGCCACTTCATGTCTAACACGATTAGACTGGGCCACCAAGGAAACTTGCATAGGGGCTCAGTGTCTCGTTGCTCGGCAAAATATTTGCAAACCAAAATAATTTGTTTTCGAGCCATTACAAAACCTGTTGCTTCAAAATAATTGCTCACTTATGAAATTTCCCTTCAAACTTTTACATATTCCAGATCTCCATGGGTCCATTTGTTCCACTTGCGATACTCTACCGCCATTGCCAACAAACAAAACAACCCATCCTTTTTTTAAACAATCAACAACCAACTTCAAGCCTTCAACAACTATCCTTTGTCCTCACCAACAATGGCCTATCCACCTTCTTCTAGGCTAACAGTTGGATCCTGGACCAACCTTTATCCAATGCCTTCCCTGACCTATTCTCATTATACCAACACCACAATCCTAGTCCCAAGAATCATGTTTGATGGTCTGTTATAAGGAACCACCTTATTGGTGTTGTCTTGATAGAATTGGGTGTTGTTTTGTCATTGTTGCGGGATTTCAAAACAAATGGATCCAATGATGAAAGATTCCTCACTCATCAGACTTCATTTTTGTCAATGAAAGCATACAACTTGCTCACCTCAAAAGACGACAAAGACTTCAATGCTACTCTTTTGGAATTCCAAAGTGCCAACAAAGCTCAAAATCTTTATGGACTCCTCTTCAAATACCGGCTAAGCTCTAAAGACAATCTCTCCCACGAGAACATCACGGAGAACAGTTTTTGCCCAAGGTACGATGTTGCTTCCAAAGATGCGCTACACAATTCATCCACCACCGAAGGCCGCCCCAAGTATGGCTTGGCTTGGGCCTTACGTACACCCTATCCATTGCTCAGATTTGGGACATGGACACCTCGGGCACCTCGGCTTCAACATCACGCCTTCGGTTGTGCACCCCGGTCTTTGGAAAATTTAGGATTCAAGGAATGGCTTGGTCTTCCACAATGAGTCTAACTCTTATGTTGCAACTATTAGAAACATCGTTTCCAACTTGATGTCTAGACTTTTAGCTACAAGGAACCTGATTAGAGGTCGTCGCTATTTCTTGGCGGCAATACCTCTCCTTGCCCGCTAGCACATCTATGTATATCACTTGTCAACTTGTTGATACTTTCAGTAATATATTCAGGCGAGGATCCATCCTCCTCCTCCTTCCCCGGTGATTGTTCAAAAAACACATGGCCACAAGACCCAAAGAACCAAGCTCCTGTAAAGTCAAATTATCATAGTGATGGCCAAGGTGGCATTAGAGTTGCACGAGCCAAATGATGCCAACTAAAGTCAATATTAATAGTACCGCCAAACCATTATACAGATATAGTCAATATCTGCATAATTACTTCCTTCCCTAAAGTAGCTTTGTGCATTTTAAGATGATTCACCGATCACCGCTTGCACTTTGCGCAATAATGGTTGCTCCTCGCCATCGTAGAGCCGCACAGGTAGCAGAAGCAGTGCCCGCACCTGCAAATCAGAGGAAACAATGAAATAAATAGTTTGCACTCGGCGCACATAAAAAAATTGACTGTTGGTGTGCAGGAGCGAGATTCAGTGAAGCTGCAGCTACCTGCAGGCGATGAAGGTGCAGCCGTCCACCCTCTCGACGTAGATCTTGCACTTGGGGCACCGCTGCCACTTGCTCTGCTGCGCCACCTTCCTCAGCAGCAGGTCCTCCCGCCCGCGCTCGTCGTCCCCGAGCCGCTGAAACTCGGCGCACTCCACCCCCTCGTGCCACGGCACCTTGCACTTCGCGCAGAACACCCGCTTGCAATGGGGGCACTCCACCTTCGCCGCCGCGTCGCCGTCCCCGGGGTCGTCGTCCACCAGCAGCGCCGAGCAGTCCTTGAAGGGGCAGTAGAACTTGAGCTCGCCGAGCGCCATGTCGCAGAGCGCGGCGCCCCACCTGTGGAACAGCGGCGCCGGGATCACGCGCCGGCACTCCTCCGGGTGCAGCACGCCGTCCTTGCAGCCCGGGTCGGGGCAGCCGATGGCCAGCAGGTTCTCCTCCACCCTCGCGGCGATGTACTGCCTCACGCAGCCGGCGCAGAACGCGTGCCGGCACCCGGGGATGCGGAAGCGCTCGACGCCGGGAACCGTCTCCATGCAGATCGTGCAGTCGAAGCCCTTGGCGCTGTTGGAGCATTCGCCTTTCTCGAACAGCTTCCTCTTGCCGCTGGCGATGTCTTTGAGGAAGATCAAGCTGCAGCCATCATCGTCGTACAGATCGATCACTTGAGGGGGGCTGTCGTCGTCCAAGTCGATGACTTGACGCGTCTCTGGTTTCGACGGAGATCTGCTGGAATCGACAGGAAACAGGGGCAGCTCCGATCCTAGTTTGCGCCTCCCCTTGCGGCCTGGAATGGACCATTCGGAGGCCCCGGCGACGGCGGTTCCGGAGGAGGAGGGGACGGTGGCCTGGTCGCGAGAGGGGTCGAGGGAGAGGAGGATGGCCTGCTGGATCTGCATCTCCTCGCGGCTGTTGGAGGAGCCAAGGACTGTCACGTCGTCGTCCTCGTCGGACGAGATGTCGATGGGGCAGAAGGGAGCGTCGGCCTTCGCGGCGGCGGCGGCGGTGGCGGAGGCGGAGGACGCCATGGCCGGCGACGGGTGGTGTCCCGCCGGCGGCGGCGCTGCTCTGCTTCCCATCCGTCGTTGGTTGTGGGCTGGGGCAGTTTCAAATTGGAGGAGATTGCGGGACGCGTGGACGGGTGCGATCTACTGGTGCGAGAGAGAGAGAGAGAGAGGTGGGGGCTGGATTTTGTTGGATGTGGTGAATCAAAATTAGGCCAACTCCACCGCGCGACTTCAAACGGACGTCCGGTTTGGTCGGATTTTATCTCTTTGGGTAGGACGACGGGGTCGTGTCCGGGCCTGTCCTGGGATGTGGTGGCCGTGCGCCCAGCGCGCTGTCGCATCCGTTTGCCCCATCCTGCCCGCCAGGGCTAAAAATGTCCATATTTTCATATCAAAACTAGTTTGCACGTCCAAATATTTGTCTGAAAATGAAAATAGTTTTACAACCCAATTGAAATTGTCTTTAATAAAATAGTTTTACAACCAAATCGAAATTGTCTTGACTGAACATAAAATGATACATCTATTGGTTGCCAATGTAATCCCACACGTACTCAACCAAGTCATTTTAAAGATCCAAATAAGTGTGCCAATCACGCAGCTCACGGTGGAATTGGACAAACTGTTCAAATGTGGCCGGTTTTTGGTGCAGGGGCTCAACATTTTCACCTTGATAATCAAATCCTTGGTCAAAGATACTCTCATCACTCTCGTCCTCGACGATCATGTTGTGCATGATCACACAAGCAGTCATCACCTCCCAAAGCTTCATTTCATTCCATGACAGTGCATGGTTTCGAACGATACCCCACCGGGATTGGAGCACACCAAAAGCACGTTCCACATCCTTTCTAGCACTCTCTTGCATTTGGGCAAATCTCTTTCTCTTCTCACCTTGGGGTTTCGAGATTGTCTTCACAAAAGTTGACCACTGAGGACATATACCATCAGCTAGATAGTATCCCTTGTTGTACTGGTGGCCGTTGATCTCAAAGTTGACAGGTGGGGAGTGGCCTTCTGCAAGCCTTGCAAAGACTGGAGAACGCTGCAGCACGTTGATATCATTGTGAGAACCTGTCATGCCGAAGAAAGAATGCCATATCCAAAGATCCTGCGAAGCCACCGCTTCTAATATGACAGTGCACGCCTTGAGATGTCCCTTGTATTGGCCCTGCCAAGCAAATGGACAGTTCTTCCACTCCCAGTGCATACAATCTATGCTGCCAAGCATGCCTGAAAAGCCTCTAGCTGCGTTGGTCACCAACAATCTCTCTGTATCAGCGGCAGTTGGCTGCCTCAAGTACTCAGGGCCAAACACCTCGATCACAGCCTGGCAGAACTTGTACATTGACATCAGACATGTTGTCTCACTCATACGCACATACTCATCCACCAGATTGCCTGGAATTCCGTATGCAAGCATGCGGATGGCCGTGGTGCATTTCTGGTAAGAGGAGAATCCAAGCTTGCCAAGGGCATCCGTCTTGCACTCGAAGTATGGGTCATGAGCAACCACTCCCTCTCGGATACGATTGAACACATGCCTTGCCATTCGAAAACGGCGACGGAATTTATCCGGCTTGAAGAGCAGGGTGTTGGAAAAGTAATCGGCATAGAGCAGGGCGTGGCCTCTCTCCCTGTTGCGGTTCAGGTTGGGAGCACGGCCAGGGACTGACCCACTGTACCGAGGAAGCTGCCGTTGAATGTGGTCGTGAACGACTAGTGCAGCCACCACAAGATCTTCATCATCCGACGACGAATCGTCCGATGAACAAATGAAGTGGTGGAAGAAAAACTCATCTCCATTGTCCATGCCTTTGTGGGCAAAGTGTCGAACACCTTGCGGTCGTGGTGGCAAAGAGGCCGCGATGATCACCTCAACGCAGCAGGGGTGGTTGCCGGCCGGCTACTGGCCACTCTGAAGCTCTCGTCGGAAGCTGCCGCGGCCGCCGTGGTATGTCGCCGGCGGTCGTATCCCCTCTGCCACCGGCAACGACGGCGACGACCAAACCTCCTCCGATCGACGGCTAAAACTACGGCGAAAGCGCGGGCGTGGTGGCGGCCATGTCGGTATGTGGTTTGATATGGACAGCCAGGGGCTGCGCGGTGAGGAGGCGGCCGGAGAATAGCGGCGGCGCCAGCGGCGGGGAGAGGGGGTGGAGGCGTTGGAAGCGAAGGGACTGCTAGTGTCCCCGACAGGCGGGCCACAGGAGGACAAGGGCGTGCAGCGAGCCCGTCCGCGTGATGTCCGTTTGACCCCAAACTCGGCGCAAGTTTGGACCGGGGATAGGTCAAAAACGGACGAAATCCGAACATTTGTTCGTTTGGGGCCGCGCGTTGGGCCACGTTATTCGTCCGTTTTATCTCAAACGGACGCACCTGGACAAGATGAGGACGCGTGGTAGAGTTGGCCTTAGGGCTAGCAAAAAACTCAAACGTCGCTGTGGCTCGCTCATCGGCTCGTAAAGGTAACGAGCAAAACACTCTCAGTTTATCTTCTCGTAACAATCTAAAAAAAAGTTCTTCTTGTAACGATGCTCCTTTTTATAGAAAAAACTAGCAAGATATTTGTGATGTAACATCAAAATACATTTGTATGAGTAGCTTATCTTGTGAGAGAAAATGATGAACGAAGAAAAGCCTTATTTGCAAATATGAAGAGGGGTATGGGTATCTTTTTGCAAAATTGCCGTAGTTTCCTTCCTATCCGTCAGATATAAATCAGACGGCCTATATTGCAGGATGGCAGGCACACCATCATCACCAATTCTGTTTTTTATAAGAGAAAAAATAATGGTAAATGATTCTAATGGGTGACCGATCCGAGCGCTGTCTAAGCCCCCTTGCTCATCGCAACCTCATGCGGCCTCTCCTCGTCTCGTTCTTGAGGTTGCGTGACACCACCTGTCATTCTCTCCTCTCCCCCTCCCCCCAACGTCCACCTTTGTAGTTTCATCACACCGCCGTCCACTCTCCCCTAACTCGTGTCTCACCATGTGCGTGGGGTTGTTGCTGCTATGAGTAGAGACCAACACTGTCATCGCAGGGATGCACGAAGCATGGGCGTTCCTTGCTACAAAGTAGGACCACCGCGGCTGCGAGTCCCGAAATCTGGACCTGGTTCTTGCGCAGGCCCCTTCACCATTGTTTAGGTACACAGTTTACATTCCGCGAAGTCTAAACTTTTTTATAATCAAAGTACAATGTGTCCTTCTTCAGCCACTCATGATCCTTTCATCGTGTGGTTGTGTGACACAAAAGGGCCGGGCATCGAGAGCCCAAGATGCTACAATGTTCACCATCACACTCTCCCCCTTGCTTTGAGAGGGGCTATAGACTACCGTGGGCGGGCTCTAGGTCGATGCGGGCTAGCCATCCACCCGATGATACTACAAGTTCGCCAACCAATATTGCGGCCGGGTCATACAGTGCTACAAGCCGGTGGAAGCGTCAATGGCGTGTTGCGACCGCCAATGGCGGGTGCTATGATTGTTCACCAAGGATGTTATGACTAGAGACAACAAATGTTGCGACCCGATAGTTCTTTTCATCATTTTTCCTACTAAAGTTGCGATATCTAATGGTTTTGCGGGTAGCAATCGAGCGGCTAGCAAGGCATGTCTAGTGCTCTCCAAAAACAATTACATTGTGAGAACATAGTCTTGCACATTCTACCCGCAAAAAAAAAGTCTTGGTACATTCAATCAACTCCGAAGAGTTTACGGAATTGCTCCATGTACAAGGCACACCCCTCGCTTCTAGTGGACTGAACCGCACTGTTGATAGGTCTTAATTTGCAAACCTCACATGCAGCAAGAGAGAACAGGACCGGTATCTTTTACTCCCTCAGATCAGAAAAAAAAATGTCCCGGCTTTGAACTAAGGTTTGGAAAAAAGATGTCCCAGCTTTGAACTAAGGTTTGTTTTCCGATCAGAGAGGGGGTATCATTTAAATGGTAGAGTAATCATTTTTAGAGAATTTTAAACAGTAGCTATATGAGACGAGAGATACACACACGGGACTTAAAAACCTGTCTCAGATAGGAAAAATGATTTTGTACAACTAGTTGCCGATGTAACCCATATTCTCTCCTCCTTTTATATTTTTCTTGAATTTCTAAATAATGTGAAATAACTCAAGGTTGTTAGTAGCGCTATGTAATACACATTGTAAAGCTTCATCCAATAGTATAACCATTTGTGACCCAGACAAAAATGGTAAGATTCAAATTAATAGTGCTTAGTCAAATAGTGTGTTCTCGCAAAAAAAGAAGTTAAGTAGCATGTAAACGGGCTAATAAGTTAAGTAGCAGAGATTAATAATAGTAAAAAGTTTCCATCACCCACATGCACAGTGTTTGCATGACATCCAGTAGGCCTCTAAGCTATAGAGCCTACTTTCTTACTGAGAAACTGGCCAGCTCATTCATCAGGAATAATCCCCAGAACAACACTCTAGTGGTGTTTACTAATGGAGCTCATATAGTTGCCACTTCCGATGTCGACTAAAATTAGTAATGGCATCAGAGCTGCACGAGCTAATGAATGCTAACTAAATCAGTAGTAATACCCTAGTAGAGCATTGTCCAGTTTTTTAACCCGATAGTACTGACATGATGAACTTGCTTCCCTGAAGTAGCGTCGGGCATCTGCAGACCATTCACCGATCACCACGTACGCTTGCACTTGCTGCAACGATGGTTGCCCTTCGCCATCGCAGAGCCGCAGAGGTAGCAGAAGTGGTGGCCGCACCTGCAAATCCAAGGAAACAAGAACATCTCGTCATGGACATGCAAATAATCGTTGGCGTACAGCAGATCCAGCTAGTGAAAGCTAACACAGCGCGCACCTGCAGACAATGTACACACAGCCTTCCACCCTCTCGACGTACATCTTGCACTTGGCGCACCTCCGCCACTTGCTCTCCTGCGCGACCTTCCTCAGCAGCAGGTCCTCCCGCCCGCGCTCGTCCTTGCCGAGCCGCTGGAACTCGGCGCAGTCGACGCCGTCGTGCCACGGCACCTTGCACTGCGCGCAGAACATGCGGGAGCAGTGGGGGCACTCCACGTCCCTTATCACCGCGTCCCCGTCCTGGTGGTCGTCGAGCAGTCGTTGAAGGGGCAGTAGAACTTGATCCCCTCGAGCGCCATGTCGCAGAGCGCGGCGCCCCACCGCTGGAACAGCGGCGTCGGGATCACGTCCCGGCAGGCCTCCGGTTGCAGCGTGCCGTCCTCGCAGCCCAGGTCGGGGCACCTGATGGGCAGCACGTTCTCTTCCACCTTCGCCGCAATGTACTGCCTCACGCAGCTGACGCAGAACGCGTGCGTGCACCCGTCCACCGGGAAGCATTCTATGGCAGGCACTTCCTCCATGCAGATGGTGCAGTAGAAGTCGTTGGCCATTGTTGTGCCGCTGGAACATTGGCCGAGCTCTTGCAGCACGTCGTTGCACGGTTGCTTGCCTTTGTCTATCACTCTGGTCGATGACGAGCTGCCAGCATCACCATCATCGTCCATATTGATCACTTGTGGTGTGTCTGGCTTCAACAGAGAATCACAAGAAGTAATCGGACACTTGGGCATCTCGGTGGCCATAGTCTCGGTTGTGTATCTGGCGAAGCAGGTGATGCAGATGATATGATCGCAGTTTTCAGGCTTCCACGATGCTTCCAGCGATACGATCATCAGCCTGCAAACCGCACACATCATCGTGCCGCTGCCAGAACCTTGCCCGAATTCTTCCAGCCCATTATAGGGATGCTCCTTCCCTTTGCCATCGTCAATCTCTTTGATTGCGATCAGGCTGCCATCATCGTCTACTTCCATAAATTCATGTATCTCTGGATCGACATGATATTTGCAAGAAGCAACCGGGCACTTTGGCATCTCTGTGGCCACTGTCTCTGTTGTGTATTTGGCGAAGCAGTCAATACAGATGACATGATCACAATTCTCAGGTTTCCATGACGCTTCCAGTGATACTGTCATCAGTCTGCAAACCGCACATGCCATTGTTGCGGACTGAGCCGAGAGTCGGAGGACCTCTTCAAGCTGCTCAGCTTCGGCTGCAGCAAAATCATCATCCATCCTGCAGGAGAAAATGCAGATTCGTAGTGACTTGGTGTACAAACGAAAAACACATCCAACATCGTTGTTAAGCAGATTGAGAAGCAGCAATAGCAATCAAGTAACTCAAATCATCAGCCATCTATCATGATTTTCTTAATCAAATGAATATGAAATACAGTACGTGAGACAGAACATTCAACAAAAGACTAAACTCCATGGGTCGGGCATTCATTACGAATGATAAACATATATAAAAAGCTTACTACATTACATTGCACAAGATTTTATAGCTGACATCTCGATTTCAATCTAGTTGAACCATATTGCTGTTTCAATTTTCGGTTGCTGATTAGGTATTGTTAAATGTGATGATATCTATAACTTTGGGTTAACCATGCCATGTTTTAGAAAATGGAAGTGATTAGATTACCCAAACTCCAAAAAGATGCCCTCATTCAAATATGCTCGCTCTAAGCAATGTTAGATTTGGTTCTTGTAACACAAACGGGCATGCAGACTAACCCCTTGCAAGCATATCATCGGACATTTGGTGTGCACATGATGATTCCTACGTTGACTATGCCTCCACACTTGATAAACAATGAATAAGGCGTATTATCTACTATCTTATAAATTTGGGTTGGTGGTGGCGGCAGCGATTTCACTGCCTCACTCTATCCCCATTTCGCTCCTTCATCGAGGACCCACCAGATGCTCTTCGTTTATAAAATTCTACTGTCTTACAAATTTGGGTTAGTGATGGTGGTGGTGAGTTCACTGCCCCACTCTATCCCAATGTTGATCACTCATCTAGGACCCACCAGACGCTCTCCGGTTACCAAAAAAAAAAAGAATCACAAGCAAAACAATCAGAAGTAAAGCATTTGTGGAGTCTCAGACCACGAAACTACCGCTATACACAACTCGGTCAACTAGCAAGCAACGCGAGTCTCACGTTTTGAATGGGGAAATATTATACAAGTACACGGCAGTACGTACTCCAGTCAACCCGAACTAGCCAGTCAATCTGCCAACCGATTTTCTCCCAGACGCTGCTAATCCCCAACCCCCATTGTCCTAACTTTCAAATTCAAAATCCGGGCATGTCGTGTGCCATTGGTTGAACAAGTACATGGTTATGGTATACTACCTTTTACGATGTCATGTCTTAACAAGTGTGTTGATTGCTGTATACCACTAGTCGAATACAACTGCAATCAGTTTTGCTGCTCCGTTTCGCTGCTCCGTAGCAACTCAGAGGCACTATGATAGTACATTTGGAAAGACTTGACCACATGGCACAAGATTTTAGAGATCCCCACCCCAATTTGGTTAAACCATATATCCTCACATTTCTCGTTGCTAGACCGTGTGAAATTTGGCTACACGCTGGCATTTGTTATGAAATTACGGGCAAAGTCCACGGAAATACCCCTTGTTCAAATGAACAGGATCTACGCTACTACTCTACGCAAGCCATACTGGTTCCTGCAACACAACCGGGCATGCTATGCAGACTGACCCCTTGCAAGCATATCGCCGGACATGTGGCGCGCGCGCACCGACCGCGACGAAGAGCACGCCCTAAACGTGGCACAATGGCCAGCGCCGACCGCATTTCGACAATCTTGGGAGCAGAACCGCAGACAAATCGAAGAGTGCAGAGGGTAGGGATGGATGCTACCTGTGGCCGGCCGGCGACCGACCTTGCTCTTCAGGCGTGGGAACCGGAAAGCGCCGGTGCGTACTCCTGCCAAGTGGCCGCGACGGCGGGAAGACGAGCTAGCCGGCCAGCTAAGGTCCCTAAGGGGCGCGTCGGCCGCGATCGATCGGAGAATGCAGGCAGCAGCTAGGGCCGGCGGCGGGAGGATGGAAGGGGAGGAGAGGCGTCGGGCGCGCGGTGGGTATCGTATCGAGGAAGAAGCGTGGCGATTGTGACGAGGCGGCTTGAAGCGGACGACTCGCCGCGAGAGGCTATTGTGCGTGCGCAAACGCGTTGGTTCGCTCGCTCGCTCGCCTCGTCGGAAGTCGAGCCGTCTCCTTGTGTTGGGTCTTGGGTGAGCCGCGACCCCGTGCTTGACCGGCCTAGTCAAAGACGCGTCTGACTCGTGTCGTTTCAAGTGTCCTTCGTCAGCAGCACTCGGCAAGCAACCGGCCGAGAGCCTGCTGTCCTCTCTGCACTCGTCTCCGAACAAGCTTGGTAGGAAATCATAAATGTAAAATCTTCCAAAATCTCTGTAATATTTTCCAAATCTGAGGATGTACCGATGTTTGATAGGATGATCTTAGTATTGTAGTATATAGCGAAAGATCTTCTTTGATTTGGGTGAAGAAATTAATCATTTCTTCGGATGTGGAGTTTCTGCTCCCGGGCGCATATGGATCCGGATGAACAGTATAAAAAGGGAAAGGAATAGTACTCTCTTCGATTTAAATTAATTGTCCGCAGCTCTAATTACGAATATGAAGCTGCCCAAGTAAAATTTCAGAATATTTTAAACTGTGTAGATAGGTGCACAGCCGTATAATGTACTCCCTCCGTCTAGGTGTGTAAGTCATCTTAGGTTGCGCATCGCGACCAAGGTCGAGGGGAAAACGAGAGAATTTAATGTGTTTTTGTTAATTAATAACATTACATGCAATGAACTAATCACTGCATGTCGTGTTTGGTAGTCTCAAGTCATTTAAAGCATGCATGGCACACATCTCTTATTGGTTGATATGTCACGAAACAAGAAACGAGATGAGAGTTAATGTACCGCGCCAAAGTATTTCGGGATTATTTGGTTTTCGTAAGATGACTTACACACCTAGATGGAGGGAGTATTAGTAATCTGTTATAAATTGTGCCTCTAATAACGCGGACAATAAATGGTTTGGTGTTACTTTTCAGTTGAATAATGATTTGAATGTTGATGCAAGCAAGTAATGTTGCAATCATCTTTGATGGGCACCGAAGTCATAGGGTCAACATAACTGACCCATCTTCAGCGGAGCCCAGAGCACACGCGTCCTTGCCGCTGGATCCGGCCGGCTCAACCCCCACCGCCGCGGCCATGCCCGAGCTCCCCGGGCTCGCAGCCGGCGATCCGCGCAACGGAGGAGCCGGCGGCGGCGGCGGCTCCTTGTGCGCGACGAGCTGGTGGTGTTGCTGCAGAGCTGCGACGCGCCGACGCGGGCGGGACGTGCCCCCGAAGCAGCGCGAGAGGCGGCGGAGCATGGACGGAGCGTGGCGGTTCGGTCGCGCAACAGGAGGCCCAGCTCTCCGTAACCCTTTGGGATCTTCCCGTCTCGTATTAAACGTGGCAACGGTCCGTCCCTAGATCTCCGTAACCCCAAGCGGTACCCGGAGATTTGGGCCCTGATCCTGATCAATCAAAAGGACGACGGCTCGAACCCGGACTCGACACCCCCCCGCCGCCGCCGCCGCCCCGATCGATCGCGCCGCCGCCCGCGCGAGGGAGAGGTACTCCTAGCGCATTCCGTGCCCGCTCGCCTCGCTCCCTCTGTCTGGTTCGTCTGTGCTTCCTCGGCCCCTCCTGCAGCCCAGGCCCTGTTTCCCAGGCGGACGGAAGGTACGGAACCCGAAAAATCCACACGTCGTGAACCCTAAACCATAGAAGTTTGAGCTGTGTGGGATCGGTCGCGGTCGTTTAGGGACGGACTTTGCGTAGAATGTCTACCTTTGCTTGGGCATGCTGATTGGTCATCTTGAGCTGGGATGAAATTGGTTTGGGCACCCTATTTGAGTTTATTTTGGGGTGTCAAATTTGCAGCCCTTGTTGATTGTATAGCATGATTAGGGATCTGAACCCTCAAAAGAAAAAGGGAAAAAAAAAGGAATCTGAAGGTAGGACTGTTTTTCAGTGACCTCGCAGTTTCTGGAATAATTCTTCAAGATGCAAATCTCAGTCTGTACCCTGTATTTGTCACCTATATACGTTCGTAGATGCGCATAGGATGAATAGAAAGGAAAAACATTATGCTGTTTTGGTCTGCTGCATTGGATGCTTTGTATGTCTGGTGATCCGGTCTAGAATAAGAAAATGAGGGTACAGGTACCTATCACCTAGGCCCCAGTTGTGGAGTGGGGTAGTAAGAGCATTGGCCATTTAATTTAAATGATGAAGTTTAAAAGAATGATACAACTTGCCCTTTTGTGACAAAATTTGAGAGAGCCATCTTTGCTTCGCCTCCGGGACACTATAAATGATATGGTACTGACGAGCAAGTTGTCATGTTCTTAACCGAAAACCATAACTTGGCACAGCCTTTAATTTCACTCTGAGAGTGAGTACCTGTTTTGTTTTGCCTCTTTCGAGTTGAAAGTTTAATGTCATGAGTTGAAACTTTTTTTAAAGTGCTCTTCTTGAATGAAAAGTTGAGTGCTCAAAATCCAGATTATTTTCACTTGCACATTTTGATATTTATAATTGGACTGGAAAAGAAGGGTTGTGTGCTACCACAAAGCGGTTTGCACACCTTGGACCAGCTGGACAGATGTTCCGGCCTTTCTCCTATTAAATGCATCTGCCACCTTATTTTCCATTTTACAATTCCCAAGGAGATCATATCCTCGTAATAGAGCCCACGACTCCCCTGTTTGGCGACCAGAGATAAGCACAAATCACAGAGAAGTAGGCAACCCTCACTTGCTAGTTGTAAATGTTTAAACGGTAAAATATGTTATTTAGACTGGAATTGGACGAAAATATTGAGAATCAGAGTGTGCTATCCCTGCTTGCATTTTTGCATCCACTTTGCAGAGTATTCATGCATGTTTGGAACTGAACAGGATCATACAATGAACTTCCGCAGGCTGATCTGAGTTGGATCATCCTCGGCACTCAACTTCTCTTCAGCAATGGTGTTCTGTGGTCACTGTCAGGATGACTGCCCGTATGTAAAGGACCCAGACAACGGGATCATGTGAGACCTTCATTTCCTGCACTTGCACTATTCATCTAATTGCATGCAAAATGCCAAAACCAGTGGGTATCGCTATTATAATGTGGACGTATTTATCTACGCCCTCCGTTCCAAAATGTAAGGCATGTTTTGATTTGTTATAAAAGAAAGCCTTGACCAACCATGTGACATAAAATTGATACCATTGAACTCATATTAAGAAATACATACTTATGATTGCGATTCTAGACGGAGGGGGTATTAGTTTTTCTCAATAGATTTATGTGAACACAGCTTAAAACACTTTTTCACCTTGTTCTTATGTTCTTTGCCATGTTGATTGTCAGATGTTGTGGAATATGCGGGAAGGTTCTTGATCCGAACATTTATGATGATGGGCCTTCTTTTGTTAAGGACTCCTCGGGACAGGTTGGTCTTGGTACCGTGCTTTATTTATATTTGGTTTCTTGATTTGGAGGTGTAGCTGTTGGTTGATTTGTTTTGATTGAATGTGCTTAGAGCCGGCTACGTGGATCAATTATTAAAGCAATTGAGGATGGATGTTCAATATCCCGTGAAAGAACCGAAGCGAAAGGTATCTCTATCACCGCATTCCTTTATCTTATTATGCATCTCCCTTTGTGAATTATGTTATGCTTTATTTCACCAGGGAGAGATGAGATTTGGCAGATTGTCCATGGCCTGCATGTGAGTGGTGGAGATGATATCATTTGCACTGCTCATAACTTTTATAAAGTATGCATCTTTGTTATCACACAAACGTTTCTAAAAATGGTAGGATATTTTCCAATGATGATATTTATTCTTATATAAATGTAGCTAGCTCTTGACAATAGCTTCACTAAAGGACGCCAGACAAGTCATGTTGCAGCTGCTTGTCTTTACATTGCTTGCCGGTAAGCTATCACCTAATTAGTCCCTTGCTTTATGGAAAGCCTTCCTATCCATTGGGCTTATTTCTTGTTCAAACATGAGCTTCTCCCTTTGCACTGTGGGTGGGCCTTTTGAGTCTTCTATATTGTGTTTGTCATGATCTGACCACAACTGGGGCTCATTTAGGGGCTGCTTGGTTTGATGCCAAAATTTGGCTTGCCACTGTATGGGTAAAAGGCCGATTTTTTTTTCTTCCAAATTGCTTTGCCAACCTAGAAACAACTTGCTATTGCTAAATATTGGCTTTCAAACCAAGGTTGCCCTTAACTTCCAAGTGAAAACCTGCAGAAGTGTGCCATTATAGTAGCTTTCATAATGTAGTAGTGTGTCATATTGTGACTTGGACTTGAGAAATTCATCAAAGAGCAAGAAATAAAACCAAGATGGCAAAACTTAAAGTGTGTAAACTATAACACTAAGCTTCTCTAGAAATATGCATGCAAAAGTCTGCTATGTACAACACACTATTTTTTCCTTCTGGAGTCTAGGATCAGCTACTATTGCGATGTTGTAATTTTTCTAGTTGTCTACGTAGCATACTGTAATTTCAAGATAAATCCCATCCATACTGGTTAAATATTTTTAACTTTGACTGTCAAAATATAAAAAGGTAGTGTCTATCCTTCGACATAAAAATAGTACCAACAATTCTTCAGGAAATGCACTTTGGTAGTATATGCTTTATATGATTCTAATCAGAATATCCTTTTTTTGTGATGGAAATTAGCAGCGTAGACTTAGGTCATGCCCAATAGAAGGCACTACATGCGTATGTTTCAGTATGCATTGATGTCCTTAAACTGTCATTTTTTCTTTTCTTACCTGAAATCTGTTGTCCTTTTTCATGCTTGTGATGGTGTTTGCTCCCTGTACAGTGATTATTGTTTTGGTATCGATGTATCGTTAAGCTATATGGTAATACTACTGTCCATATTTAACTACTTGTTTTGTCAGGCGAGGTGAAAAACCTTATCTTCTTATTGATTTCTCGGACTATTTGCATATAAGTGTGTAAGTACTCCCACTCGTATGCCCTTTATCTTGCAGTCCTCACTGAAAGGGCTCATCTTGTTTTATGTTTCAGTTATGTCCTAGGTGCGGTTTTTCTGCAGCTTTGCCAAGTTTTGCTACTCGGAGAACACCCAATTGTTCAAAAGCTTGTAGATCCTAGCCTTTTCATCCATCGTTTTACCGAACGTAAGCTGACATACATGTGTGTTCTTATATACAAGATACAGAAAACTTCTAGTTACATACGTATACATTAAGGATTATTAAAGCATTCACAATTCTTCACCTGTCTCCTGTTTGTGACAAGGTAGTTTCTTGTGGGGCATGCCAATGCCAGGAAAATTGACCCTTACCTTTTATTGTATGAGATTTCAGACATGTTTCCGTTTCTTGATTGCGTAAGCAGGGAAAAAATTAACACTGTTGGAGAATAACTTAAGGAAGCAAGGTTATTAAGTCTAGATGTTTGCTTCTTTTGCACTGAACGTATAAATGAACGTGCATTCTTCCGAGAAGTATATCAACTGCTTATAATAATATGTTATCAATTTCAAACTCTACGGTGGATGATAGGCTAGCATGTTAAAAATAATTGGTACTCCCTCTGTAAAGAAATATAAGAGCGTTTAGATCACTAGAGTGGTGATCTAAATGCTCTTATATTTCTTTACGGAGGGAGTACATAACTCGTGGGAGCTATTTTTGCTCTTCGTGATGATCAAGATTTTCTTTGCTGGTCAGTGATTTCGAGTTGTGCCAAGCATATAGCCTTCATAAGGAAGGCTAGAAGGACAACTGTATTGGTTAGCAAAGGGAATCAATGTGATATTAATTATTTGTACTTTTGCTTTATTATTGGTAATCTGTAGGTTTACTGGGAAAAAGGAACAATGCTGTCTCGGACACAGCTTTATGCATTGTAGCTAGCATGAAGCGAGACTGGATGCAGGCTAGTATTTTCGTCATTCTAGTTTCTTATTTTGGTTCTTTTGTTAGGTTGTAATAGCTGTTCTGTGTTGCAGACTGGGAGGAAGCCAAGTGGTTTATGTGGTGCAGCATTATACATTGCCGCACTTTCTCATGGATATGATTACACCAAGGCAGATATTGTAAGCCCAGATGCTCCAGATGGATCTACTTATTCAAGAACTGTATCCAGAATGTCATTCCTTTGTACTCCTAGTTAATATCAATTACTTCTCTTCCGAATTATAAGACGTTTTGGATATTTCAATATGGACTATATACGCACTGAAATGAGTGAACAAACACACTAAAACACGTCTATATAAATCGGATTCAGAAAAAAGTTAGGACATCTTATAATTAAGAACGGAAGGAGTAGTATTTTTACTGACATGCAGCACTAATGACAGCATATATTGCGTCTTATCCTTTTGCTGCTTCCCGTGCAACCAGTGAACATGGCACCACAATTTGCATGGACATTTCTGAAACATATTTACAGCATTGAAGAAACATGCCTTCCAAAGAACAAAATTTCTGATCAGCATTCAATTCACACATCTGGAAATAAAAAGGAGAAATTCTGCTGTGAATAGTAGATACAGTACTATTCATAGCATAATTCGAAATCATCACTATCCACAGTGCACATTGTCTTTTTTGTTTCTCAAGTGCGCTTTGAATTTGGATTTTGACGTGTTACTTGGTAGGCGCATCTTTTGTTAATGTTGTCAAAATGTATGAGCATTTCTTGCTATGTTTTGGTGGTGCTGTTGTATGCTGGTAGCATTGGTAGCATCGTAAGCTAGGAAGCACCAGATATGCGTAATGTAGGCTTGAATATGAAATGAAACTAATTGTGTTTTATCTTTTTTCAGGCTGCTGTTGTGCATGTCTGTGAGGCAACTCTATTTAAGCGCTTGATAGAGTTTGAAAGTACAGATTCTGGTAGCTTAACGGTATGTATGTTCTCCTCATGAAATAGCCAAATGTAGGCTGTCTGTTATCAAATGACTCGCATTTTGCTGAATCTCAATCACTTTCCTAAGCCATCTGATGAAAATATAACCATTCTCCTGAGTCATCACTCCTTTACATCCTATATAAACTCACTGTTTACAAAGTACTAATACAAGAAATAGTCTAATCTAGGCTACAATAAAGTAAACATAGGCTAATCCCTAAAAGTACAGAAACAAGTAGAACAGAAACTTAGGTACCTCTTACACTACAGATTGGCACCGCACTACGCTCATCAGTGACCAAACTTCAGTGGTGTGTCCATCTGGGCGCTCCACCTGTCACTGGAGGCTGGAGGGTGAGTCCCATTGACTAGCACTCTGAGTTTGCTCGTCAGTGGTGAATTCTCCTGTGATGGGCCTAACAAGCCTGCTTGTCAGTGGTGTGTTTACTGGCTGATTTTTGTTGCCAGCGTTAAAAATTTCATGCCGGTGCTCGTGCTACTGACTTCTCCTGCCCATTCACCATCGAGACCGACGCCTGTGACACGGGTGTGGGCATGGTGCTCGTCCAGGACGGTCACCCAGTGGCATACCTGAGCAAGGCTCTCGACATATGAGGGGTTTCTGGCCGTGATGATGGGCGTCGACAAGTGACACGCGTACCTGCAGCGGGGCCGTTCGTGATCGCACCGACCACAAGAGCCTGTGCACTTGGCGATCAACAACTCAACATGGAGCTCCAGCGCAAGGCCATGTCCAAACTCGTCGGCATCAAGTTCACGTTCAGGTACAAGCGGGGCACCGAGAATGGCGTTGCTGACGCGCTCTCAAGGGTGGGGCACTTGCTTGCTCATGACACACTCTCGCTCTGCCATCCGCACTGCCTCCAGGAGGTGGCAAAGTCCTACGACACCCACACTGACGGGCAGGAGCTGCTCACCTAGCTCGCGCTCCGCAGCCCCGCGCAGCCAGGAAAGAAGAGGATGGCGATGGTTGCCGTGCTGCCAGATCATGTGCAGCCAGCCGAGGACGCAGTGTTGGTGGAAGGAGGAGAGGGGATGCGGTGGTGGAAGGGAATGTGCTCCATGGGAGGGGAAGGGCATGCCGGCTCTGCCTATGGGAGGGGGGTGAGGGACTTGGTTTTCCCGGTGCGTTCTTTTAGAGGTGAAGGGTGAGGTCTGCCTGCCTTTTGGGCCTGGGCCTTTCCACTGACGGGTGGAACCTTAGGCCAACTCCAACGCACGACTCCAAATGGACGTCCGTTTTGTTCAGATTCTATCTGTTTGGTTCGGGCAAAGGGGCGACGTCCGACCTCTTTTGTGTTTGCGTTGCCAATGCGCCCAACACGGCCGATGCATTTGGTCCACCCGGCCGTCCGGCAGTTAAATGCAGACATTTTTTTAACTAAAAAGAAACATTGCATTAGATTATTACAACCAAATAAATCACATAGTATTGTAATAATAAGTAGTTTCGCAACTGAGTAAAAATCACAAATTTTACAACCAAATTTAAATTGTCAGGAATACATCGAAAGAAAATGAACCTATACATCTACTGGTTGCCAATGTGAGTCCACATGTGCTCAACCAAATCATTTTGGAGTTGAATGTGAGTTTGCTAATCACGCATGATGAAATTGGGTGAACTGTTCAAAAGTTGCCGGTTCTTGATGCTCAGGCACAACATTTTCAGCTTCTCGGTGCTCCATGTCAGTGAAGGGTGTTGAATGACAGCCCATCGAGATTGCAGCACACCAAAAGCACACTCCACATCCATCCTAGCACTCTCTTGTGCTTGGGCAAATCTCTGTTTCTTCTCTCCTTCCGGATTGGATGTTGTCTTCAATACAGTTGACCACTGAGGATAAATAACATCAGCTAGGTAGTATCCCTTGTTGTACCAGTGGCCGTTGATCTCAAAGTTGATCTTTGGGCAGTGGCCTTCTGCAAGCCTTGCGAACACTGGAGAACGCTGAAGCACGTTGATGTCATTGTGAGAACCGGCAGCGGCCGTGGTTTCTCTAGTACCGACGGCGGCGAGAAAGGCCACAAACACCGGCAAGAACTCCTCCGAAAAGCGGCGGGCGGGAGCGGGGGGAGGTTGTGTGAATGCGGTAGGGCAGTGTGTGGCAGGCCTGGCCAGCGATGGAGCGGCCGGAAAATGGGTGGCGGTGGCTATGGGGGCGGGAGAGGTATAGGGGAGGAGGGGAAGGGCGTATGTTTCACCGACGGGCCGGCCAGTGGGAGGACAAAGAGAGCGCCCGCGCGACGGACGCTTGTCCGTTTGGGTTGCCGCGTCGGGCCTCGATTTGTGTCCGTTTCGACCCAAACGGACATGGGCGGATCAAATGCGGTCGCGCGTTGGAGTTGGCCTTAGCGACTATCAGGGAAAAATTGTCCTCCGTGTGCAGCTGACAATGTGTATTATTGATGGGCAGACAAGCTTGATTGTGAATGATGATAGGAGAGCCAATGACAAGCAGGCGAGTCGTAACCGTCAGTGAAGACATTGTCGACCAGGGTTCCGGGTCCTCACACTACTGAAGGGCACTTTCTGCATCAGTGCAGATTTCATAAAGCCGTGGTGGGAAGTCAGTACCGACGCTGCATGCCCGCCAGCGTTGCATCTCATCGCTGACGGGTGACAGATTTCCCGTCAGTGATAAGTATAACTAATCAGGGATGGACATTTTTCTAGTAGTGTTAGCTCTGTGGTTTAAGCCTAGTATTGTGTGATCGGGGAAGGACATTTTTCTGGTAGTGTTAGCTCTGTGGTTTAAGTCTAGTGTTGTGCGATCAGGGAAGGTCATTTTTCTAGTAGTGTTAGCTCTGTGGTTTAAGCATGGTATTGTGTTATTTTAGTTGATGACTGGAAGACACGAAAATTTCAGGTGACTAAAGATTAGTGAGCATTATTATTTTAATATTTTAGCACACTAGAATGGCCAGCGGTGCAATATTGTTTGGTTGTTTCTGTTTAGGTAAGTGCACTTGAGCCGCCCATTCTCAAACGTACCCAAATTTGAACTCAAGTAACTATCATCCAATTATCATTGAATCGTACGTGTGTATGATACTAAAGCAGCACTGAGTAATGCAACTCTGTCAACTACACTTAATGTGTACTTCCTTTTATCTTTTCAGATAGCCAGTTTTAGGGTTTACTTCCTTTTATCTTTTCAGATAGCCAGTTTTAGGTGATATTTCTATTTATCTCCTAGAGCATTATGGCATCCCCTTCATATCTACTCCCTCCGTTCGGAATTACTTGTCGCAGAAATGGATGTATCTAGACGTATTTTAGTTCTAGATACATCCATTTCCGAGACAAGTAATTCCGAACGGAGGGAGTATGTGCTTCTGTGATATCTACTACAAACATATAATTATCTGTCTTGGACCACTATGCAGATGATATCATGTCAACATAAATGTGCTGCTTTGTGAACATCCCCCTCTGTTCGATACCAAAACTTGTCAGATTCCATAGCTGATGAATCTCTTTCTTTTTCCTCACACAAGGCACTTCTCTGGCACAAACCTAGTAGTTATTGTTTTGCTGATCATGGGTGAATTGATGACACTGATGCTCCAAGGCCATAATGTTTACGATAGACTGTGCAAATACAATTGTACATTAGGATTAGGAACATTCCAAGTCATCAACTTATTTATAGCTCATACATTTATCTACAACCTTTTTTGTAAGAACTTCATTTATAGTATAGCATCACTTAGTTATATTTTGTATCTTCATGTCCCTATGATAGATTGAAGATTTTTTGGCCAAGGCTTATGAAGAGACGGTTCCAAAATGTTCAGCCAAGTATGGAGAAGTCCTTTGCGAGCACAAGGATAAGGGTGCTGAGCATTTTTCTCATGGACTTTGTGAGGAATGCTATGACAATGTAACTCACATTTACTATGTTCGTAATGCCTTGGTTTTTATGCTTCATTCACTACTGATATGACTTGATTTGTCAGTTCACTGAACTTTCAGGTGGGCTGGAGGGTGGTGCTGACCCTCCAGCTTTCCAGCAAGCTGAAAAACACAGACAGGATGCTGCTAAAAGATCCAAGGAAACTGCCGTGGTCGAGGAAACATTGTGTGAGTTAAATAGTTCTGATGTTGAGGATAACATCATGACCCCTTGGAAGGTAGAAGTTTCTGAACATACTTAAGCCCATGTTTCGTACACTATTAATCTGAGAATCTGTCTTTTTCAACTGTAATTCTCAACTAAGAAATTTCACTCTTATTGTTCACTGTTTTTAAATTACTTTCATCATTCACACAAAGCAATTTGAAGATTCTTTTTCATCAATTGACTGCACAAACCCCTGACAAATCCAGTTTTATAACTTTTGATGTCTATTAATTACTTCGATGACCTGTTTTCTTTTTTGTTACAAGAACATTCAAGTTTCATCTTTACATCTAGATTATATTACTGAACTGTAGTTTGGAGCTTGAGAGTGAGATTTCTAAGTAATCTCAGAGTTTTCTTGCGATCTCACAGAACTGTTTGCTGACGAGTATCTCAAATTATCTAGTGTTGAAGCTGCTTCTCTTTATTTATATTTTTGTAATCCATCTTTTGTTGTGCTCAAAGGATGTTGCAGGATGGGAAAAAACATACCCATTAAATCCAATTGTAGACTGTACCAGACTAGTGGTCTTGTTGGTGCAATCTTCTAATGGAACATTTGAACAGGCATAATCTATTTTTATTGCTCAACTTTGAAATTTGTTGTATTGCGCTAACATCATGTATATGATCTCTCTTTACTACATCTGCATTAGTTGTTTATCTTATAGTTCACTCAATGTGCTTGATGTGTGTTTGTTCGTCCGGTCACTCTGTTTGACTTCTTTGAACAGAACTTTGGGGGCAAATCTTCGACAATTAGTTCCAGTCAAACTGCAAATGATTTTGTTGCTCCTGACGATGCTGAAGTGGAAGGTTTATAGGTTCCTTTAATATGATATTCCCTCCGTTCATAAATAAGTGACGTGGTTTTAGTTCACTTATTTATGAACGGATGGAGTAGTACTCTGCAACAATAATTTCGTTGTCCTTTCCCCTTTTTGGTTTGTATTGCCAAGCTGATGACTAATCAACTTGCTGGTGTTATATTGCACCCTTAGGTGAGAATGGTAAAGCTGATTCTGATTCTGAAAATCTTTCTGATATTGATGATGTGGAGGTATTTTTTATCCATGAGATGTTTCAACACACTAATTTATTGCAGCCATTGTTAGAGCCTGAGATATGACCATTCATTCTGATTTCCTGTAATTATGTTTGGTAAAATTGCAGGTTGACGGGTATCTTCACAATGAAGAAGAAACACAGAACAAAAAGATTATCTGGGAGGAAATGAACAAAGAATACCTAGAGGTAGTTATCATCATGAGGCAGTTTCTTCTCCTGACAACAGCGTGTAAATATCTACTGACCTCTTTTACAGGAACAAGCTGCAAAGGAAGCTTTAGCAGCTGAATTGGCAGCTAGAGGTGTACCTGTTGGAGAGGGACGACAGAAGGTATGGAATGTTTCTAGTGTCGCTCAAGCGTCATGTGTACACATCTTTACTATTTTTGGTAGAGTTCATGATTTGACAGGGATGGTTTTTTAAATGTAGAAACGAAAACGTAATGAAGACAAGAACTCCACACCTGCTGACACACCAGCAGAAGCAACCTACAACATGTTGAGACAGAAGGTACTTACCTTTTGTACAGCCATGGACATCCAAAATACGTGCCGTGTGACTATTTATCGTTACATGTTGAACTTTCCGTGCAGACTGACTAACATTTAACATATAACACTGCTCCTTTTGCAGGGACTCGGGTCAAAAATCAATGTTGAAGCTGTTAGTGGATTGTACACGGTATGTTTTCGTCTTTTATGTTCACTGGAGCTTGATAGATTTCTGTATCCTAAAATTCATGCAATTTTCTTTTGTAAATGCTCCAACATCAAAATAAATATCTTGTTTACTTGTTATATTTGCTGTCATTCAAATGCTTACTGAGATTCTGCATGCAGACTGAAGACGAAGTTGGCAAAGCAAATGGCAAAGATGACATACACTTTGACGAGGAATATGAACAGGATATCGGTTATGGTGAAACATTTGATGCTAGTTATGACTATGGTCACGATGCTGATTACAACTACGAAGGCTACGTTGACGAGGGTGGTGGCGGAGGCTATGATGATTATCATGACGCTGATTACTAGTAGTAGCAGTTTTCTGCAGAGTGGCAACCTGACCAAGATCTGTTCCGACTACCAAGGCGAACTGAAAATCTTATATTCTATCTATACCAAGCTAAGACTAAGTTATAGTATACGCGTAAACTGACACCGAATCCAGATTTGTGGACCACAGTAAGACTGCTCTCTTAGAAAAGTTTCCGGTGCAAAGTTCTAGAAAATGAGTAATCAACAGTAAGGCTGAAGAGACCGATACCTTTCTCAAGGACCATTTTCTTTGTACTCCCTCCGGTCCTTTTTAGTTCGCTTATAAGATTTGTCTGAAGTCAAGACTCGCAAAGTTTGATCAACTTTATAGAAAAAAAAAATACCAACATTCATAATGTGAAATCACTATCAGTAGATGCGTCATGACTTAAATTTTGACATTATATAACTTTAGCATGGTAGATGTTGATATTTTTTCATATAAATATGATCAAACATTATGAAGTTTGACTAGACAATTCTTATATGCAGAGTAAAAAGACTGGAGGGAGTATTTTTTTAAAACATCATCTTAAATAACAGTTACATACATCATTTATGAGCAGGATTGCAATTTCATTCAAAGGCTCCTCAAACCAATCAAAAGTTGAATAGCCAATCTAGCGAGCTCAAGAGCAACTAGCTCATACTCCCTCCGTTTCCAAATATAAGTCTTTTTAGAGATTCCAACAACTAACTACATACGGAGCAAAATGAGTGAATCTATACTCTAAAATATGTCTACATACATCCGTATGTTGTAGTCCATTTGAATGTCTAAAAAGACTTATATTTAGGAACGGAGGGAGTATATTACAATGTTTAAACCTATAGAGATAGGAAAATTACAAACAATATAGCAATTGTTGAAAATTGTCACTGCCGCTCTTGTAGATTGACCATTCCTCGTGGTGTCAATGACATCCAAATTGTCATAGTTAATAAATTGATTGAAACCCGCCCTTTGGGGATAAACCTAATTTGGTAGTCTCTCATCTTTCAATTTTGCAATTCCACATAGCAATGATTTTTTTTCGCTATTGTTCCTCAGGACCGCTCCCGTCGTGTTCCTAAGTCTTGATAAAAAGATGCATCAACATTAAGTTTTACAAAACCAGTGGCTGGGCGGATCCAACCCTTCCTTTTCATTGTAGCCTTTTTTTTGAATATTTTCATTGTAGCTTTGGAGAGGAAGCAATAGTATTAGTTTGCAGGGAGAGCACGAATCTCCGTAGTCATCTGAAAAGCACCTTGAACAATCTCCTCATGAACCAGTTTACCCCTCTCCCGTCACAAATACCAAGTAGTAATGGCGATCATTTCATGAGGATTCTAAATACCCATAACAGACAACTCCTGATCTCACAAAAGCAAGAACTCCAGAACCGCCTCACCAGTACGATCGACTTCACATGCTCTTTTAATAATATCGTCCATCCTAACCTTCTCCAAACCTTTGTTGCATTTGTCACAATGAAATAAGTGGTTTGTATTTTCAGGGCCACAAGCGTGCACGTACACCAAATAAAAAAATTAACCTTTGCCGGCATGCTAGCTTCCAAATTTTACACCAAATAGGGTTAATTGTGGTCTGCCCCATACCATTAGTACATGTAGTTTTCTCCCATGTTAATGATCCCATTCCACGATTTAAGCTGATCAAACTGTAAACATCCAACTTTTTGTGTAGCTCCAAGAGATAAACTTGTGCAAGAATTAGCCATGACGTATGTCTGACAAACAGCTATTAGTGGATTGCACAACGTATGTAAGGTCGCGGGAGGGCAGAATTTGTCGAGCCGCCACTGCATTATTGCCGGAGATGCTTCCAGATGCCCGTCGATGTAGATTGCACGGGGGCGCCCGCCCAAAGCAGAACGCGTGGATGAGCAACCTCTAGGGGGGTGGGGGGGCACCCGCCCTGGATGCCGGAGAGAGCTATTGGCCGAAGCTCGTCGAGTCGCGATAGGGCCGCAGACTCTGGGTCGCGCAACAGGGAGGACCTAGCCTCCCCCCATCACGAGCGCCCACCATCGAGCGAGAAGAGGCCCAGTCGCCGCTGCCGTTTGCCGCGTGGGCTTATCCTGGCTGCGTCCTCCGACGATGGCACTGGGAGAGAGGAAAGAGAGGAGAGATGCAACGCTGGGGTGAGATGGTTTCTCTGGATTGTTTTCATTCAGTTCCATCATAATCATATCTCTATCTCATGTCGTTCCTCTTCTGAACCAGTTTATTCATCTGCAACGCATAATGCATGATCAACACGCCAACAATAAAGAAGGGAGCATTAGAAGGAAACACACATGTGCATTCGCAAAAGTTGTCCTCACTCTTCATGGCGCATATGGGGCACAACTAAATCTTTAGAATCGACAAACAAAATTGTGCGAAATTGCTTCACAGACGACACCTCAGGCATGATCTGCAAACGATACTTGGTCGCCAACAACACTAGCATCAGCTAAAAAAGGAAAACGAAGATGCAGGCTGGCTGTTGGCCCTCCACATACGATCGTGCAGACGTCGGCCATGAACTTATCGTCTGTATAGCAAGGCTCAAAATTGTGTGACTTGAAACAAAACCCTGCCACCTGACAAAATCCACCTGTTGGTGCTGGCAGAAAAGTACCGCATCATGAAATAACTGCCACATCCCCGCAAAAAAATAAAATTTGCCATGATATTGTCACAAGAAAGAGTTGATTAACTTATGCAACAGAAAGTCAGAAGTCAAAACCATTACGAAAAAATCATACAAATAAATATTGGAGAGTTTGTTGGTTTCACTTTCCCTTCCATCGATACATGCCTTCTGCCATTGAGTTTTTTTCAAAACCACATGATAATCTCCATTATTATTTTTCCAAGCCGCCCCCACATCCTCGTTTATGGGAAAAAAATCCTTTGCAAAACAAAAATCAACAAAAATCAAAATAAATCGCTGATAGCAAGAAATCCACTGCAAGCCGACAATAAAAATGAACTCATGTAGTTGTACACAACAATCTCAATCAAATCATATATTTTCTTACGTTTGCCTATGGACTCTTCCCCCATAGCATATCTCAAACTTAACCCAATAAAAAAAATCTACATTGAAGCACTAGAATAAAGTTGCCCCGTTGCAACACACGAGTATTTAGCCAGGACCTATAAATGTGCAGTAAAATTCATTAACTCTCTAATCTCTAGCAGCACACTGCAACAAACTACATGTAGATGTATGCAAACAAAACCATCTTTTCAAGAAAATAAAGTACTACTGCAATGCCCAACAAGAGAGGCTTTCAGGAGGAAAGCATGCTATACTTTAATAAGCAAAATTAAACTCTCAAGCTGTTCTACCTCCCATCTTTTTGCTTTCTTTCTTTATATTTAGACCGGTTTCCAGGAGCCCAGCCCAAGCGAGCGTACATTTTTTTTTTTGGAGGTGAAGCGAGCGTACATTTGCGTCCGGTAGAAGTAGTAGTGGGCCGCAATTCTCCTCCGAGCCGAACCCAACCAGCCCAAGCTGTGTACATTTGCGAGTGTACCTGCCGTGAAACAAAATCTTGAGCACCGCCGAGGAGTGGAAAGAAACCCTCAAATCGCATCGCCTCCTCCTCCCACGCCGGCCGGAATCCTCCTCCGCAGCCGCCTACCTCAGTCTACCTCCTTCTTCCCCACGCCGAGCGAAATCTCTCTCTCTCTCCGTGAACTTGTTCGAGGTCGGCGTTTGCGGGCGCGGGGGAGGCGCAGGAGTCAGAGCATCCGCGGCGACCGGAGATCAAGGAGGAGGAGGAAGAGGAAGGCGCGGGCGCGTTGAAGGCGGACTCGCCGTCCTTTCGGCGCCGTGAGGTGACCTGCGCGCGGCGGAGCTGGGTGTCCACTCAGGTAACACGACGAGCCTTGTACTACGAGATCTTTTAGTCCCACATCGCCAAGCGACTAGGGATCCCACCAGTTTAGACTTGAGAGGCTTTGGGTTAGAGGGGGGACCTATGCCTCACCAGGACGGTGAGGGGCGGCGGGGCTTAGCGCTGCCATGATTTTTTTTTTACTTGCACACATTTCGTAGTTGTAAGCAGGCATCTAGACAGTAAACATCTCCGAGCTGAAATTTCTTTATCCAACGAAGATCACTTGTGTACCTCACCATGCTAAAGATAAATAATACTAGAACGCTGAATAGTTGGAGAGTGGTAGTGCTGGTGCTTAGGGACCAATAAAACACAGAATTAAACATATTCTCAATTGGATACACACGTACAGTTACAAATAATTGTTAACAGTAGTGTACGTCATACCAATGCATATTAAGCTACTCGTAGTTTCTAGAAAGCCTAACATAACTCCCTTTGTGCTTACATCTTTTGTAAGTGTGTAAATGTTAAAATCTACTGCCAGGCTCGTCTAATCTTTAACATCTTCCTGCATGAGATGAGGTAGAACTTAACATCAAGATTTTCTTCGAATTTTAATTGTCTTCGGTCTTTACTGCTGTTAAGACTTAAGACACAATGGACTTTTAGAAGCTGGGAGTAAATGAGATTTCAACATAAAGAGTAGTACAAACTAGTGGATTAGCAGATAAAATGGCATATGTATGGTGTGGCAACCATCTATTTTCTGTGCTTATTTGTCAGATTCTTGATCATAGGTCAGATATTAGTGCATATGCATTCCTGATTGTTTGCTCCATTAGGTACCATAGTTTAAGGGCAGATGCACGTTAGTTACTGAAGAGATCTGAAATCTCTCTTAGAAAAATAAATAAGACAACTTCTTTGTTTCAAGAGGAGCAACTTGAATCTTAAGTATGCCAAAAGTACATTCCACATTTACATAATTGTGTTTACCTTTTGATTATCACATGATGGGTACAGACTGGTCCTTTTGACCCGTGCTTCAAGGCTGAGTAGTGGCGGCTCTGGCTGCGATGGACAGAACAATCGGTGGCGGTGTCAGAGGGGAAGGCGAGAAGAAGGCGGCTGCAGCGTGCGACGTGGAGGCGCTGCGCAAGTGCCTGCAGGAGAACAAGGGTGATCGTGTCAAGTGCCAGGCTCACATTGATGCCTTCCGATCCTCATGTTCTGTCAGCCCCACCACTACCTCCGACGGCCATCCTGACGTATGATCTTCCACTTCTTGGCTCCTAAATCAGAATAATTCCTTTTCACTAATCTTTACCCATGTATTTATTAAGTACATTCTTCCTACCCAGATTGACAGGTCTATCTGATACACTATTTTAAACAAATGAAACTTTCCTCAAGTTAAAAGGCAAACATGGACTCATCTGAAACTTGATTTAGAGCATGACACCGTTGTTTTCAGTGTTAGTCATCACTCCGAGGTCTTCGAGACAAACGAAAGAGCTGCTTTGGGAAGAAATCAGTATGAATAAAGCTGATAAACATAGTATACATGCAGATAGATCCTACATACAGAGAAATAAATCATGTCATCTTGTAACTTCTAAACACACTCTCTGAACCAGTTGGTAGAGTTTCAAGTGCAATCAGGACTGAAACATGGTGCTATTTTTCTGGTGCAGGTAAAAAAGGGAATGTGAAACACAATGGTTCTGTTGCTGGGGTAGTCTTACAAGAAACTGCATGGAATACTTATGATGAATAAGGTGATGACGCAAATGCAACATATGTGGATGGTCATGTGAAAGAGGATAATTAGAACTTAGGGTATGTTTGATTCGTAGCCAACATGTACCTTACCGATTTTTTTGGCTGTGACCAAAACTTTGGTCATGATTTGGATGGTTGTCAACTTTTTGGCATGGCAATGGCTTGTTACCACTCTAGTTCATTTTTTCTGCTAATATTACCCTGCTCATGGGCACACAAAACCTTGAACAAAATTTGGCTAGCCAAATATTTGGTGGGTCAACCCATGGCTCAAACCAAACTTACCCTAAGACCTAATTATCCTATATATGGTATTTGTTGGTGTGGAAAGAACCATTGGCAAAACTCTGAAACATGGATGTTAATGTTGTCTTCAATGAGACACTTTTTGCTACGGGCTGTGCTAGGCTATTTCAAAAGTTGGAATCGGTCTAGTCTAGTGCTTTGGATAATAGGCACCTGATTCAGTAAAATCTTGTAAGGTGTACAAGCTTATCTTTTTTCCTTCTTCCACTTTTCGTTAGGGCTTTGGTTGAATAAAATGGTTAGGTGATTGCGATCAACTCATACACTACTTGTAGCTAGTTGGTTTATAATGTTGACATGTTAAAATTACAACACAGAGTTGGTTGTTCTTGTGTCACCCTGTTGAGTTTCCAGTTCAGATTCGGGAAGAAAGATCAAATATCTCTGTTTGGGTACTTGCTCCAAACAATAATATAATCTCTTGCTTCAACATTGAAGATGTAAATTCAGTCAGTGAGTCTCCAGCGTTGTGGTTACTTCCTAGAGTTTACTGGTGTCTGATTTCATCGACCAACGCCTAGGTAGCACAACTAGTAGGCTGGTCAGAATTATGTTCACTGTTAAAAAGGTACCGTGTGCCTTCTCATCTTAGAAGTGATGGTTGGTTTATGTTGGAAGAGTCGTCTTAGTTTCGTAGTGGGTTATGAGAGATTCCAATAGCTTGGCTCCAGTCTCTCAGCTGCAGATTCTTCTTCTATGGTACTTGGCTATCTATCTATCTATCTATCTATCTGTACCTGGGAAGTTTGCTTCGGCTGCTTTGCTGACATGATTCGAGCTTGAGAATTTGGAATTTCAAATGCTACAGCGTAGTAGCAATGTACGTTTCCGTGGACATGTGGATGTGATTTTATAACTGTGATCATTTGAGTAAATTTCAGTAACCTGTAATGCTTGTCTTTGAGCGAGTACTCAGAGAAGTACACATTGATCTTGGTTTGTGTAGCTCTTTTGGTTTGGCAATTGGTTTGAGTAGTAGGGTGTCCTGGGAAACTCACATTGTAAACGAAGCACACGCGGCTGAGTTAAAAGAATATGCAATTGGGCTTAAAATAATGTGTTAACAGTCTCTACGACGTTGCATTTAGCAATTGTTGCACTGAACTATGGGGACATCATCATTGGTCCGAATAGCAATCAGGATCCAGGTCTAGATGTTTTCCTATCCACGGAGATCATGACATTTTCCTTGGCTGCATTCAGTTTCTTGAGCCCGATGTGATCGTGATTTGGCATTCTTCCTACCTGCGAAACCCGGTCAACTTCAAACTCTGAGAGGCGTCCGTTCCCGACGCCCCTCCGTGACTTCAAGGATTTTTGAATTTTGTATGCGAGGTCCAACTGTATGATTTTGGAAGCAAGCTAGACTGAAAGCAAAGATCTCTGTGGTACCATGAAATCAAGATGCTTAGTACTCCCTCAGTTGGAGAGCTCAATTGTATTCACTGCTCAACAAGGTTACAAGTTACAGCATATATCCCCGCAGGGAGAGAGCTAACGCTCCTAGAAACAAGGCACGCAGGCCATGAGCGTTAGTGGATCCTACAAACTAGGAGTGGACTTAGTTACAACAGAACGTTACACAAATGTACATGAGTGCAGTTTAACACCCCCCTCAGTCGGAACTCTGTGTGGTAGGACGTTCAGGCTGGCGCGAAACTCATAGAACACTTGAGATGGAAGTCCTTTGATGAACAAGTCAGCAAATTGTGAGCTCGAAGGAACATGAAGCACACGAGCCTCGCCAAGAGCCACACGATCCCGGACGAAATGGAGATCAATCTCAATATGCTTTGTCCGTTGGTGTTGTACTGGGTTGGAGGCGAGATAGGTGGCACTAACATTGTCACAATACACCACAGTTGCTCTTGCCGGCGGACACTTGAGGTCATGCAAGAGCTGTCGAAGCCAGCAAGATTCAGCAACACAATTTGCGACGCCCCTGTATTCAGCTTCAGCACTTGAGCGTGACACGGTAGGTTGCCGTTTGGATGACCAAGAAATAATGTTGTTGCCAAGGAAGACACAAAACCCCGAAGTGGACTTGCGGGTGTCCGGGCACCCGGCCCAATCAGCATCAGTATAGGCAGTGAGGTCATGAGATGGTGATTTGTAGAGCTGAATGCCGTAGTGGGAAATGCCTTGGAGATACCGTAGTATCCGTTTGACCAGCTGCATATGAGTGTCACGCGGCTCATGCATGAAGAGGCAAACTTGCTGGACGGCATAGGAGATGTCCGGGCGGGTGAGGGTGAGGTATTGAAGCGCGCCAGCCAAGCTACGGTAGTATGTAGGGTTGGAAAGAATGTGACCATCATGAAGAGAGATCTTGGCCGAGGTGTCAACAGGGGTGGACACGGGTTTGCAATGGAGCATGTTGTCGCGGTCTAGAATCTCTAGTGTGTACTGTTGTTGACATAGAAACAAGCCGGAGGAGTTGGGAGTAACATTTATGCCAAGAAAATGATGCAACTCACCAAGGTCCGACATGGAGAACTCCTGTTTGAGGGAAGCCATGATGGAGTGTAGGGTGGCAGGAGTGTTGGCCGTAAGGATGATATCATCGACATACACCAGAAGGTAGGCAATGCTGGATCCAAGATGGCGGATGAACAAAGAGGAATCACTCTTGGAGGCACAAAACCCAATAGATAGCAAAAAGGACTTGAACCGAAGGAACCACGTCCGAGGGGCTTGTTTCAAACCATAGAGTGACTTGTTGAGAAGGCACACATGATCCGGGTGGGATGCATCAACAAAGCCGACCGGTTGGGAGAAATACACAGTTTCCTTGAGATCACCATGAAGAAATGCATTTTTGACATCCAGTTGATGAATGGGCCACGAGTGAGAGGTGGCAAGGATGAGCACAACACGAATTGTGGCCGGTTTGACGACCGGACTGAATGTCTCGTCGTAGTCCACACCCTCTTGTTGAGTGAATCCCCGGACAACGCACCGAGCTTTATAACGAGCCAAGGAGCCATCCGTGTTGAACTTGTGGCGAAAAATCCACTTCCCCGTAACAATGTTTACACCTGCAGGCTTAGGTACCAAAGACCAAGTGGAGTTATGGATTAAAGCATGATATTCATCTTGCATTGCTTGCCGCCAATTTGGGTCTTTTAGGGCAGACTTGTACGTGGGAGGGATAGGAGAGAGGGATGTGGAAGTAGAATCAGCGAGAAAAAGTCGCCGGGGCATGCAATACCCGCGTTTGGCCCTAGTGGTCATTTGGTGCGAGTTACGTGGGGGTTCAGCCGGTTGTGCATGGCGGGGCAGACGTGGCGGAGGGGGAGTGGGCGTGCATGCCTCGGATCCCGAGGAGGATGCGGTGGGGCTGGCGACGCGGCAGGAGGAATCTGCGGCAAGTGGGGCAGAGGCGACAGGCACGGAAGGCGAGGTGGATTCGGGTGGACTGAGTGGTGGGGAGGCGGGTGCGGCAGGCGAGGAAGATGCGGTCGGGCCGTGGGATCCGTGCGGGCTGGGGCGCTGCTGGCTGGTAGTGGGAGTGGGGCCGACTGGTAATTGGTTGCATGCGGGAGAAGCGCGTGGCGCTGGGGTGGGTGGTTGGGGTGGCCAGTACGAGGTGGTCAGGGGCGGCAGATCCGAGAAATCTGGTGGGGATTGGGGCGCGGCCAGCGGATCAGGTGCGGAGAGGGGTTGGGTAGCCGGTGGTGTGGCCGGTTCGTAGGGAAATGAAGTTTCGTCAAAAACAACATGCCTAGAGACAATCACACGGCGCGTGGATAAATCATAGCACCTGTACCCCTTATGTTCGAGCGGATAGCCTAAGAAGATGCACCGGGTCGAGCGAGGGGAGAGTTTATGAGACATGGTGGCGGATGTGTTGGGGAAGCATAAGCATCCAAAGACACGAAGGTGATCATAAGTGGGATGTGTACCATGAAGGAGGTAGTAGGGGGTGTGGTCGTTTATGGCACGAGAGGGGCGTCGATTTAGTAGATAGGTGGCTGTGTGAAGGGCCTCAACCCAAAATGGGGGAGGGGGGGTAAGATTGGCTTGAAAAAGAAGGGAACGAACGACGCCATTAGTAGTGCGAATGAGACGTTCGGCCTTTCCATTTTGGGGAGAGGTGTGTGGGCAAGAGAACCGATATGCTATGCCGTTGTTAGAGAAGAAAGAGCGGAGGGAGGAATTGAGGAACTCCCCGCCGTTGTCACATTGCATCTCTTTGATGATGACATTGTATTGTGTGTGGATGAATGTGAAGAAGCGTTGTAAGGTAGAAGAGGTGTCCGATTTGTTGCGTAGGGGAAACGTCCAAGAGTAGTGTGTGAAGTCATCAAGCACCACGAGGTAATATTGAAAACCGGAGAAACTTACAACGGGAGAGGTCCACAAATCACAATGTATTAAATCAAAAGGTGCAAAAGTTTTACTAAAGGAAGAAGAAAAAGGGAGACGTGCTTGGCGTCCTAGTTGACAAGCATTACATGGAGTGTGGGCACTTTTATTACAAGAGCTAAGGAAGTCGTTTGCTAATGTAGACAAGGAGTGAGCTCCGGGGTGCCCAAGTCGACGATGCCACAAGTCCGACGTGGAGACGGTGAACGCCGACGGTGGAGTAGAGGTGTTGCCGTGGAAAGGATAGAGATCACCGTTGTTAACGGAGATCATGAGAACCCTCCGAGTGCGAAGATCCTTCACAAGAAAACCGCAAGGGTAAAATTCAACGGAGCAAGAATTGTCTTTAGTAAAACGACGAACAGAAATTAAACTTGTGACAACATTGGGAGAGACAAGAACGTCGGTGAGGCAAAAATCATGAGGTTGAAGTGTAACAGAACCAGTGGCGGTGACGGGTAAGTGGTGGCCATTGTCGACAAGTATGCTAGATGGAACATGCTTTAAAGAATAACTAGACTTGGAGAGGTTACCTGGATTGCCGGTCACATGGGAGGAAGCACCACTGTCAAAGTACCACTCGGGGGCGGGGGCGGGGGCGGCCGGAAAACCATCGTTGCTGTAGGCGGCATTGAGCATAGCCGCGTGTTCCCATGAGGAAGGAGCAGGCGGATAGAACGGAGCAGGCGCCGGGGCAGGCAGGAGCGGGTAAGCCTGCGCATGCGACCCGGGGCGCGAACCGAGAACGCCGGCGGCATTCGGTGGGATCCATCCAGAGCGCGGGAGGGAAGGGCCATCCCGTAGGGCGCGAAGTAGCCAGTGAAGGGCGAAGCCGGATGCGGGGAAGGTGACCACGGCCGTTGTGGTCGCCACGCCCACGATCGCGGCCGCGGCCGCGTCCACGGCCACCGCGGTCACCGCGATCACAGCGATCGCCACCATCGCGATCACCACGCCCACGACCAAGGTGCGGGGGTGGCGCCGGGAGGGGGGGGGAGCGCCGTGCGCGCCGGCAGGAGGGCGATCCACACAATCGGTCGAGGTACGGCCCCCGCTGCTGGGGCCGGCACCAGAGGCACCACCGCCATGCAAGGCGAAGGCGGAGGCGCTCTCCTCAGCGGCGCGCTGCTCCTGGGACTCCTCAGCCAGGACGACGCGGGAGAGGACGGTGTCGAAGGGGAGATCCTGATCGCCAAGCACCACCCGGATCGTGTCGAGCCGCTTGTCGAGGCTGTGGAGAAACTGGGTGGTGAGATCCACCTTAGAGACGGCGCAATCGATGTCAGCGAGGCCATCAGTGAGGAGCTTCATGCGGCGAGCATATTCGGAGACCGAAAGATCGCCCTGTTTGAGGTTGCGGTTCTGGCGATTGAGAATCATGAAGCGGGCGGCGCGATTGGCGAGAAAGTAGTCACGGATCTTATGCCAGAGGGCGAAGGTGGTGGTGGCGCCGACGACGTGATCACACATGGTGTCCGAGAGGGTGGCGTAGATCCACAGAACGACGTGAGCATCGAGCTCAAGGTAGGTGGCGGAAGCGTTGGGTGGCGGTGGGTGGTCGATGAGGAAGGAGATGCCATAGCGGACGAGAACCATGAGGAAGAAGGTCTTCCATTTATGATAGTTGTGATCGGCCGGGTTAAGGAGGAATTTTATGTGGTTGGTGATGTGATCTTGGAAGATAGGAAGGCGCGGGGCAGGTGCCAGCGGGGTGGGAGGAATGACGTCGGAGGTGAAGAGAGGGGCGAACTGAGAGCCCGAGGCGGCGGGGGAGGAGCCGTGGAGAAGGGAAGGAGTAGTGCCGAAGACGAACGGGGGTGAGGAGGCCGTTGAGGTGGCTGCAGCAGGCGCCGTCGAGGAGGAAGAAAGAGAGCCAAGGGAGGTGGCGAAGCTCGTGGCGGCGCCGGAGGAGGAGTTCGTGGCCATGGTGCGCCTGGTGTCTGATACCAAGTTGGAGAGCTCAATTGTATTCACCGCTCAACAAGGTTACAAGTTACAACATATATCCCCGCAGGGAGAGAGCTAACGCTCCTAGAAACAAGGCACGCAGGCCATGAGCGTTAGTGGATCCTACAAACTAGGAGTGGACTTAGTTATAACAGAACGTTACACAAATGTACATGAGTGCAGTTTAACACTCTCCGTTCCTAAATATAAATCCTTTTAGACATTTCAAATGGACTACAACATACGGATGTATGTAGACCTATTTTAGAGTATAGATTCACTCATTTTGCTCCGTATGTAGTCATCTGTTGGAATGTCTAAAAAGACTTATATTTGGGAACGGAGGAAGTACTTGAAAACAATTGTAATTTGAAGAGTACATCTATTTACTCACAAGCGAACCATATCAGTAGTGGCAGTATGATTAATTTTTCTTTTACAAGGGAAACATGTCATATGAAAAGGTGAAATACTACAAAATTATAGAGTTGGTAACAAGCAAAATGTCAGGTTATAGTATTCAGGATTAAATCGTAATTAATGGAGATTTGTCATATAAAAACCAGACACACAATTTGTTGGTTAATCGTACGACCAATTGCCATCTCATCTAACTAACGACAAGAAAGTAACCCCGATGGAGTTGTTTCAGCTCATGAACCACGTGGAACCGGATATGCAAGCACACATAGTACTTCTGGCTTTGTGCGAATAACGGTGACAGGAAGGAAAGTATTGATGCTTGTGTGAATTATCTGATCAACCTTTACGTATTCCTTTAGAATATTCCAGAGAAAGTAGTGGATAATGGGAAGGGAAAAGAGCTTTTTGCCTTGAAATATGCACCTCAAACTGATGTAAAAACTACCCAATGTACAGACAAACTGGTGCCCTCCACCATAGGGGTGGCCAAGCTAAATGTCGACCAAGCTTCGAAACAGTCACAAAAAATTCGACGATCGGGTTTGTGGTCGAAAACTGTAAGAGCGAGTTGACGTAGGTGGGCTATAAGAGATGACACGTCAGATTTGTGTCTAGTTAGAAAAGAGAAAAGTGGAGAGAGAAGAGAGCGGGCTGTAGAACGAGACCCAACGATCTTTGTGAGAGAAAGATGTGGGTCATAAATTAATGATATAACATACAAGTATGACTAACTATTGCTTTCTTATGGCTTGTGATTTTTCTCTTACTAGTTTTGAGCATTGTAATAGAGAAGCGAATAAAGTTGCCCATGAGCTTGCTAGAATGGCATAATGTTCCATGACTAGGGATTGGTTTGAGGAGCCTATGAAAAATATTGTATCTTTTCTTATAGACGGTGTAACCATTATCTCTAATTAATAAAGTTGATGTTTGTTTTTCAAAAAAAACTTTTGTATGGGTGGGCTAGTAGGTTGGCTATAAGTGACGTGATAGCCCCATATAGCCGGCTGCTAGTTATATTATTAACCATGCTCTAAAGGAGAAGTCCTCATGACAACTGCAAATCCTGAAGGTAGAAGCCACGATCCAGAAAAGGTCGAGAGCTATGCAATTGTTAAAGGGATCAAGCTGTACGCTGAGCGAGCGGCCATCGAGTCTAGTAATCTATGTGACATCGAAATCCGTAAGAAAGAAGGGATGATCGGTCTCTATTTTCTCCACTACAAAGATGTGTGGAATATATCTGAGAGATTAAAAGATGTCAAGTTCCAGGATACTCAATTAAAAGATGTCAAGTTCCAGCATACTCCTCGAGGAGCCAACAGAGTTGCTCACATGCTTGCGCATGTAGCTGCTAGGGGTGTCAACAGATTCATATGGATCCTTGACGCATCACCTGTTATTTTTTACTTTTTTTAAACAAAATTTTAGCTTCTTTTAGATGATTGTAAACATCTTGTTCCGTAATTAATGGAAGGCCTTTTATATCCGCAAAAAAAGGTAACCCGGTGGATTCCCTAGGCTCGGCAGTCCGGTCTATAGTGTGGTTCCGAAATCTTGTTGGTTTGGCTATGAGCGGGGCAACAACAAACCTCGATTGACTTGCGTCATTGCGTGCACAGCGGGCATGAATGAGCTAGACCACTTTTCAGCCGCTACTCGGTAGACCGCGATCCAACAAGCCCGGCCTGATCAATGATGTGCCATCTACCTACCGTCTCGAGCCACATTCGTCGCGCTACCTTCTATACTTACTTTGGACGCATACTAGGTAGGAAGCGCCGGTCGCCGGTGGCCGGTCTTTACTGGCTTACACCAAAGACGTGCTCCTTGTGACGGGCGCACGGGAGGAAGACGATCGAGGCTGTTCGAGTGGCCGGGCCGGGACGGGACAGGTGGATGGAGCGGACCGAATGGGACCGGGCGCGCACTCGTCCGCGACGGAATGGGGTGCGGTCGCCCGCACGCGCCCACCGCCCCACACGCACGCACACGGCGACGCGACGTCCAACAACCCCCGCGCACCCGGCGCCGGAGCGGGGCGGCGCAGGGGCCCTTTTGGGGTCGGGCCACCGTTGCGCGGCCAACGCCGACCGGACGAGGCGTTCCACTTCCTTTTTCCCGGCGGGAGCCAACGGGAACGGCCTCGCGCGGCGGCGGGCCCCGAAGCTGCCTGATGCTCTTTTGCCTCCCGCGTGCCTACGGTCGAGTGCAGAGAGCAAAGAGGATCGGTTCCGAGCTGCTGTGGACACGGTGCCATGCCCACTTGCCGTCGCCGAATCTTCGAGAGGAAGTACCACAACGTGGTGACCGCTGAGCTTCATCGGCCGAAAACGATACTGAGATTTTTCGCCTTCCCTCGTGCATGCATGTGTTTCATACTCTATATAGTAAGTAGTACTCTATCTTGTTGACGTGGTTGTTGCGACTTGCGAGCAAAATGCCTTGTGTTTTATTGTTTCCCTAACGCTTACGCTGCCATTTCCTACCTTTCCGTCGCATCACAGTGAGGTTGCGAGGAAAAAGGGTATGATATGAAGCTATTGTTTCAATGTGGTTACAGGGAGACGACTGGCCTGTATCGGCGTCCAACAACCCGTAGGCCGCGAAGCCGGAAAAAGTAGTTCTTTTCCCTCTCTGCGCCCACACCGGCCACCGTCGCCACTCACCAACACCGGCCGGACGGCGCGCGCGCGGCACGTACGTTACTCGCGGGACCCCAAGCCGCGCAGCCACTACTCTACCTAGGTTCTGTTCCGTTTCTTTTCCAGGCGGATGGAAACCAACCAACGGGAACGGCCCCAGGCGCTGTCACTGCCCCGCTACGTGTCTCTAGACTGTAGGGGTCTCTTCTGCCCTCCGTGTGTACGACTAACTGATGACGCGTTCGGTATAGGCTGCATTAGCCTCTGCCATGTTGTTTCTGAAAATTATTGTGTGGACTAAATGGATTATTCTAAAGCCCCACAAAATATTTCAGAATTATTGGAGTTATAAATAGTTTATAGTAATTTATAACCCAATTCAAATAACTTCGTGACTTAATTCAAAGCCCAAATACATCCTTGAAAAATGTGCACCATTTTTTATAGAGGTTTTCACCTTGTTTCATAAATTGTGAACATTTTTGAATGGCATTTTGGGCTCATTGAAAAGATTTGAATTTGAACCTAGTTAAATTAATTATCTGCTAGGGTTTGATCATTCCCATTTCAAGTTTAATTGAAATTTAAGCATGGTGCATGATACCTCTAAATGCAACTATTTACAAGCAAATATTCTAGGGTTGTGATAAATCACCCCCACTAAACAAGAATTTTGCCCCGAGATTTAAGACGTAAGGTAAGAGGGAAGAGGGAACACAGATCTCACACAATCTTCTTGATCCAATTGCACTTCTTGAAGATGGCAATTCATTGCATCATCTTGCCCTTGACATCTTTGCTTTGAGAACTTCATCCAACACGGCAACGAAAAGAAAGGAAAACTCTACAGAAATCGATCTTCACGAAGATCGAGAAACTCACGATCAACTTATATGGAATGAGACGTAAGAACATCTCTTGAGATGAGACATAAAACACACACCAGGAGTGATGAAAAGAAGCAGACGATAAAGGTTCAATTGGTAGGCAATAATTCCATGCTTAAGAAGATGGTGAATGGGTTTCAATGTAGCGAGGAAATAAGTTGTCCTTGATACCATAACAAGGCACCTTAGGAGAGGTGACTCGTAGAAATATTTCCTAGTCAGGAAAATAATTACTTTTGATACCTGGATCATTGAAACTCTTTGTACCAGACCGAGGCAAATTTACAAACGAACTTTGAAGGAATTCAAAAGGTTGGCATACTCAGATTGGAAAATAAACTATGGTTATAGAACAACCTGGGAAAGGAAGGCACATTCCAATTGATACCGAAGGTAGCCTAGTGTATGAGCGTGCTTTCAAGAACTTGAGCATTCCCTATTCATTAGGTTTTGCCAACATCTATGCCAAAGATCTTGGTACAACTTCATACTACCATGACGAATAATAATGGAAGACCCAGATGCAAAGGAAGATAACACCTTCTCAGATATTACCTTCGTTATGCCAAGGAAACAAAATTTGGATGATCGACCGAGAGACATTAAGCACTCTGCTTCTAATGTTCTCCTTAATGTTCTAGATACCACAATCATGCTTTAGACTAGCATCGAAATGGTCATCAAGTAAAGGTCGGACTTCGGAAACACAAATGATCCGTAAGGAACAACTTCTACAACAAGTCATACGAAAACCTCATGGGGAAGTGGCCCAATTGCTGAATCAATATACTACAATAATAAGTCTTTTGGCTAGGTGTGTTAGCCACGACATCACCTTTACCGGGTTATAGTGAGACCAATATTATAATTTTTGAGAAATGTTCCAACCATCATATCTGCCGAAGATTCAGACCTGGTTGGTGGCAGGGTACATCAGACTCAACATGCCTAAAAATAAAGTTTGCAACACAAATCGATGAGATGATGTTGCAAGATTATCAGGAAATGAACTACAGAAGCAAGCTCCAAAGCATGAGCCAGATTGAACACACTGTCCAAGACAAACGTGGCCACAGAAAATTATTACAACAGGACACAACCGAGTCTGATCGGGAACCATGATTGAAGATATCAAAGTGTTTGCGCAATTATAAAGGCTTAACACTTTAGAACATGCTCATTTTTCTTGAACAAATCAATCAATGGCTTCGTGTGCTAGGAAATGCATATGGAATGGAGGTGATCAATCTACCAAACCATAGAATACTCTGCACATGCATGACTGACTTGGGATGATCCCAGAGGAAACAAAAACAAACTTTTTCTCAAATTCACGGCGGCAACTTATATCAAATGCACGTGAACTTAAAGGAAGTCACTTCTTTCATCATAAACATATACTTCATGAAGCGGACACGAAGATAATGCTTATAAAAGTTTCCACCACTAGCTTTAGTGTTCATCATGAATCATGGACAAAATAAAGATGTTACCGATGGGCCCACCAACAATTCATTGAGAGTTCTGTGAAGATGGAATTCCACAACTATGTGAACAAGGTGATAGCATTGGTCAAACCAAAGGATGTAGTGGCGTATGCTCGAGAAAACAACCACGAGCAGGACAACATTAGGAAAAATCCTTTGTTCTTATTTTGATTTGACAACAACCCACACTCAAATTAAAGCTTGGGTAAGACAATAGATCCAACAATTGATCATGAAGGTCAATCATTGAAAGGATCATCTTTATTCAACACACACACACACACACAAAGATATCCCTTTGGAATGACCTATGTTAGATCAAGCTTTTATCTTCTAGTTCTCCAAGTTGTAGTTTAGCTTAAACAACAAGTTCACGGGTATCTGCTACTTCTTGAGCTTGCGTTGATTTTCCCTTGAAGAGGAAAGGGCGTGATGCAGCAAAGTAGAGATAAGTATTTCCCTCAGTTAAGAACCAAGGTATCAATCCAGTAGGAGGCACAAGCAAGTCCCCAATAGATGCACCTACATAAACTAACAAACACTTGCACACAACGCAAAAAAGGGGTTGTCAATCCCTTCACGGTCACTAGCAAGAGTGAGATCTAATAGAGATAGGTATAAAAGATAAGTAAAAAGGTAAAAGTAAATAAATTGTAGCAAGGTATTTTTGGATTTTTGGTTTTATAGATCTAAAAATAATATGATAGGAAATAGACTCGGGGGCCATATATAGGTTTCACTAGAGGCTTCTCTCCTGAAGAAAGCATACGGTGGGTGAACAAATTACTGTTGAGCAATTGATAGAAAAGCGCATAGTTATGATGATATCTAAGGCAATGATCATGAATATAGGCATCACGTCCGTGACAAGTAGACCGAAATGATTCTACATCTACTGCTATTACTCCACACATCGACTGTTATCCATCATGCATCTAGTGTATTAAGTTAACAAGAATGGAGTAACGCCTTAAGCAAGATGACATGATGTAGAGGGATATGATACGTCTCCGTCGTATCTACTTTTCCTAATGCTTTTCCTCTTGTTTTGGACTCTAATTTGCATGATTTGAATGAAACTAACCCGGACTGACGCTGTTTTCAGCAGAACTACCATAGTGTTGTTTTTGTGCAGAAATAAAAGTTCTCGGATTGGAACGAAACTTTGCGATGATTTTTTATACAATAAAATAGAATTTCTGGAGCCAAGAACCACCAGAGAGGACACCTGGGTGGGCACAACCCACCAGGGCGCGCCCCCTCCTGGCGCGCCCAGGTGGGTTGTCCCCACCTGGTGGCCCCGCAGTCCCTGAATCCAACTCCATAAATACCTATTTTTCCAGAAAAATGAGGGAGAAAGAATTATCGCGTTTCACGAGATGGAGCCACCGCCACCTCCTGTTCTTCATCCGGAGGCTAGATCTGGAGTCCGTTTGGGCCTTCGGAGAGGGGGATCTTCGATCTTCGTCATCACCAACCCTTCTCCATTGCCAATTCCACGACGCTCCCCACCAGGAGTGAGTAATTCCTTCGTAGGCTCGCTGGTCGGTGAGGAGTTGGATGAGATTCATCATGTAATCGAGTTAGTTTTGTTAGGGCTTGATCCCTAGTATCCGTTGTGTTCTGAGATTGATGTTGATATGACTTTGCCATGCTTAATGCTTGTCACTTTGGGCCCGGGTGCCATGATTTCAGATCTAAACCGTTTATGTTATCACTATTATATCCATGTTCTAGATCCGATCTTGCAAGTTATATTCACCTATTACGTGTTATGATCCGTAAACCCCGGAGTGATAGTAGTCGGGATACTTTCCGGTGATGACCGTAGTTTGAGGAGTTCATGTATTCACTAACTGTTAATACTTTGTTCCGGTTCTCTATTAAAAGGAGGTCTTAATATCCCTTAGTTTCCAATTGGACCCCACTGCCACGGGAGGGTAGGGCAAAAGATGTCATGCAAGTTCTTTCCATAAGCACGTATGACTATTTACGGAATACATGCCTACATTATATTTATGAACTGGAGCTAGTGCCGTATCGCCCTAGGTTATGACTATTATATGATGAATATCATCCAATGAATTCACCGATCCAATGCCTACAAATTTCTCCTTTATTGTTCTTGCTAAGTTACCACCGTTGCTGTTACTGTTACACTTGCTACAAAATCATTGCTATCACTATTACTGTTACTATTGCTGTTGCTACTACTATCAAAACTATCATATTACTTTGCTACTGATAACTTTGCTGCAGATAATTAATCTCCAGGTGTGGTTGAATTGACAACTTAGCTGCTAATACTTGTAAATATTCTTTGGCTCCCCTTGTGTCGAATCAATAAATTTGGGTTGAATACTCTACCCTAAAAAACTGTTGCGATCCCCTATACTTGTGGGTTATCAGGATAGATCCAAACAATATGGTACAAACCCCATCTTTTTATCCTTAATGGCAATAATAAAATATGTGCCTCGCTACCCCTACTCTCACTGGGTGAGGAGACCGTAAGACTGAACCCAAAACAAAGCACCTCTCGCATTGCAAGATAGATCAATCTAGTTGGCCACACCAAATCAATAGATCAGAGAGAAATACAAAGCTATCTTAATCATGCATAAGAGAGTTCAGAGAAGACTCAAATAATATTCATAGATAATCTGATCATAAACCCACAATTCATCATATCTCAACAAACACACCACAATAGAAGATTACATCGAGTAGATCTCCAAGAACATCGAGGAAAACATTGTATTGAAGATCAAAGAGAGAGAAGAAGCCATCTAGATACTAGCCATGGACCCTTAGGTCTGTGGTAAACTATTCATGCATCATCGGAAGGGCAGCAAGGTTGGTGTAGAGGCCCTCCGTGATCGAATCCCGCTCCGGCAGAGTGCCAGAAAAGGCCCCAAGATGGGATCCCAGGAGAACAGAATCTTGCGGTGGCGGAAAAGTATTTTTGGTGTGCCCCTGGTGTACGAGGAATATTTGGGTATTTATAGAGCTAGGATTAGGGTTAGGGGGGCTATGAGGGGCCCACAAGCTTGCAGGGCGCACCCTGTGAGCTTGTGGCCCACTTGTGGTGCTCCTGGCCTCCTCCAAAGCTTCGTGGTTGTCTTCTGGTTCAAGAAAAATCCTCAAAATAGTTTCGTTCCGTTTTAACTCCATTTGGTATTGATTTTCTATAAAAGACAAAAACAGGACAAAACAGCAACTGGCACTGGGCACTAGGTTAATAGGTTAGTCCCAAAAATGATATAAAGTAGCATATTAATGCATATAAAACATCCAAGATGGATAATATAATAGCATGGAATAATAAAAAAATTATAGATACATTGGAGATGTATCAAGCATCCCCAAGCTTAATTACTGCTCGTCCTCGAGTAGGTAAATGATAAAAATAAAATTTTCGATGTGGAATGCTGCCTAACATGTTTATCTAGTAATCTTTCTTATTGTGGTATGAATATTCAGATCCATAAGATTCAAAACAAAAGTTTAATATTGACATAAAAACAATAATTCTTCAAGCATACTAATAAAGCAATCATGGCTATTCAATATGTCATGGCTAAAGAAAGTTATCCCTACAAAATCATATAGTCTTGTCATGCTCTATCCTCATCACACAAAGTATTTATCATGCACAAGCCTAATGACAAGCCAAGCAATTGTTTCATACTTTTGATGTTCTAAAGCTTTTTCAGCCTTCACGCAATACATGAGCATGAGCCATGGCTATAGCACTATGGATGGAATAGAAGGTGGTAGTAGACAAAAAAGGAGAAATAAATTCTCACACCAACTAGGTAAATTAATAGGCTATGGAGATGCCCATCAATTGATATTGGTGCAAGTGAGTAGGGATTGCCATGCAACGGATGCACTGAAGGAAATATTCCCTAGAGGCAATAATAAAGCTGTTATTTATATTTCCTTATATCATGATAAATGTCTATTATTCATGCTAGAATTGTATTAACCGGAAACTTGATACATGTGTGGATACATAGACAAAACACAGTGTCCCTAGTAAGCCTCTACTAGACTAGCTCGGTAATCAAAGATGGTTGTCGGTGTCAAAACCGGCCGATCTCGGGTAGGGGGTCCCGAACTGTGCGTCTGAGGATCAAGGGTAACAGGAGGCAGGGGACACGATGTTTACCCAGGTTTGGGCCCTCTTAATGGAGGTAATACCCTACTTCCTGCTTGACTGACTTTGATGAGTATAGGGGTTACAAGAGTTGATCTACCCCGAGATCGTAATGGCTAAACCCTAGATGTCTAGCCTGTATGATTGTGATTGCCTCTACGGACTAAACCCTTCTGTTTATATAGACACCGGAGGGGCCTAAGGTTGTACAGATTCGGTTTACAGAGAAAGGAATCTTCACATCCGAACGCCAAGCTTGCCATCCATGCAAAGGAGAGTCCCATCCGGACACGGGAGAAGGCCTTCTATCTTGTATCTTCGCAGCCCATCAGTCCGGCCCATAGCACACATCCTGGACGCCTGGGGCCCCCCTAATCCAGGACTCCCTCAGTAGCCCCTGAACCAGGCTTCAATGACAATGTGTCCGGCGTGCAGATTGTCTTCGGCATTGCAAGGCAGATTCCTCCTCTGAATACTTCAAAGTAGTTGATCAAAAGAACTATATCCGGCTCTGTATAATAGTTATAAGGGATAATTAGATTTATGCCCCTAGTTGTGTCCCACTCGTCTGTTTTACCCCTAATTCCCAAAAGTCACCAGTTCTGTCCAAGTCACTTTGCTCTTCTTATGCTTTTGCCCTTTGACCGTTTGACCGTCAGTTTGAAAAATTCATAACTAATTCATACTAAATCAGAAAAATGCAAATAAGATACCAAAATGTTCGGAAAAACATCACCTATATGCCAGTGTCATTTGCATTCATGAAAAAAGTGTTGGAAAATGTACATCCGAGTTTTAGCTCTTTTGATACCACCATGAATAGTAAAATCTAAAAAATTTCAAAAAAAAATAAAAAAAATAGGAGGGCAAAGAAAGACAAATGTTCTAAGTGCCTACCAAGTTTCATCAGGGAAGAACATTCGTGGGTGCCGCGGCAAAAAAAAACAACCAGCACTCCAAAATAGATTATTTTTTTGCCACGACTTCCATGAATGCCATTCCCTGATGAAACTTGGCAAGCACTTAGAAAATTTGTTGTTCTTTGCCCTCCTATTTTTTTGAATTTTTTTGATTTTTTTAGATTTTACTATTCATGGTGGTATCAAAAGAGCTAAAACTCGGATGTGCATTTTCCAACACTTTTTTCATGAATGCAAATGACACTGGCATATAGGTGATGTTTTTCTGAACATTTTGGTATCTTATTTGCATTTTTCTGATTTAGTATGAATTAGTTATGAAGTTTTCAAACTGAAGGTCAAACGGTCAAAGGGCAAAAGCATAAGAGGAGCAAAGTGACTTGGACAGAACCGGTGACTTTTGGAAATTAGGGGTAAAACAGACGAGTGGGACACAACTAGGGGCATAAATCTAATTATCCCTAGTTATAACCCTGAACCACAAGGGCAAAATAGTTAAACAAAACAAGTCACATCTATTGACAGCTTTTCCGGCGAGACGTTATGTGCTGGCCTTATTATTATTATTTCGAACCGTTTTTCAGCCTCCCGCTTCACGTTTCGAGGCGCAGTCTTCATTGACACGTCTTGTCAAAGCAGAGATCGTGTCCTCTTATTGCGGGATTCTCATCAATACGGGTTTGAGTAATCCAACCGTGCCGTTTGCATGACCCCTTGGGAATAGGCGAGTTTTAAGGCTCATGGGGGGACGCTCGATATTCACTGCCTTTATAAGAAGATAAGGATCCATCTGTTTACCCCACGCCTTCTTCCTCCTCAGCCCATCCACCCTCAAGCTCCAGCGCACAAGTTTCAATCCTTTCCGTCCTAGCAAACACTCCAGCCATGTCCGGATCTGGAGTGCAGGGCAAGTGGATGGCCTCCTTCGTCACGGAGGGGAACATCAAGGAACTCCGGGAAGTGGGGTACTTAGCCGCAGAAATCGCCCACCGGCTCCCTGCCAAAAAGCAGATCATTCCCACCCCAGAGCCTAATGAGAGGGTAGTGTTCATCCCCCACTTCCTTCGCGGACTAGGGTTTCCCCTCCACCCCTTCGTTCACGGGGTCATGTTCTATTACGAGCTAGATTTCCACGATCTAGCCCCAAATTCCTTCCTCAACATCTCCGTGTTCATCGTCGTGTGTGAGGCATTCCTCCGCATTCCCCCACTTCGGCTTATGGCTCAAGGTCTTCAACGTGAAGCCGAAAGCGGTCGAGGGTCAACACGCGGAGTGTGGCGGCGCCATGGTGAGCAAGCTCCCCAATGTCACCTGGCCTAAGGGGACCTTCGTAGAAACCGTGAAGGGATGGCAACAGGAGTGGTTCTACATCACGAAACCCCGTGATGCCACATGGGCCGCCACTCCCGAGTTCAAATCCGGTCCTCCAATGCGGCTTGCATCATGGATTAACAAGGGCCTGGATTGGGCGTCGTCCGACGAGGTGATGACGCTGCAGAAGCGCGTTAAGAGCATGATGGAGAAGAACACCAGTCTTGCCAACGTGATCCAGGTGATGCTTTTTCGCCGGATTCTCCCCTGCCAACGCCAGACTCTCCATATGTGGGAGTTTGATCCGGCCAATCCCCGGACCTTGCAGCGGTTCTTTGGCACAACGCACGAAGATATTGGAAGCTGCTTTTCAAGGCCCAGAAGTCGTGGCCGAAAACGACCGAAGACCTCGGCCTCGATGCGCTCATCCGGCTACTCCAGTAAGTTTTTCAGATTTCCAAACATATCCTCAACTTGTAGATCCAAGGAGTATGCTAAGCCTTCCCCTCATCCTTCAGGGCTGGACGAAGAAGGCGAAGCGGATCAAGTGTCCGGCTCCACTGCCCGAAGACCCAGCTATTCCTCTTCTGACGAAGATGCTGGTTCCGGCGCCGTACCAGGCGCCGGAGAAGAAGGCCAAGAAGAAGGGCAAGAAGGCCAGAAGTGGCCTTCGCTGTAAAGGTACTTCGGACATAGGGTCCAAAGATACCGAAGCTCTCTCCTCCCACGAGAGATGAAGACGAAGAGGAAGAGGAGGAGAGCAATTCTCCCCTTAGGGGGGAAAGAAGAAAAGGGGGGCTTCCGTGGACCTAGAGGCGGAGACGTCCAAGAAGGGGAAGATCTCCCCTTCGGACGATTCGGAATCGGACGCCGAAGCCGTCCCTGAGTGGCACCCCAGGTCGAGTCGTAAGTATTCAAAGATACCTATATCCAGTTTTTTATAAATTGTAGGATGACATATTATCTATGTGTTTCAGTCCGGCCCGTGATCTCCCCCAACAATCATCGTCTTCGGGGAATTCTTTGGCGCCGGAGATGATGGAGAGTGAAACGCCTCCGCGAGCCTCTCTGCCTCATGCTGCGTACGACACCGAGGTGTTGTCCTAGAGGACCTCTCCGGGCCAGGGAGAGGTGCGGAAGGCCGCAGAAACGGCGCCAGAGGGTAATGCCTCGGCTGCCGAAAACATGGGGGGGGGGCACAACCCCCATGGAAACTGATGACGGGGGCCCGGACCAGTCCGACCCTCAGCCGAATACGACTCCGGAGACCCATGTGGTTGCGAAATCGAGTGGGCAGCCCCCTTTGAAGGAGGGGGAGCTCCGACTCCGGCGACGACCTCCATCAATCCGTAGGCGCCGGATACATTGAGGGAAGCACTTCAACGTGCTTCCGTCGTGGGAGAGCACCGTACCCTAATGGGTACGGTGGTTGAGAAGGTTCAGTCTGCAAAAAGCGGGCTGAACGAAGCTTTTACCAGCCTGCTAACAGGCTTTGAGGTATGCGATTTAATATTCTTAGCCACTTTTGCATGTGTAATAATATGCCTGTGTATAGATAGTATCCCCTGAGACTGTTTGGCTTGAGCCGGACAGAGGATCAAATCGTCGCTGGGTATAACGCATTTATCTATTTGAAAAAACAAGCTTCACTGTTGGCGGCTTCAGCTAGGGATGTGGAGGTTTCCGAACTCCAGCGAAAACTGAAACTAGATGATGATGAAATCGACCGCATTAACAAGCGGTTCGATGAGGCCCAAGCTATGCTTTAAAAAGATCCCTTACAAGCCTAGATTATAATGCGAACTCAGAGTTTAAGCTCATGCGCTACTATGTAAATGATTGTAGGCAACACGACCGAGGTCAAGACCCTCAAGAGTGCCCTTGCCGAATCCAAGGAGGAGGCGAGGGCAAGCAAAGCTATCGCAGAGAAAGCGGCTGCGGATGCGGAGGCCGAAAAGGCCCCCCGCCTTTAGTATGAGGCGAGCACTCCAGGAGGCCGCCAACAAGTGTGAGTCCTTGGAGGAGAGTAACAAGGCTCAAGCGGCCAAACTCTCCAAGGCTCTTCAAGAGGCGAAGGAGGCGCGGTCCGAGTCCCGGGCGGCTCGTGAGGAGATCAAGCAAGCCGAAAAGATAGCGCTTGGTAAGCCTTTTCTTTTATAGATTATATTCGGTGGCCGAAGATATGCTTTGCTAAATTGACTGTGGAGTGCTCCAGACGCTTTTGCGGATCTCCCGAGGAGTGCTGCTGATGCCGCCCAATATTTCCGGGCCCAAGACGGGAACGCGACGGAGAAGCTCTTCTGGTCGTAGTACTTGGCGCCGGAGCGGCCAGCGCTACTGAACAATCAGATGATGCAGCTGGCGGAGCTGCATAGGATGTCCGGTTTGGCCATGAAGGACATCATAGTCTGGCTATGGCCAGCCGGACCCATTCCGAGCAGTTACTTCAGCCTGGTCAAGCGGCTTGGCGATGCCTTGCCCCGAGTAGAGGTGGTGAAGCGCTCGGCATGCATAGAAGGTGCGCGGATGGCTTTTACTCGTGTCAAGATGCACTAGGCGAAAATGAAGGCCACTACCATTTGATAGAGGGTCAATGCTCGAAGGATATCATGTTTGAATAAATGTATCCGGACTACCCAGACAATGTATTATAAACCAAGGCTGTGTAATATATTTTATGCATTTATCTGAGCTACTTTCCTCCTATGCAGCCGTATATTATTATTCTGAAAGTTTGCCAGTCGTCGGCTTCAGCCCCCACGTAGATACTACGGGGGTGTTCGGGATAACGTGTAATCACTCTTGACCCAACGTCTTGGTCCATGAAGGAGGTGATTTACGTAGTGAACCAGGTAATCAGACTATGCGGCTTTAGCACTTTCTCTTAGCCATAGGAGTTTGACAATGGGACTGTAAGGTAGCCCCTGGTGCGTATGCGGCTATACGGACTTGGATGCCTTAAGTGCGTGACTGGAAAGAGCCAGTCCTTCGTGTAATACGGAAGAAATCGCTAGAGATTTAGTAAGTCGCCGAATTGCTGACCAGCTCTCGCCGCATCATGACAGTCAGTTTTTGGCTTTCTCTACTGAGGTGCTTGACCGGACGAACCAGAAACACAATCGCAGTAGTTCTCCCTTTACTATCTTAGCCGAACTAGCGGAACAAAAGGTAGCAAACACAGGAGCCAGGCAACCCAACTATTGACCAAAGACATGATTCGGAGCCGATGCATATAACGCAGTATTCGGGACGCCGAAATCTACTCTGAGAGTGTTTAGACTTTTCTGTTTTCGCAAATATATATGGCTGAATAGAGCCCCTGGCGATTTAAGTCATACCAAGGTGTATATGCCAATCTGACGTAAAAGGGGGGAAAACAGATTAAGAAATAAGCCGATACCAAACAAGGTTGGGTGAAACTGTTTCCATTATAGTCTGATTGGTACGTCAACACGTATATTGTCAGAAGATGCGATAAGCATCACGGCAATTTTACATGCCGAGAGCAAGGGGAAGTTGTATACAGGTCCTAAAATTGAAAAGATGATCTTGAAGATCCTTTGGACACTCTGCCGCACGTCGGCGCCGCTTTTCGCCTTGGTGTATGATCCTTTGAGAGGATCAATAATCAAGTATGCATAAGGGGCCTAGAAAGGGGCCCTTGTTACCACCAAAAATTGATGTGGGTTGTAAAGAACCTGAAAAATAAAAACAAGAAGAAAAAGGTGGAAAATATGAATGTCCGGATAGGGTCGAGCCGTACCGTGCACCTTATGTTTACCTTCCTCCGACCTTGCCCATGGTATCTTTAGTGCGTAGTTATGTATGCGTGGTACGTATGCCGCTATCAGGTTGGGGCTTTGTCCGAGGCAGAATTGCTAATCTAGCTCTGGACGAGCCGGACTGTCAATTTGTAGGGTAGACCGGACCCGTTTGACAGTGTCCGGGGGCTTGACTGCCGATTTAGTTTTCGGCTCAATAAGGCCACCCTGCACTTCGGCTGCAAGGGCCGCGGTATGCTCCTCAGTACGGAGGGAGCGCTCCGTGTTTCCATTTACTGTAATAACGCCGCGGGTCTAGGCATTTTGAGCTTCAAGTAAGCATAATGCGGGACCGCATTAAAGCGGGCGAAGGCGGTTCTCCCGAGCAGTGCGTGATAACCACTGCGAAAAGGGACGACGTCGAAGATCAAGTCTTCGCTGCGGAGTTGTCCAGCGAACCAAAGACCACTTCCAGCGTTATTGAGCCCGTGCAGCGGGCTTCTACACCGGGTATTACTCCTTTAAAGGTGGTTTTAGTGGGCTTGATTCTTGACGGGTCGATGCCCATTTTGCAGACATTGTCCTGATAAAGCAGGTTAAGGCTGCTGCCGCCGTCCATAAGGACTCGCATGAGGTGGAATCCGTCGATAATTGGATCGAGGACCAATGCAGCCGAACCTCCATGACGGATACTGGTCGGATGGTCTCTGCGATCGAAGGTGATCGGACAGGCTGACCATGGATTAAATTTTGGGGTGACTGGCTCTATGGCATAGACGTCCCTTCGCGCGCTTGCGCTCCCCCTTAGGGATGTGAGTAACGTAGATCATGTTCACCGTTTGACCTCGGGGGAAATTTCTTCTGTCCCCCTGTGTTCGGTGGGCAAGGCTCTTCATTGTCGTCCTCGTTGGGCGGCCCTTTCCCTTTGTGTTCGGCGTTGAGCTTGCCGGCCTGTTTAAAGACCCAACAGTTTCTGTTGGAATGATTAGCAGGCTTATTGGGGGTGCCATGAATCTGGCAAGGCCGATTGAGTATTCTGTCCAAACTAGATGGACCATCTCTGTTTCCTTTGAATGGCTTCTTCCGCTGACCGGGTTTAGAGCCACTGAATTCGGCGTTGACCGCCGTGTCTGCGGTACCTTCGTTATTGCTTCGACGCTTGTGCTTGTTGCGTCGTGGCTTGCCATTGCCGTCCCTGGCTTCAAAAGTTCCAGGGTCGCTGGTGCTATTGCTTCTACGAGCTAGCCAGATATCTTCTCCCGTGCAAAAGCGGGTCATAAGTGCGGTAAGGGCTGCCATGGACTTCGGCTTTTCTTGGCCGAGGTGTCGGGCGAGCCACTCGTCTCGGACGCTGTGTTTAAAGGCAGCGAGGGCTTCGGCATCCGGACAATCCACAATTTGGTTCTTTTTAATTAAGAACCTGGTCCAGAGTTTCCGGGCTGATTCTCCGGGTTGCCGGACTATGTGGCTAAGGTCATCGGCGTTTGGAGGCCGAACATAGGTTCCTTGGAAGTTGTCTCTAAAGGCATCCTCCAAGTCTTCCCAGCTGCCAATAGAATTTTCTGGGAGGCTGTTTAACCAGTGCCGTGCTGGTCCCTTTAATTTGAGCGGGAGGTATTTGATGGCATGGAGATCATCACCGCAGGCCATGTGGATATGGAGAAGAAAATCTTCGATCCATACTGCGGGATCCGTTGTACCATCATATGATTCTATGTTCACGGGTTTAAACCCTTCTGGGAACTGGTGTTCCATCACTTCGTCAGTGAAGCATAAGGGGTGTGCGGCGCCCCTGTATCGGGCGATGTCGCAGCGCAGTTCGGATGAAGTCCAGATGCGGTTTTCGGCCCGGGTGAGGTTGTGTCTGTCACGCCAGGCCTGATGGCTGTCCTCTCGCGTTGGAGCACGCCCCCTCGATCCATAGACTGATCTTGTCTTACCGGCTCTATTGTCCAGGTCCTTGCGTAGGTCGTAGGTATAGCCCGGGGCCGTTGCCTCCTTGCCTTGATGGCGGGGTGGCGCGGGCTGGTGTTCGGCGTGAGTAGCCGGTCTGTCCCATCCACGTGGTGGGCGGTCGGGTTCGTCAGCAGTTTTATGCTTTGGCGGTATTGGCTCAAGGGCCTCATCGTCAAATTGTGGTAGTAGCTTGCGCTTCGGGTAACTCTTAGTTGGGCGTTCGAGGCCGTATTTCTCGGCTGCCAGGACATTAGTCCATCTATCATTGAGTAAATCCTGTTCAACTTGAAGCTGCCGCTGCTTCTTTTTCAGGCTTCTCGCAGTGGCGATTAGCCGGTGCTTAAAGCGCTCTTGCTCGAGGGGTTCCTCAGGCACGATGAAGTCTTCGTCGCCGAGGCTCACATCCTCTTCGGAGATTGGTAGGTAATTACTATCCTCCGAGTCCTCGTTCCCGACCGGATCGTCGGGGTTAATTTGCCTTTCCTCCCAATCATCCTATTCGGATGTTGGCTCGACAGGGGCTTCGGGGTCTTCGGCATTCTCCGGAGTGTTATTGTCTCCGGTGCCGGTATTGGTGTCTTTTTCACGACGCGATTTTGAGCGGCACCGCTGACGTCGACGCTCCAGAGGTGCTTCAGCAGGCTTGTCCTCAATCAGATCCTTCTTGTCGTCATTGTTATCCTCTTTGGGTGTGTCTACCATGTACACATCATATGTGGAGGTGGCCGTCCAACGTCTGGTAAACGGAGGGTCTTGGCCTTGTTCGTCTCCGGTATCGTCGTCCATGCCGTTGATGTCTTCGGAGGCGTAGTCCAGCATGTCGGTTAAATCTTCGATAGTGGCTATGAAGTGGGTGGTCGGTGGGGCGTAAAATTCCCCGCTCTCAGCCCCTAGTCCGGGCTGGGCATAATTCGGAAGCGATTCCTCTGTAATGGCGAGGGATCGCATTAAGTCCAGAGCCTCGTTTAGGAGCGAGGTTTGGACAGAGAAACGAGAGTCCGCAGGGCTGACCGGGGTGAAAGCCTCCTGGCCGTGCCCATTTGATGCGGACCTCGAGAGTCCGGATTTGAAGTCCGAGGGAGAGTCCGGCACTTTGGGGACAAGGGGAGCCCGACTCGTCTTCGGTTTTGCCGATGACGCAGTCCCTTCCGGATCTCTGCTAGCAAGTTCCATAACTGCAGAGAGTCCAGCGGGCTCTAAACTCCCGTCATCGGATCTGGTAGTCTGCTCCGGATCTAGGGCCAGTGTCGTGTTCGCGGCCGCGAACCCCTCGAAGATCAAGTCTCCACGGATATCAGTGACATAATTTAGGTTCCCGAAACTGATCTGATGACTAGGGGCGTAGCTGTCGATCTGCTCCAGGTGGCCAATCGAATTGGCACGCAGTGCAAAGCTGCCGAATATGAAGATTTGGCTGGGGAGGAAAGTCTCCCCTAAAATAGCATCATTGTAGATGATCGAATGAGCCATCGAACCTTCTATCGACAGCATAGAGGAACTCTCAATGAAAGCACCAATGTCGGTGTCAAAACCGTCCGATCTCGGGTAGGGGGTCCCGAACTATGCGTCTGAGGATCGAAGGTAACAGGAGGCAGGGGACACGATGTTTACCCAGGTTTGGGCCCTCTTAATGGAGGTAATACCCTACTTCCTGCTTGATTGACTTTGATGAGTATAGGGGTTACAAGAGTTGATCTACCTCGAGATCGTAATGGCTGAACCCTAGATGTCTAGCTTGTATGATTGTGATTGCCTCTACGGACTAAACTGTCCGGTTTATATAGACACCGGAGGGGCCTAGGGTTGTACAGAGTTGGTTTACAGAGAAAGGAATCTTCACATCCGAACGCCAAGCTTGCCATCCACGCAAAGGAGAGTCCCATCCGGACACGGGAGAAGGCCTTCTATGTTGTATCTTCGCAGCCCATCAGTCCGGCCCATATCACACAGCCCGGACGCCCGGGGACCCCCTAATCCAGGACTCCCTCAATGGTTAAGTTTCCTAACCATAGACATGTGTTGTCATTTGATGAACGGGGTCACATCATTAGGAGAATGATGTGATGGACAAGACCCATCCGTTAGCTTAGCATAATGACCGTTAAATTTTATTGCTATTGCTTTTCTTCATGACTTCTACACATTCCTTTGACTATGAGATTATGCAACTCCCGGATACCGGAGGAATGCCTTGTGTGCTATCAAATGTCACAACATAACTGGGTGATTATAAATATGCTCTACAGGTATCTCCAAAGGTGTTTTCTTGGGTTGGCATAGATCGAGATTAGGATTTGTCACTCCGAGTATCGGAGAGGTATCTCTGGGCCCTCTCAGTAATGCACATCATAATAAGCCTTGCAAGCAATGTGACTAATGAGTTAGTTGTGGGATGATGTATTACAGAACGAGTAAAGAGACTTGCCAGTAATGAGATTGAACTAGGTATGAAGATACTGACGATCGAATCTCGGGCAAGTAACATACCAATGACAAAGGGAATAACGTATGTTGTCATAACGATTCAACCGATAAAGATCTTCGTAGAATATGTGGGAGTCAATATGAGCATCCAGGTTCCGCTATTGGTTATTGACCGGAGAAGAGTCTCGGTCATGTCTACATAGTTCTCGAACCCGTAGGGTCCGCACGCTTAACGTTCGATGACAATTTGTATTATATGAGTTATGTGATTTGGTGACCGAATGTTGTTCGGAGTCCCGAATGAGATCACGGATATGACGAGGAGTCTAGAAATGGTCGAGAGGTAAAGATTGATTTATTGGATGATAGTATTCAGACACCGGAAGTGTTCTGGAATGTATCGGGTACATATCGGAGTACGGGGGGGGGGGGGGTTACGGGAACCCCCCGGGGGAAGATATGGGCCATATGGGCCATAGGACGAAGCACACCAGCCCACATAGGGGTGGCGCCCCAAGGAAGGAGGCCGAATTGGATTAGGAGGAGGGGGTGCGCCCCCCTCTTTCCTTCTCCCCATCTCTTCCCTTCTCCCCCTTCCGGTAAAAGGAAAGGGGGGAGGCCGACTTGGACTAGGAGCCCAAGTAGGATTCCTCATACTTGGGCGCGCCTAGGGATGCCTCTCTCCCCCTCCCTCCTTTATATATGTGGGGAGGGGCGCCTAGAACATAGATCAACTATTCTTAGGCGTGTGCGGCGCCCCCTCCACAGTTTACGCCTCTGGTCATATTCACATAGTGCTTAGGCGAAACCCTGTGTGGATCACTTCACCATCACCGTCACCATGCCGTCGTGCTGACGGAACTCATCTACTTCCTCGACACTCTGCTGGATCAAGAGCTCGAGGGACGTCATCGAGCTGAACGTGTGCAGAACTCGGAGGTGCTGTACGTTCGTTACTTGATCGGTCGGAACAAGAAGAAGTTGGACTACATCAACCGCGTTAACAAACGTTTCCGCTTTCGGTCTACGAGGGTACGTGGACACACTCTCCCCCTCTTGTTGCTATGCATCTCCTAGATAGATCTTGCGTGAGTGTTGGAATTTTTTTGAAATTGCATGCTACGTTTCCCAACAGTGGCATCCGAGCCAGGTCTATGCGTAGATGATATGCACGAGTAGAACACAAAGAGTTGTGGGCAGTGATAGTCATAGTGCTTACCACCAACATCTTATTTTGATTCGGCGGTATGTTGGATGAAGCGGCCCGGACCAACCTTACATGACCACGTTCATGAGACCGGTTTCACGGACAGACATGCAACTAGTTTTGCATAAAGGTGGCTGGCGGGTCACTAGTACAACGAGGTGCTATACAAACGGTTTTTAACCCCTTTCCGTGATGGCATTTGGAACCGTCGCCTAGTGAGTGTGGGCGATAGGGGGGTCATTCCCACACGACCCAGAAACCATCGCGGATATGCCTTCCTGGCACACACGCTCGGCAAAATGAGGTCGTGTGCGACCGGCGAGCGCTCAAATACGGAAATACGTACAGTAGAGCTCAAAAAGATACAATTATACAGGTGAAATCATTTCCGGTCGCAAGTACACCCCACACAGTCAGTCACCGCTAAACGTTTCCGTTCGTATATACATCCCACACAGTCGGTCCAAGGAAAATGTTTATGTTTGCAAGTACATCACACACAATTTTCCCCGTTAAATCGTTTGTTATAGCGTTTCCACTGCACATGGTATTAACAATTTTATCGTTTGCGTTATTGAATGCATCACACACGGTGCGTAGAAGAAACTGTGTGTGAAGGGCTGTCCATCACACACAATTTTTATGTGGTAAACGTTTGCGCCAGGTGGCCTAACGCAAACAGGTTTCAAGAGGATGTCGTGTGTGATTGTTCATTAATCTAACACGGTTTATTCCTAGAAACTGTGTGCGTTATTGAATGCATCGCACACGGTGTTTTCTCAATAACCGTTTGCAATAAAAAACCCAATTAGCAGGCTAATTATCTGATTATTAATAATCCATTTATTAATCTAATTGCAGTCATATTAAGCACACAATATATTTCATTTTCATAATTGAAATACATTAGAGTACCACATCATATAGCTTTAGCACTCAGCTACCCCATTACACAATTACACCAGCACCAAGTTTCACATGCAACATCTATAACCTTTCAAAATTAGCATCATAGACGGTACATAGACAAATGTATCTCATCCGGAAAACTGCTGAAGCAAAAGACAAACATTGAGCCTTCATTGATGTTGAAGGTCTTTGTAACTTTAGGGTAGTGCCTGTGGATGATTGATAGTCCATCCTTCGTCCTCTTCAAGAACACTTCAATATTGAACCGTGGGTGTTGTATGAATACCTTCCTCGCCTCCTGACCATAGAGGTGGTTTGAGAGGTAATCATCAGTGAACTGCTTTGGAAAGGCATGAAAACAAGGATGTGCATAAATATCTTCTCTATAATGGAAATGGGGCAAAGGAATAAAAAAGGCAAGGTATAATAGTTAGTACCATCCTGTAGTGAACTGATGTCTTCTTCATTGTGCAAACAAAGATCTTGTTGTTTTTTGTCACTAATTTCTTTATCCTAACAATCTTTCTGAGTTTCTTGACTTGACTGATATTCATGGACAACTCATTTCCCCATATGCAAAAAGGGTCGAATAGTGGGTCAAAACCTCAGACAGCAGGACCTACATGTGCAAGACCAAATTGTTAAAAACCTAAATATTAGAATGGTTCCTGCAATTGCACAATAATGTGCTATTAGGCAACGGACCATGCACGTGCTAACCTCGATTGTAAACCTCAGTGCTTCCCATTGTTTCCCTGCAACACATATAAGGTAGTTAGTCATCAGGTTAAGTAAGGGTTCGCATGCTATCAGTAAAATATGTTGAAAAATAAGCACATTGCAGATTCATCAGATTAATTCAAGCCACATGGAAAACCCATTTATCCAAAGCAAGCATGATTAAGAACTAGGAAATATAGCACTTGTATATGTTTCTCATGTATTAAGTGCAGCCAAATTTGATTTATTCCTCACATGCACAACAATACAAAAATCTACCCACGACAATTGGACATCGCATTGCAGAATTGAACCAAGCAGTTAACTACAACAAATGAACCAAACATTAACTGAGCACCACATTGCACAATATAACATACTCCTAATAGAAGATCAGACAGTTAACCAAACCAAGCATGCTTAACAACTTGGAAATATAGCAATTGCATTTGTTTCTCATGTATTTAGTACAACCAAATTTGATTTATTCCTCGCATGGTATACAATAACAGGATGCAGACACAACAATTGGACATCGCATTGCAGAATTGAACCATGCAGTTAAGTAAACACCACAACAAATGAACCAAACATTAACTGAGCACCACATTGCACAATATAACATACTCCTAATAGAAGATCAGACAGTTAACCAAACCAAGCATGCTTATCAACTTGGAAATATAGCAATTGTATTTGTTTCTCATGTATTTACTACAGCCAAATTCAATTTATTCCTCACATGGTATACAATAACAGAATGCACCCACAATTATTGAACATCACATTGCAGAATTGAACCAAACAGTTAACTAAACACCACAACACAAATGAACCAAACGTTAACTGAGCACCACATTGCACAACGTATAACCAAACCAAGCATGCTTGACAACTTGGAAATATAGCAATTGTATTCGTTTCTCATGTATTTTGTAAAGATAAATTCTATTTATTTCTCACATGGAAGACAATACAAAATTGCAGCCTGAAGAATTGAACATCACATTTGCAGAATTGAACCAAACAGTTAACTGAGGACGACAACTAATTAACAAAACAGTGAATACGTGAGCACCACACTGCACGACATATAGAACATATACACTAGAGCAACAGATTGCATGGTAAAATTAGATAGCACAATTCACTAGAATTTGTGAACGAAAGGCAGGAGCAGCACACGCAACGGGTGAACCGAGCATGCTTAACGGGCGTAGCTAGCAAATGGCAAGGTGCTCCTCAAGATCTGGGGGTCGGCACGAATGGCAGCCATCGCGACCTAATCCGCGCGTGTGGCCGCGATTTGCTTCTCCGCTGCCAAATGCTCCTTGAGATCCTGGCTATACTGCGTGCACCATGGCTTAGGGCGGTGCTTATTTGGTGGAAGGGTCGGTGATTTGGATGGAAGGTGTCGCACTCGCGCCGGCGGTCGGGGCATGTGGGATGTGGAAGGAGGAGGAGGATGGGGGTCAGGTGTGGATTACCTGCCTTGATAGGCGAGGCCGAGCAGCGTGAAGGAGGGTCGCCGGCAAGGAGGCGGCGCTGCAAGCAAGGAGTGAAGGTTTCAACTTGGAAAGGAAGGCGGAAACAGGGGAAATGTGGCTTTTGGTAAGGGGGAGGGGCGGGGAGGTAGACATTTCTGCGGAAGCCGAAAATTTGGAATAGCTTCAGCGAAAAAACTGGCGCGCAAAGTGTCATCAGACATGGTCCCTTATTCGGAACCGTGTACGATATGTGAACATCACAAACGATTCAGATAGCTTAACCCGTGTGTGATGAGTTTGAATGTCAAAAATTTTGGTTCGAATTTCCCTGGTTACAGTGGTCATCCATGTCATTGCATAATTTGGGTACACAAAGGAGACTATAGCACACCCACACTTCTTAATCGAGCAACTTCAACAATTAAACAAAGCTAGCTGGCCTAAACATTACTCTAACAAATTAAAGACCGGCGCTCTTAATTAAACAAAACAAAGAGTACTACTACGGCTGGTGCTCGTCGATCTCTGCCGCCGCCTCCATCTCCAGCTCGCGCCCGACGGTCTCCTAGGGAAGGGGCTCCATGGCATCAATTGCACCATACTCCACAAGCATCTCGCCATCTGCATCCGCCGTATCTTTGGAATAGGCCGCCACGAGCTGGGCGTGGGCGGCCGTGATCTGGGCTTTGGCGGGCTCCGTCATGGCAAGGTGTGCCGCGCAGGAACGGACAGCTGCTCGAACTCTCTCAGCGATTGCCAACTGTTCGGCCGTGGGTTGCCGACCGTTGTTGGAGAAGCTTCGTTCGATTTGTGCGGTGACCGCCATGAGCTAGGCATGGACGGCCTCGACATGGTCATGAGCGGCCTCCATCAGGGCTAAGGCCGCCGCTGCAGAACGGACAGCTGATGTCCCGCTCTCGCCAGTTGCTATCCCCGAGGCAGATGCTGCCGCCGTCGCCTGAGAAGCAACAGCAGCCGTTTGGGCTGCCTTGGCCGCCCGAACACAGATTGCGGTCGCCCTCATGAAGCTTGTTAGCACGCGCCTGGAGGATGCGGCCGCGCTTTCGCCAGAGTGGGCCGCGGAAGTTGCCCTCACGATGCGGGTCCACGTCCCCATCTTTCACCAGCGATGATTGAACAGTGAAATGATATTTGGGGAGTGAGCTAGTGTGCTTGACACGCCGGCTGTGGATTGTAGCCGACACACCTTCTCGCGTAAGCCATAGGCGTACTATACACCGATGGTGCTCCAAGATATTTTGTGCTGCATCTCACACGGTTGGTGATAATAAACTGTGTGCGATCTACTTGATTTTTCGTCTTGTCCTGAATTACGTAATGGGGTCACAGCTGCAAAGGATGGTGTTTGAATTGCTAGAACTTTCATCTGCAATGAACATGCAACTATAGGTGCGTCGTCAAAAAAATTGGAATTATTCAGGGTTCGTTTGGACGTTTTTATAAATTAACTTGGTTTTGTAGGCATTTCAGGTGCATAATTCAAATTTGAACTACATTTACATGCTCTAGTGCATATAAACGGGTTGAAAAATCAAATCTGTGTCCTTGGTTGCATGCTTAGGTCCCATGCAAGAAATGGGAATGAATGTCAAACACCCCGCCATCATCACTCGGCCGCAAACATTGAGATACCTGGTTTTTAAATTCTACTAAATCCAAAACTCGTCTGAAATTCATGAAACTTGGCATGCTATCATGGAGCGGCATCAACATGCCATGGTAAAATTTCTGTCCCATTTGGGGCAGGTTTGGATATAAGCTTCTCACGAACGAGAGCTTCTCACAACAACGTGATGGTTTCGGTAGGGAACGTGCCACCTTTGGGGATGAAACGATATCCGTTGCCTCTTATTGCTTTTAAAAAATTTCTAGTGTCAACATAGAACAACAGGAGTGTTGTGTTTTATTTTAGAATTTTTTGGGGTTCGTTTGGACATTTTTATACATTAACTGGGTTTTCTAGGCATTTTATGTGCATAATTCAAATTTGAACTACATGCACATGCTCCAGTGCATATAAACTGGTTGAAAAATCAAATCTGTGTCCTTGGTTGCATGCTTAGGTCCCATGCAAGAAATGGGAATGAATTTCAAACACCCTGCCACCGTCACTTGGCCGCAAACATTGAGATACCTGGTTTTTAAATTCTAGTAAATCCAAAACTCGTCTGAAATTCATGAAACTTGGCATGCTATCATGGAGCGGCATCAACATGCCGTGGTAAAATTTTTGTCCCATTTGGGGCAGGTTTGGGTTTAAGCTTCTCACAAACCAGAGCTTCTCACAACAAGCGTGATGGTTTCGGTAGGGAACATGCCACCTTCGGGGACAAAACGATATCCGTTGCCTCTTATTGCTTTCAAAATTTTCCCAGTGTCAACATAGAACAATAGGAGTGTTGTGTTTAATTTTGGAAATTTTTGGGGTTCGTTTGGACATTTTTATACATTAAATGGGTTTTCCAGGCATTTTATGTGCATAATTCAAATTTGAACTACATGCACATGCTCCAGTGCATATAAATTGGTTGATAATTCAAATATGTGTCCTTGGTTGCATGCTTAGGTCCCATGCAAGAAATGGGAATGAATTTCAAACACCTTTCCACCGTCACTCGGCCGCAAACATTGAGATACCTGGTTTTTAAATTCTACTAAATCCAATACTCGTCTAAAATTCATGAAACTTGGCATGCTATCATGGAGCGGCATCAACATGCCGTGGTAAATTTTTTGTCCCATTTGGGGTAGGTTTGGGTATAAGCTTCTCACAAACCAGAGCTTCGCACAACAAGCGTGATGGTTTCAGTAGGGAACGTGCCACCTTTGGGGACAAAACAATATCCGTTGCCTCTTATTGCTTTGAAAATTTTTCAAGTGTCAACTTAGAACAACAGGAGTGTTGTGTTTAATTTTGGAATTTTTCGGGGTTCATTTGGACATTTTTATACATTAACTGGGTCTTCCCGGCATTTTACGTGCATAATTCAAATTTGAACTACATGCACATGCTCTAGTGCATATAAATTGGCTGAAAAATCAAATCTATATCCTTGGTTGCATGCTTAGGTCCCATGCAAGAAATTGAATGAATTTCAAATACCCTGCCACCGTCACTCGGCCGCAGACATTGAGATACCTGGTTTTTAAATTCTAGTAAATCCAAAACTCGTCTGAAATTCATGAAACTTGGCATGCTATCATGGAGCGGCATCAACATGCCGTGGTAAAAAAATTGTCCCATTTGGGGCAGGTTTGGGTATAAGCTTCTCACAAACCAGAGCTTCTCACAACAAGCGTGATTGTTTCGGTAGGGAACGTGCCACCTTTGGGGACGAAACGATATCTGTTGCCTCTTATTGCTTTCAAAATTTTTCTAGTGTCAACATAGAACAATAGGAGTGTTGTGTTTAATTTTGGAATTTTTGGGGTTTGTTTGGACATTTTTATACATTAACTGGGTTTTCCAGGCATTTTATGTGCATAATTCAAATTTGAACTACATGCACATGCTCTAGTGCATATAAATTGGTTGAAAAAATCAAATCTGTGTCCTTGGTTACATGCTTATGTCCCATGCAAGAAATGAGAATGAATTTCAAACAGCCTGCCACCGTCACTTGGCCGCAAACATTGAGATACCTGGTTTTGAAATTCTAGTAATTCCAAAACTTGTCTGAAATTAATGAAACTTGGCATGCTATCATGGAGTGGCATCAACATGCTGTGGTAAAAAATTTGTCCCATTTGGGACAGGTTTGTGTATAAGCTTTTCACAAACCAGAGCTTCTCACAACAAGCGTGATGGTTTTGGTAGGGAATGTGCCACCTTTGGGGATCAAACGATATCTGTTGCCTCTTATTGCTTTCAAATTTTTTCTAGTGTCAACATAGAACAACAGGAGTGTTGTGTTTTATTTTGGAATTTTTCGAGGTTCATTTGGACATTTCTATACATTAGCTAGGTTTTCTAGGCATTTTATGTGCATAATTCAAATTTGAACTACATGCACATGCTCCAGTGCATATAAATTGGTTGAAAAATCAAATCGGTGTCCTTCGGTGCATGCTTATGTCCCATGCAAGAAATGGGAATGAATTTCAAACTCCAAGGCACTGTTGATTGCCGAGAAAACGTTGAGATACTTTGTTTTTAAATTCTAGTAAATCCAAAACTCGTCTGAAATTCATGAAACTTGGCATGCTATAATGGAATGGCACCCGACATGCTGTGGTATTTTTCGTGTCCATTTTGAGAGAAGGCGCACTCGAATAACAACCAACAAAGGCATTTTGAAACAGATAGCTGCCACTATAACATCTCAAACATTTTGTATAATTTAAATTGTGTGCGTTCTGTTAACCATTCACGTGACGCCACGCCTCACTCTTTTAATGGCTAGGAGGTGCCGTGCGGACAGGTGCTTGAGTGCTTGACTAAACGGGAGGCGTGCGAGCTGTACTCCAATGCGGAGGCTCACTGGGAAGCGTCCGAGCTGTACGCCGCGCAGGCTCACCGGGAAGCGAGCCCTTTGACTTTCATGGCCGCCCGCCTTGCTCGCATACTCTACATTAATGGCACCCAAGCCGCAGTTTAATACGGTTTTTAAATATAAAACACTCATCGCAAACGTTTTAGTTAGAACACCCATATGGAAAACCGACAACTTCCCCAGGAAGCCAAGGGAAAATGTGCCTAGCAGGATTTGTGCAGCTCTTGATCGCAAACCCTTTAGTTAGAACACCCGTATGCAAACCAACAGCTTCCCCAGGAAGCCAAGAGAAAATGTGCCGAGCAGGATTTCTGCAGCTGTTGATTGCAAACGTTTTAGATAGAACACCCGTATGGAAATTGAGAGCTATGGTCTTCCCCTTTAAGTCGAGGGAAAATTCGCAGCGCAGGATTTGTGCATCCCTTCAACGCAAACGGGTGTTTTGGATGACCCGTGTGCAACCACATACGAACAATTTGGTAAGATTTGCATCTGTCATATTGGGTATGTTGCCATTTGTCAAACTGGAAAGATTGACATTTGTTGATCTAGTAACACTGCCATTTGTCAATCCTTGTAACACTACGATTTGTCAAAATATGCAACTATAAATCACTAGCACTATCTAAGTTTTGCAACTAAAATTCAGTAGTTAAGCATAGATTTCATTCATAGATTAAGCAGTTGTTCTTAATTTATACAAACAGTTCAACTCGACAGCTGAACCGACCAAACTTTTCCCCAATTGTTGCCAACCACGTACTGAAATAGCTAGTTCAACTATATATACTAGCTAATTTTAAGTACGTTGTACAGTTCCACCACACATCTATAGTCAGATGAACTGAACAAAATAGCCCCTGAATACTACTACTACCATGGAGGGGCTTTGTGCTACTTCCGGCAGCCTCTCCTCTACCGAGTGCGCTCAGTAAGAGGCAGAGGAGGAGGAGGAGCCTACCGATGAGCTGGAGAAATGCAATACGGTGCCTGCCGCTGCTGCACGTTCAGCGAGGCTTGCCAGCTCGAACGCCCACTGCTGCTCCAAACGATCCCTCTCGAAGTGGCCGAACTGCTCGTAGATCTCCTGATTCCTCGCCTCTGCGTCAGCGTGTGCTGTGGCCATGACTGCGGTAAGGCTCTTTGCATGCTCGACGAGGCGCTCCTCCTCCTCTCGCATGAACTCGATGTAGCACGCAAGGTCGCTGACGCACGTGCGGGCCTCCACCTCCGCCTTCCTCCTTTGGGCGGCGGTGGCGGAGCGGGTGATGATCCTGGCGGTCGACGGTGAGCTGGCGGCCACGACCACCACCTCCCGCCTTCGGGCCGCGGTGGCGGAGTGGGTGATGGCCACGGTGGCCGGCAGTGGGGTGGCGGCCACGACGGCCACCTCCTGCCTTTGGGCCGCGGCGGCAGAGCGGGAGATGGCCCTGGCTTTCGACGGTGGTGTGGCGGCAACGGCGGCCAGCAACAATTGCCGACGGGCAGCGGCGGCGGAGCGTGTGGTGGGTGTTCCACTCAAACCCAACATGGACGCCACGCGCACTACACTACACCAGGGACTGCCGCCACCGCGGTGTAGCCTCCCAGCTGGAGCTGTCCTCTGATGACGGCGGAGTGGCTGAGCGACGACGACGGACCAGTGCCACTGGTGATTGTGGGAGAAGCAGACGAGATAAGCTACAGGGAGGGAGGGGAAAATGCGACACAGGACTCGCTGGCCGTGAGGGTTTATATAGCAGGCCGGTAAGCATTGGGATTTTGGGGGATTTCACCTAGTCGGGCGGGAAGCTTGCGCTTGAACCTGCGAGGTTGTGCGGGAACGGGCTCACCGACGATTCATTGGCGCCACTTCGAGCCACCGTTTGGCCAAAAGAACGCCCCCGCGCGCTGCACAAGCCTACGCTATAAGCCTTCTGCGGCAGCGGGGTGACAAGACGTGCGAGAGGAGGACGAAAGGACACGTACACATACAGTTAATACAAAAAAAATGTTTGTGATTTAATTACCTACTATACCCCCGTCCCGGTTTATAAGTAGGATTTAACTAATAAAATACGAATGCATGTCGCCAAAGATTATGTCGTTGGAGTCATATTTGAATATAGTTTCCAGCTATACAATTTTTGTAACATGCATTAACAATTTTTTGGTTAAATTTAAGGTTATATACCAGCAAGCGGTTGCCCGCAACACACACGGCTTATTCCATCACAAACAGCTCGGATGGATCAACTGTATGCCACGTATCGCACACGCAACTCTAATCTGATTCGTGCTTGATGTCTCCGACATCGCTCGCACGGTTCGTCTTATTTGCCATCTATCACTGTGCCGGCATCTGCTCGCGTCCCTCGGCAAGCTCCGCTCGCCGTTAGGCGCCGTAGCGTGATGCGCTCGCTGTTAGGCGCCGCGACACGCTCTGCTCGCGTCCGTCGGCGTGCTGGGCCTGTGGACACCTTTTCCTTGCGTATTCAACTGATATATGCACATATATATGGTTGCTCGCCATTGAGGCATCAAGATCTATAGAGATAGATCAAGGCGCTTAATTGGACTTTCACAAAGCACATACCTTGATAAAGTTTTGAAGAAGTTCAAAATGGATCAGTCAAACAAAGGGTTCTTGCCTATGTTACAAGGTGTGAAGTTGAGTCAGACTCAATGCCCGACCACTGCAGAAGATAGAGAGAAAATGAAAGTCATTCCCTATGCCTCAGCCATAGGTTCTATCATGTATGCTATGCTGTGTACCAGACCTGATGTGTGCCTTGCTATAAGTCTAGCAGGGAGGTACCAAAGTAATCCAGGAGTGGATCACTGGACAGCGATCAAGAACATCCCGAAGTACCTGAAAAGGACTAAGGATATGTTTCGCGTTTATGAGGTGAAAAAGAGCTCGTCGTAAATGGTTACGTTGATGCTAGCTTTGACATTGATCTAGATGACTCTAAGTCACAAACCGGATACGTATTTATATTGAATGGTGGAGCTGTCAGTTAATGCAGTTCCAAGCAAAGCGTCGTGGTGGGATCTACGCGTGAAGCGGAGTACATAGCTGCTTCGGAAGCAGCGAGTGAAGGAGTCTGGATGAAAGAGTTCATATCCGATCTAGGTGTAATAACCAGTGCATCGGGTCCAATGAAAATCTTTTGTGACAATATTGGAGCAATTGCCTTGGTGAAGGAATCCATATTACACAAAAGAACCAAACACATCAAGAGACACTTCAACTCCATCCGTGATCAATTCAATGAGGGAGACATAGAGATTTGCAAAATACATACGGATTTGAATGTGGCAGACCCATTGACTAAGCCTCTTCCACGAGCAAAACATGATCAGCACCAAGACTCTATGGGTGTTAGAATCATTACATTGTAATCTAGATTATTGACTCTAGTGCAAGTGGGAGAGTGAAGGAAATATGCCCTAGAGGCAATAATAAAGTTGTTATTTATATTTCCTTATATCATGATAAATTTCTATTATTCATGCTAGAATTGTATTAACTGGAAACTTGATACATGTGTGGATACATAGACAAAACACAGTGTCCCTAGTAAGCCTCTACAAGACTAGCTCGTTAATCAAAGATGGTTAAGTTTCCTAACCATAGACATGTGTTGTCATTTGATGAATGGGATCACATCACTAGGAGAATGATGTGATGGAAAGGACCCATCCGTTAGCTTAGCATAATGATCGTGGAACGAATAGAAGAATTTGTTGCTTTTAAGGGTGCTTATGAAATTGAATCTTTGTTTTTTAAGTATGAAGCTTTTGATGATGATGTTTCACTGGTGCGCGTCGGTTCTAAACAAACGGGTTTTAACCCCTTTCCGCGACGGCATTTGGAACCGCCAAGTGAGTGTGGGCGATAGGGGGGGGGGTCCTTCCCACACGACCCAGAAACCGTCGGGGATATGCCCTCTGATGACCCACAAGTATAGGGGATCTATCGTAGTCCTTTCGATATGTAAGAGTGTCGAACCCAACGAGGAGCAGAAGGAAATGACAAGCGGTTTTCAGTAAGGTATTCTCTGCAAGCACTGAAATTATCGGTAACAGATAGTTTTGTGATAAGGTAATTTGTAACGGGTAACAAGTAACAAAAGTAAACAAGGTGCAGCAAGGTGGCCCAATCCTTTTTGTAGCAAAGGACAAGCCTGGACAAACTCTTATATAAAGGAAAACGCTCCCGAGGACACATGGGAATTATCGTCAAGCTAGTTTTCATCATGTTCATATGACTCGCGTTCGTTACTTTGATAATTTGATATGTGGGTGGACTGGTGCTTGGGTACTGCCCTTCCTTGGATAAGCCCACTTATGATTAACCCCTCTTGCAAGCATCCGCAACTACAAAAGAAGTATTAAGGTAAACCTAACCATAGCATGAAACATATGGATCCAAATCAGCCCCTTACGAAGCAACGCATAAACTAGGGTTAAGCTTCTGTCACTCTAGCAACCCATCATCTACTTATTACTTCCCAATGCTTTCCCCTAGGCCCAAATAATGGTGAAGTGTCATGTAGTCGACGTTCACATAACACCACTAGAGGGAAGACAACATACATCTCATCAGAATATCGAACGAATACCAAATTCACATGACTACTTATAGCAAGACTTCTCCCATGTCCTCAGGAACAAACATAACTACTCACAAATCATATTCATGTTCATAATCAGAGGGGATATTAATATGCAAAAAGTATCTGAACATATGATCTTCCACCAAATAAACTAACTAGCATCAACTACAAGGAGTAATCAACACTACTAGCAACCCACAAGTACCAATCTGAGGTTTTGAGACAAAGATCGGATACAAGAGATGAACTAGGGTTTGAGATGAGATGGTGCTGGTGAAGATGTTGATGGAGATTGACCCCTCCCGATGAGAGGATCGATGGTGATGATGATGGTGATGATTTCCCCCTCCTGGAGGGATGTTTCCTCGGCAGAACAGCTCTGCCGGAGCCCTAGATTGGTTTCGCCAGGTTCCGCCTCGAGACGGCGGCGCTTCGTCCTGAAAGCTTCCTTTTGATTTTTCTAGGGAGAAAGACTTCATATAGCAAACGATGGGCACCGGACGCCTGCCAGGGGGCCCACGAGGCAGGGGGCGCACCCAGGGGGTAGGGCGCGCCCCCATCCTCGTGGACAGGGTGTGGCCCCCCTCTGGTGCTTTCTTCACCCAATATTTTTAATATATTCCAAAACTGACTTTCGTGGAGTTTCAGGACTTTTGGAGTTGTGCAGAATAGGTCTCTAATATTTGCTCCTTTTCCAGCCCAGAATTCCAGCTGTCGGCATTCTCCCTCTTCATGTAAACCTTGTAAAATAAGAGACAATAGGCATAAGTATTGTGACATAATGTGTAATAACAGCCCATAATGCAATAAATATCGATATAAAAGCATGATATAAAATGGACGTATCAACTCCCCCAAGCTTAGACCTTGCTTGTCCTCAAGCGGAAGCCGATAACGAAAAATATGTACACATGTTTAGAGATAGAGGTGTCGATAAAATAAAATACGGGCATGAGGTCATCATGATCATTCTTGTAACAGAAATATATATATATATATATATATATATATTCATATGATTTCTTATGCTAAAGTAACAATCTATTCACAATGTAAAGTATGAATCAGAAAATTCATTGAAAACTAACAAACTATAATCTCAGTCATTGAAGCAATTGCAATTTATCATAACATCGAAAAGAGTCAATATAAGAGCTTTTCAGCAAGTCCACATACTCAACTATCATTTAGTCTATAACATCCCAAATTTTCAATTTGGAATGTTATACATAGATCATCATTTGCATATCATGTTTTGTTGCATTTTGACAAATCCTCGATAAATCCTAAGCAACTCAAGGACCCTCGGAGAGAGTTGGGGATTTTCTCGAATTTTCTTATTTGATTTTTCAAACGAGTATTGGGATTTTTAATTATTTTCCCTCCGGAAAAATATTTCATTTTATTAAATAAACGAGAGGAGAAAATATGACTTCTCCAAAACATTGAAATACTGGAGGAAAAATGTTAAAATCATTATTTGGAATTTAATTGGATTTTATTTGCAATTTTATTGCATTTAAAAATATGCATGTTTTCAAAATATTTATTTTTGATTTTAAAAATGTTCACCCTATTCTAGATTTTCTAAATAGACGGGGAAAATTTATTTCATATTTTTCTGATTTTTATTTATTTTTCTACACAATATTTTCCGTGGAACATATTAAAAAAAAAACAAACGCCCCGAGCCCAACCGACGGCCCACCCCGTCGCCTCTCCTCCTCCCGCACGCCGAGCCGCCGCCGGAGTCCGCCGCCCGCACGCCGCCCCGGTCGCCCCCTTCCCCAAGCCGCCGCACCCCCCTCCTCCATATATACCCCCCTCTCCGTTTCTCTCGTCACCGCCGCCGGAGGAGCACGCCGCCGCCGCCACATCTAGCCGCCGCCCGCTGTTGCCTCGCCGCCCGCCGCCGGGAGCCCCCCCCGAGCCGGAGCCCCCCGAGCCCCGCACCCCTCGCCGCCGAGCCCCGCCCGCCGGAGCCCTCGCCGGAGTAGCCCGACGAGGTATGCCGCCGGCCATCTCGTGTTGACCGGTTTTCTGTGAAAAAAAACCTTTTGTTTAAAAAAAAACCCTAGATCGGTTTTTTTTCGGTTTTCTTATTTCACGAGCGTTCACCGAACCGTTCGTTTTAACGAACGCGTTCGTCGGTTTTTCTCTGTTAACGAACGTCCGTTATTTAACCGTTCGTCCGTTTTTCTTTTTCGTCGGATTTTCTCGTTATTTTCTCAGATTCGATTTCCGATCGAATTTTTGAATCTGTTTAACTTCTCGCTCGTTTATCGGAATCAGGCGATTCAAGCGCCAAGAGTTTCGTCTCGAAATTCTCTTTCCATTTAACCTACTCAAACAAGTTTTTGCTACAGTAAAATTTGACCTAGATCCAGATTAGCAAACGAAGTTTCTTTCTTTCGCCGTTTGACTTTCGTTGCTTCTTTCGAGTTGATTCTTTTTGCAAACAGGAGTTCTTAAGTTGAACTTTCTGGTTGGATCTTTCTTTCGAGTTTTACCTGTGCATTAGATGAGTACTGATTGTATGCTTGTTTGTTTGCGATAGAGTACCCGGAGTGTGCCGCTTGTTACTTCGACTCGCTAGGTTTTGCAGATCATCAGCAAGGCAAGTAACACTTTGATCATACCCCGTTCATACCCAGTTTTATTGCATTAGATCTATTTCCTCAAACACATTGCATGATTAGGATCTAATTAAACTGTGGGTATTGGGAAGTAGTTGAGGTAGTACCTATTACCTGTTTTATCTATCAAACCCTTGGGAGTTACTTCTACGTTGCTTTTATCAATGCCATGCTATGCTCGTAGACGTGGATTGGGTTTGAGAGACATTCATGACAGATGTGAGATTGTTAATAATGGTTTAACTTAAGGTGGCAACTAAAAACTCACATCTGGGTGGATTGAGGCACCTGGAGAACCCAATGTTGTCTGTATGTATAAGGTCCGCCACCCAGGCTCAAAGGGATCATAAGATTATTCATGCTAGAAACTTCCGTGTGCAGCCGCAAGCTATTATGGGCTCTAGCATAGCTGAGTAGGTTACAGGATCTCTTGAAGAGGTGGACTAGCAGATGTAGGGGAAAGTAGGTGTACCGGTCCATCCAGAGTAGAGAGTGACTGTTTCTGAAAGACTGTGTCTCGGTCATCCGTTTCTCAAACATCAGGCAGTGCGAGAATCAAGCGGAGGCGATCGAGTCTTGTGGGGAAAAGTGCACAAACCTTTGCAGAGTATACAAACTGATCATGATTAGCCGTGTCCCCGGTTATGGACAACTTGAGTATCTAGTACCTGGATTATCATTTGAATCTCATCACCGTGATACTTATAATTAATTTTGTTGGGTTAATGATGTTACTTAATTGGGATTGAGTTGGAGGTACCTTCTCAATGTTTCAACCACCATGATAGTTAAATAAAATTTATTCCTTTGCAGTAGGATAAAATTGGCTTTTCGCAAAAACTGTAACCATAGAGCCTTTCCACCAGCCATATATGCATATAGTATAGCCTTATCATTGTTCATTGCTCTCTATGTGTTGCTTTGCCAGCATATTCTATGTGCTGACCCGTTTCCGGGCTGCAACGTTTCATGTTGCAGACTTTTCAGACGACGAGTAAGGTGCCTTAGGTCGTGGTCTTATACTCAGTGATGCCGCTGGAGTTGATGGACTCACTTATCTTCCAAGTCTTCCGCTGTTATCGTTATTAGATGGCCTTAAGCCATGTTTATTATACTAATCTCTTTGGAGATATTCGATGTAATAAGTGTGTGATTGCTACTCTGTTATAAATCCTCCATTTGTACTGTGCGTGTCAGCATTACTGATCCAGGGATGACACTGGTGCACAGCAGCACAGGCCATTTGAGGTCTGGTCGCTACATAGTCTTTCACAATTGCTAACACTCACGCAATACTTATGGGTATGGAGTTTTAATCGGACACAGAGAAAGATAGGGGCTTATAATGTTGCCTCGCAACCTTTTACCTCAAGGGTAATGTCAACAATAATAGTTTATGATAACTTACATCCAATTGGATATATATATATATATATATATATATATATATATATATATATATATATATATCAGGATCTTTCCAACACAATGTGCTTGCCAAAGGATAAAGTGTAAAAAGGAAAGGTGAAGATCACCGCGACTCTTGCATAAGACATAAAGCAAAAAATAAAAGATAGGCCCTTCGCAGAGGGAAGCAGAGGTTGTCATGTGCTTTTATGGTTGGATGCACGAAATCTTAATGCAAAAGAACGTCACTTTATATTGCCACTTGTGACAGGGACCTTTATTATGCAGTCCATCGCTTTTATTTCTTCCATATCACAAGATCGTATAAAGCTTATTTTCTCCACACTAATAGATCATACATATTTAGAAAGCAATTTTTATTGCATGCAACAATGACAACTTACTTGAAGGATCTTACTCAATCCATAGGTAGATATGGTGGACTCTCATGGCAAAACTGGGTTTAAGGATATTCGGAAGCACAAGTAGTATCTCTACTTGGTGCAGAGAATTTGGCTAGCATGAGGGGGAAAGGCAAGCTCAACATGTTGGATGATCCATGACAATATACTTTATTTCAGATATAAGAAAACATAACCCATTACGTTGTCTTCCTTGTCCAACATCAACTTTTTAACATGTCATATTTTAATGAGTGCTCACAATCATAAAAGATGTCCAAGATAGTATATTTATATGTGAAAACATCTCTTTCTTTATTACTTCCTATTAATTGCAACGATGACCAAAACTATGTTTGTCAACTCTCAACAACCTTTATTCATCATACTCTTTAAATGTGAAGTCATTACTCTCCATAAGATCAATATTTTCTCTTTAATTCTTTCTTTTATTCCGTCAAGATCGTAGCAAGATAACCAAGCCCTCGACTCAAGACTAATCTTTATTATATATAGCTCACAGACTCGATTACATAGAAGGATCATAAAGCAAAACTCAAAACTAGATCATACTGAAACTTTATTCTACTAGATCAAGATATTATCAAAAGGGTCGAACTAAGGAAAATGGTAAAGAAAGAAGTGTGATGGTGATACGATACCGGGGCACCTCCCCCAAGCTTGGCAGTTGCTAAGGGGAGTGCCCATACCCATGTGTTTATGTCTCCTTCTTCGGAGGTGGTGATGATGGAGTTGTTGATGATGCAGGCTTGCCGTCCATCTTCCAAGGCATAAGCGCACCATCATAAAAGGATGATCGAGTCTCCGGGATCCTCAAATCTTCAGCCAAACTCATCCTCTTGAATCTATATTCATACTCATAGTTTTGGTTTTGCAGGTCATAGATCTGGGCCTGGAGGTGCTCGATTTTCTCGTGAAGCTTGAAGATGGTTTCCCCAATGTTCTTGGCATCTAGCTCGTGGTTGTTGGTGAACTCCACGATCATCATGTGGTTGGCGTCAAGTCCTCGTTCCACCATCTCCTGGCACTTGAAAACTTGTTGCTCCATTGCTTCGAGTCTTGTCTCCATGCTTCCGCTCCTCTTTGGTCCCTCAACATCGCGGATGTGCAGCAACCCCTCACGCATCTCAATGGTTTGAGGGTGTCGCAGCACCTCTGCGAGGTAGGGGTTGATGACCTTCTCGAAGAACTTGTCCTTGGGGCACTTGAAGACGTCATGGTGATTTAGATCTGTCAGAAAAACAGTTCGAAACACAAACAGGGGATATTCACGTGGTATGGTGGTCAAAGCCTTTGGGAGATTATATAATTAATTTTTACCGACCAAAAGAAGTATCGTGCAAGAAAACGGAGTCCGGAGAGCACACGAGGTGCCCACGAGGTAGGGGGGCGCGCCAAGGGGGTAGGGCGCGCCCTCCACCCTCGTGGATGCCTCGTGTCCTTTTCGGACTACTTATTTTCCTATTTTCTTAAATATTCCAAAACGGAGAAAACTTGCTATTAGAACTGTTTTGGAGTCGGTTTACTTACCATACCACATACCTATTCCTTTTTAGAGTTTGAAACATTCTGGAAAGTGTCCCTTATGTATTCCTCCGGGATTACGGTGTCAATAACATTGGTTTCAACATTTATGGGATTACCTGAGATATAATTTTTGATTCTTTGACCGTTCACCACCTTTGGATTTGTGCCTTCGAAGTTGTTAATTTTTATGGCACTGGAACGATAGACCTCCTCGATAACGTAAGGACCTTCCCATTTAGAGAGGATTTTTCCTGCAAAAAATCTTAAACGAGAGTTGTATAACAGAACATAATCACCTACATTAAACTCGCGCTTTTGTATCCTTTTGTCATGCCATCTTTTAACTTTTTCTTTAAACAGTTTGGCATTCTCATAGGCTTGGGTTCTCCACTCATCAAGTGCGCTAATGTCAAATAGTCTCTTCTCACTGGCAAGTTCGAAATCATAACTGAGCTCTTTAATGGCCTAATATGCCTTATGTTCTAATACGAGAGGGAAGTGACATGCTTTTCCATAAACCATTTTATACGGAGACATACCCATAGGATTTTTATATGCAGTTCTATAGGCCAATAATGCATCATCAAGTTTCTTGGACCAATTCTTTCTAGATCTATTAACAGTCTTTTGCAAAATTAATTTGATCTCTCTATTACTCAGTTCTACTTGACCACTAGACTGTGGGTGGTATGGAGATGCAATTCTATGATTAACGTCATACTTAGTAAGCATTTTACGAAAAGCACCATGGATAAAATGTGAACCACCATCAGTCATTAAGTATCTAGGGACTCCAAACCTCGGGAAAATAACTTTTTTAAGCATCTTAATAGAGGTGTTATGATCAACACTACTAGTTGGAATAGCTTCTACCCACTTAGTAACGCAATCAACAGCAACTAAAATATGTGTATACCCATTAGAGGAAGGAAACGGTCCCATATAATCAAAGCCCCAAACATCAAATGGTTCAATAACAAGTGAATAGTTCATAGGCATTTCTTGACGTCTACTAATATTACCAATTCTTTGACATTCATCACAAGACAAGACAAACTTACGGGCATCTTTGAAAAGAGTAGGCCAATAAAAACCGGATTGCAATACCTTATGTGCAGTTGTATCTCCAGCGTGGTGTCCTCCATATGCCTCGGGGTGACACTTGCGTAGGATTTGTTCCTGTTCATGCTCAGGTACACAACGTCTAATAGCACCATCTACTCCTTCTTTATAAAGATGTGGGTCATCCCAGAAGTAATGTCTTAAATCATAGAAAAACTTTTTCTTTTGCTGATATGTGAAACCAGGTGGTATAAATTTAGCAACAATGTAATTAGCATAATCAGCATAGCATGGAGCAGTATGAGAAGCATTTATGACAGCTAATTGTTCATCAGGAAAGCTATCATCAATAGGTAGTGGGTCATCAAGAACATTCTCTAACCTAGACAAGTTGTCTGCAACGGGATTCTCAGCTCCCTTTCTATCAATAATATGCAAATCAAATTCTTGTAGTAGGAGAACCCATCCAATAAGTCTAGGTTTAGCATCTTTCTTTTCCATAAGATATTTAATAGCAGCATGATCAGTGTGAACAGTTACTTTAGAATCAACAATATAAGGTCTGAACTTATCACAAGCAAATACAACTGCTAAAAATTCTTTTTCAGTAGTAGCATAATTTCTCTGGGCAATCTCTAGAGTTTTACTAGCATATTGGATAACATTTAATTTCTTATCAACTCTTTGTCCTAGAACAGCACCTACAACATAATCACTAGCATCACACATAATTTCAAAGGGTAAATTCCAATCAGGTGGCTGAACAATAGGTGCAGAAATCAAAGCTTTCTTAAGTATTTCAAATGCTTCTACACAATCATCATCAAAGACAAAATGAACATCTTTTTGTAAGAGATTAGTCAGAGGCCTAGAAATTTTTGAGAAGTCCTTAATGAACCTCCTATAAAAACCGGCATGGCCAAGGAAACTTCTTATACCTTTGATGTCCTTAGGACACGACATCTTTTCAATAGCACCAACTTTAGCTTTATCAACTTCAATACCTCTTTCAGAAATTTTATGCCCCAAGACAATACCTTCATTAACCATAAAGTGGCACTTCTCCCAATTCAAGACAAGATTAGTTTCTTCACATCTCTGCAAAATTCGATCAAGGTTGCTTAAGCTATCATCAAAAGAAGTTCCATATACGGAGAAATCATCCATGAAAACATCAACAATCTTTTCACAAAAGTCAGTGAATATAGCAGTCATACATATTTGAAAGGTAGAAGGTGCATTGAATAAACCAAAAGGCATACGTCTATAAGCAAATGTACCGAAAGGGCAAGTAAAAGTGGTATTTTCTTGATCCTCTTTTGACACAGGAATTTGAGAGAAACCAGAATAACCGTCTAGAAAGCAAAAGTGTGTATGTTTGGATAATCTTTCTAGCATTTGATAAATAAAAGGTAAAGGGTAATGATCCTTTTTAGTAGCTTTATTTTGTTTGCGGAAATCAATTACCATTCTATAACCTGTAACAATTCTTTGTGGGATCAATTCATCTTTATCATTAGGAACAACAGTAATACCTCCCTTCTTAGGGACACAATGGACATGACTTACCCACTGACTATCAGCAACAGGATAAATTATACCTGCCTCCAGAAGCTTTAGTATTTCTTTTCTTACCACTTCTTTCATCTTAGGATTTAACCGTCGTTGGTGATCAGCAACCGGTTTAGCGTCTTTCTCCAATTTTATTTTGTGCTGGCATAGAGTGGGACTAATGCCCTTAAGATCATCCAGAGTATATCCAATAGCAGCACGGTGCTTCTTCAGAGTTTTCAATAATTTCTCTTCTTCCTGCTCTGAAAGGTTAGCACTAATAATAACAGGATATATCTTCTTTTCATCAAGATAAGCATATTTAAGAGTATCAGGTAATGGTTTAAGCTCAAACACGGGATCACCCTTGGGTGGAGGAGGATCCCCTAGAACTTCAACAGGCAAGTTGTGTTTCAAAATAGGTCCCTGTTTAAAGAATACTTCATCTATTTCCCTTCTTTCATTCATAAACATACATTTTCATGGTCTAGCGAATATTGTTCTAAAGGATCATTAGGAGGCACAGCAATAGAAGCAAGACCAATAATTTCATCTTTACTAGGCAATTCTTTATCATGGGGTTGTCTATGAAATTTAGCAAAATTAAAATCATGAGACATATCCCCTAAACCAATAGTAACAACATCCTTTTTGCAATCTATCTTAGCATTAACAGTATTCAAGAAGGGTCTACCAAATATAATGGGACAAAAGTCATCTTGTGGGGAACCAAGAACAAGAAAATCAGTAGGATATTTAACTTTCCCACACAAGACTTCAACATCTCTAACAATCCCAACTGGTGAAATAGTATCTCAATTTGCAAGCTTAATAGTAACATCAATATCTTCTAACTCAGCAGGTGCAATATCATGCATAATTTCTTCGTATAAAGAATGAGGTATTGCACTTGTACTAGCACCCATATCACATAAGCCATGATAACAATGATCTCCTATTTTAACAAAAATAACATGCATGCCTACAACAGGTCTATGTTTATTTTTAGTATCGGGTCTAGCAATTCTAGCAGCTTCATCACAGAAGTAAATAACATGCCCATCAATATTATTAACCAAGAGATCTTTAACAATAGCAATACTAGGTTCAACTTTAATTTGCTTAGGGGGTATAGGTGTTCTAGTATTACTCATGCGAACCACAGTTGAAGCTTTAGCATGATCCTTTATTCTTCAACTTTAATAGGTTACTTTTACTTCAATGGGAGGATGATATTTAAACTACTTCTCCTTAGGGAGATCAACATGAGTAGCAAAGGATTCACAGAAAGAAGCTACTATCTCAGAGTCAAGTCCATATTTAGTGCTAAATTCACGACAAGCATCAGTATCCATAAAGGATTTAACACAATCAAACTTAGGCATTATACCTGACTCCTTACCTTTGTCGAGTTCCCAATCTTCAGAGTTGCGTTTAATTCTTTCCAATAAATCCCATTTGAATTCAATAGTCTTCATCATAAAACAACAAGTACAAGAAGTATCGAGCATGGAGCGATTATTGAGAGAAAGCCGAGCATAAAAATTCTGAATAATAATTTCTCTTGAGAGCTCATGATTGGGGCATGAATATAACATTGACTTAAGCCTCCCCCAAGCTTGAGCGATGCTTTCTCCTTCGCGAGGCCAAAAATTATATATATAATTACGATCACGATGAACGAGATGCATAGGATAAAACTTGTGATGAAATTCCAATTTCAATCGGTTGTAGTTCCATGATCCAATATCATCGCATAGACTAAACCATGTGAATGCCTTTCCCTTCAAAGAAAAAGGGAAGACCTTCTTCTTGATAACATCCTCGGGCATACCTGTAATCTTAAATAATCCACAAACTTCATCCACATAGATTAGGTGCAAATCGGGATGCAATGTTCCATCTCCTGCAAAAGGATTAGCTAGCAGTTTCTCTATCATACCTGAAGGAATTTCAAAGTAAACATTTTCAGTAGGTTCAGCAGGTTGAGGAGCAACTCTGTGCTCTACTGGTCGGGGTGAAGATACCCCGAACAAGCCCCTCAAGGGATTACTTTCCATAGTAACAAGTGACAGTAAATTTCAGCACACTATATAAATTTTTCCTTACCAAATTCCACTTACCAAACTTCACTCCCCGGCAACGGCGCCAAAAAAGAGTCTTGATGACCCACAAGTATAGGGGATCTATCGTAGTCCTTTCGATAAGTAAGAGTGTCGAACCCAACGAGGAGCAGAAGGAAATTACAAGCGGTTTTCAGTAAGGATTCTCTGCAAGTACTGGAATTATCGGTAATAGATAGTTTTGTGATAAGGTAATTTGTAACGGGTAACAAGTAACAAAAGTAAACAAGGTGCAGAAAGGTGGCCCAATCATTTTTGTAGCAAAGGACAAGCCTGGACAAACTCTTATAGAAAGGAAAACGCTCCCGAGGACACATGGGAATTATTGTCAAGCTAGTTTTCATCATGTTCACATGATTCACGTTCGTTACTTTGATAATTTGATATGTGGGTGGACCGGTGCATGGGTACTTCCCTTCCTTGGACAAGCATCCCACTTATGATTAACCCCTCTTGCAAGCATCCGCAACTATAAAAGAAGTATTAAGGTAAACCTAACCATAGCATGAAACACATGGATCCAAATCAGCCCCTTACGAAGCAACACATAAACTAGGGCTTAAGCTTCTGTCACTCTAGCAACCCATCATCTACTTATTACTTCCCAATGCTTTCCCCTAGGCCCAAATAATGGTGAAGTGTCATGTAGTCGACGTTCACATAACACCACTAGAGGGAAGACAACATACATCTCATCAGAATATCGAACGAATACCAAATTCACATGACTACTTATAGCAAGACTTCTCCCATGTCCCCAGGAACAAACGTAACTACTCACAAATCATATTCATGTTCATAATCAGAGGGGTATTAATATGCATAAAGGATCTGAACATATGATCTTCCACCAAATAAACCAACTAGCATCAACTACAAGGAGTAATCAACACTACTAGCAACCCAGAGGTACCAATCTGAGGTTTTGAGACAAAGATCGGATACAAGAGATGAACTAGGATTTGAGATGAGATGATGCTGGTGAAGATGTTGATGGAGATTGACCCCCTCCCGATGAGAGGATCGATGGTGATGACGGTGGTGATGATTTCCCCCTCCCGGAGGGATGTTTCCCCGGCAGAACAGCTCCACTGGAGCCCTAGATTGGTTTCGCCAGGTTCCGCCTCGAGACGGTGGCGCTTCTCCTGAAAGCTTCCTTCTGATTTTTTCCAGAGTGAAAGACTTCATATAGCAAAAGTTGCACACCGGAGGCCTACCAGGGGGCCCACGAGGCAGGGGCGCGCCCAGGGGGTAGGGGGCGTCCCCCCACCCTCGTGGACAGGGTGTGGCCCCCCTCTGGTGCTTTCTTCGCCCAATATTTTTAATATATTCCAAAACTGACTTTCGTGGAGTTTCAGGACTTTTGGAGTTGTGCAGAATAGGTCTCTAATATTTGCTCCTTTTCCAACCCAGAATTCCAGCTGCCGGCATTCTCCCTCTTCATGTAAAACTTGTAAAATAAGAGAGAATAGGCATAAGTATTGTGACATAATGTGCAATAACAGCCCATAATGCAATAAATATCGATATAAAAGCATGATGCAAAATGGACGTATCACCCTCCTGGCACACACGTTCGGCAAAATGAGGTCGTGTGCGACCGGCGAGCGCTCAAATACGGAAATACTTATAGTAGATCTAAAAAATACAATTATACGGCAATATTGTTTCCGGTCGCAAGTAGATCCCACAGTCAGTCCCCGCTAAACGTTTCCGTTCGTATGCATATCCCACACAGTCACTCCAAGGAAAACGTTTCAGTTCACAGGTACATCACACAAAATTTTTCCCGTTAAATCGTTCGCGTTATTGAATGTATCACACACGGTCCGTAGAAGAAACTGAGTGGCAAAGGCTGTCCATCACACACAATTTTTATGTGGTAAATGTTTGCGCAAGGTGGCCTAATGCAAATAGTTTTCAAGAGAAAGTCGTGTGTGATTGTTCATTGATCCAACACGGTTTATTCCTATAAACTGTGTGCGTTTCCTGAGGTCATCGCCCATGGTATTTTTTCAACAACCGTTTGCAATAGCAAAACCCAATTAGCAGGCAAATTCTCCATTAGCAGGCTAATTATCTGATTATTCATAATCCATTTATTAATCTAACTGACATTTCATATTAAGCACACAATATATTTCATTTCCATATTAAGGAAGCAGAATTTCATTATTCAAATAGATCAGAGTACAACATGATATAGCTTCAGCACTCAGCTACCCCATTACACAACTGCACCAGCAGCAAGTTCCACATGCAACATGTAGAACCTTTCGAAATTAGCATCATAGACGGTATATAGACCTATGCATCTCATCTGGAAAACTGTTGAAGCGGAAGGCGAATATTGAGACCTCATTCATGTTGAAGGTCTTTGCAACTTTAGGCCAGTGCCTGTGGATGATTGACCGTCCGTCCTTCATCCTCTTCAGGAACACTTCAATATTGAACCATGGGTGTTGTATAAAAACCTTCCTCTCCTCCTGACCATAGAGGTGGTTTGAGAGGTAATCATCAGTGAACTGCTTTGGAAAGGCATGAAAACAAGGATGTGCATAAATATCTTCTCTATATTGGAAATGGGGCAAAGGAATAAAAAAAAGGCAAGGTATAACAGTTAGTACCATCTTGTAGTGAACTGATGTCATCTTCATTGTGCAGACAAAGATCTTGTTGTTTTTTGTCGCTAATTTCCTTATCCTAACAATCTTTCTGAGTTTCTTGATTTGATTGATATTCATGGACAAGTCATTTCCCCATATGCGAAAAGGGTCGAACAGTGGGTCAAAACCTCAGACAGCAGGACCTACATGTGCAAGACCAAATTGTTAAAAACCTAAATATTAGAATGGTTCCTGCAATTGCACAATAATGTGCTATTAGACAACGGACCAGGCACGTGCTAACCTCGATTGTAAACCTCAGTGCTTCCCATTGTTTCCCTGCAACACATATAAGGTAGTTAGTCATCAGGTTAAGTAAAGGTTCGCATGCTATCAGTAAAATATGTTGATGAAAAATAATCACATTGCAGATTCATCAGATTAATTCAAGCCACACGAGAAACCAGCCAAATTCGATTTATTCCACACATGCACAACAATACAAAATTCTACCCACGACAATTGGACATCGCATTGCAGAATTGAACCAAGCAGTTAACTAAACACCACAACAAATGAACCAAACATTCATTGAGCATCACATTGCATAATATAACATAATCCTAATAAAAGATCAGACCGTTAACCAAACAGTTAACTACAACCAATTGCAGCAATTGTATTTGTTTCTCATGTATTTACTACAACCAAATTCAATTTATTCCTCACATGGTATACAATAACAGAATGCACCCACAATTTTGTAAAGAGAAATTCGATTTATTTCTCACATGGAAGACAATACAAAATTGCAGCCTGAAGAATTGAACATCACATTTGCAGAATTGAACCAAACAGTTAACTGAAGACGACAACTAATTAACAAAACAGTTAATAAGTGAGCACCACACTGCATGACATATAGAACATATACACTAGAGCAACAGATTGCATGGTAAAATTAGATAGTACAATTCACTAGAATTCGTGAAGGAAAGGCAGGAGCAGCACACACAACGGGAAAACCGAGCATGCTTAACCGGCGTAGCTAGCAAATGGCAAGGTGCTCCTTCAAGATCTGGGGGGTCGGCACGAATGGCAGCCATCGCGACCTCATCTGCGCGTGCGACCGCGATTTGCTTCTCTGCAGCCAAATGCTCCTTGAGGTCCTGGCTATACTGCGTGCACCATGGCTTAGGCCGGCGCTTATTTGGTGGAGGGGTCGGTGATTTGGGTGGAAGGTGTCGCGCTCGTGCCGGTGGTCGGGGCATGTGAGATGTGGAAGGAGGAGGATGGGAGTCAGGTGTGGATTACCTGCCTGGATAGAGGAGGCCGAGCAGCTTGAAGGAGGGTCGCCGACGAGGAGGCGGCGCTGCAAGCAAGGAGTGAAGGTTTCAACTTGGAAAGGAAGGGGGAAGCAAGGGAAATGTGGCTTTTGGTAAGGGGGAGGGGGCGGGGAGGTAGATATTTCCGCGGAAGCCGAAAATTTGGAATCGCTTCAGCGAAAAAACTAGCGCGCAAAGTGTCATCCGACACGGTCCCTTATTTAGAACTGTGTACGATATGTGGACATCACAAACGATTCAGATAGCTTAACACGTGTGTGATGAGTTTGAACGTCCAAAGTTTTGGTTCGAATTTGCATGGTTACAGTGGTCATCCACGTCATTGCATAATTTGGGTACACAAAGGAGACTACAACACACCCACACTTCTTAATCGAGCAAGTTCAGCAATTAAACAGAGCTAGCTGACCTAAACATTACTCTAACAAATTAAAGATTGGTGCTCTTAATTAAACACAACAAAGAGTACTACTACGGCTGGTGCTCGTCGATCTCCGCCGCCGCCTCCATGTCCAGCTTGCGCCCGACGGTCTCCTGGGGAAGGGGCCCCATGGCATCCATTGCACCATACTCGGCAAGCATCTCGCCATCCGCGTCCGCCATCTCTTTGGAAAAGGCCGCCATGAGCTGGGCATGGGCGGACACGATCTGGGCTTGGACGGGCTCCGTCGTCGCAAGGTATGCGGCGGGGGAACGGACGGCTGCTCGAACGCTCGCGGCGATTGCCAGCTCTTCGGCCGTGGGTTGCCGACCGTTGTCGGAGAAGCTTCGTTCGATTTGTGCAGTGACCGCTAGGAGCTGGGCGTGGGCGGCCTCGACATGGTCGTGGGCGGCCTCCATCAGGGCTAAGGCCGTTGCTGTGGAATGGATAGCTGCTGTGCCACTCTCGCCAGTTGCTATCCCCGAGGCAGATGTTGTTGCCGCCACCTGAGAAGCAACAACAGCCGTTTGGGCTGCCTTTGCCGCCCGGTCGCAGATTGCGGCCACGCTCATGTACCTTGTTAGAACGCGCATGGCGGCTTCGGCCGTGCTCTCGCCGGAGTGGGCCACCGAAGTTGCCCTCACGACGTGGGTCCACGTGCCCATCTTTCACTGGCGAGGATTGCACAGTGATATGATATTTGGGGAGCGAGCTAGTGTGCTTGAGACGCCGGCTGTGGACTGTAGCCGACACACCTTCTCGCGTAAGCCATAGGCGTACTATACACCAACGGTGCTCCAGGATATTTTGTGCTGCATCTCGCACGGTTGCTGATAATAAACTGTGTGCGATCTACTTGATTTTTCATCTTGATTTGAATTACATAATGGGGTCACGGCGGCAATGGACGGTGTTTGAATGGCTAGACCTTTTATCTGGAGTGAACATGCAACTATATGTGTGTCGTAAAAGAATTGGAATTATTCAGGGTTCGTTTGAACATTTTATACATTAAATTGGTTTTCTAGCCATTTCAGGTGAACAATTCAAATTTGAACTACATGCACATGCTCCAGTGCATATAAATTTGTTAAAAAATCAAATATGTGTCCTTGGGTGCATGCTTATAGGTCCCATGCAGGAAATGGGAATGAATTTCAAACACCAGGGCATCGTTGATTGCAGGAAAAACATTGAGATGCCTGATTTTTAATTTCTAGTAAATCAAAAACTCGTCTGAAATTCATGAAACTTGGCATGCTATCATGGAGCGGCATCAACATGCCGTGGTAAATTTTTTGTCCCATTTGGGGCAGGTTTGGGTATATGCTTCTCACAAACCGGAGCTTCTCACAACAAGCGTGATGGTTTTCGGTAGGGAACGTCCCACCTTTGGGGACAAAACGATATCCATTGCCTCCTATTGCTTTCAAAAATTTTCTCATGTCAACATAGAACAACAGGAGTGTTCTGTGAATTTTTGTGATTTTTCGGGGTTCGTTTGGACATTTTTATGCATTAACTGAGTTTTCAATGCATTTATGTGCATAATTCAAATTTGAACTACATGCACATGCTCCGGTGCATATAAATTGGTCGAAAAATCAAATCTGTGTCCTTGGGTGTATGCTTAGGTCCCATGCAAGAAATGGGAATGAATTTCAAACACCACGGCACCGTTGATTGCCGGCAAAACATTGAGATGCCTAGTATTTAAATTCTAGTAAATCAAAAACTCGTCTGAAATTCATGAAACTGGGCATGCTATCATGGAGCGGCATCAACATGTCGTGGTACAAATTTTATCCCATTTGGGGCAGGTTTGGGTATATGCTTCTCACAAACCGGAGCTTCTCACAACAAGCATGATGATTTTCAGTAGGGAACGTCCCACCTTTGGGGACGAAATGATATCCATTGCCTCTTATTGCTTTCAAATTTTTTCTCGTGCCAACATAGAATAACAGGAGTGTTGTGTGAATTTTTGTGATTTTTCGGGGTTCTTTTGGACATTTTTATGCATTAACTAAGTTTTCAATGCATTTATGTGCATAATTCAAATTTGAACTACATGCACATGCTCCAGTGCATATAAATTGGTCGAAAAAAAAATCAAATTTGTGTCCTTGGGTGCATGCTTAGGTCTCATGCAAGAAATAGGAATGAAATTAAAACACCAGGGCACCGTTGATTGCCGGCAAAACATTGAGATGCCTGGTTTTTAAATTATAGTAAATCCAAAACTCTTCTGAAATTCATGAAACTTGGCATGCTCTCATGGAGCGGCATCAACATGCCGTTGTACAAATTTTGTCCCATTTGGGGCAGGTTTGGGTATATGCTTCTCACAAACCGGAGCTTCTGACAACAAGCATGATGGTTTTCGGTAAGGAACGTCCCACCTTTGGGGACGAAACAATATCCATTGCCTCTTATTGGTTTCAAATATTTTTCTCGTGTCAACATAGAACAACAGGAGTGTTGTGTGAATTTTTGTGATTTTTCGGGGTTCGTTTGGACATTTTTATGCATTAACTAAGTTTTCAATGCATTTATGTGCATAATTCAAATTTGAACTACATGCACATGCTCCAGTGCATATAAATTGATTGAAAAATCAAATCTGTGTCCTGGCGTGCATGCTTAGGTCCCATGCAAGAAATGGGAATGAATTTCAAACACCAGGGCACCGTTGATTGCCGGCAAAACATTGAGATGCCTGGTTTTTAAATTCTAGTAAATCCAAAATTCTGTTAACCATTCACGTAACGCCACGTGTCTTGGTTTTAATGGCTGTAGGAGGTGCCGTGCGGGCAGCTGCTTGACCTTGACTAAACGGGAGGCGTGCGAGCACCGTCCGGTGTGTAGGCTGACCGAGAGGTGTGCAAGTTGTCCTCGAGTGCGCAGGCTCACCGGGAAGCGTGCGAGCTGTACGCTGCGCAGGCTCACTGGGAAGCGAGCCCTTTGACTTCCATGGCCGCCCGCCTTGCTCGCATCCTCTCCATTAATGGCGCCCAAGCCGCAGTTTAATTCACTTTTTAAATATAAAACACTCATCACGAACGTTTTAGTTAGAACACCCGTATGCAAACCGACAGCTTCCCCAGAAAGCCAAGAGAAAATGTGTCGAGCAGGATTTTTGCAGCTCTTGGTCGCAAACGTTTTAGATAGAACACCCGTATGCAAAGTCAGAGCAGCGCAGGATTTGTGCAACCCTTCAACGCAAACAGTTGTTTTGGATGACCCGTGTGCAACCACGTACAAACAATTTGGTAAGATTTGTCAATCCTTGTAACACTGCGATTTGTCAAAATATGAAGCTAAAAATCACTAGCAGTATCTAATTTTTGCAACTAAAATTCAGTAATTAAGCATATATTTCAACATAGATTAAGCAGTCGTTCTTAATTTATACAAACAGTTCAACTTGACAGCTGAACCGACCAAAATTTTCCCCAATTGTTGCCAACCACATACTGAAATAGCTAGTTCAACTATATATACTAGCTAATTTTAAGTACATTGTACAGTTCCACCACATCTATAGTCAGATGAACTGAACAAAATAGCCCCTAAATACTACTACCAGTACTACTACTGCGGAGGGGCTTTGTACTACTTCCGGCTGCCTCTCCTCTGCCGAGCGTGCTTAGTAAGAAGCGGAGGAGGAGGAGCCTACCGACGAGCTGGGCAACCGCAATGCGGTGCCTGCCGCTAATGCAGCTTCAACGACACTCACCTCGAACGCCCTCTGCCGCTCCAGACGACCCCTCTCGAAGCGGTGGTTCTCCTCGTAGATCTCTTGATTCCTCACCTCTGAGGCGGCGTGTGCCGTGGCCACGGCGGTGGTAAGGCTCTTTGCGTGCTCGACGAGGTGCTCCTCCTCCTCCCGCAGGAACTCGGTGTAGCGCGCAAGGTCGCTGACGCACGTGCGGGCATCCACCTCCGCCTCCTGCCTTCGGACGGCGGGGGCGGAGCGGGTGATGACCCTCGCGGTCGACGGTGCACTGGCGGCCACGGCGGCCGACAACGGGGTGGCGGCCATGACCACCACCTCCCGCCTTCGGGCCGCGGTGGCGGAGCGGGTGATGGCCACAGTGGCCGATAGTGGGGTGGCGGCCATGACGGCCACCTCCCGCCTTCGAGCCGCGACGGCGGAGCGGGCGATGGCCCTGGCTTTCGGCGGTGGTGTGGCGGCAACGGCGGCCGACAACAGCTGCCGACGGGCGCTGGCGGCGGAGCGTGTGGTGGGTGTTCCGTGCACACCCAACAGGGATGCCACGTGCACTACACTACGCCCGGGACTGCGCCACCGCCGCAGTGTAGCCTCACAGCTGGAGCTGTCCTCTGATGACGGCAGAGTGGCTGAGCGACGATGACGGACCGGTGCCATTGGCGATTGTGGGAGAAGCAGACGAGATAAGCTACAGGGAAGGAGGGGAAAATGCGACGCAGGACTCGCCGACCGTGAGGGTTTTTATAGCAGGCCGGTAAGCATTGGGATTTTGGGGGATTTCACCGAGTCGGGCGGGAAGCTTGCACGGGAACCTGCGAGGTTGCGTGGGAACGGGCTCACCGATGATTCATTGGCGCCACTGTTTGGCAAAAAGAACGCCCCGCGCGCTATGCAAGCTTGCGCTGTAAGCCGTCTGCGGCAGTGGGGTGACAAGACGTGCGAGAGGAGGACGAAAGGCCACGTACACATACGGTTAATAAAAAAACTTTTGTGATTTAATTACCTACTATACCACCATCCTGGTTTATAAGTATGATTTAACTAATAAAATACGAATGCATGTCGCCAAAGATTATATAGTTGGATTTGTATTTGAACATAGTTTCCAATTATATAATTTTTAAAACATGCATTAATGTTTTGTTGGTTAAATTTGAGGGCAAAGTATGGCACGGAATATAAAGGAGACTATAGACTAGATGGAGGTGGTACCACACGGCCGATCTCTACGCAGCGACGCAACTGTCGGCCGGCATGTAGGCGACCATTTCCTGCGTGTTCAACTGCTTTATGCGTGTGGTTGCTTGCGGTTCAGGCGGCCGCGGTGCACTCTGCTCTTGCGTTCCTCCGGGTGCTCTGCCCTCGTCCCTCCATGCGCGCTGCCAGTGTTTGGGGCCGGCGCACGATCACGCACGTTCGTGTGCAAGCGGTTGCGCCGGGCGCGGCGCGACGGTGCAGTTACCCACTACAAAATCTGCCATGCGGACGCACCGAGAATCCACGCCGCCCGGCCCCCTTTTATTCCTGCGGCCATTTACCTTCTACTCTCGTCTGACACGACACAATATGCACACCCACGAGGACACATACAACGAGGACATCCAGCGGTTCCAATGGCGCTCCCCGTGGCTCCAATGGCACTCCTAGCGGCCGACGACGACAACGGCAGGCAGTTCACCACGCATCATGTAGTGGACACCCACGTGGTTGGGGGGGGGAGGCCCTCTCGGTGGTGTACACGAATGATCCAGTCTCGGTGGAGAGCTCCATCCAAACTATGGAGCAGTTCCTTTCCGAGGACAAGTACCGAGTGGTCGGCTTCGACCTCGAGTACACCATCGTTCGTGCTGGGCACGATCAGAAGGTTGTCGTCGCCCAGTTGTGCGTGCGACATGACGTCCTCGTCTACCACTTCCAGCTTGCCACAAGGCCTTGTGAGCGTTTCTCCAGGTTTATCAACAGCTCCGACTACAGTTTTGCTACGGTGGACACCACCAACGATCTAAAAGCGCTCAAGGTTTCAGAGTTGAAATGCACGAATCTTGTCAACATCTAGCACCACTACAAGGTCTGGGGCAGCGACAAAAACAAACTGAACTCCCTGGTTGACCTTGCCTCGGCCATCATCGACCCCTACTACGCGAAGATGAAGAATTAGAGCAATAAGGACAAGAACACTTGGCACAGTGTGTGGCATAAGAGACTGGATGAACAACATGTCAAGTACGCGGCCATGGACGCGTACACAAGCTACGAGATGTACAGGCGGATCGTTGACATGAGGAAGTGTATTCTTCCTGACAAAGACGAGGGATCGAGCCACATAGTAGTGGTGGGAGCGTCACAAGAAGTAGATGACTAGACGATCGTTTCTCCTACTTTAGAATGCATAAAATTGTTTATTGAGGTGTGTGCGAATTATCTGTATAGTCACTTATGTAATTGGATGTTTATTTCAGTACATTAGCAGCAATCGTCTGTGTTATTATTGGTCTTTGCACACATTTCAGATTACGGACCGTATCACACACATCCTGTTCAGTTGAACCATTTCCATTGTGTTGCCTAATCACACACAGTTCATCCCAGTGAACCGTATGCTGTATATCGCACATGCCTTCATCTGGCTGCCCGTTTCTTTTGTTCCTCCTCATCCCAAACAGTTAATTGAGCTGAACCGTATGCCCTGCATCGCACACGCAACTAAAATCCGAACCGTGTTTGATGCATCCGTCATCGCAAACACTTTGCACCTTTTTGACAGTTTTTTTACACCACCGTTTGCGATTATGGCATTGCACACAGTTTCGTCGAAGGGTCTCTGATCATAGTGTCACGTTTGGACCATCCTGCAGTAGTGTTTATAGACCTAATTTTTTTTCCATCCTTAAATATTGCTATGATAATTACAAATACAATTCCGATGTTGATGTATTTATTGAGAAAGTCTCCACTGTCCAAGAAGAGACTAATATTTGTAGGAGTCTATGGAAGAAGAAATTGATGAAACTATGAGCTCATTGGATGAAAAAGATGATGAGGAGAGCGAAGAACAAAAGGAGGAAGAGCGGATTAGCTACCCGCGCCCACCTTCTAATGAGAGTAACTCTTAAACTCATACATTATTTAATTCCCTTCATGCTTACCGAAGGACGAATGCTATGATAATTGCTATGATCCCGCCGATTCATTTGAAATATCCCTTTTTGATGAACTTGATGCTTGTGGCAATGATGCCAATATGAATTATGCATATGGAGATGAACTTGCTATTGTTCCTTATATTAAGAATGGAATTGTTACTATTGCACCCACTCATGATAGTCCTATTATCCTTTTGAATTCTCCAAACTACACTATGTCGGCGTCCTGGGAACAGGGGTAACCAAACTTGCCTGCCTGCGGCCCAGGGCGTGGCTCTGCCGGTGGCCTTGTACGGCCCATCTTCATCAGCAACCACTCAAGGCCCTCGCGAGGGGCCAAGCCTCGCGAGGCGGACGACACAAGACCTCCTCAGGAGCGGCCTCGCAAGGCTGGCTCCCGAAGAGCGGGGATATCAAGGCGGAGGGGCACGTCGCGAGGTTCATGTGACGTGAGCCATGACGATCAAGGCCAGGCGGGCGCCAGCGGGCGCAGAGTACCAGTTTCCTCTTTGGTGCTAAAGGGGCAAGCGCAGGCGAGCAGTCCCGAGGCATCGGGCAAAGGTTTCCATATCGGTGTAATGAGACCAAAACCAGCAGGACGGAGGTCACCGCGGAGCCCACGGCGGCGTCACCACCAGAGCCTTTGGCAGGCGAAGACCACCTTTTGTCAGGATATCTTGTACTAGTTGTCTCCCTTCAAACTTAGCTGTTGTCGGATCCCTTGCCGCCTAACATTTGGGAAGACAACCAGGGCCTCTATAAATAGGACTAGCCACCACCATAGCGAGGGGACGGATCATTCAGATCGCCCTCACACTCACCAGCTCACTGAGCTCAAGAACACCTCTCCTCAGGAGGCTGTTCATCCCTTGTACGTGTTCATTCCTAGCCTACAAGGCAATCCACCACACCACACTTGAGTAGGGTACACCACAATGGTGGCTCGAACCATTATAAACTCTTGCGTCTCATGTTCCTTGGGTTCGGCGGGCTAGGCCTTTAGATCGTTGTGGGAGCAAGCTAGGGAGAGAGAGATCTTCGTGCGCACCCCAATGTTCGAACCTCAAGGGTTTCCAGGAACCCAGAATCTGACATTTGGCGCGCCAGGTAGGGGTGCGCCGAAGCTTCGCTCCTCCGCCGGCTTCACCTCTTCGTTCGACCCCCATGGCCGGCACCGCTCCTCCGACTGGACCGACGGACGCCCGCGACGACGCCTTGGGGCTTAGGGCCCTCACCCGCGCCTTATGGAGGGTGCAGTGGCTGCCCCCAAGTTCCGGCCGGAGATGCCGCCCCGCTATGACGACGCGGCGGATCCATCGGCCTTCCTGCTGGCGTACGAGGAGGCCGTTCTGGAGGCTGGAGGCGATGACAAGGTCATGGCCAACTGGTTCCCCATGGCCCTCGCTGGTGTGTCGCGCGCCTGGCTGCTCAACCTGCCAGGATCCTCTGTGGCTTCTTGGGAAGAGCTGCGCGGCCTTTTTGTCACACGCTTTGCGGCGGCAGCGCCAGTCGCCGTCTCACCCATCCTCGGTGGCTCACAAGCACCGCCCTCGGACCGCCATGTCAAGCAGTTCTTCCGTCAGATCGGCACCACCTCTGTGCAGCAGGGGGCCCTCCAGGATGGGCGGCACCCAAAGCCGACCTCACCTTCAACTCGGAGGACCACCCCGCTACCACTGCTGGCTCGGGCGCGCTCCCAATGCTCTACACACCCACCATTTGCAACGTTGCCGTGACGAAGACCCTCATCGACGGCGGAGCCGGCCTCAATGTGCTCTCTGTGGAGGCTTTCCGTCTGCTTCACGTGCCGCATGTACGGCTCCATCCCACCAAGCCTTTCTACGGGGTCGGCAGCGGCTCCACCAGCCCCCTAGGGCAGATCCGCCTTCCCGTGACTTTCGGCACCCGCGACAACTACCGCACCGAGCTGATCGACTTCGACATCGCCCGTATCGGCCTCCCATACAACGCCATCCTTGGGTACCCATCCCTGGCTCAGTTCATGCCAGCGACCCATCCGGCCTACAACCTCATGAAGATGCCGGGGAGCAGCGATGTCCTCACCGTGGCAGGAGACACCAAGGAGGCTCTGACGGCCCTCAAGCTCGCCTTCATTATAGAAGTTGGCTTGTATATTCCGATGATGGGCTTCCTCAAATGCCCGAGGTCTTCATGAGCAAGCAAGTTGGATGCACACCCACTTACTTTTCATGTTGAGCTTTCATACACTTATAGCTCTTAGTGCATCCGTTGCATGGCAATCCCTACTCCTCACATTGATATCAATTGATGGGCATCTCGATAGCCCGTTGGTTAGCCACGTCGATGTGGGACTTTCTTACGTTTTTGCCTTCTCTATATTTACCCCTATCATCATACCCGCGGTGCTATATCCATGGCTCACGCTCATGTATTGCGTGAGGGTTGAAAATGCTGAAGCGCGTTAAAACGTATGAACCAATTGCTCGCCTTATCATCGGGGTTGTGCATGATAAATACTTTGTGTTAAGAAGACAGAGCATGAAAAGACTATATGATTTTGTAGGGATAGCTTTCTTTAGCGTTGATATTTTGAAAGACATGATTGTTTGTTGGGATGCCTGAGTATTGATGTCTTTATGTCAAATTATAGATTATTGATTTGAATCACTCGTGTCTTAATACTCATGCCATGCCTAGACATATGATAAAGTTTATGCTAGGTAGCATTCCACATCAAAAATTAACTTTTTTATCATTTACCTACTCGAGGATGAGCAGGAATTAAGCTTGGGGATGCTGATACGCCTCTGTCGTATCTATAATTTTTGTGGAATCTGAATGACTGTCGAAACTAAAATTTACTGTGGAATCTGAATGTTACTCTCGAAACTGAATGCAATGGTAGCAGAGAGGCACTTCACATGTAGTTTAGGGAGGGCCTGCGGTTCATCTTCAACCTGCACCCTCCTGAGCCGCCCACCACCACCGGCCGAACCGCCGGCCCTCGCCGCCCGCGGCCGGCGGTGCTCCCGCGTCGCCTCGCCGCCCCGAAACCACTCCCCACCGCCGGTCTGCCGCCGCCCCGGCCAGCCCTCTAGAAGCCCCCCCGCGCCGAGTTTTTTCTCCGGCGATTCCCACGCCACCGCCCCACCACCGCGCCCCTCCACCGCCGGCGACCACCGCCCCCACTCTGAACCCTAAAATAGATAGTGGGGTACCTATCCGGCGAGCCCCCTCCCCGCTGAGGGTGGTTCTTCCTTAACTCCGGCGAGCCCCCATACCCCCTGAAAATTGACTGACCCAAAAGTCGATTCAGTCGACTAAAGTGTAGCTAAATCGGTGTAGAGCAGCAGCACAAGCGAGGGGGAGAGCAGTAGTAGCGCGAGCAAGAGCCGGAGCAGCAACAGCAGATCCGGCTGGTATGGACGCCGCCTCCGAAGGGGCCTCGCACTGGGGGAGAGCCGCTATGGAGATGTCGCCCGCGGTGCCGACTTCGAGGTAGTCGCGCCACGGGGGTGCGGGATGGAGCACTGCTACCTCTTGAGCACTGCATTGGTTTTCCCTTGAAGAGGAAAGGGTGATGCAGAAAAGTAGCGTAAGTATTTCCCTCAGTTTTTGAGAACCAAGGTATCAATCTAGTAGGAGGCCACGCACGAGTCCCTCGCACCTACACAAACAAATAAATCCTCGCAACCAACGCGATAAGGGGTTGTCAATCCCTACACGGTCACTTACGAGAGTGAGATCTGATAGATATGATAGGATAATATTTTTGGTATTTTTATGATAAAGATGCAAAGTAAAATAAAAGCAAAATAAAAAGCAACGGAAATAGCTAAGTGTTGGAGGATTAATATGATGGAAAATAGACCCGGGGGCCATAGGTTTCACTAGTGGCTTCTCTCAAGAGCATAAGTATTTACGGTGGGTGAACAAATTACTGTTGAGCAATTGACAGAATTGAGCATAGTTATGAGAATATCTAGGTATGATCATGTATATAGGCATCACGTCCGAGACAAGTAGACCGACTCCTGCCTGCATCTACTACTATTACTCCACACATCGACCGCTATCCAGCATGCATCTAGAGTATTAAGTTCATAAGAACAGAGTAACGCTTTAAGCAAGATGACATGATGTAGAGGGATAAACTCATGCAATATGATATAAACCCCATCTTGTTATCCTCGATGGCAACAATACAATACGTGCCTTGCTGCCCCTACTATCACTGGGAAAGGACACCGCAAGATTGAACCCAAAGCTAAGCACTTCTCCCATTGCAAGAAAGATCAATCTAGTAGGCCAAACCAAACTGATAATTCGAAGAGACTTGCAAAGATAACCAATCATACATAAAAGAATTCATAAGATTCAAATATTGTTCATAGATAAACTTGATCATAAACCCACAATTCATCGGTCTCAACAAACACACCGCAAAAGAAGATTACATCGAATAGATCTCCACGAGAGAGGGGGAGAACATTGTATTGAGATCCAAAAAGAGAGAAGAAGCCATCTAGCTAATAACTATGGACCCGAAGGTCTGAGGTAAACTACTCACACATCATCGGAGAGGCTATGGTGTTGATGTCACTACAAAAAGAAGACACATCCGTGACATTTTGGGCCGAATGAAAATTTTTCTGTCATACATATGACACTTGTATGACGATAATTGTGACAAAACCCGGTATCATCATAGATGTGGTGGGCTCCTACTTCTATGACAAAAAATCATGACAGAAAATGGGCTTTTCGTCCTGGCGGGCCGGAGATGCAGCTGCATGACATTCTTTGGGCCGTCCATGACAGAAAAAACCGTGGTAGAAGCGAGGGCAAGGAAAATTTTGGGGAGTTCCGAATTATGGTGGGAGGTCTGGGGTCGAGCGATGCACGTTTCTCTCGTACACGTACGCACGTGTGTGCGAGGCATTGGCTCTAACTGAACCCGAGCGAGGCGTTGGACTCTAACTGAACCCGAGCGATTGCACTGCAGGCTACGCGTTACTGAACCCGAGCGATCGATCGATGGCTGTTAACTGAACCCGATCGAGCGATTCCTTCGCTACTGCTGCTAACTGAAGCCGATCGATGCTGCCTCTGGATGAACAGTGAGTGTTGCTGGGGGGTTTGGATGAACAGTTCCCGGTGGGGGTGGATGAACAGGACCCCGTGGTGTTGCCTCTGGATGAACATGACCCCGATCGATCGAGCCGGTTGGGGCTGGATGAACAGGACCCCGTGGAGGGCAGGATGAACAGGACCACCCCGTGGAGGGCAGAATGAACAGTAGACGGTGGAGGGCTGGATGAACAGTAGCCCGTGGAGGGGTGGTTGAACAGGAGCCCGTGGAGAGGGCTGGTTGAACAGTAGCTGGTGGAGTAGCGCGTGGTGGAGGCTGGATGAACAGGAACCCGTGGATGAACAGTCGCAGGTGGAGGCTGGAGGAGGTCGACGGTGGATGAACAGTAGCCCGTGGAGGCTGGAGGGGGTCGACGGTGGAGATGAACAGTGTCCCATGGAGTCCCGTTTTGCGGTACGCCACACCCCTCCCGATGAACAGCACCCCCGTTTCGACCGTAGCGCTCCAACACAAGTCCGTTTCCTCCGTTTTGCGGTACGCCACACCCCTCCCGATCAACAGGACCCCCGTTTCGACCGTAGGAGGTCCGTTTCCTCCGTTTTGCAGTATGCCAGACCCCTCCCGATGAACAGGATCCCGTTTCAAACGTGGCCGGTCGAACACAAGGCCGTTTCCTCCGTTCTGCGGTACGCCAGGCCTCGTTTCCATCGGCTGTTCCGTCCAAGCCCTCTCGATGAACACGACGACGCATTCCGTTCCAACCCAGCCGGTTGGCTCCCCATGAACACGACGACGACGCTGTTTCTCCGTTCCGACCCAGCCATGCACACGAGCCCTGGCCGTACGTATGCACGAGTAGGCATTCGAGACCTTGCCCGTATGTACGTACGTGGCCGTATTTTCTTTCTTGCACACTGGCCGCTGTACGTACATGTACATGCTACGTGCCCGCCTCTACTACGACACGTGCGCGCCTCTACATCGACCAATATGTACGTACACGTTCGCGACCAGAATGACAGTGCTACGTACGCTTCGACCAGGTGGGTCCCGACTGTCAGGCACTTCCTTGCCTGCGAAGATGTAGCTGGTGGGTCCCAGCAGTCAGGGGGGCGAATCGTTTTTTTGCCCGGACGCACTTCCTTGCGTGCGAAGATGTAGCTGGTGGGTCCCCGCAGTCAGGGGGAAACATTTTTTTTGCAAAATACGGTGGCCCGTCCGGTGGGTCCCCGCTGTCAGGTGGAGGAATAATTTTTTTCCGCGTAATAAGGAGGCACTTCCTTGCTGCGGCTGTGGACCCAGCTGTCAGCCTCTCCATGTATAGTCCACGTCCTATGGAAGCCGTTCCTTGACCACATTGACCACGCCATGCCGAGAGCACCAGGGCGGTGGACGACAGCGAGGCCTAGGAAGGGGATGACGCGGCAGTGGAAGCCCGCGCGGAGAGGAGTACGAGGGTTCACTGGTTCGGCTGCGGTGTGAGGCTGTCGTCGCCGCAGGGCCTGGCCAGCGGTGGGAATAGTAGGGGGCGGCGAGTTCTCTGCGGCAGCATAGCCGGCCACGGGAGGCAGGAGCATGCGGCACGACCGGCGCTGCTTTGGGCGGCTGGAGCAACAAGACCAGAGGTTGAAGAAGCACTACGGCCGTTGGATGGACATCATACGGTCACTGGAGCTAGAATCGTGCATATTGACTAAGTTGACAAAGCCCTCCATCCCCGTCAACTTAGTAGGCCCACAAGTCAGCCTGCCACTATACTGGGTCCCAGCTAGCAGGGGGAATATTCATTTTTTTGTGCGTAATAAGGACGCACTTCCTTGCGTGCGAAGATATAGCTGGTGGGTCCGAGCTGTCAGCGGCGGTAATGTTTTTTTCGCGAAATACAGAGGCCCTTTCGGTGGGTCCCAGATGTCAGGTGGAGCAATCATTATTTTGCGCGTAATAAGGAGGCATTTCCTTGCGTGCGGCCGTGGACCCAACTGTCAGCCTCTCCACGTACAGTCCACTTCAGATGCATGTCGGTCGTTGACCACGTTGACCAGGCCACGCTGGGAGCACCAGGGCGGTGGACGACGGCGAGGCTTAGGAAGGGAACGACACGGAGGCAGGGAAGACTCGATAGTTGTTTCCCACGTGGAGGGGAGTACGACTATACGAGGGTTTACTGGTTCGTCTGCCGTCGCCGGAGAATAACAACAGGTGTGGGTGAGTAGAGGGATGGCTAGGCCAGCGATGGGAGTACGGTGGGGCGGTGAAGCCTGCGCGGCAGCACAGCCGGCCGCGGGGAGGAGGGAGCAGGCAGTCCCGCTGGCGCTTGTTTGAGCGGCTGGAGCAGGAAGAGCAGAGATTGAAGAAGCACGATGGCCGTTGGATGGACATCCAACAGTCACTGCTTGTGCGTCAACCTTTTTTTAGGAAAGCCTCAAATCTGTGGAAAACAGCATACAACCCATCTGCCATTATTTCTAATAATTTACAGCCCATTTGCTAATTCTGAAGGTTTTTTTGGAGCCCATATTCTTTTTGTTAGCATTATAGCCCATATTGTGGCCACGGTTAAAAAATTATACGAAATGTTGCATATTTCGGTGCGGTCCGAACTGTTTTTAATCTCGAAATTTCGAGTCACATTCAAACTGATTTTAAAAATAAATGTATATCAATATAAAATCCAACAAATTGTCCACGCATAAAAATTAAAGTAATTTAAAATCTTGAGATGAAAAAAAGAAGTTTGAAAGTAATTGCCGGTTTGATGTGTTTTAAAAATGTACATCCCATTTCTCATTACTGATAGGCCATTTTCTCGTCCAGCCGAATGAAGCTGTCCTTGTCTTGAAAGATTTGCAGCCCAATAGGCCTGACAAAGCGACTTACTTGGCAAATTTCAAAAAAACTGGGCTAGCCATTTTCAGAAAGAAAAAAAACTACTGGGCTGGTCTGTGGTAAACATAAAAGAGAAGGTTGTCTAGACATGCCAGAGTGCCCCGCATAGCCCAGTTGACACCCTGCTTCCGTCTCAAAAACAAATTAGATAAATGCCACAACAAATATGGCGATTCATAAAAATGCCACTGCAATTTCCAAACTTTGAAAAATGCCACTGCAATTTTTGCAAACTTTGGAAAACGCCACTGCAATTTGCAAACTTTGAAAAACGCCACTCCAGACTTCGAAAAATGCCACTGGGGATGGCATGAAATGGCATTTTTCAAAGTTTGGAAATTGCAATGGCATTTCTTAGAAACACCAGATTTGGAGTGGCATTTATCAAATTAACCCAAAACAAAAATAACTGGGCGAGCTGCTGGGTCCCTGATGTCAGCCGCTCATTGTGCAACCCTCTCGTTTATTGACTACGTTGACAATGGCATGGGACCCAGATGTCAGAAATCAAATCGAGGAGCCATTTTTTTATTGGATTGAAATAAGGAGGCACTTTGCTTGCGTACTGCCATGACCTTGGCGGGTCCCTACTGTCATCCTCTCCACATAAAATCATCTCCTGGTTGTGTACGCGTCAACTTGGTAGGCCCACAAGTCAGCCTCTAAACCCGTGGAGGACAAATACGACCCATTTAAAAAAATAAAAGCCCATTCCATATGTTCAAACGAAAAGTTCAACATTCAGAGCAAAGTAACAGGTCTGATCCACATATAGAGTACTGAACTTCCACGTTGATAACCATCATAGCCAAGTTAACTATCTACTTCCACTACTCTAGTAGCGTACAAGTACTAACTTACTCTTAGCTAACTAGACGATGCCGGCCGCCATCTGCGGTACACACTAAACGCCGGCACCGGCGTCCTCCGCCTCGCCTCGGACTTGCCAGAGGTGCGATAGGGCGCGTTGCTCACGCGCATTGGCCCTTTCCATGCCGGCGTGGTCCACCGAAGCTTCGGCTTCTAAGCGGGAAACCCACTTGACGAGCTGGTAGTAAAAATTGGCGTCGCGAACGCGTGCGTGCCCGACAGCCTCCAGGGCTATTTGCCGGGCGCCAGCCTCCACGTAGTCGGCCCACGTGCGGGCGCTCTGCTCGCGACTCAGAGCATAGGTGCGCTGCTGCTCCATGTCCCGCTGGCGGCGCAAATCGGTGATACGCTGCTCATCCGCCAAGCGGTCGCGCTCCAACAACTCCTGCTCCTCCGCCAGGCGGTCGTGCTCCAACAAGTCCTCGATCTCCGCATTGCCATCTAAAGACCGATAGAATGAATCCTCGCTCCGTCTGCCTTCCGGTGAAAAACCGAACACTAGTTCCGGCGGTGACCGCCTCCGGCCACGCCTATCGCGGAAGGGCGGGGGCATGGCGGACGTGGCGAGAGCGAGGATAAGTGGCGAGCAACGTCGGGCCGGTGGGGGCTTATGAGGATAGGGCGAGTTGGGTCATGGTGCCACCATAGAAGGCCGAGAAACAGTACTTATAAGCGGAAGGTAGCGCGACGGTCATCGAAATTCAATGCATAATGAAGCAGGCATGGCTTAGCGCGCCAGCTTGCCGTGGAAAACTAGAGGCCGGCCTTACGGTCAAACGAGTGCACTTGAATCATCTCCCTCCTTGTCAATAATGATTCCACGGATTTAAAAGGCCCACAACAATTAAAGCACATCTTTTTTCGCATCAGTTAGCTGCCTTAATTACGGCCGGCTGCATGCGGGCACTCAAAATCGCTCACAGCCAGTACGCGGAGCAGCATGCAATGAGTCGCAGCCGAGGGCATTAATTGATGAAGTTTAGCTGGGAGATAAGGCATTTGCGAACGTTTTTTGCTAACAGTTTCTTCAGATTCGCATGGCATTTTCTTCAGAGCAGCTTGTCAATTTCTTCAGAGGTAGGCATTTCTATTCAAAAAACTGCCACTTCGGATCTTGCGTCGCAACTAAAACAGCCAGGAGCGCATTAGTAGGCTAGCTAGTGATCGATCGGTAACTTGTAAACACTGAGCGAACAGATATAAGGAACTGTTAATGCATCTCAATGATTCACGGATCATATACAAATATGTAGCTCCAAAAGCAAAGATCAGCCACAACTAAAACCAACTAGTATGATTCCCATACATAAGATCAACATGTTAATGCATCTCAATGATTAACAGATCATATACAAATATGTAGCTCCAAAAGCAAAGATCTAGAAAAAACATATGTTCTTCCTACTAACATGGATGCTTCTCTTGGCCAACATTCAGTACAGACTGAATGACAAATTTGTTTGTGAAGTCTACAATTCCTCTTGCAAACGTAAGTGGTTTCACCAACAGCTGGAACCATGGGAATGAACCACACATGATGGAGGAACATCCACTGCAATATGATTTGGTCTTCTCTTGATCACACGGCGAGACTATTTTCGGAATACAAACATTAACTTAGGCAAAATGATGCCCATTGTATAATCAGACCAAAGCAATGAAGCACCTAGTGTTGGCCAATAAATAGTACAGTACTACTTTTCTGCAGTCCATGAAGTGACTATCCAATCTTTCCGTGTCTATTTTCAAATGGCACTGCATGCAGTGACTATACTATTCTCTTGTGCAGTTCAACCAAAATTGCGGTCACTTTGTGTGTTTGCTAAATAGCAATGGGCAGACATCTCTGTCTGCACAAATATCAAGCAGCTAGTAAACATATACCCCACCTTGTATTTTCGGTTTAAACATGTCTCTTCCGCTTAGATCTGTCATGTTTTGCACTGGACAATTTGATACAGTCATGTTTTGCCCTGGACAATTTCATACTGAATTGATTTTCTTGTTCAGAGCAGAAATATAGCGCCTATTCTTCATCAGACCAAGGATATCCATGTTCGCAGTGATGGAAGAGGTGAAATCGATACAACCGAAATTGAGCATCCAGTCATTGAATCATGTCCTGCACCTCCAATGTAGGTCCACCCTGCCAATAAATTCACATGCAAACCACTAGTATTACTATCTAATGACAATACAAAAAGAGTAGCAAGATAGTAGCAAACCATGTACCTTCTTAATGAACAGCTCATAGTGCCAGGAATTGGATATAAAGGTTTGGGAGAAAACATGCTCCTAATGTTGAACCAGTTGGACTTTTTGTGCAGTTCCACTAAACTCGAGCATCCCTATTTGCATAGATATTGAAAGGGTGATTACTATAACAGTGGTACTAGTTGAAGCATAGACTCACAAATATAAGCATTCCAATTTCTTAATGGGAAAAGGTAGCAAGACTGTTTCTAACCACCTTTTTGAAGGAATAAATAAGGCAACAGAGGCTGATGTCAGAAGGGCATATATAGTTCTTTCTGAAAGAATGATCGATTCCCGACCTTTCCTCTTCTTTTAAGCATATTTTGTGCAGTTCAACTAAAATAAAATGCCATCACCGCCTTGACAATTCAGTGACACTGTACAAAAGGAAATGACTTAACATTACACCATGATGTCAGGTATGTAGTCGACAGGCATTAGAGACAAACTTATAGACCTCCTCCGATAACATAATGAACATTAATTTTAACAAAGGTGTGACTAGCTTTACCGGGATAATTTGAGTGAACTCTACACCCTCTGTTCCTTAATATAAGAGGTTTTTGCGGTTCAGTTTAAAGTACCCAAACGTCTACTAGTATAAAGAAAAATAGGTAGTAGTTTTCTTGAGCACATATTTGGGAAAGCTTGCCACCCTTTATTTATGTCCATACGCTAATGCAACACCATTCAAAATTTCAAATACTACAAATATACACTAATCCAGTGGCTAGTGCAACAGTAGAGTAGTTATTTTATTATAGGGTACAGTACAATGGTTTTACTGAACATATTTCAATAAACTCTGGCACTGGAAGATTTCTATAAGAATTAACAATACAAAATGTAAAGGTAACACGTTTCAGCATTGGTATACTAGCTGTGCATGAGCATTAAACCAAATAAAAAAGTCTGAAGGTAACTAGAATTATTAACTAATGACAGTATAAAAAAATTGCAAACCATGTACCTCCAAGGTAAATATCATTTCGAACTCGGGGGGCCTTAAAAATTGCTATCCCAATCTTGATAATCGATCAAACATAAAAACTTGATCGAACGAATCAAGAGAACAGCCGGAGGAGGAGGTGCCCACTCTTAACCTTTCCTTTTGTCTTCATAATTTTTTGTGCAGTTTAACCAAAATAAAATGACATCAGCGCCTTGGCATTTTGGTGACACTGTACAAAAAAATTAACTTATCTCATGAAAGTGAGGTATGTAATCTATAAGCATTAACAGTGCAAAGATCTGAAGGTAGTAACAAGTTTCATCGTTGGTATACTGGCTGTGCAACATCATTAGAATGCCTTAGTTGAAAAGTCTTTAATACATCCACAATCAACAGCTAAACCCTGAAATAATCCAGTGACATTAAATGGCATTGCTTAAATTTATCGGTGGCATTAGACTGAGTGTGGCATTAGTTAAATGTGGCATCACTTTAGCAGTAGCATTGCTTGACTTGACTGCTGGCGTTATACTAACATCGAAAAAGTTAGACTAAGAGCATGCGAGGCCCAGTCGGACAGTGGGCGCACCAGTACGATGTACCTCCACGAACGCATAGAGTGGTGAGGGAGGTATGGTTGCCCAGAGCAACAAATATCCAGGCAGCATATGTGGATTACGTCCCATTTTTGTTATTTTTTGCCACCTTTTTCCTATGTGAGGACAACAAACCGATCGACCTGGTCATTCTCTATTGCGTTGTCATGCCTTTCTACCCTTCTTCAACCAAGAGACATGAGACTCGTTCCTTAGCTACTGATTTTCCCCTTCTCAACCTAGATGCGGGTTCAATGCCTACTCTCTTGGACAGTACAGTCTCCCTTCCTTTCCTTATTCAACCCAGACATGGATTAGTCTGCATGAAGTAGGGTTTCCTTTAATAGTGCAAATTAAGGTTTTCATCTGCGTGACCAGCAGAGCAGAGGATAGCAAATTGGGAAGATGGTGGAGTGGAAAAAGATCCACATGCAGCGACATGGCAGATGGGGCAATAGAACAAGGGTATGGTTCGAAAAGAGGTAGCATACCTGAGGGTCGGCGGGAAGTGGCTTCGCTCGTGGTCATCGTCCTCCACACGCACTACGACAGCGAGCTTGGGGACGGAGGCCATCCCGCGCGGGCGCTAGGTCTGAGAGGACGGCCTTGTCGTCAGTGCTTGACCTCGCTCGCCGACGACGAGTGCGTCAACACTGCACGTCCTTTTCTTCCCCGGCGGATCTATGACCACCGGTGAGGAGGGAGAGAGAGGTCGTCTTTTTTAGATCTGGAGAGAGGGTGATAGTGTCAGAAGCAAGTGGGCAGCCCTTTGCAAGAAAGCTCTGAAGCTCCAGCCTATATATCTTTTTTATAATACTAGTACTAGAGGTGGAGTAGTGGTAGAGTAGTTTATATTTTCTCTGCAAATAGTACCAGTTAGTCGTGCTTCAAAACTGAACGGCACGCCATTAAAAAAATAAAGTCGAGAAATAATGCGGCACCTCGGGCCAATGTGGCCAGATCGCATTTTGCACGAGAAATTACACACGATGTTTCGTTGACATGTGGTCCCGTTCCAATATGTCAGTGAGACGACGACGAGTCCTTTTGTACAATTTCTGAAAGGACGTGTAGGCCGGGGCGCCTCTTCGTGTACCGTGGCAAACTGGCACCAACTCTTCGCCTTTCCCTCTCGATTTGGAACTGCTATCGCACGCTCTTCCTCCCTCCTCCATTTGCCTTCACCCTTCCTTCTGCCATTGTTCGATCGTCTTCTCCATGGAGGGAACAAGCCGGAAACGACCCCATTATTCTTGCCCCGATCTGAAAGATGACGTCGTGGGGGAACTCATTGATCGGTGTGACGTCATCACCTCGGCTAGCATGGCAGGTTCGTTCAAGCCCATTCTCGACTCAACTAATAACATCATTACAAGGAACCCAAGGGTCCAGGAGCGGTTTGATCTCCCTTATCTTCTTCGCTATAAGCATGTTCGCATGGGCGCGGACGATGGAGGCCTCGCCTTGTGCAAGTTGATGCCGCTTTATAATGATACGTGTGATGTCAAGATGCCATCGCTTAAGGGTAAGTCCTGGGCTGGCACAAATGGAGATTGGGTTGTTTATATTGGGTACATTTGCGAGTGGGAACTTGTGAATGTGTACACTCGTCAGCGGATTCCACTTCCAAAAATCTCCGAGTGCCCTGAGGTTGAGCACACAGATGATCTACGTACGTTCAAATACGATCATGGTGATTGTCGTCTACTGAAGATAGCAATTTGTCGAGTTCCTAACCGCTCTTGGAATTACAAGAACTATCAAGTTGTTGCTATCTTCGACAAGCTTGTTGTCGTCCTTCGTGGTTCGACTGGATGGATATTGCTCAAAAATCAGTTTCTTTACACGGATGTGTACTGTGATGCAATTGAATACGAGGATCTTGTGTTTGCTGCCACCACTCGTGGCACTGCTTTTGCATGGGATCCTCGTAGTTTCGGTACGTTTGTCTTCCACCATGATTATAATTGTTTCATCCACATGCATGCGGGTTAGCAAGTTTCCCTTTACTAATTAACCTTCTTCTTGTGTTTCCAAGGTCCTGTGAACATTCCACCACCTATACTTGAAAATTTTTATAAGCAAGGGGGAGATGACGATGGTGATGATCACGAGCATGAGGAGGAGCAGAACTTATCACCTCTTCTTGTCTGTATACAGTGCACTCAGACTGTTACTACTGAGGAAGCAGGTGTTGTCTCCCATGGTCGCCCTCTCCTAACCTATTCCAACACCCGTTGCATGGTATTCAGGACGGATACTAGTGTGCTAGCGCAAACACCTTCTCCCTGGTTCAGTATTGATAGTCTTGGAACAAACTATCCAATGATGGTGAAAGGCGATCCAGCTGCTGTTGACACAATGTTACTACCATTTATGAGAAGCAACTGTATCTATACCTCGAAAATTTCGGTGGTTCCCTACCCTGGTCCTGATATATGCCGCTTCAGCCTGGATGATCAGTCCTGCGTTGCTCTTGATATTGAAAATAGCTGGCCCTTCCCAGAGCACCTATGGTTCAAAGCAAGCGTTTCCAACGCCGAGGATTGGTTGAGTTGAAGTTCATTTCATTGCTTGTTAATTTGTTGTGTGATGAAAACTTTAGTATTTTCTAGAATGTTTTGTTGGAAATAATCTATAATCCAACATGTATCCTCGTTGTCGTTGTGTGTTGATGACTTGTTGTATTTAATGAATGGTACATTTCAGTTGCGAATGCACGTCATAGACTCAATTTATGAATGGTTTTCGAGTCACTTCTTGGAGTGTGAGTACCGTAGTAGTATAGCCAGCATCCGGTTAGTATATGAAGTTGCCACATCACATAGAGCCAACCTAATATTGGAGTATGCTAGCCCTCCACCGGCGCGCCGCTTCAAATGGCGGAGGAAGTGAGAGGTCGCGTCACCTTGTGTCCAGATCTGAGATGCCACGTGTACCAGATGAATGACTCCAAGTTCAACCACCGTGATGTTAGGTTCGAGCCCAGGAACACTGTTGGAGAGACCCCCCCTCATAATTTTCCTACATTGGTCGTTTGATTCATAGGATAGAATGCTATAGGATTTTTTCCCTATGTAATCATCTTTTAATTGGCAATCTAGCATCCACTCCAACTTTTGTTTCACTTCCTTTGTTCCTACGAAGAGAGTACTTGCTCTAAATGATGTGCCGCTGCAAGAGCCGCCTATATTTATTAACCATGCTCTAAAAAGGTGGAGCAGCTTTGGCTATAGTAGTACTGTACTAGGTTAGTAGGTGACCTTGCGCTTGGCTCTTCTCCTCTTCCGGAAGTCAAACAATAATGATGGTACTACAGTAGTACTTCTGGCAATCTGACACCAAATGAACTGCTGCACGTCCACCGCTGGTAAGCAAAAGTTTCTCCTCGTGTTGCGAGCCACCACGCACGCGTTGGCGAGGGAGAAGGCGTAGTAAGCAAGCTTCTCGTCGTTCTGCGAGTTGACGGGACACATCAAAGTTATTTATTAGTACTCTTGGAGTAAACTCGCTCTTGGAGTAAACTCGCTCTTCCTTGGACAAAACTATCCAATGATGGTGAAAGCCGATCCAGCTGCTGTTGACACAACGTTACTACAATTTATGAGAAGCAACTGTATCTATACGTCGGACATTTCGGTGGTTACCTACCCTGGTCGTGATATAGTAGGCCGCTTTAGCCTAGACGATCATTCCTGCGTTGGCCTCAAGATTTACAATAGTTGGCCCTTCCCAGAGAATCACTTGTGGTTCAAAGCAAGCGTTTCCAACGCCGAGGATTGGTTGAGTTGAAGTTCATTTCATTGCTTGTTATTTGTTGTGTGATGAAAACTTTAGTATTTATAATCTATCCTCGTTGTTGTTGTGGGTTGATGACCTGTTATATGTAATAAAATGATATGCCTGTGATAAACTTACTAAATTTATGAATGGCTATCGAGTCGCTTCTCTGAGTGGGTGCTGCGACGAGGCAAAAAAATATTTTCCGAATACATAATTGTACGTGCATTGCAACAGGTTATCGGATGAGGCCAATCAACAATAGTACACTATTTGTACTAGCTTCACATGCTGCACTATCTCTACGTCTACGTACGTAATACAACAATTTTTAAACTTGAGACCAGCCACCCATCCTCACAAAGAACACTTTTTAACCTAGCACAGACTCCAAGAAATTTGGCCACGGTGTGAGGTGGGCCATATGTTAATGTGTTCGCTGTACGTAACCAGCACCTCGAATCCTCGATACTACTACTATAAGTAGTACTAGGAGTAGTAGGGTGGCATGGGCCAGAACAAGCATTCACGTCCAGGAGTACGGCACACACCACCAGCACGACTTCCATCTGACACCATATTTCGTGGAGTCCGTGCTACAACAATCTCTTCAACCTAGTCGTTTCTCTAACTCAGCCATCGCGCGGCGGGCGAGGTGGGGGTTTGCCGATAGTCGGTTTCCTCAACTGCGGTCCCACTTGTAAGGCCAACTCCAACGCACGACCCCAAACGGACCTCTGTTTTGCCCGGATTCTGTCCGTTTGGGTAGGGCAATGGGGTCGTGTCCGGGCCATTTCTCGGATGCGGTGGTCGTGCGCCGAACGCGCGACCGCATCCCTGCCGCGTACATTTTTCTTTGCAAACACATATCTTTTTTTCATCATTGATTTTTTGGTACATGGAAATACATCACCAAAATTTTGACTAGAAAAGCAAGACCAAAGAAAACAAGAACCACAAGAAACATTTTAGAAGATATCCAACTTCCATAACTGCTCGTGTAAGTTGGATTAGTGCCTTCTCGATGCATTCATTGTTGATCTGCGGAGGCTCGATCTTGCGTGCTTCTTTCTTCTTCGAGTGTAAAGAAGTAGACGTGTCTAGCCTCTATTCTATCAACAAGTGCACTAGTCTCATCTCTAGCCTCTATGCTAGCTAAAAGTGCTAGAACATCTACTAAATTGTGCTCTATCAATATATCATTGTACTCTTCTTCCCAATACCAAAACTTGCATCCATTCTACACAATAAAATTTTAAGTTAGCACAACTAGTCTAATCCGAGAGCACAACCGAAGATTTGGTCGAGTTCTTCCTCCTTTTGCCGACACGTGGGACATCCAGCATCCAGGTCGTGTCATGCAAGAAAATAGAGTGGTAGGTGAAGCCACGTGATGTGCATCTTGGGTTAAACTGTAAATAGAATCTTACTACTCTTGAGTAAATCCAAAAGCGGCCACTGAAGATCTTTATTGGATTTGTTTTTCATCACCAGCACATCAAGGTGAAAGATGTGCAGGTTCAGTGGGTCCTCTTGCGTTTTCACTGACATGTGGGACCGCATATGAGCAAACAGACGATGGGCTCCGCGTGTCTGCTGGCTGGCTGAGAAGAGAGATAGAGGAGGGCCGAGCACAGACTCTAGGAAATTTGTTCTACGTACTCGATATAGTGGAGTAACCAGCACCTCAATATAGTGGGGTGGCATGGGCCATAACTAGCATTCATGTCTAGCAGTACGGCACACGCCACCCACACGAGTCCCATCCGACACCAATTTTCATGGAGTCCGTGCTAGCTACAGCCATCTGTTCTCCCTCCTGATTTCTCAGCCATCACGCGGTGGGTGGGGTGGGGGTTTGCCGATAGTCGGTTTGCTCAACTGCGGTCCCACTTGTAAGTGAAAATGCAACACAGCACGCATTCCCCCTTGAGCGGCGTGCCGGACAAACCGTGTGGGGGTGCGACGCGAACACGGCAGGCTTTTCCTTTTGAACTTGTAACTTGTAAATTTTGGTTCTGCTCCATGGGGCGACCGATAGATAGAAATAACGATTTTCCCTAGAGTAATGAGAAGTTTGGTTCTGGCACGGTTCATGCATGGAGTATGTAGGAAAATTATGAAGTTGATGTGAAAGGTAAGATAATTACTAGTAGTACCATATACTACTACATGGATTTGACGGAAAGATAAAGATACATACGGATCCATCAACGACATCCTCACTCCCTAGAGCACCGTGTCACCAACCGACGTGTGAGGAGCAGCGGCGTTGGCGGCAAGCTCAACGTGCTTCTAAACAATGCCGTCCAAGGTTGCCCTGCGGTCCAAGCAGGCCAGCGTCCTATCGTCCTCCTCTTGCATGTAGTAGTCCTTGTGGACGATTTGCGCGTAGACGTGGGTGATTATGTCGATGGTGTCTTGCTGCGCCAGGCGTTGCGCGGCGAGCGCGACCTCGAGGTGGACATTCTCCGGCGCGACGGCGGGTAGTTGCAGGGCCACCAGTGCGTCGAAGAGGTTGTCACCATAGAGGCTGTTGAGGGTGGCAGGCATCGCAGAGCCTGGGCGCGTGGGCTGGAGGCGTATGTCAAGGTCGTCCGCGAGCTTCTTGACGACGGTGAACTTGTCGAGGAAGCCGACGAGGACCTCGTCGAACAAGGAGACGAAACTGTCGTCCAAGCGGCCCCTCGCCCTGGCGGCCTCAAGCACTACCTGGAGACATTCCTCGGTGCCAGGATGCAGGTCGGCGTCGTGGACCATCTGGCACAGCCGGCTGATGCTCGCGCTCATCGCCTCCATGGGTCTAGCTTCTAGTCAACTGATCTTGCGATTGGAGTGATCACTCTTGCCCTTAGGTGCGTAGGTGCGTAGGATTTCGTAGATTGGACTGGCGGGAGCCTTTATATGAGAAGTGCAGACTGCATTGAATTCACGTGCGTGTTGGCCATCTACTCCTCGCCCCTCTACTGCACCCGCCTTTGGTTGTATGACAGGTTGGCCAGCCACCCATTGGACCCACGTGTCATACACCCAAAGGCAGGTGCAGTAAGTCAATGAAGCTGCGTCCCCCTCCGTGCCCGTGCATGCTTTCAATGACTTGAGACTACCAAACATCACATGCGGTGGTTAGTTCATTGCATGTAATCCTATTAAGTAGCAAAAAGACATTAAGTTACCTCGCCGATAGGAATAAAACAATACACCATGTATTTATTTACAGAGGGAGTATAGCCAGCATCCGGTTAGTATATGAAGTTGCCACATCACATAGAGCCAACCTAATATTGGAGTATGCTAGCCCTCCACCGGCGCGCCGCTTCAAATGGCGGAGGAAGTGAGAGGTCGCGTCACCTTGTGTCCAGATCTGAGATGCCACGTGTACCAGATGAATGACTCCAAGTTCGACCACCGTGATGGTAGGTGCGAGCCAAGGAACACTGTTGGAGAGACCCCCCTCATAATTTTCCTACATTGTCGACGACGAGGTGCTTATGGTGACTTCGTAAATTTCAAGATGATAGTGCCGTGCGTGTGTGCGTTCATAGGGGTGAGTGTATGCGCGTGTATATGAGCGCTTGCGTCTGTACTGTGTAAAAAACGTAAATGCGTGTCAAAAAGAGACTAGTCAGTATACTCAGTATTGTGCACCTCGGAGAGGAAAACGATAGAACTAGTACGTATTTATTTACGGTGCAGATTCACTCATTTTGCTCCATATGTACTCCATCTCGGTGTAGTCTAGTCACTTGTTGAAATCTCTAGAAGGGCAAATACTCCTTTCTGGTTTACAGGGCTATACTAGCAAGTAGTTGTACGTACTAGTACAATAGTGGGCTCACATAGCAATTTTGTCTCATGCAAGAGCCTGGCTATATGCGTGCTCCAATGTTCGCAACTGCAATGTTCGGTTTGCGCTTGGCTCTTCGCCTCTTCGAGAAGACGAACAATGATGTTACTACTACTGCTTCTACAGTGTCGAATCCACTGCTGCATGTCCGTCCACCGCGAGCGGGACGGATAGCTTGTTGTAGAAGTACTACTAAGCAAAAGCCTGTCCTCGTTTGCGAGCAACCGCGCGCATGGGTGAGGGAGAAGGCGTGTAGTAAAATCAAGCATCTCCTCGTTGTACGAGTTGACGCGACACATCATAGCACTGGCCCCACATGCTTGCCTCTAAACTTGGCTGAAAGACCCGCAGTGTACAATATATTTGCTGCAACCTCTAACATTTACCCACCACAAATTGAAATATATGTGGCCGTATGCATCGTTCTGATGCAGAGGCCAGGGAGTCCCCCCTTGTCGAAAAAAAACAAATTAAAATATATATTCCTGTCTTGACCAGATGAGCGTGCAAACTACAATCACCAGGGTGTCAGGTAGGGCCAGAAGACTATTTTAATTTTTTTTAAAAACTTCGAGACAACCACATAGCATGGAGCCGACCCCAACAATTTTAAGCTTACAGGCACGGTACACGCTATCCTAGACTACTCTACACATGAAACTGCCACACGAGCGTCCGGGCTGCGCTTGGCTCTTCGCCTCTTCGGGAAGTCGAACAATGATGGAGTACTACTACACTGGAGGAGTACTACAGTACGCTTCTGGCCATCTAACACCAATTGAACTGCTGCATGTCCACCGCGTGCGGGAGGGAGAGCGTGTAGCGAAATCTTCTCCTAGTCTTGCCAGCCACCACGCTCATGGGCGAGGGAGGGACGCTCCTACCTTTGCGTGTATGACAGGTGGGCCCGACAGGTGTGTGGCCAACCTATCATACAGCCAAAGGCAGGTGCAGTTAAGTCCGCGAGGGAGAGGATAATCAAACTTCTCATTGATATACGAGTTGACGCGACACATCAAAGCACTGCACTCGATATATTTCAATAATTTGCGTTTACCGATGCATTAATTACAACGCATGCATGCATGCCGTGACTCTCCTTTTGATACTTGCATGTGTTGATTTAATGCACCTTGAAGTAGTATAAAATATGTGATGGTAAAGCTTTGTAATACCCCGGCCCAAGTCGAGAGATGGTTGTGCACGAGGAGGGCGAGATCATGCGGACCGAACAGGACCCGACGATGGAGCTCTCTAAGGTCTCGATGGACCTCACCGTGCTCCACTGCCCCTTGTGCCTCCGCCCCTTGAATTGTGGTTTCTCAACGAGTTGTGCTGAACTTCTTGTGAATTGTGGTGGTTTTCAGTAATGAAAATCGGAAGGGGCAAGCCCTTCTTTGATCAAAAAAAAATTAATCGTCCTTATATATTCATTAGTCTTGCTATAAGTCGCAGTAGATGCTATATAGGTCCGTCGGATCTTACATAAAGATCCGTGCTTTCAGATTTTCTTTTTTCTCTCTTAAATCTCAGTCGAGTGAGACATAGCCACGCCATTAAACAGAGGCTTGGGCGCCATTAATGGAGACCTTGGGAGAGAGGTGGACGGCAGATGGAGGTCAAAGGGCTCTCCTCCCGATAAGCATGCGCAAGGGTCTGATCGCACGCCTCTCGTACTGAAATAGCTACCCTGCACGGCGCCTCCTAGCTAATAAAAATGGGGACGCGTGGCGGCACGTAAATGGTACTAGTAAGTAGAACGCCCACGGTTTCAATAATACTTGTGTTTCCGATTGTAACGTGACAGCACTTGTTGATTGTTAATGTGTGCGCCTTCGCAAATCGGACTACAAATTTACCACAGCATGTTGGTGCCATGTCATGGCACCAAGCCAAGTTTCATTATTTTCATGCGTGTTTTGGATTTACAGGAATTAAAAAACTAAGTTTCTCAATGTTTCCAACCCAGCCACGATGCCCAGAATTTTGAATTTCATTCCCATTTCTTGCATGGAACCTAGAAATTTACCCGAGGACACACATGTGATTTTTCAACCAACTTTGGTGCACTGGAACATGTGCTTGTATTTCAAATTTGAATTATGCACACAAAGGTGACACGTTCCCTCCCAGAACCACGAGCCTTCTTGAGAGAAGCTCCGATTTGCAAGAAGCTTATACCAAAATTTGTTCCTATTCGGCCAATTTTTTTACCAGGCATGGTACTACCATGACATGACACCATGCCAAGTTTCATGATTTTAAAACCAAGTTTCTCAATGTTCTCGACCGAGCCATGATGCCCAGATGTTTGAATTTTATTCTCATTTTTTGCATGGGACCTACTCCCTCCTTCCATCTATATAGGGCCTAATGTGTTTTTCAAGACAGCCTTTGACTATTGACAAGATTAATAGCACATGAGATGTATACTATGAAAATTATATTATTGGAAGCTCCTTTGACATACAAATTTGAAGGTATGCTTTGTGTAAGTTGCATGTCATATATTATTGCTCTAGCGTTTGGTCGAAGTTAGCCTCGAAAAACGCATTAGGACCTATATAGATGGAAGGAGGGAATAGAAATTCACCCGAGGACACAAATCTGATTTTTCAACCAACTTTGGTGCACGGGAGCATGTGCTTGTAGTTCAAATTTGAATTATGCACATTAAATGACCAAAAACTCAATTAATGTGTAAATAAGGCCAAACGAAGCCGGAATAATTCCAAAATTTAACAGGGCACTCATGTAGTTCTATGTTGCCTTTGTAAATAAACTCAAGGGGGACAACGTATATCGTTTCGCACTCAAAGGTGGCACGTTCCCTCTCAGAACCACGAGCCTTCTTAGAAGCTTCGGTTTGCAAGAAGCTTATACCAAAATCTGTTCCTATTCGGCCAATTTTTTTCCACAACATGGTAGTACCATGACATGACATCCATGCCAAGTTTCATGATTTTCAGACGTGTTTTGGATTTACAAGAATTTTAAAACCAAGTTTCTCAATGTTCTCGGCCGAGCCATGATGCCCAGATGTTTTAATTTTATTCTCATTTCTTGCATGGGACCTAGAAATTCACCCGAGGACACAAATGTGAATTTTGAACCAACTTTGGTGCACGAGAGCATGTGCTTGTAGTTCAAATTTGACTTATGCACATTAAATTACCAGAAACTCAATTAATGTATAAAAAACGACAAATGAACCCGGAATAATTCCAAAATTTAACAGGGCACTAATGTAGTTCTATGTTGCCTTTGTTAAGAAACTCAAGGGGGGGGGGCAGCGTATATCGTTTCACACTCAAAGGTGGCACGTTCCCTCTTAGAACCACGAGCTTCCAAATCGGCCCAATTTTTTACCACAACATGTTAGTGCCATGACATGACACCATGCCAAGTTTCATGATTTCCAGGCGAGTTTTGGATTTACATGAATTTAAAATCAAAGTTTCTCGATGTTCTCGGCCGAGTCATGACGCCCAGATGTTTGAATTTCATTCTCATTTCTTCCATGGGACCTAGAAATTCAACCAAGGACACACATGTGATTTTTCAACCCACTTTGGTGCACCGGAGCATGTGCATGCAATTCATATTTAGATTATGCACATTAAAAGTCCAGAAACTCAATTAATGTATAAAAAGGCCAAATGAACCCGAAATAATTCCAAAATTTAACAGGGCACTCATATAGTTCTATGTTGCCTCTGTAAATAAAATCAGGGGGGAGGCAACGTATATCGTTTCGCACACAAAGGTGACACGTTCCCTCTCGGAACCACGAGGCTTGTTGAGAGAATCTCCGGTTTTGCAAGAGGCTTATACCAAAACTTGTCCCAATTCAGCCAAAAATTATACGTATGAAAACAGGGTTTAGATTATCACAAACATCTCGCTACCTAGACCAATAATGTACTATGATTTGAATTCAACATAAAATGGATACAAATATTTGAATTGGAGAGCGTATGGTACATGTAGTTCATAGTGAAATATGATTACTGCTATATGTATGTTTTTTGTTATCAAGATAATATTTAAATTATTGTATAACTTGACAACAATCGTATTCAAATAAGGAAAATTGATTCAAATTTAGCCCATATGGTAGACGACAATATATATGTTCACATGGTGGAGTAAAATGTTCATATATGATGGAAGATCAAAATGTACGACTACATCAATTATAAACCGCAAGGTCACCTAACGATATATTTGAATTCAACATAACGTGGATTCAAAAATTGAAATTCGAGATCATGGCATCTGTAATCATATAAAAAGGGACATTACTCTTTCTTTGGTGGGAATTGATTTGTTTATTATTGTTGTTGAGGGAAGTGCGAATCGATTTGGTACTGTGCAGGGTAATCTTGTTCTCCCGATTTTTTTTACATTTTTCTTGTAGTTTTTTCAATGGCATCTATAGCAAAATAGTAAAAGGGGCATGACTCTCTTGTGTCTTGTATGAATTGTTTTTTTACACGTTAAGTTTGTTCTGCTGAACAAGGAATCCGCACCTTGTTATCCCGAAATTTTCAAGCTCGAGTATCTTTTCTCTCACCTGCTTTGAAACTCCCGCTTCTTCAACCCGCGCCGCGCCTTGTTATCCCGAAATTTGGACGCACGCGAGAACTCCCTCCTCATCCGAAATCGCTCCCGCGGCCCAGACACGCGAAATCCCCCTTCAACCCCTCAGCCGGAAATGAAGCTCCACGTAGCGGTGTCAAGACCGGTGGGGGTACGCTGGTAATTTACCCTACATTTCGGACAAGCGCGTCCCTAAGCTTGGCTCCCCCTCCCCCTTTGCTCCCCCCCATTCATACACCGAGGCCGCCAAAACCCGCGAACCCCACGCTCCTCCGTCGGCCTCCCGACCGCCGCCCAGCCGGAGACTCTTCCCCGACTACGTCGTCCACCGCAACAGCTCGCCGTCCCTCATCCACCGCACCGGATGAGGATCCCTTGTCGATCTCGTCGTCCCGCCGGATCAGCCGCCCCGTCCTCCACCTCCAAGGAGCTGCCCCGATGTTCGCCTCGTCTATCGCGCCACCTCAATCCCCACAGCGCCGTCTTGACCTGCCCCACCGGAACCGCAACACCCTCACCAATTCCTCCGATGAAGCCGAGGCCAACTCGGCGCCACCAAGGAGGTTCTGCACTCACCGCTGCATTTTATCTTTTATTCGATCTCACGGGGCTGCCGGTGCTCGATACGGAGCAGACATGGCATGTCTCCATCGACGGCGCCGTCGCCGGCCACATCATCCACGGCGTCTCTCCCCCATGTCGTTGCTTCCTCGGCGGCGACTTCCACAACGGCACTAGCTGCAGCTGCTCCGGCTCTCGCTCGCGCTGCGGCTCTGTTCTTCCTGTCGGTCAGCTGCTGCACTGCTCCTGCTTTCGTTCGTGCTGCTGCTCTGCTCTTGCTCTCGCTTGCGCTGCTGCTGCACGACCTCCGGCAGCTACAAGAGTTGCTGCTTTAGCACTCGCTCGCGGTGCTACTGCACGACTTGCTCTCTGCTAGAGCGTTCCCTGCTCGAGCGTCTTCTGATTTAGATCACTGCTTCTCTGCTACTAGTGCTCGAACGCCCTAAACATCTATGGCAATGCTCTGTTACTAGTTCAATCAGTTTCGACAGTAAAATTCAGTTTCGACTGTGAAGTTCATTTTCTTCAGTTAAGTTCAGAGTGAACAGTACTAACAGCATCTGTCGGAGCGGCCGTGGTGCGGCTGATGCATTTTACATCTAGCACTTTTTGGTGATGTATTTTACATCATCTATTGCAGATGATATTAGGGTCCCACTTCAGATTAACGTTGTATGTCTTGTCATGCTTCAGCCTCGTCGCCGTACACCTTAGCGGAGCTGCTCCAACGACGAAACCGTCCATCACAGCGGAGCAGTACCCTCGGTGTAGTTTCCAGAGGCCTCGGATCTTCTTCCCCGCCTCCGACAGTCACACCAGCATCATCACCATCCTCCACATCCAACCCAATGATGCTGAGGTCCACAAGGCTATGCCAAAGAGGTTGTACACTCGTCGCATCACTTTGTTTCTCCATTCCTCTGTTCTTCCAATTCATGTGAGCCAAACACCCAGGTTGACTGAAATCCTATGTTTCCAAATGCTCTGTTTTACACGTGCATTCCTATCCTATTCCTGTGTTTTTCCTGTCCCTGCGTTTATAGAATCCTCCAATTCTAAGGAGCCCTTACAGATTTACTTCATTTTCAGATAGGCGTCAAAGAAAACTCTGTGTGTTATGTCCTGCTCCTGCCGTGCCGTCATCCACCCCACCTGAGGTGCACCATCGACAGAAGCATTCACTGCAGCAGAGATCTTCCTTGCAGACTTCCTTTCGCTGCCTCAGATCATCTTCCCCGTTGCTGGCAGCCACGCCAACTGCATTACCATCATCGACTGAGCAGATGAACCTGAGGACTACACAGTTCCGGAAGAGAGGTCGCAGTATTTTGTGTTTGCTTACGTTATACATCGGTTATTATTACCTGCTACTTTATCGTTCAATCTTGAGTTTTGAATTGCCCATGGGTCTCATATCGAGCCAGCAACGAATAGTATTTGTCTACTATCTGGTTCATCTGGGGTCTTCTATGTGGTTCATGTTGGGTGGGCAACAAACAATAGATGATCCATTGTCTATCTTTTTAAACTGAAGCTATAATCTACCTGCTATCATTAGTTTTGGATCCATCCACTCGTTTGCTACCATCAGTCTTGATTTTTGCATGCACCCCTTAGGCCTTACAAAATCTAACTATTTTTTTATTATGCATGTCAGATATTGTACACAATTGTACTGAACATGTAGAGAAAAAGAGAAGACCGTTGCGTGCGAATATAATGTCATGCAGACGCCGCTCCATGGTGGGCGAAGTGCCCCCCTCCTGCATTTCCAGATTGTATTCCAGAGGAAGATAACTGTTCAGATGGAGATTCAGAAGGAGCCGACCACACCTGTTTACCACCTGAGGTGTTTGCTCTAACCTGGCATGCTGATGTTGGTCATATCATGCATATGGCGCCTTGCATTGCTTACATTATACATCTTATATGTCATTAGCTTAGTTTAGATTTGCTTTGTGTGAATGCCACCTGTTTGGTTTCTATATCATACTCCCACCATTCCTAAATATTTGTCTTTTTAGAGATTTCAACAAGTGACTACATACGGAACAAAATGAGTGAATCTACACTCTAAAATATGTCTATATACATCTGTATGTGGTAGTCCATTTGAAATCTCTAAAAAGACAAATATTTAGGAATGGAGGGAGTATATGGGAATTATGCAATGCCATCTTCTTTAGCCAGGCATCATATACGTGAATCATGCAATGCCATCCTGTTTAGCCAGTCATCGTATATGTGAATTGTATTGTGCCATATTTTTTTCCATAATGTACTCCAATTGTCAACGATGTTTATACATTCATCTACTCTTCCTGTGCATCAGCCATTTGAGTTGGTCATGGGAAAATCTGGAGTGAAAACAAGGTCTTCTGAGCAGTCAGTGCTACCTGTCGAAAGATAACATGGGCTGGAAACGGCCCAACGGAATAACGGGCCGTTAATGGGTATAAAGTGATACACTGTTCATTATGGGCTAGTTTCACCACGGGCCGTTAATGGGTGTAAAGTGATACACTGTTCATTACGGGCCAGTTTCACCACGGGCCGTTAATAGGCCAAGAGTTACATAGGGCCTCATATGGGCCGAAAGACGTCATGGGCCATACATGGGCCAGAAGTGAAAACGGGCTGGAATCATATTGGATGGCCCAGATGACGCTACTGGGCCTAATTCGGATAGGGCGTAACGGGCCTTGGGTTAGCGGGCTGTAAATGGGCTATAAGCGAACAGACCGTTAACAGGCTTTCCATGGGCCGGCCCGCCACCTTTTGACCAAGTCAAATGGGCCGGCCTTTTCATAGGAATGGGCCTCTGTTGGGCCGTGCCACGTGTCGACGTATCATAGGCGCCTTTTGTCCAATGAGTGGATGACATCTGTCCCAACAATGACCCGACACGTGTTTCCTCCAGCCAATGATGATTTTACACGTGGAAAATCCCCATTGGTCGGGGCTGTTAACGGGTTATCGGATCCAAAACCCGACCCGATAGCTTAACGGCGTTCCGTTACGGTGGATGCCACGTGTCGGTCACCCTTGACGGAAGCACTTCTGTGATGCGCGATTTATCGTCATGTAAGTGGACACTTCCATGATGATAATTTTAGCAATGTGATGGAACACTTCTACGGCAAAACAGGTATGACTATCTTGATTCTGTCATAAATTTTTCATGGATGTACATGCATGACAGAAAACGCGACCTACTGTGACAAACACGTACCATCACGGAAGTGTATTTTTTTTGTAGTGTGTAGAAGCCCTCCGTGATCGATGCCCCCTCCGGCGGAGCTCTAGAACAGGCCCCAAGATGGGATCTCACGGGTACAGAAGGTTGCGGCGGTGGAATTAGGTTTTTGGCTCCGTATCTGTTAGTTTGGGGGTACGTAGGTATATATAGGAGGAAGGAGTACGTCGGTGGAGCAACAGGGGGCCCACGAGGGTGGAGGGCGCGCCTGGGGGGGTAGGCGCGCCCCCTACCTCGTGGCCTCCTGGTTGAAGTCTTGACGTAGGGTCCAAGTCCTCTGGATCACGTTCGTTCCGAAAATCACGTTCCCGAAGGTTTCATTCCGTTTGGACTCCGTTTGATATTCTTTTTCTGCGAAACTCTGAAATAGGCAAAAACAACAATTCCGGGCTGGGCCTCCGGTTAATAGGTTAGTCCCAAAAACAATATAAAAGTGTATAATAAAGCCCAATAATGTCCAAAACAGAATATAATATAGCACGGAACAATCAAAAATTATAGATACGTTGGAGACGTATCAGGCATCCCCAAGCTTAATTCCTGCTTGTCCTCGAGTAGGTAAATGATAAAAAACAGAATTTTTAATGTGGAATGCTACTTGACATAATTTCAATATAACCCTTCTTATTGTGGCATGAATGTTCAGATTTGATATGATTCAAGATAAAGTTTAATGTTGACATAAAAACAATAATACTTCAAGCATACTAACTAAGCAATTATGTCTTATCAAAATAACATAGCCAAAGCAAGTTATCCCTACAAAATCATATTGTCTGGCTATGCTCCATCTTCCCCAGACAAAATATTCATATCATGTACGACCCCGGTTTTGGCCAAGCAATTGGTTCATACTTTTAACGCGCTTCAGCCTTTTCAACTCTTACGCAATACATGAGCGCAAGCCATGGATATAGCACTATGGTGGAATAAGGTATAATGGTAGGGGTTATGTGGGAAGACAAAAAAATGAGAAAGTCTCACATCAACGAGGCTAATTAACGGGCTATGGAGATGCCCATCAATTGATGTTAATGCAAGGAGTAGGGATTGCCATGCAACGGATGCACTAGAGCTATAAGTGTATGAAAGCTCAAAAATAAACTAAGTGGGTGTGCATCCAACTTGCTTGCTCATGAAGACCTCGGGCATTTGAGGAAGCCCATCATTGGAATATACAAGCCAAGTTCCATAATGAAATTTCCCATTAGTATATGAAAGTGACAAAATGAGAGACTCTCTATTATGAAGATCACGGTGCTACTTTGAAGCACAAGTGTGGTAAAAGGATAGTAACATTGTCCCTTCTCTCTTTTTCTCTCATCATTTTTTTATTTGGGCCTTTTCTCTTTTTTATGGCCTCTTTTTTTATTTAGTCCAGAGTCTCATCCCCACTTGTGGGGGAATCATAGTCTCCATCATCCTTTCCTCACTTGGGACAATGCTCTAATAATGATGATCATCACACTTTTATTTACTTACAACTCATGAATTACAACTCAATACTTAGAACAAAATATGACTCTATATGAATGCCTCCGGCAGTGTACCGTGATATGCAATGAATCAAGAGCGACATGTATGAAAGAATTATGAACGGTGGCTTTTCCACAAATACAATGTCAACTGCATGATCATGCAAAGCACAATAATGGAGTATGTCATGATAAATGAAACGGTGGAAAGTTGCATGGCAATGTATCTCAGAATGGCTATGGAAATGCCATGATAGGTAGGTATGGTGGCTGTTTTGAGGAAGATATAAGGAGGTTTATGTGTGATAGAGCATATCATATCACGGGGTTTGGATGCACAGGCAAAGTTTGCACCAACTCTCAAGGTGAGAAAGGGCAATGCGCGGTACCAAAGAGGCTAGAAAATTGTGGAAAGGTAAGTGTGCGTATAATCCATGGACTCACATTAGTCATAAAAACCTCATATACTTATTGCAAAAATTTATTAGCCCTCGAAGCAAAGTACTACTACGCATGCTCCTAGGGGAAGGGTTGGTAGGAGTTAACCATCGTGCGATCCCGACCGCCACACAAAGGAAGACAATCAAAAAATACTTCATGCTCCGACTTCGTTACATAACGGTTCACCATACGTGCATGCTACGGGAATCACAAACTCCAACGCATGTATTTTTCAATTCCAAAATTACTCAACTAGCACAATTATGATATTACTACCTTTATATCTCAAAACAATTATCAAGCATCAAATTTCTCATGATATTAATTAAAGCAAATTGCCATGCTATTTTAAAACTCTCAAAATAATATAAGTGAAGCATGAGAGATCAATAGTTTCTATAAAACAAATCCACCACCATGCTCTAAAAGATATAAGTGAAGCACTAGAGCAAAAACTATATAGCTCAAAAAATATAAGTGAAGCACATACAGTATTCTAATAAATTCCGAATCAAGTGTGACTCTCTCAAAAGGTGTGTACAGCAAGGATGATTGTGGTAAACTAACAAATAAAGACTCAAATAATACAAGACGCTCCAAGCAAAACACATATCATGTGGTGAATAAAAATATAGCTCCAAGTAAAGTTACCGATGGAAGTAGACGAAAGAGGGGATGCCTTCCGGGGCATCCCCAAGCTTGGGATTTTAGGTGTACATAGATTATCTTGGGGTGCCATGGGCATCCCCAATCTTAGGCTCTTGCCACTCCTTGTTCCATAATCCATCAAATCTTTTACCCAAAACTTGAAAACTTCACAACACAAAACTCAGCAGAAAATCTCGTGAGCTCCGTTAGCGAAAGAAAACAAAAGACCACATCAAGGTACTGTAATGAACTCATTATTTATTTATATTGGTGTTAAACCTACTGTATTCCAACTTCTCTATGGTTTATAAACTATTTTACTAGCCATAGGTTCATCAAAATAAGCAAACAACACACGGAAAACAGAATCTGTCAAAAACAGAACAGTCTGTAGTAATCTGTAACTAACGCAAACTTATGTAACTTCAAAAATTCAGCCAAAATAGGAAGACCTAGACAATTTGTTTATTGATCAGAAGCAATTGGAATCAATATTTTATCACGTTCTGGTGATTTTTAACAATTATTTTCGTGAACAGAAAGTTTCTGGAATTTTCAGCAAGAACAAATAACTATCATCCAAGAAGATCCTATAGGTTAAACTTGGCACAAACACTAATTAAAACATAAAAACACATCTAACCAGAGGCTAGATCAAATATTTATTCCTAAACAGAAGCAAAAAGCAAAAAAAAACTAAAAATAAAATTGGGTTGCCTCCCAACAAGCGCTATCATTTAACGCCCCTAGCTAGGCTTAAAAGCAAGGATAGATCTAGGTATTGCCATCTTTGGTAGGCAATCCATAAGTGGCTCTCATAATAGATTCATAAGGTTATTTTATTTTATTTCTAGGGAAGTGTTCCATGCCTTTCTTTAATGGAAATTGGAACCTAATATTCCCTTCCTTCATATCAATAATTGCACCAATCGTTCTAAGGAAAGGTCTACCAAAAATAATAGGACATGAAGGATTGCAATCTATGTTAAGAACAATAAAATATATGGGCACATAGTTCCTATTTGCAACAATAATAAGATCATTAATTCTTCCCATAGGTTTCTTAATAGTGGAATCCGCAAGGTGCAAGTTTAAAGAGCAATCATCAAAATCACGGAAACCTAGCAAATCACACAAAGTTTTTGGAATAGTGGAAACACTAGCACCCAAAGCACACAAAGCATAGCATTCATGATCTTTAATATTAATTTTAACAGTAGGTTCCCACTCATCATAAATTTTTCTAGGGATAGAAACTTCCAACTCAAGTTTTTCTTCATAAGATTGCATTAAAGCATCAACGATATGTTTGGTAAAGGCTTTATTTTGACTATAAGCATGAGGAGAATTTAGCACGGATTGCAACAAGGAAATACAGTGAATCAAAGAGCAATTACCATAATTAAATTCCTTGAAATCCAAAATAGTGGGTATATTGAGATCTAAAATTTTGACCTCTTTATTACCACTTCTATCAATTTTAGCATCAAGATCTAAAAACTCCGAATTTCTAGAACGCCTTCTAGGTAAAGGTGGATCATATTCAGTCCCATCATTATCAAGATTCACATTGCAAAACAAAGATTTAATAGGGGACACATCAATAACTTTTAGATCTTCATCTTTGTTTTCATAAAAATTAGAAGAACACGCTTTTATAAAGCAATCTTTCTTAGCACGCATCCTAGCGGTTCTTTCTTTGCACTCATCAATGGAAATTCTCATGGCTTTGAGAGACTCATTGATATCATGCTTAGGTGGAATAGATCTAAGTTTCAAAGAATCAACATCAAGAGAAATTCTATCAATGTTCCTAGCCAATTCATCAACTTTAAGCAATTTTTCTTCAAGCAAAGCATTGAAATTCTTTTGCGAATTCATAAATTTCTTAGCACTAGTTTCAAATTCAGAAGGCATCTTATTAAAATTTCCATAAGAATTGTTGTAGGAATTACCATAATTATTAGAGGAATTACTAGGATAAGGCCTAGGATTAAAGTTTCCCCTATACGCATTGTTACCAAAATTATTCCTACCAACAAAATTCACATCCAAAGATTCATTATTATTCTCAATCAAAGTAGACAAAGGCATATCATTACGATCAGAAGAAACACTTTTATTAGCAAATAATTTCATAAGTTCATCCATCTTTCCACTCAAAACATTAATTTCTTCTATCGCATGCACTTTTTTATTAGTAGATCTTTCAGTGTGCCATTGAGAATAATTAACCATAATATTATCTAGGAGTTTAGTAGCTTCTCCTAAAGTGATTTCCATAAAAGTGCCTCCCGTGGCCGAATCTAAAAGATTTCTAGAAGCAAAATTCAATCCGGCATAGAAATTTTGTATAATCATCCATAAATTCAAATCATGCGTAGGGCAATTACGTACCATTAATTTTATCCTCTCCCAAGCTTGTGCAACATGTTCATGATCAAGTTGCTTAAAATTCATAATATCGTTTCTAAGAGAGATGATCTTAGTGGGATGAAAATATTTAGAGATAAAAGCATCTTTGCACTTATTCCAAGAATCAATACTATTTTTAGGCAAAGACGAAAACCAAGCTTTAGCACGATCTCTAAGCGAAAAAGGAAATAGCTTCAATTTAACAATATCATTGCCAACATCTTTCTTCTTTTGCATATCACACAAATCAACGAAGCTATTTAGATGGGTAGCGGCATCTTCACTATGAAGGCCGGCGAATTGATCTTTCATGACAAGATTCAACAAAGCAGTATTGATTTCACAAGATTCAGTATCGGTAAGAGGAGCAGTCGGAGTGCTAAGGAAATCATTGTTGTTGGTATTGGTGAAGTCACACAATTTAGTATTATCTTGAGCCATCGTGACAAGCAAGCAATCCAACACACGAGCAAACAAGAGACAGGCAAAAAGAGGCGAACGGAAAAGAGAGGGCGAATAAAACGGCAAGGGTGAAGTGGGGGAGAGGAAATCGAGAGGCAAATGGCAAATAATGTAATGCGGGAGATAAGGGTTTGTGATGGGTACTTGGTATGTTGACTTTTGCGTAGACTGCCCGGCAACGGCGCCAGAAATGGCTCGTTGTCGGGAGTCAAATCTTGACTTAACTTCGCGTAAGCCTCCCCGGCAACGGCGCCAGAAATCATTCTTGCTACCTCTTGAGCATTGCGTTGGTTTTCCCTTGAAGAGGAAAGGGTGATGCAGCAAAGTAGCGTAAGTATTTCCCTCAGTTTTTGAGAACCAAGGTATCAATCCAGTAGGAGGCCATGCACGAGTCCCTCGCACCTACACAAAGAAATAAATCCTCGCAACCAACGCGATAAGGGGTTGTCAATCCCTACATGGTCACTTACGAGAGTGAGATCTGATAGATATGACAGGATATTATTTTTGGTATTTTTATGATAAAGATGCAAAGTAAAATAAAAGCAAAATAAAAAGCAACAGAAATAGCTAAGTGTTGGAGGATTAATATGATGGAAAATAGACCCGGGGGCCATAGGTTTCACTAGTGGCTTCTCTCAAGAGCATAAGTATTTACGATGGGTGAACAAATTACTGCTGAGCAATTGACAGAATTGAGCATAGTTATGAGAGTATCTAAGTATGATCATGTATATAGGCATCACGTCCGAGACAAGTAGACCGACTCCTGCCTGCATCTACTACTATTACTCCACACATTGACCGCTATCCAGCATGCATCTAGAGTATTAAGTTCATAAGAACAGAGTAACGCTTTAAGCAAGATGACATGATGTAGAGGGATAAACTCATGCAATATTATATAAACCCCATCTTGTTATCGTCGATGGCAACAATACAATACGTGCCTTGCTGCCCCTACTGTCATTGGGAAAGGACACCGCAAGATTGAACCCAAACCTAAGCACTTCTCCCATTGCAAGAAAGATCAATCTAGTAGGCCAAACCAAACTGATAATTCGAAGAGACTTGCAAAGATAACCAATCATACATAAAAGAATTCAGAAGATTCAAATATTGTTCATAGATAAACTTGATCATAAACCCACAATTCATCGGTCTCAACAAACACACCGCAAAAGAAGATTACATCGAATAGATCTCCACGAGAGAGGGGGAGAACATTGTATTGAGATCCAAAAAGAGAGAAGAAGCCATCTAGCTAATAACTATGGACCCGAAGGTCTGAGGTAAACTACTCACACATCATCGGAGAGGCTATGGTGTTGATGTAGAAGCCCTCCGTGACCGATGCCCCCTCCGGCGGAGCTCCAGAACAGGCCCCAAGATGGGATCTCATGGGTACAGAAGGTTGCGGCGGTGGAATTAGGTTTTTGGCTCCGTATCTGGTAGTTTGGGGGTACATAGGTATATATAGGAGGAAGGAGTACGTTGGTGGAGCAACAGGGGGCCCACGAGTGTGGAGGGCGCGCCTGGGGGGTAGGCGCGCCCCCCTACCTCGTGGCCTCCTGGTTGAAGTCTTGACGTAGGGTCCAAGTCCTCTGGATCACGTTCGTTCCGAAAATCACGTTCCCGAAGGTTTCATTCCGTTTGGACTCCGTTTGATATTCTTTTTCTGAGAAACTCTGAAATAGGCAAAAACAGCAATTCTGGGCTGGGCCTCCGGTTAATAGGTTAGTCCCAAAAACAATATAAAAGTGTATAATAAAGCCCAATAATGTCCAAAACAGAATATAATATAGCATGGAACAATAAAAAATTATAGATACGTTGGAGACGTATCAAGCACCGTCGGCACTGGGAGGTCGAGTTAAGGAGAAGGTGTGATGCGATGAGTGTACAACCTCTTTGGTGGCGCCGAGTAGGCCTCGGCTTCGTCCGAGGAGTCGGTGAGGATGTTGCGGTTCTGGTGGAGCAGGTTAAGGCGGCGTTGTGGGGATGGAGCAGCCGTGATAGACGAGGCGATCGTCGGAGCAGGTCCTTGGAGGTGGAGGACGGGGTGGCTGAACTGGCGGGACGACGAGATGGACGACGGACCCTCATCCGGGGAGCTGGATGAGGGACGTCGAGCTGTTGCGGTGGACGACGTCGTCGGTGAAGAGGTTCCGGCTGGGCAGCGGTGAGGTGGCGGACGGAGGAGGGTGGGGTTTCGCGGCTGGAGTGGAGAGGTTATGGCGGCTTGGGATTTCGAATGGCGAAAAGGAGGTGGTGGGAGGGGGGAACCATGACTTAGGGACGCGCTTGTCCAAAATGTAGGGTGTGTTACAGAAGTACCCCACCCGATTTGAATTAGCGACCCTTTCGGCTCAGGGTTAGAAGGGGGTTTCGCGTGTCGGGATTTGGCAGCTGGAGGGAGTTTTCGCGCGTGTTGTAATTTCGGGATAGCAAGGCGCGGGTTGTGAAGGCGTGAATTTTGGGAGCACGATATCTGGATTTTTGGGATACAACAAGACGCAGGTTGAATTTTAGGGACAAGCCTAACGTGTAATATTGTACTTCTACATACCAAATCAATTCGCACTTCCCTCAACGAAAAAAACGAAAAAAATAAAACTATTCACACCACACAAAGAGAGAGTCTTGTCCCTTTTTACTATACAAATGCTATTCAAAGCTATGAATCCATGTTATGTCCAATTAAAAAAATTCGCTGGCTGCATAATGCATGTAACCTACTCATACCAACATTTTAGTGCATTCCAAATGTCTATACTACCGCTGCAATTCGAACTAAATTTGAATTCGTTTCTCTATTTGGATAAGAATCTACAATCATGATTGTTGCCAACTTCAACCATCATTCGTGTATTACCTTAACAACACACCACATGATTACTATAGAGATAGATATGAACTATGTGTATTATATGAACTCGAATTAAATTTTTTGAATACACTTTATGTTGATTCCAAATAATAGTACATTTGATGTACTAACTAGATATTCATAATCTATACCATGTTCCATACGTACGCCATGTTTATCACACAAAGTATAGTGCCCCGCCCCCTACATTATGACAAGTATTTAGCCCTGAGCTGCAAAAGCCACACATTATCCCAAATTATAATCAATGTTCTATATATTATATGTAGTACTAGCAAGATGCCCATGCGTTCCACGAAACATCAAGATGATCGAGGGGAGGCCTTATTTGCAAATGTGGAGAGGGGTGTGGGTATCTTTTTTCAAAATTGCCATAGTTTCCTTCCTATCCGTCAGATATATATCGGACGGCCTATATTGCAGGATGGCAGGCACACCGTCATCAACAACTCTATTTTTTATAAGAGTAGAGATGAAATATATTATATGTAGTATAACATGTTCATAACCACACCATGTGAATCACCGTTATATATATTCACGCATGTGTCGGTTTAAAACACTATGATAAATTCTTCAAATATCCGAATTCACCTTTTATAATGAATTATGATCTATTCGTCTTTTACACCCACACAATCCTCTTATCTTTGTAGCTAGCACTAACTTTCTCTCGTGCATGCACACGCCCGCATCCCTCTCACCCTCCCTCAACATTCTCTAGCTCTATCACGCAAATTTGTCTTTTCACTTTAGGTCGTTCACCCATGGTGTGCGTAGGCCCCCCAGCTCCTTCTTTACGGCAGACATCGATCGATATGCCTCTCTAGCCAGGTGTGCCTACCACAAACACAAGCTTTCCCTCTTCTCTTCTCACCGTTCATGCCTCACTCCCACCCCTCTTTTCATCGTTCTCGTACTCGCACACTCCTTGCCCCTCGATATAGTATTCCTCTCGCACCACCTCCTAGCTGCATCCCTCTCTCTCTATCCTTCTCCCCGGGCCTTATTTGCTTCTAACACATACATACATGTATACCGATCGATCTCCCTACATATACCTAGGTCGACTTTAACTATTTCCCCCCACCCATCGATCGACGTACCTCACAAGTTATGTCTCTCCTTTCTCTGGTAAAGGACGATTGATCTTCCTATGTAGTTACGTATGCTTACCACAGCCATATCGTCCCCCCTCATCATTCGCGCATGCCTCTTGACCTGTCTCTCACACGCACGTGCACAGACAGGCAGCCATCCCCTCTCTTATTGATATTGCAGGCGTGCCCTCCGTTTGTCTAGCAAGCCTCTCCCACCATTTGTTAGAAGCAACTCCACAACCAACCCCTCCGACACTCTAGCTCTGTCTCTCTCCCAACCTTATTCCTCTCCTACACAGCCGATCGATCTCCCTCAATACATAAGGTAGGTCTCTCCTCCTCCACACATATACCAGCCATTGTACCTCTATAGTTAATTAGGTCTCCCCCCACCACACACCGATAGTCGAGCGCTATAGGTAGGTATCCATGCCACAGAGACAAACCGCACATGTCCCCTCTCACGTTCCAGTAGGCCAGACACCCTATATCTTTGACGTGGGCACACACAAATTCGATGGCACTCTTTATCGATCGCGCGCGCGCGCACACACACACATCATCCCTATCTTCGATTCTATGGATACCTCACGCCGATGATACCTCCCTCTCTTCTCGTGGATCGCCCCCTCTATATATATGATATATCCAGGCCTCTATTTCACACACATTGCATACATTACATTTTTTGATTGAAATATGATCGGCACATATTGCCTGTCTATTTCTCAAGCCCCCCCCCCCAAAAAAACACTCATGAACCAACACACTATATCTCTCTATGTTTGTATCTCTCTCACACAACCCCACGTAGGTGGTGTACGTACATGAAGAGAATAGGTGCACGTACTCACGCTTCGTGCTGAGCCACACCCACGCGGGTACACGGTGGAGCTCATTTCTGTACGAAATGGCAGCCCACGTGCTAATTCGAGCGCGTGTAGCGGTTGTTTACCTACGGAGGTCGTGTACCACGCATGCACGAAACAAAGTTCGACTTGATGTGTTGGCGCGTTATTTTTAAATAAAGTTATATCGCTCAATGGCACGTACACCAGAATATAAAATGATTTTATGGAGAAAAAGGTAGCCCGCTCCACTATATACAATGGAGCGTGCCTGCCTGGGTTTGTCTCTCTTCAGAGTATCTCACACGAGGTGGCGGTGGCCTCTCTCTCTCACTGTTGGTCACTGATCCGGCCGCATCCCGTCCGCCGGCGGAAAGGGAGGATGTGCATTGTTTCTCCGTTCAACGGTGCCGAGGCAGCAGGTCCCGATCTGCGGTACCCTCCGTTCTCTCTGACCAAGCTCCGGCGCGGTAGGGCCTACGCCACCTACTCGCTGCCGCAGTATGGGCAGATCCCGCCCGCCGCCGCTCTCCTAGTTACATCCCGACGACCCCCGGGTATCCCCTCCGGCCTTGCTCCACTACCCGTCTTCCCACGTCGCTGCATGTGGAAAATCTTGCATGTGGATCTTCCATAGTTCTTTGCCCAAAACGTAGCTCGTCCGGCGTACTTTCCATATTGCAATCTCGTCCTCGTACACCATTTTAGACAAACACAACCGTGTTGTTATCTTCCCTTAGGACAAGGAATATGCTTCTTTTTTGTCATCGTATGTGTCATCAACTTTTATTGGCCAGTAATTGTTTCCTTTCTACCTATTTTTTGCAAACAGGGCTATCCATTTCACCTCGTTGCTATTGCGACCTTTTGGTGAACTGCACAAATCACATTTTTCTTATGAGTGTTTTGTGCAGCTGCACTAAAAGGTCACACGGGCAACGTCTCTACATTTTAGTGCGACTGCACAATGGGACATTGGTTTTGCTCTATCCTCCTCATCCAACTCCGAGCCTAATCTTCTCCAACTATTTGCTTAATTTTCTCCAACTAGTTAGTCTTAAGTGAGACTGCAAAGGTGACCGGCTTCTATTTGTGTGTTTATTGTTTCATCAACAGTCCTCTATTATTGTAATCACACTTAATATCTTTGGAACAGGGACGCTCAGCTCTATTTTAGTGGAACTGCACAAAATGATCGGAATGTTGCATGCTCCAGACAGCTACTATTTTTTCCCAACATGCCTTGTTGATTTAGACAGAGCTAGGGGGAAGTTGCTGCCAATGAAAGCATGGATCAATTTTAATTTAACACCTTCTCACAACTTTGTCTTCAGTTGTGATGTAAATATTAGCTCTGATCTACTAATCATTGAGATGCATTAGCAAGGAAGTTAGTTTTTTATTGTTTCCGAAAGAGCATGGATGGCAAGACACACGAAACAAAAGCTGAAAGCTCAGAGCATTGTACAATTTCATGTCGCTGGAAAATTATTTGTATAGTACGTCAATTATGTAAACAAATGCTGGAAGCTTGATAGCATTGCTAGAAGCCTCTTCAGCATCCGGGTCCATGTGCCATGCACAAAATTATACTTCCTCCGTTCCTAAATATTTGTCTTTTTACAAATTTCAAATGGACATATTTTAGAGTGTAGATTCACTCATTTTGCTTCGTATGTAGTCACTCGTTGAAATCTCTAGAAAGACAAATACTTCGTAGTATATTTAAGAACGGAGGGAGTAGTTCACAACCGTATGGGAGACTCAGCCCGCTCGTTGCGCCGCACTAATAGTGAGTAATGAGCAGTCAAATCATAAGCCCCACCTTTCCCACTGTAAGTTGCTCAGAAGAAGCAACCATCAATACGCTCTTCTTTGAATCCGGTCATACTACTCCCTCCGTCCCTGTTTATAGAGCGTGCTTCAAAAAAAATCTCTGGGACCAAGGCGACTAGCGATCGGCCTGGAAAATAGCATTGGTAGTTATAGCACGGCGTCTATTACTAGAGGAAATAATGCGTACACACATGCATGCAGTGCTTCCACCCCGGGTACACACATGCATGCACTTACTCCACTCCGGTTACACACGTAGTACATCGAGAGAAAATTGTGGACTTGATTGCGGTTACCACGCCCTAATTAATTGAGCATTAAACCAAACGCGTCTAAAGTCTCTCTGGTGCTAGAAATGCATGGATAGAAATGCATCAGAATGAAGCGCGCCCTGTAAACTGTGACGGAGGGAGGAGTAGTATGAAGGTGCAAAACCAAGTACGCGTATGGCCAGTCGGTCAACGCAGTTCCTCTTGGCATATCACTGACATGTGGGACCGGAGTGTGAGCAAACCGATCTCAATTGACGGCAAAATGGCCAAACCGCCGTTCCTTGAGAGAGACGAGGAGCGAGAACACACAGACGGGCTCGCACGGAGGCCACGATATATTCGAGCATGGTTGATCAATATCGTCATTGCATGTTCGATGTTTTTTAATACTACTATTAGGCTGCCGTTTTCCGCACTTCTCCCGAATAAATGTGTACTTTATCAGAGATTAAAATAAAATAAGAGTACAGACGCTCCACCATGCGGTTCTAGTAGTAGTACTACTCATACTACTAAACCTTACGCTTGGCTCTTCGCCTCTTCATGAAGTCGAACAATGATGGTACTACAGTGTATGCCTCTGGCAATCTGACACCGAATGAACTGCTGCATGTCCACCGCCTGGGTGAGGGTAGGTTGCATTAGTCAAAAGCTTCTCCTCGTCCTGCGAGCCACCAGGCTTGACGTAGATGGAATGGGCGTAAGCGAGCTTCACCTTGTCCTGCAAGCTTCTCCTCGTTCTGCGAGTTGACGGGACACACCAAAAAGTAGTGCTAGTCCATACCCTCCTTTCCGGTTAATATGGCTTAATCTTTTTTGTGGTTAAATGAGAGAGCTTTATTCATATAGAAGCATTCTTAGGACGATCAGCCAAGAGACTGGTCACTAGGAGGGAGGTACCCCGCAAAAAAAGAAGAAGCAAGCGAGGTCTTTCGTCAAGCCAGCTCTCGATCGCATTCAAAGTGCAGCAAGCACGGTTCGCACAAAGATGCACCGCAAGGTTTGCTGACCTGTTTACATGCTGAATAACAAAAAAGAGAAAATATTACCGAGCGCTCCTATTTGTAACAAGATATGAGCCAAAATTAAGCGAGAATCGTGGCGAGTGTTCCATGCAATCAACTTCCATTATCACATGCGAGAACCCTCAAAGAGAACCAAATGTGTTGAAGATTGCTTTATCACATTTTAAAATAAAATAAGAGTGCAGACGCTCCTCCATCCGGTTCCTAGTAGTAGTACATACCTCTATAGTATTCCCTCCGTCCCAAAATAAGTGACTCAAAAATGACTCAACTTTGTACTAAAGTTAGTACAAAGTTGAGTCATTTTTAAGTCACTTATTTTGGGACGGAGGGAGTAGTAAACTTTGCACTTGGTTGTTCGCCTCTCCGGGAAGTAGACAATAATGGTACTAGTAGAGTGTATGCTTCTGGCAATCTGACAGCGAATTAACTGTTGCACGTACACTGCTTGAGCGAGGGACAACTTGCATTAGTTAAAAGTTTCTCCTTGTCCTGCGAGCCACCGCGCGCAAGCTTCTCCCGTCCTGCAAGCTTCTCCTCATTCAGCAAGTTGACGGGACACATCAAAGTAATGCTAGTCCATAATGCCTCCTTTCCGGTTAATATGGCTTAATTTCAAACGAGATAAATACACTATCTGTCACTGTATATTTGTAAAAATACAGTCAGTAGACTTCATAATACGCTCAATATATACATTTTCCGGTGTTTATACGGTCACTAGCTCATCCTGGCTGAGTATGTGTGTGCATGCACGTGTAGGTTGAGCACTTGAGCGTGACCGTGTGTGTTCCGTCGTGTGCCCGGACATGCATGCATTAGGGCGTCACACGCGTTTTTGCGTCCATGTGTACGTGTGACTATTGCATGCATGCATGAGGTTGTAGTCCCTCACATTCACATGTTCATAAGTCAATGCTTTGTCAAAACGTTGCATGCAATGTTTAATCATTCGTTGTTCACACATGCATTCCCGATATTAATATGTTGGTAAAGACAATTTCTTGAGGAAAACGAGCCCATGAATTGAGTACAAAGGGGACCAATAGCCAGGACGGAGGGAGTACCAGTAGTGAACCAGAAGGAGGGAGTAGGTACTAGTAGTACTATGTAACAACATGCAGTAACAAAATTCCTCTGTGCGCATCCTGTCTACGTGTTATGCAAGAAAATAGAGATAAGTACAAGTGAGACTCAGGAACGGTCATAAACGTAGGGGGAGTACGTGTAGGGGCCACTAAGGAGCAGTCAAATCACACAGTAAGTTTGTCGGAAAAAGCAACCATCATTTCACTCTTCAATGACACGTACGCAATATAAAATGGTTGATATGGAGAGAAAAAGAAAACCACTATATATACACTAGCAGGAGCCTAATCTACAAGCTTTCTTGCTTGGGTTGCTGATACGTCTCCAACGTATCTATAATTTTTTATTGTTCCATGCTATTATATTATCTGTTTTGGATGTTTATGGGCTTTATTATGCACTTTTATATTATTTTTGGGACTAACCTATTGACCCAGATCCCAGTGCCAGTTCCTGTTTTTTCCCTTGTTTCCGTGTTTCGTAGAAAAGGAATATCAAACGGAGTCGAAACAGAATGAAACCTTCTGGAGAAGTTATTTTTGGAAAGAAAGCAACCCGGGAGACTTGGAGTGCACGTCAGGAAAGCAACGAGGGAGGCACGAGGCAGGGGGGCGCCCACCCCCCCGGGCACGCCCTCCACCCTCGTGGGCCCCTCGTGGCTCCCCTGACATATTTCTTCCGCCTATATATATCCATATACCCTAAAACCTTCGGGGAACAGAACAGATCGGGAGTTCCGCCGCCGTAAGCCTCTGTAGCTACCAAAAACCAATCGGGACCCTGTTCCGGCACCCTGCAGGAGGGGGAATCCCTCACCGGTGGCCATCTTCATCATCCCGGCGCTCTCCATGACGAGGAGGGAGTAGTTCACCCTCGGGGCTGAGGGTATGTACCAGTAGCTATGTGTTTGATCTCTCTCTCTCTCTCGTGTTCTTGATTTGGCACGATCTTGATGTATCGCGAGCTTTGCTATTATAGTTGGATCTTATGATGTTTCTCCCCCTCTACTCTCTTGTAATGGATTGAGTTTTCCCCTTGAAGTTATCTTGTCGGATTGAGTCTTTAAGGATTTGAGAACACTTGATGTATGTCTTGCCGTGCTTATCTGTGGTGACAATGGGATATCACGTGATCCACTTGATGTAGTTTTTGGTGATCAACTTGCGGGTTCCGCCCATGAACCTATGAATAGGGGTTGGCACACATTTTCGTCTTGATTCTCTGGTAGAAACTTTGGGGCACTCTTTGAGGTTCTATGTGTTGGTTGAATAGATGAATCTGTGATTGTGTGATGCATATCGTATAATCATTCCCACGGATACTTGAGGTGACATTGGAGTATCTAGGTGACATTAGGGTTTTGATTGATGTGTGTCTTAAGGTGTTATTTTACTACAAACTCTAGGGCTGTTTGTGACACTTATAGGAATAGCCCAATGGATTGATCGGAAAGAATAACTTTGAGGTGGTTTCGTACCCTACCATAATCTCTTCGTTTGTTCTCCGCTATTAGTGACTTTGGAGTGACTCTTTGTTGCATGTTGAGGGATAGTTATATGATCCTATTATGTTATTATTGTTGAGAGAACTTGCACTATTGAAAGTATGAACCCTAGGCCTTGTTTCCTAGCATTGCAATACCATTTACGCTCACTTTTATCATTAGTTACCTTGCTGTTTTTATATTTTCAGATTACAAAAACCTATATCTACCATCCATATTGCACTTGTATCACCATCTCTTCGCCGAACTAGTGCACCTATACAATTTACCATTGTATTGGGTGTGTTGGGGACACAAGAGACTCTTTGTTATTTGGTTGCAGGGTTGCTTGAGCGAGACCATCGTCATCCTACACCTCCCACGGATTGATAAACCTTAGGTCATCCACTAGAGGGAAATTTGCTACTGTCCTACAAACCTCTGCACTTGGAGGCCCAACAACGTCTACAAGAAGAAGGTTGCGTAGTAGACATCAGTTGCTATCTTCACAAGCATAGAACAACGGTGGCCACACCGCTGGTCATAGATCCGGCCTGATCCCGCCGCTGGGGGAAGGGAACAATTTTCTGCGTAGACGCAGTCAACATCGGCGAGGGAGAAAACCCACAGTCGGTGCGTCCTAATCGGGGGTCCCCGCGGTATGGGCTGATGCCGCCTCCCAACCGCCCTTCTAGCTACAGCCCGACGTCCGAGGTACATCTTCCTTTTGGAGCCGGCTTGCTCCACTGCTGTAGCTCCCCGCGTAGCTCCATCTCCATGTCGATCTTTCTCTACTTCTACCGGCTTCTATTTGTGATGAGTTTATGTCTCATGAACTAGTGCCAGTACTATTATTCTAATCACACTTCTTCAATATCTTTGCCATCAGGGATGCTCAGCTCAATTTTAGTGGAACTGCACAAAAGCATCGTATGATCCGAGGGTGCCAGCCGTCTTTCCTTCGACAGGTTCTACCTAGCCAGGAAATTAAATCCTATTTAGGGTTTAGGGTTTAAGTCGTACTGACCCCATCAGTAGTTTTTCTTTTGTACACACTCTCTCACAACTTTTGTCTTTACTTGTGAAGTAAATATTGGCTATGATTTGTGAATCATTGAGATGCATCAGCATGCGTGTTAGTTTTCCTTTGTATTTGATGGAATGTTGTAACGGTGCAACCTTGGAATAGGAATGAAAATGGAGTAGAAAGTTTCCATTTTTCCGGAGAAAAATGGAAACGGAGAGAAACCAACATTTTGTTTCGCTGGATCGCGCCATCAAGCAAAACCAACATTTAAATCACGTCTATCGCGTTCGTGTCTCACCCCCTCCACGGCTCCACCCCACACGGTCGCTCAGCATGCCACTCACCGCAAACCGAGTATACGATAATTTTCCCGCCTGCTTGTCGATGGATCGCGCCATGGAGTACTAGCACTACTGGAAGAGATTCATGAGTTGGGGGAGGACAGCTAGCTGTAGCACAGACTCCCAAGAACTTTTTACATGCATGTTGTGGCCGGCTATTGCGACCTTCAAACACGGAGCAGTCCCGTGCACAGGGAAGCGGTGCGGTCGACGCTCTCTCGGTCGGCGTGCCGCTTCAATGCCGGCGCCAGTGAGAGGTCGCGTCCGCTCTGGCCGGGCATGAATGCAGCACTGACCGTTTCGGGCGGGAAGCACGTGCGGGTGATGAAGTGGGTTCGGGTTGGTCAGGAGCGGGCGTGGCAGCAGTCCGGACGCCCGCAAACAAGAGATGTTGTACGTTAATATTCCTGCGTATATAATTGACAATGTATATAATGTGCCAGTTGGACAAATATGATTGGAGATGGAGATGGAATTTTACGTAAACACGGACATGCATTTCTATGTCTATGTGTGTGCGCGCGACGACTCTCGCGACCTGGAAGCGGGTACGTGTTTTGGATCGAGTTTTCTTTCTTGGTACGTTAAAAAAAATGTCTGCCAGTTTTCGTTTCTTTTTTCCGGGAACGCGCGTATTCTATTTAAAACCACTGCTATGGAGAGATTTTTTTTACTCCATTGCATATACAGCCTCTTGTTTGATAGGGTTTCTCGCGTCTCGCTCTCTCACCCTCTCCATATCAAAACAAGATGACAATATCCACTCTATCTCTCTCCTCACTAGTGGTCACAGATCCGGCCGAATCCCGTCCGCTGCGGGAGGTGAGGAGGTGCAGTGTTGGCGTTGTCGTCGTCGGCGATGGAGGAAGCCGATGCGCACCGTCCTCTCGGAGCCGGCGCTGGCGCGGACAAAGGTCCTTTGTGCCCTTGTTTGCTGTTGTCGTGTGGGCAGATCCCGCCCGCCCGCCTAAGAGACATCTTGCCCATCTGATCTATAACTTCTTGTACTGGTCCAGCTCCCCAGGTCGCTGCATGTGGGTTTTCTTCTATGCGACTACTCCCCCGCTCCCCATGTACAGTAGCTACGGTTCGACGGCTGGTCCAACATCACCTACTATTATAGAGGAAATGCCACTCGAAAAGTTGTCCTTGTTTATGCCTCGGTGGAGGTATACATGTTGTTTCGACAAAAAGTACATGGTGGTTGTGCGGTCATTGTCCATATGCTCCTACTGCTGCTGCTAATCTAATACTATCACTGGTTAAATGAAGAAATGCTTTTTTATTGGGTATCCTAGTTTAGTTCCCATCAAGATAATCATGATGCTTCTGTTTGTTGGTGTACTTTTCATTAATTCTTATTAACAATTGAGATGTCGCTGTTAATCTTGCACCACTACCAAAACAAAGTAACAACTATATCCCTTTTTTATATTTTTGCGAACAACGATGCGTATCTCCATACCCGGGCATGTCTTCCTCAATTTTAGTGGAACTGCACAAAATTGGATGGCCATTGTTGTTCCGCCTCACTATCCTCTACCATGTGGTTCTTCCTTCCTCGAGCTTGATTACTGAGAAGAAATAGACCACAGTGAGGATTTGTCGAACTTCATAGGTGCCTCACCCAAATTTGATGCCAAATGGATGATGCATCACCACGATGACCTATCGATGCTCATGGTTGCGCCTCATGGTTGCATCGGCTGGTGAAGCTGATCGATTTTCAATGAAAAACAAGTTATCTTCCATCAGTGCTCTTTGCTTGTTACCCACAAAGATAATATCCTTCATCAGTTCACCTTGGTTGCGTTGGAGATGCAGTCGTCTTTCACGTTGGTGCAATTTTATCACACAATTGGCTATGAACCAAATGTTTCCTCAAAGAAGGATCGACGTTGGTACGAAGAGCATAAGTTTTTTATTGATTTCTAAGCCTTCTCACAACTTTGTCTTCAGCTCCCCTATAATTTTATTTGTCCAGCTATTAACTAAATATGTGGTCAGACTTTGATTCAAAAAATGTTGTGGACTAAAAACCCGGATGGACGTAGTAGCCCTCCATTTTTATTCACTCTGCATATTAGATTTGACTGAAGTCAAACTTTGTAAAGTTTGACCAACTTTAGGCCGAACACAACAAACCATAATTATTGAGAGAGGGCAAAATGTACATACTCTCAAACCTTTCCGATAATTGAAATTAAAATTCTTTATTTGTACACACTCTCACACGTTTCCGATAATTTGGCGCATGTGTGTTTGTTCACTTAAGGGAGGGTAGTGTATCGCACGTGAAGGACAGGAAGTGCGACCAGGACGCGTGGATCGTTAGTTCGTCGGAAGTAGTAGTTTTCTTCACTGGAACGTTAAATAAAGAGTTAGGTTTCGTACTTACGCAATTTAAAATGATTGTTATGGAGAGAATAAGAAAACCACTCCACTATATATTAGTAGTATACACGAGTACTATATGGACGCAGCTTCATTGACTTAGTGCACCTGTCTTTGGGTGTATGACAGGTGGGCCCAACATGTGGCTGGCCCACCCGTCATACAACCAAAGGCAGGTGCAGTTAAGGCACCGGATCTCAGGCCGTACTATATATGTAGTACTATATAAGCTGGAGCCTCAGTGCTTGTTTGCTAGGGTTTGCACTCTACACACTTGTCGGTGTCAAAACCGGCGGATCTCGGGTAGGGGGTCCCGAACTGTGCGTCTAGGATCGATGGTAACAGGAGACGGGGGACACAATGTTTACCCAGGTTCGGGCCCTCTCTATGGAGGTAATACCCTACTTCCTGCTTGATTGATCTTGATGAATATGAGTATTACAAGAGTTGATCTACCACGAGATCGTAATGGCTAAAACCCTAGAAGTCTAGCCTGTATGACTATGGTAATGAGTATCCCTTCATCCGGACTAAGCCCTCCGGTTTATATAGACACCAGAGGGATCTAGGGTTACATCAGGTCGATTACAGAGAAAGGAAATCTTCATATTTGGTCGCCAAGCTTGCCTTCCATGGCAAGGAGAGTCCCATCCGGACACTGGTGCAGTCTTCGGTCTTCGTATCTTCACAGCCCATCAGTCCGGCCCATGGCTAACAGGCCGGACGCCCGAGGACCCCTTAGTCCAGGACTCCCTCAGTAGCCCATGAACCTGGCTTCAATGACAAGGTATCCGACGCGTAGATCTGTCTTCGGCATTGCAAGGCGGGTTCCTCCTTCCGAACTCCAAGATAGTCTTCGGATGTATTGAATGTGTCCGGACCTGTAACGCGCACCACACACAACCACACAGAGAGAGAATATAATACTCCACGATTCCAATCCGCTGACAACTTTTTACAACATGACATCACGCCTGCCCGGTCATAATTTTGAATCGTTTTTCGTCTGCAGTTCCGCGTTTCAAGATGCGGTTTCCATTGGCACGTCTTGTCAAAGCAGATATCGTGTCCCCTTACTGTGGCATTTTTTATCGACACGGACGTGGGTAACCCAACTGTCTTTAGGGTATAACTCCTTGGGAATAGGCAAGCTTTAAGGCCCGGGAGGAGGCGTTCGATATTCACGGCCTTTATAAAGGGGTACAGACCCGTCTTTCTTCTCCTCGCTGGCTTCTTCCTCAACCCTTACTACCTCGAGTTCCAACACCTGGGTTTCAATCGCTGCAAGCCTCAGTCATGTCCGGATCCAGCCGTCGAGGCCGGTGGGTGGCTTCGTCTGTCACAGAGGAGGATATCGCGAAGCTTCGGGCAGCAAGATATCTGACCGCAGAAATCCTCCATCGGCTTCCCACAGAAGAGCAGGTTATCCCCACCCCCAGATCCGGCGAGAGGGTCGTGTTTGTTTCCCACTTCCTCCGAGGATTAGGGTTTTCCCATAATCCCTTCGTCCGGGGGCTCATGTTCTATTATGGACTAGATTTTCACGATCTCGCCCCGAACTCTATTCTTCTCATCTCGTCGTTTATCGTCACGTGCGAAGCCTTCCTCCGAACTCCTCCACACTTTGGCTTGTGGCTCAAGACCTTCAATGTGAAGCCGCAAGTGATGGAGGGGGAGCAGGCGGAGTGCGGTGGAGCCTCAGTGAGCAAGCTTACCAGCGCTGTTTGGCTAAAAGGATCCTTCACAGAATCTTCCGACTTATGGCAGCAAGAGTGGTTCTATATCACCGAGCCCCGTGGTTCCAAGTGGGCAGTTGCGCCTGCGTTCCGATCCAGCCCCCCAATTCAGCTTGCATCATGGATTAACAAGGGGTTGGACTGGGGATCCGTTGATGAAGTGCGAACTCTGCAGAGTCGCATCCGACGCCTTATTGAAAAGAATATTGATCTTGTCAACATTATTCAGGTAATGCTAGTCCGCCGGACCCTGCCGTGCCAGCGACGGCCTCTCCGCATGTGGGAGTTGAATCCAGAAGGGCCACAGACTCTTCAGCACTTCTTCGGCACTACGCATGAAGGAATGTGGAAATTATTTTTCGGGAAACAAAAACAATGGCCGGACACCACCGAAGATACCGTCCTAGACTGTAACCATCCGGATAGCATGGTAAGTACTCATCCGCCGAACACCTCATAATCAGATATCTTATGGTAAGACACTAAGCAAACCATCTTCTTCCAGGGCTGGATATAGAAAGCGGAGCGGATCAGGTGTCCGGCCCCTCTTCCCGAAGACTCAGCGGCCCCCTTGTTAACAAGGATGCTGGCACCGGCGCCGTACCAGGCACCGGTAGGGGAGGGCAAGGCGGAGAGTGAGAAGACCTGGGATGACCTTTGTTCCGGAGGTAAATTAGACACTGAGTCTGGAGAAATTGACATTTCCTCGCCCGAAGACAAAGGCGAAAGAGAAGCAAGTATCCCTTCTCCATTTAGGAAGAAAAGGGCCGCCTTCGAAGGTTGGGAGGGGGGTCTCCTAAGAGGGGCAAGATGCCACCGTCGAGCGGCTCAGGATTGGAAGGTGACGCCGTTGAACGGCTCCGTCATGAGGACAAGCCCTCAACCAAATCGTAAGTGAATCCGGCGTGCTTTGATAGCATCCCGCTCCTTTCCTATTACAGAAGAGACATGTAACGTGCATGTGTATTTTTACAGTTCGGCACAGAGTTTTTCTGGGCAATCCTCTTCTTCGGGAGATCTCCTCCCAGAGATGATGGAAAGCGAGACGCCTCCCCCGACCTCCTCGCCCCATAAGGCGGACGACTCCGAAGTGTCATCTCGGAGGGTTTTTCTTGATCAACAAGCGGTGTAGGGGATGAAAGAGGCAGTACCCGAAGGTGGATCTCCGATCGTCCGGGATTCGGGGGCCAATAATGAAAGCCCCGGACTGTCTGGTTTTCAGCCAATGATGATTCTGGAGACGGGTGAATAGGTTCCTTCAAAGGATGGTCGTGCTCCTACAGCGGCTTCCAGAGACCCGGCGGCGCCGGATATATTGAGGGATATGCTGCGACAAGCATCTGTCTCTGGGGAACGGCGTACCTTGATGGGTACGGTGGTTGAGAAGATTTTGTCCGCGAAGAGCGGATTGAATGAAGCCTTCATGAGCCTCCTTAGAGGCTTTGAGGTTTGTGATGTAATATTTTCAACTATATTTTATTTGGAAAGATGCACCTGTGTATAGGTAGTAGCCCCTGAGACTCGGGTTGGCTTCCCATGGGAGGCAAACGGAGGATCAAGAAGAAATACTCAAGGACTAATCTGATTAACTGGAACACAGGCTGCTTCCCCCTGGCTACTTCCCGGACTACGGATATTGCCGAGCTGTAGCGGAAGCTTGATGTGGCAGGGGATGACATTGCGTTAATCAATATGCGTCTTGACGAGTCGCAAGGTATTTATTTGGAGCAGCCCTTTCCCATATATTTTTGTAATATAAGCATGACGCTGAAACTTATATGCTGGGATATGCATGGCTGCAGATGGTGCTATTGCTGTTGAGATTCTTCAGGCAGAGCTGGCCCAGGCCAAGGAGCAGGCCCGGTTTAGTAATGCGGCTGTAGAAAAGGCGTCGACTGAACTAAAGGCCGAACAAGCTGCTCGGCGCCAAGATGAGGAGAAGATATCCACGATGGCGCTTGAACTGAAAAATGCTATTGGCCGCTGTGAATTTCTTGAGAAGGAGAATGAAGCCAAAATGGCTGAACTTGACAAGGCCTCACGAGAGGCGAAAGAAGCGCAGTCTGAATCCAGAGCATCCCGTGAGGAGATCCGGCAAGCTGGGGAGATTACGGCTGGTAAGCCCTTTTTGCTGCAGGCTAAGTTCGGCGATCCGAACTATCCTCGGCTTAACCAAGTGTGGAGTTCTCCGGACGAGTTTTTAGACTTGCCGAAGAGTTCTTCCGATGTGGCGCAGTTTTACCATGCGCGAGAAGGGTATGCAACGGAGAAGCTTTTCTGGTCACAATTTGGCGCGTCAAAGCGCCCTCTGTTGCTGAATGAACAGATGTCCCAATGGGCCGAGCTTCATAGGATATCCGGCGCTGCCATGAAGAACGTCATAATCCGGCTATGGCCAACTGAGCCTGTTCCGAATAGCTACTTCGGCTTGGTGCAGTGGCTTGGTGATGCGGCGCCACGTATCGACGCTGTGAGGCGGTCGACGTGCATTGAGGGTGCACGGATGGCCTTTGCCCGTGTCAAGACATACTGGGGGAAGATGAAGGCCATCGATGTTGCAGCGAAGAGTCCACCCAAGGGCAAGGACCATCACGCACCGGAGCATTATTTTGAAGACGTCTTAGAGGCTGCCCGCTTGATAGAGGGTCAATGCTCGAAAGACATAGTATTCGAGTGAGGTGTAAGGGAATTGTAAAAGACAATTTTATATTTAATTTATTTTTATGTTTTGCTCGAAAGCTTTTTGCTCCTCCTGTGCGGCCGTTTTTTATATAATCTGAAAGTTTTCCAGTCGTCGGCTTCAGCCCCCTCGTAGGAAGTACGGGGGTGTTCGGAAAAAGCACTTGATCACTCTTGACCCAACGTCTTGGTCATGAAGGAGGTGACAATGCGGCGAACCAGGCAATCGGACTGTAAGGCGTTAACACTTTCACTTAGCCATAGGAGTTTTATGGTTGGTCTACGATATAGCCCCTGGTATGTACGCGGCTTATTTTTAGTACGATGCGCTGTACAGATGATCTAAAAAAGATCCTTCGTATAACACGGAGAGAATCTCTAAAGATCCCAATAAGTCGTCGAGTGGTTGACCAGCTCTCGCCGAATCATGACAGTCAGTTTTCGGCTTTCCCTACTGAGGTGCTTGACCAGATGAACCGGAAGCACAATCGCAGTAGTTCTCCCTTTACTACCCTAGCCGATAGAGCGGAACATAGGGTAGCAAACACAGGAGCTGGGCAACCCAACTATTGACCCAAGACATGATTCGGAGCTGTATAAGGCCAAACTCGTGACGCCGAAGTACGCTATAAAGTTGTTCTGACTTGCCGGCAACTCATTTGTTCCCATACCGAGCCCCTGGCGAGTTATGCCGAGTTGTGTGTGTAAAACAACCACAGGAGCGAAAATTCGGGTCGATTAGGAAAAAGTCGATACTAGACACTGGTTACGTGTACTAGGAGCTGAGTGATAAGCCAATTATTATATAGATAACAAAGCCGCAACCCTGGCTATTTGGCATGCCCGGGTTCGAAGGCTGAGGAAAAAGGCACCTTACAGGCTCAGAATAGAGAGCTCGGTCTACAAAAGGTTAGTTTGGACCCCCTGTCGCACGTCTGCACCGCCTGTCCTCGGTTAAGGGATTCCTTGACAGGAATAACCCTTGGATGATTGTGCGAACCCGAACTCTGGTAGAGTCCTCGAGGTGACCGGCCCTTGAGCTACCTGTGAAGGGGATAATAAAAAGGAAAGAAAAAAGGGTAGTTAAAAAAGTAGGTGGCAGGAGGGGGGGGGTTGCAGGCACACCCATACTGTGCTTCCACTGGTGCCCAGGGTATTTCAAGTGCATAATTATGTATGCGTGGTACCCACTTCGAAGGTATGTTAGGCGGACGGCGGAAGCCGAATTGCTAGTCCAATATGGACATTGATCGGTCATGTTGAATGGAGACCGGCGGCATGATGGCCGACGTGGTATGCGGCGTGATAAGGCCGCTGTGTAGTTTGGCTGAGGTAGCCGTGGTATGATCTCCCGTACGAAGGGAATGTTTCGTGCGCTCACCTCTAGGGGTGTATGTCACGCATACCATGTTTACTTTTTTTGCTTCGGGGGAAATTGCTTCTGACCCCCGGTATTTGGTTGGTGGATCTCTTCGTCATCCCTATCGCCAGGTGGCCTCCTACCCTTGTGTTCGGCGTTGAGCTTGCCGGCCTGCTTGAAGACCCAACAGCTTCTGTTGGTATGATTAGCTGGTTTATCGGGGTGGCCGTGAATCTGGCAGGGTCGATCCAATATCCTATCTAGATTGGATGGTCCGTCCCTTTTTGCCTTGAATGGCTTTTTTTGTTGACCGGTTTGGGACTGCTGAATCCGGCGTTGACCGCTATGTCGCGTGATCTTTCATTATCATTGCGACTTTTGTGTTTGTTGCGTCGTGGCTTGCCATTGCCGTCTCGGATTTCGGAAGTGCCTGGGTCGCAGGCGCTGTTGCTTCTACGAGCGAGCCAGCTATCTTCTCCCGTGCAAAAGCGGGTCATTAGAGCGGTAAGGGCTGTATGGATTTAGGTCTTTCTTGGCCGAGGTGGCGGGCAAGCCATTCATCTCGGACGCTGTGTTTGAAGGCCGCGAGGGCTTCCGCGTCCGGACAGTCGATGAGTTGGTTCTTTTTAACTAAGAACCTAGTCCAGAGCTTCCTGGCTGACTCTCCGGGCTGCTGGACAATGTGACTTAAGTCATCGGCATCCGGTGGCCGGACATATGTTCCTTGGAAGTTGTCGCGAAAGGCGTCTTCCAAATCTTCCCAGCTACCAATAGAATTTTCCAGCAGACTGTTTAACCAGTACAGAGCTGGTCCGTTGAGTTTTAGTGGTAGGTATTTGATGGCATGAAGGTCATCTCCGCAGGCCATGTGTATATGGAGGAGGAAGTCCTCAATCCATACTGCGGGATCCATTGTTCCGTCGTATGATTCGATATTCATGGGTTTAAACCCGTCTGGGAATTCATGCTCCATTACTTCATCTGTGAAGCAAAGAGGGTGTGCGGCACCTCTATACTGGGCCACACTGCGATGTACCTCTGATGGAGTCTATTTGCAGTTTTCGGCCTGGGCGTGGCTAGGTTTGTCACGTCCAAATAGGTAGCCGTCATCGTGTGTCGAGGCACGTCCTCGCGATCCATAGATCGATCTTATGTGTCCTGCTCTACTGTCCAAGTCATGTCGACGGTCGTATGTACAACCCCGAGCTGTTTTATTCTTGCCTTTACGGCGAGGTGGGCGGTTTGTTGTTCGTCTTGAGTTACCGCTTTATCCTGACCGCGTGGCGGTCGGTCAGCCGCATTGCGCGATGATGGTATGGGCTCCAACGCCTCATCATCAAACTGAGGTAGCAATTTACGCTGCGGGTAGCTTTTGGCTGGGCGCTTAAGGCCATATTATTCGGCTGCCGGGACATCAATCCATTTATCGTTGAGCTGATCTTGATCAGCTTGAAGCTGCTGCTGCTTCTTTTTCAGGCTTCTTGCAGTGGCTATTAGCTGACGCTTAAAGCCTCCTGTTCGAGGGGCTCCTCAGGCACGATAAAGTCCTTGTTGCCGAGGCTCGCCTCCTCCTTGGAGAGCGGATGATAACTACTGTCCTCCGAGTCTTCATTTATGGCCTGTTTGTCAGGGCTGACTTTCCCATCCTCCTGATTGTCCTGTTCGGCAGTTTCTTCATTGTGGTCTTCTACGTCTTCGGCACCATCCGGAGTGTTGTCGTCTCCTGTGTCGGTGTTGCTGTCCTTGCTGCGGCGTGGTTTGGATCGGCGCCGCTGACGCCGGTGCTTTGGTTGTGTCTTAGGGGGGGTATCCTCCACTGGGTTTTTCTTGTCGTCGCTGCTATTATCTTTCGGTGTATCCACCATGTATACGTTATATGAGGAAGTGGCTGTCTATCGTCCGGTGAACGGCGAGTTTTGGGCCTCCTCTTCTCCAGCATCGTCATCCATACCATCGATGTCTTCGGAGTCATACTCAAGTGCGTTGGTTACATCATCGACAATGGCTATGAAGTGGGTGGTGGGTGGGAAGCGAAATTCTCCATCGTCAGCCTCCAGTTCGAACCCGACATAATTCGGCTGTGAGTCTCCCGCCAAGGACAGGTTCTTTAATGAGTCTAGCACATCGCCGAAAGGCGAGTGTTGGAAGATGTCTGCGGCGCTGAATTCGAAGATCGATAACCGATCAAGCTCGGCGTCCGCGGACGCACATGGTTTGGAACCCATAGCCAGAAACGAGTCGGAGTTCCGGTGACACAGACATCGCATGAGGCTTTGTCTGTGTGCGGCTCCAACGCCGCGGCATCTGCGGCCTCCGTGGTGGGGTTGAGCTTCCCGTCCTCGGATGGTGCGATTTGCTCCGGATCTAAGGCCAGAATAGTTGCAGAAGCAATCTTCTGGATGTGGTCCGATGACAGATTTAAGTCATGTTCATCGATGTGACAGGGAGCAGCTGCCGCGGTCTTGAATCCGTCGACGATCAAGTCTCCGCGGATGTCCACGACGTAATTCAAGCTCCCGAATCTGACCTGATGGCCAGGAGCGTAGCTTTTAATCTGCTCCAGATGGCCAAGCGAGTTGGCCCGCAGTGCGAAGCCGCCGAATACAAAGATCTGCCCGGGGAGGAAGACTTCCCCCTGGATAGCATCGTTGTAGATGATTGAAGGGGCCATCAAACCTCTAAACGACAGCACAGTGGAACTCTCAATGAAAGCACCAATGTCGGTGTCAAAACCGGCGGATCTCGGGTAGGGGGTCCCGAACTGTGCATCTAGGATCGATGGTAACAGGAGACGGGGGACATATTGTTTACCCAGGTTCGGGCCCTCTCTATGGAGGTAATACCCTACTTCCTGCTTGATTGATCTTGATGAATATGAGTACTACAAGAGTTGATCTACCACGAGATCGTAATGGCTAAAACCCTAGAAGTCTAGCCTCTATGACTATGGTAATGAGTATCCCTTCATCCGGACTAAGCCCTCCGGTTTATATAGACACCGGATGGATCTAGGGTTACATCAGGTCGGTTACAGAGAAAGGAAATCTTCATATTTGGTCGCCAAGCTTGCCTTCCACACCAAGGAGAGTCCCATCCGGACATGGGTGCAGTCTTCGGTCTTCGTATCTTCACAGCCCATCGGTCCGGCCCATGGCTAACAGGCCGGACGCTCGAGGATCCCTTAGTCCAGGACTGCCTCAACACTCTCGCTGCACTACAAATATATACACGCTGGAGGTTCAGCGTTCCTTTGCTAGGGTTTGCTATATTCATAGTCTCTCACCCTCTTCACCAGATCTAAACAAGGCTGTGTTGGCCTCTGCCTCTCTCTCCCCCCTCACAGGTGGTGAAGGAGCCGTCCGGATCCCGTCGCACCGGTAAGGGGAGGAGGTGCAGTGTTCACTCTATCGCCTTTGGTGAGGGAGGCAATCCACTGCCGGCTGCGCTATTCTCTGTCACCCAGCGCCTGTGTGGGAGGCCACCGACCCCTTCTTCCTTGCTGCCGTACGTAGTGTGGGCAGATCCGGCATCTCGCCGCACGTCTAGCCACATCCCGACGACCATAAGGTATAAGTTTCTTTGAAACCGTCATTGCTCTAGCTGCATGCGGATCTTTTTCGAATCTGTAGTCAAATCTAGGTCTTGGTTCAAAGAGGAAAGAAGGGTGCGGTGGGGTGGAGCATGAATCTAGGACGTGGTTCAATGAGGAAAGGAGGGAGGGAAAGTAGTACAGACTGGCTATCCAGCCGCTTTGTTGGTCGAAAAGGGAAAAAAAGGGGCTAACCCAGTACACACATCTGTAAGGAACCGATCTCTTTGTTGAAAAGGGAAAGAAGCTGGGGGGGCCGGGTAGTTTGTGCAGGACTAGATTTGTTGCCCTCACATAGGAAAAAGGTTCAAAGAGAACAAATATGGGACCAACGCAGATATGCTGCTTGGCAACATACTCTGCATCACCCATTTATACGTGTGGACGCACATGGTGCTGGCATGTCCCATGTCCCATACAACTATTTTGCTGTTGTTAATCTAAGAATGGTGCTGGAAAATTGAAGCAATGCCACTGTTAAAAGTAAATTACATTTTTAACGAATGTTGTTTTAAGAGAATGCCTCTGTTAATATGAATCAATGCAACCGTTTTAGAAATGCCACTGTCCTACTTTGTTTTCCATCAAGATAAGTTAGATGCTTCTTTTTGTTGCTGTATGTTTCATCCTCCTTTATTGGCCAGTAAATGTTTCCTTTTTGCCTCTGTTAGAACAGGGATATCTATTCAACTTGTTGCTATAGCGAACTTAAATGTCACACCGACAACTTTGCTTGATTTCAGTGCAACTGCACAAAATGAGATTGGTTTTCCTATTCGTGTTGGTAGATTCGTATTTGATCTTGTTCGTCTCATGAAAGGTCAGTACAGGCCTTCATCCACATGATTGTGCAATGTGCTTTGAGATGTTGTGCTACTTGTATTGGTACTGTTTTAAATAAATGTTGAATTGAAGCTATTGTATTGCTGTCTTTTCCCATTAAGTAGTGAACAAAAATTGGACCAACCCAGACATGATGCTTGTTGCTTTGTTACAACAAACTCTGCATCAACCCCTTTATAAGTAGATGGAAGCACATGGTGTTGTTGCACCCACTCTCCCCTGGAACTATTTATGCTTTTTGTTAATCTAATGCCGCTGGTAAAATTAAGCAATGCCACTCTCAGAATTAACTAATGAATCTTAGTTCAAAACTGCAACACTTGTTAGGGATCGGCGGGAGTACCATTTTTGTGGCCGCATGTTTCATCCTCCTTTATTGGCCAGTAATTGATTCCTTTTTTGCCTCTGTTAAAACAGGGATATCTATCCAACTTGTTGCTATTGCGACATTTTTCTTATGTTTTAAGAGTGTTTTGTGCAGTTCAACTTGAATGTCACACCGGCGAATTTGCTTAATTTTGGTGGAACTGCACAAAAGGAGACCGGATTTCCATATATGTGTTGAGATCTCTTTCAGGTCTTCCTTGCTAGTTGTTTCAAATCTTGGTCTTGAAAGGTCAGTACCGACTTTCATCCACATGATGTTCTAGTTTGCTTTGAGATGTTCTACTACTTGTATTGGTACTGTTTTGGATAAATGTTGAATTGAAGCTATTGAACTGCTGTCTTTTACCATTAAGTGAGCAAAATTGTTCCAACCAAGACATGATGCTTGTGTCTTTGTTACAATGGAACTCTGCATCACCCCCTTTATAAGTAGATGGAAGCACATGGTGTTGTTGTGCCCACTCCCCTTGGAACTGTTTATGCTTTTTTTAAATCTAATGCCGCTGGTAAAATTAAGCAATGCCACTCTCAGAATTAACTACTGAATCATAGTTCAAAACTCCAACACTTGTTAGGGATCGGCGGGACTACCATTTCTGTTAGGGATCGGCCGGAGTACATGTTTATGAAATGTATTGTTCAGATAATGTCTCTGTTATTATATATCAGTTACAGTGTTTTACAAATGGTACTATCCTGCTTTGTAGTTCTTTCTACATGTTTAACCAAGGTATTGTTAAGATAATGTCTCTGTTAAAATGAATCAGTCGCATTGTTTTAAGAATGGTACTTTTTTGCTTTGTCGTTCTTTATACACGTTGAAACATGGCATTGTTAAGATAATGTCCCGGTTAATATGAATTAATCACACTGATTGAGAATTGCTACTCTCCTGGTTTGTTTCCCATTAAGATAAGGTAGATCAGTAGATGTTTTTCTTCTGGGAGTACAAGTCATCAACCATTATTTCTCATTAATTGTTTCCCTTATACCTATTGTTGCTTACAGGGATATCAAAATTAAAGCTCGGTTTTATTTCGACTTTGATTTTAGTTGAACTGCACAAAAGGAGCCAATGTCTCTAAGGCAAACTGCTGCATTAGTGGGTCTAGTTGGTCTTACCACTTTGCAGAAAGAAGTAGTCACTGTTTGCGCTACATTACAGAAGGAATGATCGAGAAGCCTTACAGAGTATTAGTAGACGCTGGTGACATGACTAGTCTGCATAGAGCATGGGCAGCTCAACAACACATGGAGTGCAAAATTCACTCCACAAGGAAAGGTATGACCAAGTTAGTTGCCGACGCATCTGTAACAAATGAGGTCAGTATCGGCCTTCATCCACGTGATTGTGCTCTGTTATGTTGTGCTACTTATATTGTTGTATTGTTTTGAATAAATGTTTAATTCAAGCTATTGTATTGCTATCTTTTCCTATTAAATCTACTAGTAAAACTATTATAGTCATCACGCTTTTTCTGTATTTATGCAGACAGGGATGCTGGGCTTGATTTTACTGGAACTGCACAAAATGTTCAGATGGTTCGTGTCCTGCATAATACTTCATCATGCACAATACATCGAATGGTTCTCTAATCATTCATCGTCACCTTGAGCCACCGAACTATCTGTTTGAATGGAGCTGCTAACGTCGGCCATTAACAAGGATAAGAAGAAAGACAAAAAGAGAGATGGCTGCTTTACTTGTAGTTCGGAGGAACACTGGGCAAACAAGTGCCCAAACAAGTACAAGAAGCCAGGACAGGACTCCAAGTCTGTCAATGTCAGTCTAAGCAACAATGATGGGGCATCTAGGTATGGTAATCTATTTACCATACTTTCAGTTTGGTAGTCCACCGATTGGTGGGTTCACACTGGGGCCAATATTCATGTGTGTGCTGATGTGTCTTTGTTTTCTTGCAAGCATATAAATATGAAATCCATAGGGATGCTCAGCTTGATTTTAGTGGAACTGCACAAAATGTTCAGATGGTTCGTGTCCTCGATAATACTTCATCATGCACAATACATCAAATGATTCTCTAATCATTCGTCGTCACCTTGAGCCACCGGACTATCAGATGACAAATTGATGACAAACCCTGCCCCACAATCATAAGCATTACATATTTTGAATGGGAAAAGCTTGTCAAAGTTTAATCATTGATGTTAGCAAGAAGACATTAGTTTAATATATTGGAATTGGAAAACCTTGTCAAGTTTTGCTCATTGATGTTAGCCAGAAGACATGCATTTGATATTTTTGAGTGGGATGCCCTTTGCTGTGAGCAACGTCGATCATTTTTTCCTATTCCCGTCTTCAGTTCAGAAGTAAATATTTAGTCTGCTGAGATGCATAGTCACATGAATGTTGACTTATGTAAGGTATTTTAAGAGTTTGTTCTGAATGTTTTCTATGTAATGCCTGGCCTTGTGAGTTTGATTGCAAAGTTGAGGCATGCGACATCACGAGCTGTTCACCATGCCTCCTGAGAATAATGCTTCATATTGTTTTGCATGTTGATCTAATGCCTGTGATTTGCACGTTAAGAAGATCATCCTCTTTTGTTATTTCTGTTCTTAAGAAGTTCAATATTGTCTTATGTTTCATTCATAGCCTATACGACAACTCGGGTAGGTTAGAGGTGAAACCATATGATCTTCCGACCAACTCATCATCTTAGGCCGTGATTGGATCGTTGTTTTCCAACCAAAACCGCTTGTAAAACTGGCGCTTGTAAATAAAAGCAGATGGTCTTGGGCGAAGCGCTTGGTTGGGCGATTTCGAATAGTAAAATATACACTGGTCTCTCAAATTACACGCGTAACTCGCCGGTTTTTGTTACAGACCTCGGGGCCTCGGTTTCATTACGCCTGTATTTTACGCGTTGTTTCCGATGACGAGTAAATTAAACTTGTATCTTAATACAGGGGTGAATAAACCAGAGCTCCCAAGCGCGGCCTTACCGTTTCATGCCGTCTTAGTCTCACGAAGGTGCTCATAGGTGTCAGATGATCCTGGTTTCCTGAATGAGCAGCGGGCGCTGTATCAGACCATCCGTAGGGCCTGCGAGGCCCTCTCCGTCGTCCTTCGAGTTGTTGCCCTCGCCATGGCGCCGAGCATTGTCAACATGGTCAACGAACATGAGGATTCAGGAGATGACTTTATTTTGACTGGATGACAGTAGCGACCCACTAGGGCCATAGTCGTACGTACGCAAGTTCCTCCTTATTATATACAACTATATTTTTTTTGCTTCCTCCTGGTTTCATCATGGTCCCACACCATCGTCAACCAATATGGTCAATAAACGAGAGAATTGCATAAGGAGCGGCCGGCAGTTGGGACACAACAGCTCGAGCAGTATTTATTTTTTTAGCTGTAATCGGAGTTTTTCTTGAGCGATGTTTTTGTTGTTGTTCAGAGGAGCAGGGTATCAACTGGGCGGGCTGTGGCCCATCTAGCCTAGGCTATTATTTTATGTCGACCAAATATCCAGCCCAGATATTATTTTTTCAAGGTGAAAATTGCTAGCCCAGCTATACTTTTTTTGCAGAATACCCAACCCAGGTCAACTTGTTATTCTCCGCCCCGCTGGGCTGTAAATCTTTCCTATTAGGGCTAACAAGAAAATGGGCTTTAAGAAATAATAAATGGGATGTAATTATAAAAACTGGGTTGTAAATATACAAAAACGCACCAAGCAGGTAATTAATTTCAAAAATATTATTGTTTGAATTTGGAAATTTTCATTTCATTACTTATTGCGCGCGCAGTATTTTTTTAGATTTTTACCTAATACAAATTCATTTTGAAATTATATTTAATCTGACTCAAAATTTCGGGATAATTTTTTTGGATCTCATCAAAATGTGGGATTTGTGGTTGAATTCGGTTTTGAGAGGTTGGTTTAAATTATTAATCGTTGTCCTGGCTAGAAAATGGGCTGTAATTTTAACAGACTATAAATGGGTTGTATTAAATTCCATTAGAATTCAAAAATGGGTTGTACACTATTACAAATCGCAAATGGGCTATATCTTCTCTGCCAGAGATGTGATGCTCACTTGTGGGCCTACTATTGTTTTGAGAATTATAGTCAGTGACGCATACGGAAGGCTTGTGGGCCTACTAAGGCGTACGGAAGGCTTTGTAGACATATAGTCAAGACACGATTCTAGCAGCAGTGGCCCCTGCATGTCCATCCAATGGTTGTAGTGCTTCTTCAATCTCGGATATTCTTGCTTCAGCCGCCCAAACCACCGCCGGCGGTACCGCCTGCTACCGCCTCCCGTGCCGGCTGTGCTGCCGCGCAGGCTTCACCGGCCCACTCTACTCCCAAACATTGTCTAGGCCATTCCTCTACTCACCATAACCTCCTGTTCATCACCGGCGACGGTAGCCTGACACCACAACCAAACCAGTGAACCCTCGTACTCCCCTCTGCGTGGGCATCCACTGCTGTGTCTTCGCCAGCTCCGGGTCGTTCCCTTCGTAATACTCGCCATCGTTCACTGCGTTGGTTCTCTCGGCACGGCGTGGTCAACTTTTTCAACAAACGAAAGCCATCGGGGACAGAGATGCAGTGCCTTGCCCACAGCAAGGCACGGCGTAACTGGCGGCCAGCCAACCATTATATCAGGGGGGCGGCTCAGATGAGGCATGTACGTGGGTTGGCTGACAGTAGGGACGCACATGGGCCATGGCCGCACGCAGCAAGTGCCCCCAAATTATGCGAAAACAAATAATTTCGCCCCCTGACAGGTTTGACCCACCAGCTACATCTTCGCACGCAAGGAAGTGCTTCCTTTATTACGCGGAAATAAAAAGTTTCCTATCCGTGACAGCTAGGGCCCACCAGCTTTATTATGATCCTTTTCACGAAAATATAGATTGTACCGAAGATCCTAAATTGTGTTCTTTTTATTCTAACTCAAAAAGGAAGAAATAAAAAACCACAAAACATCTTCGCACGCAAGGAAGTGCCACCTTATTATGCGATAAAAATTGATTCCCCTGCTAGCTGGGACCCACCAGATTTGTAGGCTGACTTGTGGGCCTACTAAGTTAACGTGTACGTAGGGCCTTGTCGACTTAGTCAATAAACGATTCTAGCTACACAGACCGTTCGATGTTAATCCAACAGCCAAGCTGCGTCTTCAACCTCTGGTCTTGTTGCTCCAGTCGCCCAAACCAACGCCCGCCATAGTGCCTACTCCAGCCTCCCGTGGCCGGCTGTGCTGCCACGCAGGCCTCACCGCCCGACCATGCTACTACTGGCCAGGCCTTCCCTCTACTCACCCACACCCCTTGTTATTCTTCGGAGATGGCAGCCTCAAACCGTAGCCGAAGCAGTCAACCCTCGTACTCCCCTCCGCGTGGGCATCCACTGCTGCGTATTGCCCGGCTCCGGGTCGTTCCCTTCCTAGGTCGCACCGTCGTCCACCACCTTGGTGCTCTCAGGCTGTACAGTGTCGTCAACGCGGTCAACAAATGACAACCATCAGAAGAGGACTGTAAGTGGAGAGGCTGACAGCTGGGTCCATGGCCGCACGCACGTGATGTGTGAAATCTATACTCCTAGCAACTCTGTTGCTTGGTAGTTAAATGGACAATAACCTCATTCTTAGCGTGTTGATTTTTGAGTCATCACCCTAAGGTTGATCGTGCTACCTAGCCTTATTTCCAGTGCACTTTTCGATCAATGAGTTAGGATTTTGTCAAACCCTTGCTCTTTTGATCACATCGTCTTTCCTGGAAAGCAAGATCGTTCTCGAGCTTCATAACATACCGGTGGTTCGTGATTTTCCGAATATCTTCTTGGAAGTATTACCAGGTTGTCACCTGACCGCTATGTTGAGTTCGTGATCAAGTTGGTTTCCTTGTAAACCACTCTTTCTCCAAGAATCTGTGTTGGATGCCCCTAAGCTAGTTGGTTAAGCTAAACAACAACTTGGAGAGTTGGAAGATAAAAAGTTTGTCCGACTTGGTTCATTTCTAAGGGATATCCTTGTGTGTGTGTGTGTTGAAGAGAGATGATATCTTCATTGATTGTTCCTCGTGATCGGTTGTTGAATCAATTGTCTTGTCCAAACCTTGATTTGAGTGTGGGCTATCGTCAAATCAAGTTAGAACCAACGATATTCATAATGTTGTCTTACTCGTGGTTGTTCCTCAAGCATACACCATTACATCCTTTGGTCTGACCAATACTCTTCACATTGTTCACATAATGGTGGAATTCCAGTGATATGGAAAATTCCGATGAGTTGCTGTTGAGCCCATCAGCAACATTTTGTCTCCTCCATGATTCATGTTGAACGTCAACCTAGTGTTGGAAGCTTTGTAAGCAATGCCTTCTTGTTCCGCTCATGAAGCTCATGCTTGGATGGAAGAAGTGACTTCCTCGAATTCATGTGCATTTGGTGCAAGTTGCCGCCGTGAGTTCGAGAAAGATTGTTTTTGTTTCCTCTGGTACCATCCCAAGTCAATTATGCATGTGCGAATGTATTCTATGGTTTGGTAGATTAATTACCTCCACTCCATATGTATTCCATAGCACACCAAGCCACTGATTGATTTGTTCAAAGAAAAGAAGTTCATGCGCTAATCCTAAAGGGCCAGGACGGATATGCACAAGACTTCGTTATCTCAATGATGGTTCCCAATCAGAACTCGGTAGTGTTTTATTGCAAGACTACCATGTGATCATGCTTGTCTGGGACAGCGTGTTCACATGTGTGTAGCAGAACCAGCTCAAATTTTGGAGCATACCATCGTAGTTCATTTCCCGAGAATCTCGCAACGTCATCTCGTCGATTTGTGTTGCAAACTTTCTTTTCAGACATGCTGAGTGTGAAGTATCCTATCACCAATCGGATCTGAATCTCGGGCAGATATGATGGTTGGAACATTCCCAACAGTTGCATTTTGTTCCCAGCTTGCACTGCCATTGTGCCAATTTCCCATGGGCTGCCCTTCTCAGCAGTTGTTGTCCAAGATCATCTTCAAAAGTGGACTTGCCATGGGCCCCATCCATTTTCGATAATAATCAAAAATCATCCATTGTGTTGTCTTCAACAAGGTAGTCCTCATCATCCATTCTAGTCAGGGTATGTCATTCTTTCCAACTCCTTCAAACGATCGTTTGCGGATTGCCTTAGGCTGGTATGAAGAGTTTCAGTGATCTCTGTATCAAAAGTAATTCTTTTGCCACTTAAGGGAATAATTCTATGAGTCACCTCCCCCGAGGTGTCTCGTTATGGAATGATGGCAATTATCTCCTCGCTACTTTGACCCTATGCACCATCTTATTCCAGCATGGAATTGTTGCCTACCAAATTGAACCTTCATCATTTGTTTCTATTCCATCACCCCTGATGTGTGTTTTGTGTCTCATCTCAAGAGATGTTATTACGCCTCATTCTGTGAGTTGATCGTGAGTTGCTCGATCTCCAAGAAGATCGATTCCTGTAGAGTTTCTTCTGTCGTCATCGTGTTGGATAAAGATCTCGAAAGCAAAGATGTCAAGATCAATTTGAAGCAATTTATCAACATCTTCGAGAAGGGCACATGGATCATGAAGATTGTGATAGTTTTGTGACCCCCTTTCCTCTTGCCGCATGTCTTGAATCTCGGGACGAGATTCTTCTTTAGTGGGGGTGAGGATTCACATCCCTAGCCTTGCTATGCACTTGGACTAGCTTGGTTGTTGCATCATGTCTAAATTTTATTTAAACTTGAAATGGGGATCTAACAAACCCTAGCACCCCTTTGAATTACTAGGTTCAACCAAAATTGGTTTCAATTAACCCAAAATGCCCTTCACAAAATGTTCATCATTTCTGGTTTGGGCTAAAACCTCTGGCAAAAATGGTGCACATTTTTCTATGACACTCTGGATTATTGAATTAATTCATAAGTATTTGAATTTGGACATTTAAATACTATAAATATTTTTACATGTCCAAATAATTCTGAAAGTATTTAAGGGCTGTTGTAAATAATTTCACAAGTGCCCACAATTATTTTAGCATTTTATCAAATGGTTTAGTTTCTAAACTAAATCAAAACAAAGGGAAATAAATAGAAAAACAGAAATAAAGGAGAGAGAGAAAGTACCTGGCGCTCACCTGACAGCCCACCTGGCCCAACTCCAGCTGGCCCAGCCCACCGCAGCCGCCGCCGTCTTCAACCTCCTGCCAGTAGGCAGGAGGGCGTGTGCCCGACGCGCGCCAGCACGCGCGCACCACCTCCTGCTTGCTGCCGCTTCCCCGACGTCGCCCTGGACACCTGCCGCGATGCCACGCACCTCCCCTCGACCCCTGCACCTCTCCCCTCTCTCCCAGGACCCCTTTCCCCTCCTCTGCTCTCTTCCCAAATGGAGCTCCTCGACGCCGCTCGCCGTTGCCGTGGCCATCGAGCCCCCCTCGCCTAGCTAGTATGCCCAGCAGCTCCGCCACCTCGCGCTACGCCTCTCCACAGAAGGAAGCCAGCCGGAGCGCCCCGTAACGCCGCCATCGCCATCATCCCCTTCTTCGGCCGCCAAAGATCCGCCTCGCCATCCCGGCGTTGTCCGACCTTCCCCGATCCCACTGAGACGCGTGCTGCAACCGCTGTGAGGCCACTCATCTTTTCCCCTACTCCCGTCATCGGTTGCGTCCTCTAGCTGGTAGCCCCGCGGCATCCGTGAACTCACCGCCGGCGACCTTGTCGCTGCATCGTTCTAGCATGCATTAGACGCGCCCGAGCGCATGGTCGTGTTCCTGAAGATGCCAGGAGTCCAGAGGACCCCTTTGGTTAGCCACTAGCGCCCTATAGCCTCATCCCGCTCGACGTCCGAGCTCCGGTCGCCGTTGCTGATGTCGCCGTCGTCACTACCGTCCACCTCGGGCCTCCCCGAGATCACCGTCGGAGGTGCCGCGATGCCAGCTTCCCGTAGAGACCAACCGCGGCTCAAACCACGGCTTGTAGGCGAAACCCGAGCCGCTGCAGTGTGACTCCGCCGCGTTTCTGGTCGCCACCGGCGTATCTCCGGTGACGCTGACGTGGCTTCATTAGTTTAGGCTAATCCCGGATTATTCAGCCACTAACCACTACCCCAACTCATTGACAGATGGGCCCCACCCTTTAATTAACCATAGGGTTATTCCCTATATAAATTAAGCTAATGCCCGTGGGCCCACCAGTCAGTTGACCTTGCCACCTCAGCGTTGACCGGGCCCACTGGTCAGCCTCTGTTGTTGACGCTGTTACACCGACACGCGGGTCCCACTGGTCAGGTTTGACCTGGACCGCGCCGTTGACCGCTGACGTCACAGTGACGCAATGCTGACGCAATAAAGTATTTTCTGGATTTAGTTTAAATTGGAATAACCAGGAAATTCCAGAAAATGTTATAAACTTCAAAAAATCATAGTAATTAATCTGTAACTCCAAATACAAATATTTATATATGTAAAATGATCAAAAAAATCCAATCTATCCATCTGTACTCGTTTCATGCATGTTTAAACAACCTAATCTTGCTGTTAGACCAAAACATGATAATGCACATTATAAATTCATAACTTGAGTTTGAATTTGAACCCTTGGTTCAAATTAGCTCAAACCTTTCTGTTCTTAGTTGCATTAGCTCAAACACATTCATTTTGCCATGTCATCATCATGCATCATATTGTTGCATTGCATTCATTGTGTTCCCACTCTGTTGCCGGTAATTGTTCCCCCTCAGTAGACGCGGTACCGACGCTGAGATCGATGACACCGATGAAGAGCTACACTATCTTCAGAAATGCCAGGCAAGCAAAAACCCCTTGTTCATTCCGATACAATCCCACTCTCTCGCTCCTGCTATCTTTTACTCCATTAGGACAACAACGATTCAACTGTTACATGCTGCGGTAGTTGAACCCCTTTCCTCTGCATGACCTGTCATCGCCACAGCAAATAGATGAAACCCACTAGCATGAGTAGGAGTTGTTTGAGCCCTGATGTGCCTACTCATTCATGCTTGTTTGTCATGCCTGCTACTGCTTAGAGTTGAGTCAGGTCTGATTCATCGGGGATGAATTGGAATGGTGATGAACATGTCCTACTGTATGTGAGCTAAGTGTGTGAACACGATTTGGTAAAGGTAGCAGTAAGAGGCCATGTAGGAGTACATGGTGGGTTGTCTCATTGAAACCGTCCTCAGGAACTGAGTTCTGTGTTTGTGATCCATGAACAGCTACTACCACACATTGGGATCCTTAATTGACTCTCTCGGCTTCTTAACCACCATTGTCCTCTGTCCAGGAGTTGCAAGTAGTTTCTGGTGTTTGTAGTATGCTGGAGGCCGTGCGCAGCGCTGACCCGCGGGGTGGGCTGTGATGCAGTAGGCACGTGGCACGGTGTACCGGTGCCCGTTTGGTGTCTCGGGAACCCTGCTCACATCGTTCGGGGCCGTATGTGGAAACTTTGGCCGGACTCCCTGCGGATGGAACCTGAATAGGCGATAAACCTGGACTAGAGACTTGAGTGTTTAGGTAGGCCGTGGCCGACACCCTCGCCAGGCTTCTTCTTGAAGGTTGCCGAGATACATGACATGTACGTGGCGGTAAGTGGCGAGAGGGTGTGTGAAGAAGTACACCCCTGCAGGGTTAACATCATCTATTCGAATAGCCGTGTCCGCGGTAAAGGACTTCTGGGTTGCCTATAACAGTTCATAGACAAGTGAAAGTGGATACTCTAAAACTCGCAAGATAAGCGTGAGTGCTATGGATGGCCTTCTCGTGGGGAGACGGGAGCGGATCCATAGTGGTGTATTGATATGGTGAATATGTGGACTCGTGTGCGCCACCTCAAAAGAGTTACTTGCAATCATAGTTTAGGATAGCCACTGAGTCAAAGCTGGCTAGCTGCAGTCAAACTCCACCACCCCCTTTGTTGATACTGATGCATATGTAGCTAGTTCTGATGTAAGTCTTGCTGGGTACATTTGTACTCACGTTTGCCTATTTTATGTTTTGCAGAGAGACGCCAGTCTCGCTAGTAGTTCCGTGTGAACTTCGACGTTTAGCTTGATACCTCAGCTACGATCTTGTGCCCTCGGCAGGATCTGGTAGATAGTCAGGCTTCTCAGCCTTTTTCATTTGTAGATGTCTGTACTCAGACATGTTAAGCTTCCGCATGTGCTTTGACTTGCATGCTCTGAATGTTGGGTCATGAGACCCATGTTTGTAATATCTCGCTCCTCGGAGCCTATTGAATAAATACTTTAAGTCGTAGAGTTTTGTTGTGATGCCATGTTTTATTTACACATACCGAGCATATTGTGTGTATGATTGAAATGCTTGGTATGTGTGGGATCCGACAACCTAGTTGTTTATCCTTGGTAGCCTCTCTTATGGGGAAATGTAGTCTAGTGCTTCCATGAGCCATAGTAGTCCGCTACAGCCCGGTTCACCAGAGTCCTGCTAGCCCAGCACTACTGCTCCGGAACACTTGACTAACCGGCATGTGATTCACTTCGTTCCTGTGTCTATCCCTTCGGGGAAATGTCACGCGGTGACATCCGGAGTCCTGCCAAGCCTGCTACAGCCCGGTTCACCGGAGTCCTATTAGCCCAGTGCTACAGCCCGGATTCGCACGCTGCTGACCGACATGCTCGATGTTGATTCATGTATGCCTGTCCCCGTAAGTTAGTGCCACTTTGGGTTCACGACTAGTCATGTCGGCCCGGGTTCTCTGTCATATGGATGCTAGTGACACTATCATATACGTGAGCCAAAAGGCGCAAACGGTCCCGGGCCATGGTAAGGCGACACCCGTGGGAATACCATGCGTGAGGCCGCAAAGTGATATGAGGTGTTACCGGCTAGATCGATGTGACTTGGAATCGGGGTCCTGACAAGGGCCTCTGTATTTCGCGGAAAAACGTTTCCCCCCTGACAGCTGGGACCCACCGGCTTTATCTTCGCATGGAAGGAACTGCCTTCTTACCCCCTAACAGCTGGGACCCACCAGGTTGAAGCGAAGGTAGCGTTATCTGTCCGACCGCGAACATGTACGTACATAGCGGTCGATCGGTGTCTCTGCAGCGACGTACCGTGGCCGAGTAAGGAGCGGCACGTGTTGAAGTAGAGGCGCCGACGTAGCATGTCACGCAGTCCCGTCTATATCATGTACACGTACGTACGGCCACGCTACAAGATAGTAAATACGGCTACATACGTACATACGGGCGGGGTCTCTAACGCGTACAGCGACTAATCCTGTTCATCGGAAGCCAACCAGCTGGGTCAAAATGGAGGAACTGCGTCGTGTTCATGGGGAGACAACAGAATGCGTCGTGTTCATCGGGAGGCAACGGAATACGTCGTGTTCATCGGGAACCAACCGACTTGGACGGAACAGCCGAAACGAGGTCTGGCGTACCGCAGAACGGAGGAAACGGGCCTTCTGTTCGATCGCGTACGGTCGAAACAGGGTCCTCTTCATCGGGAAGGGTCTGACGTACCGTAAAACGGAGGAAACGGACTTGTGTTCAACCGCGTACGGTCGAAACGGGGTCCTATTGATCGGGAGGGGTGTGGCGTACCGCAAAACGGAGGAAACGGACTAGTGTTGGAACGCTTACGGTCGAAATGGGGTCCTGTTGATCGGGAGGGGTGTGGCGTACCGCAAAACGGGACTCCACGGGCTACTGTTCATCCACCATCGACTTCCTCCAGCCTCCACCTACTACTGTTCATCCACAGTCGACTTCCTCCAGCGTCCACCAGCTACTGTTCATCCACGGGGTCCTGTTCATCCAGCCTCCCTGGCTACTGTTCAACCAGCCCTCTCCATGGGGTCCTGTTGAACCACCTCTCCACGGGCTACTGTTCATCCAGCCCTCCACCGACTACTGTTCAACCAGCCCTCCACGGGGTCCTATTCATCCAGCCCTCCACGGGGTCCTGTTCATCCACCCCCAACTGGCTCGATCACGGTCCTGTTCATCCAGTGGCAACGGCCTGTACTACCACGGGGTCCTGGCCATCCACCCCCCACCAAGAACTGTTCATCCACCCCCCCAACAACACTCACTGTTCATCAAGAGGAAGCATCGATCGGCTTCAGTTAGCAACAGTAGCGAAGGAATCACTCGTGTTCAGTTAGCAGCAAGGGATCGATCGGGGTTTAGTAACGTAGCTAGTGCAATCGCTCGGGTTCAGTTAGAGCCCAACGCCTCACTCGGGTTCAGTTAGAGCATAACGCCTCACACACACGCGCGTACGTGTATGAGAGAAACGCGCAAACCTCCGTGCATCGCTCGGCCCCGACCACCCACCGTAACCGGGAAGTCCCCGATATTTTCCTCGCCCTCGCTTCTACCACTTTTTTTACGTCATGGACGGCCCAAAGAACGTCATGCAGCTGCGTCTCCGGCCCGTCCAGGACGAAAAGCCCATTTTCTGTCATGATTTTTTGTCATAGAAGTAGGAGCCCACCACATCTATGATGATGCCGGGTTTAGTCACAATTATCGTCATAGAAGTGTCATAAGCATGACAGAAAAAAAATGTTCGGCCCAAAATGTAACGGATATGTCTTTTTTTTGTAGTGGTAGAGATAAGTATTTCCCTTAGTTAAGAACCAAGGTATCAATCCAGTAGGAGGCACAAGAAAGTCCCCAATAGATGCATGTGCACAAACTAACAAACGCTTGCACACAACCCGAAAAAGGGGTTGTCAATCCCTTCACGGTCACTAGCAAGAGTAAGATCTGATAGAGACAGCTATAAAAGATAAGTAAAAAGGTAAAGGTAAATAAATTGCAGCAAGGTATTTTTTGATTTTTGGTTTTATAGATCTGAAAATAATATGATAGGAAATAGATCCGGGGGCCATAGGTTTCACTAGAGGCCTCTCTCTTGAAGAAAGCATACGGTGGGTGAGCAAATTACTGTCGAGCAATTGATAGAAAAGCGCATAGTTATGACGATATCTAAGGCAATGATCATGAATATAGGCCTCACGTCCGTGACAAGTAGACCAAAACGATTTTGCATCTACTACTATTACTCCACACATCGACCGCTATCCAACATGCATCTACTGTATTAAGTTAACAAGAACGGTGTAACGCCTTAAGCAAGATGACATGATGTAGAGGGATAGATCCAAACAATATGGTAAAAACCCATCTTTTTATCGTTAATGGCAACAATACAATACGTGCCTCGCTACCCCTACTATCACTGGGTGAGGACACCGCAAGATTGAACCCAAAATGAAGCACCTCTCCCATTGCAAGATAGATCAATCTAGTTGGCCAAACCAAATCAATAGATCAGAGAGAAATACAAAGCTATATTAATCATGCATAAATGATTTCAGAGAAGACTCAAATAATATTCATAGATAATCTGATCATAAACCCATAATTCATCGGATCTCAACAAACGCACCACAAAAGGAGATTACATCGAATAGATCGCCAAGGACATCGAGGAGAACATTGTATTGAAGATCAAAGAGAGAAAAGAAGCCATCTAGCTACTAGCTATGGACCCTTAGGTTCATGGTAAACTACTCATGCATCATTGAAAGGGCAACAAGGTTGGTGTAGAGGCCCTCCATGATCGAATCCCGCTCCGGCAGAGTGCCAGAAAAGGCCACAAGATGGGATCTCAGGAGAACAGAAGCTTGCAGCGGCCGAAAAGTATTTTTTGTGTGCCCCCTGGTTTACGGGGAATATTTGGGTATTTATAGAGCTGGAATTAGGGTTAGGGGGGCTACGAGGGGCCCACACGCTTGTAGGGCACGCCCTGTGAGCTTGTGGCCCACTCGTGGCTTTCCTGGACTCCTCCCGAAGCTTCATGGTTGTCTTCTGGTCCAAGAAAAATCCTCAAAAAGTTTCGTTCCGTTTGGTATTGATTTTCTGTAGAAGACAAAAATAAGGAAAAAACAGCAACTGGCACTGGGCACTAGGTTAATAGGCCAGTCCGAAAAAATGATATAATATAGCATATTAATGCATATAAACATCCAAGATGGACAATATAATAACATGGAACAACAAAAAATTATAGATACGTTGGAGACGTATCAGTATCCAACATAGATTCTTGGAGAATGGGTGGTTTAAAAGGAAACCAACTAAATTGTAACTCAACATAACGGTCAGGGAACAACCTGGTGATACTTCCGAGAAGATATTCGGAAAATTATGAACCACCGATATGTTACTAAGCTCGAGATTATTTTTAATTTTCAGGGCAAGACGATATGATCAAAAGAGTGAGGGATTGGCACAATTCTAACCCATCGATCGAAGGGTGCACTAGGAAAGACGGACTAGGTAGCATGATTGATACGTCTCCAACGTATCTATAATTTTTGATTGTTCCATGCTATTATATTATCTGTTTTAGATGTTTTATATGCATTAATGTGCTATTTTATATTATTTTCGGGACTAACCTATTAACCTAGAGCCCAGTTCCAGTTTCAGTTTTTTCCTTATTCTTGAGCTTCGCAGAAAAGGAATACTAAGCGGAGTCCAAACGGAATAAAACCTTCGCGATGATTTTTCTTGGACCAGAAGACACCTGTTGGACTTGGACTCCAAGTCAAAAGACCTCGGAGTAGATGACAAGCCACAGGGGCGCGCCCTAGGGGCGCACCCCCCTACCTTGTGGCCTACTCCAACACCTCCTGACCTAATTCTTCGTCCTATATATTCACATATATTCCCAAACCTCCAGAAGCATCCAGGAATACACTTTTCCACTGCCGCAACCTTCTATTCCCGTGAGATCCCATCTTGGGGCCTTTTTCGGCATCCTACTGGAGGGGATTCAATCACAGAGGGCTTCTACATCAACTATATTGCCCTTCCGATGAAGCGTGAGTAGTCTACCTCAGACCTTCGGGTCCATAGCTAGTAGCTAGATGGCTTGTTCTCTCTCTTTGATTCTCAATACCATGTTCTCCTCGATGTTCTTGGAGATCTATCCAATGTAATCTTCTTTTGCGATGTGTTTGTCGAGATCCAATGAATTATGGATTTATGATCAGCTTATCTATGAATATTATTTGAATCTTTTCTGAATTCTTATATGCATGATTTGATATCTTTGTAATTCTCTTTGAACTATCGGTTTAGTTTGGCCAACTAGATTGGTTTTTCTTGCAATGGGAGAAGTCCTTAGCTTTGGGTTCAATCTTGTGGTGTCCTTTCCCAGTGAAAGTAGGGGCAGCAGGGCAGATATTGTATTGTTGCCATCGAGGATAAGAAGATGGGTTTTACATCATATTGCTTGAGTTTATTCCCCTACATCATGTCATCTTACTTAATGTGTTACTCTGTTCTTCATGAACTTAATACTCTAGATGCAGGCAGGAGTCGGTCGATGTGTGGAGTAATAGTAGTAGATGCAGATTTGTTTCGGTCTACTTGACGCGGACGTGATGCCTATATTTCATAATCATTGCCTTAGATATCGTCATAACTTTGCGCTTTTCTATCAATTGCTCGAGAGTAATTTGTTCACCCACCGTATTATTTGCTATCTTGAGAGAAGCCTCTAGTGAAACCTATGGCCCCCGAGTCTATTTTCCATCATTAAAGTTTCTGATCTTATATTTTCCATCGTATTAGTTTCCGATCTACTATTTTGCAATCTTTTACTTTCCGATCTATAAACCCAAAAACCCAAAAATATTTACTTTATTGTTTGTTTAGTTTTATCTATGTCTATTAGATCTCACTTTTGCAAGTGACCGTGAAGGGATTAACAACCCCTTTATTGCGTTGGGTGCAAGTTGTTTAATTGTTTGTGCAGGTATAGGTGATTTGTGCGTTGTCTCCTACTGGATTGATACCTTGGTTCTCTAACTGAGGGAAATACTTATCCCTACTTTGCTGCATCACCCTTTCCTCTTCAAGGGAAAAACCAACGCAAGCTCAAGAAGTAGCAATGATCAATCCTAGAATGGTGAGTCAATAATCGAAAAACTAAGAATGAAATTATTGTCCATTAGCTTCCAAGCAATAGGGTTGCTAGGAGTGTTGAGTGCACACAACACGGAGACCGAAGAATGAACAATAATGGCGAGAAGTATCACTGAATCAAGAATTTAGAAGAGGTTATGCAATTCTCACAACATTCTTGACATAAAGAGGGTAATACTCCAAGGTTAAATAGAAAAGATGCTGGATTGGCATTCTCGGTATGCGAAATAAAACAACTTCGATCCAATCCCAGAAATGGATGAGGTGCTAGAGTTTGATTCTCCTAGACATTCTAAAATATAATGACATGATAGACCACAAGAGAGAAGGCACCGATGAACACGAATGCACAATTACAGTTGACTGCCAACTGACAGATGAAGGTCGGAATACAACTGAAGAGGGACAACTCAAAGGAATATATGATTTTTCTGAGTCGTGGATGCATAGGTTAACCCATCGAACAAAGTTCCGTCCCAACAAGCCAAGAAGAACCGTGTCCCCGTAGCCGTAGCCACCGTGCTCCCCTCGTCGCCTCACTGTGTCAAGAATAACCACCGCGTCGCCCTCTTCATCTCCACACAGCTACACAATCTTGGGAGCCCTGCATCACCTTCACCGCTGTTGTCTTCAACCTCGGATGACGGAGATCGCCACCGTCTCTCCACGACTCTAGAGACTCCCCCAAGCCCACTGAGCCATCCGTTCGACGTGCTTTAAGCACCTTTCTTTTTCCCCTAACCCCGCCATCAATTTTGAGCTCTAACGGCGATTTCCATCAGAGCAGAGAGCTTCACTCTATCGGCCATGTCATTGTCGCAGTGGCAGCAAGCAAAGCTTGTGCCTGAGCAATGTATTGTGCTCGTGCCTTCCCATGAAGCTACAACACCCACAATCTTGTTTGAAGATGCACCATAGCACCAAACCTGAATACACCCAAACTCCGGCCACTGCAAAAGTGGATGCAGCCATCATTTTCGGCCACCCTAGCTATTGTTGTTTACGCCATTGGACACAGACATGCACATGCCGTAGAGCCCCTCCGCCATCCTTTTGGTCGCCGGAGGAGGGTTTCCGAGCACCTTCGCTGCTTCTAGTCTTCGCCGATGGCTTAACTCTAGCTAAACATCGGTTAACACTAAGCTAATGACTCCCCTGAGTCACTCACTTGTGGGCCCAACCCTACTTATCATTTTAGTTAGGGTCTAATCTAACCACTAATTAGCACTATCACTGACCACTGGGTCCCAATGGTCAGTTCTGACCAATTTGACTTTGCCGTCGCATGTTGACCTCATAAATGCTTTTTTGGATTTTAGTAATTCATAAATTATTTAATAAATTCCATAAAAGTAGTTTAAACTTCAAAAAATCATAGAAATTCAACCATAACTCAAGTTGAAGGGGAATCCAAATTTTCTTCGTTCTTTGCCCTGGAGTTTTTTTCTACGACGAACATACACCCTGCAAATCACCGTGTTCAAATTTGGCATTTTTTTGGGCTCATTTACCATATTTAGGGGATTATGTGCGTTTTCTAGGCATTTAGCGCATATAAATCCAATCCATCTATAGGTGCACGGGTGTGATGTTAGGGACGTGGATTGCCGTTCGATCGCGATGCATCCTTCGGTGCACACGCGTGATCCGCATGGCTGGGGTTCCGACCAATCATAACGCAACACACAATAGGCTTAGCGCACACTCTTTCCGAAAGCGACGGAGATGAACTGTGTGCGATAATGAACGAGCAAAATTGTAAGTGAAGCCAAATTTCTGTTGTCATTTGTCGTTGAGCTCTTGAATACCACCGCACTGTACGGCTGCCCGGCCCCTCCGTCCCAGAGCTCTCTCAAGGCGTCGTCCATGGCACCGCGGCGCACAGTAACTGGTAAGGAAGCGATGGCATCCCACCGTGCCATGTTCCTCGCCGCTCGCGACCGCACACATGGTAAGGAAGTGATGGCATCTCGCCGCGCCGAGTTCATCGGCGCCACCGGCCAGACAGTTACATGGGCAGACTATGAGGCTACCATGGCCGAATGGGTCGTGGATCTAGAGGCGGCCAAAGCTGCACAGAAGGAGCAGAAAAGGCAGAAAGCAGTCAAGAAAAGAGAGTCTCGCCGCCACAAGGAAAAAGAGGCCGCACGCCGTGGTGAGGAGTGCTTGCCCAAGATCGAAGCACGGTGGGCTGCCGCCTACAAGGCCGGGAAGGAGAACGCCGGTGTCTGGCCAGCATGCCCCAATGGCAGCATGTGAGAAGTAGTTTAAGTTTGTAGTATTAGAGCAAATTACCAGTAGTACTTTAAGTTTGTAGTATTAACGTACAATGTCGGTAAGAGCATCCTTTGAGGGCTTTGAGCGTTGATTAGCATGTGTGCCCGTGTGCGTTTTTTGTGTTAATCATTAGAAGATCACAAAACACACGGTTTCTATGCCGTACCCGTCTGCGTTTTTTGCGTTAATCACCCATAAGTCAGTTACCTGTGCGATGTTTCCTAATAAACCAGGCGTACCATTGACCGGAAAAATCAAGTACACGTGTGCATATTTTTTGGAGACGGGATCTCCCAACATTCTTTTTTCTCGCACATGGGTATTTTACGCGCTTCGTCTGCGTTGTGTGTTTCCCCCGCTCAAGTTTCAAGTTTTGCAGCGAAATTTTCATTAGGCGCGCGATTTCAGAATTTATTCCTCCAACCACATCCCCAACCTCAGTATCCCCCCCCCTCGCGCCTTCCCCTACCGACATCTCAAACCGCCGCCGCCACAACCACAGCTTCAACCACATCTACGTTCTGCTCGGATCTAGTCAGGTAACCCACCGATCTCTATCCCGGCCCCGGCCAGATTGCTTAAATGGCGCCTGCGAAACATCCTCATGCCTCCAAATCCCCACTGTCAGGAGCTGATGGCGGTCCATGGCGCGATGGCCACTGTGCGTGTTGACCCGGAGGAACACCTCGCCTCCGTTGCCGCCGCCGATATGGTGCAGGCTCTGCCCTAGATGAAGTCCCCTAGCGACTACCCCCTAGGACTTAACAGGTAAGATCTGACCAGCTAAATCTTACCAATACCACTTGCAACGGCTATGATTTGTACGGTTGATGTATTAAGCATGTCCGTGCCTTGTTTATTTCAGTACTGCACACTATGTGATGTTCAAATATTACCGTGTCCAGCTCAATTTCACCAATACCAGCAACAAACTTACAATACATGACTCAGGATATCACTAGAGATGCTGCCCATTTGCTATTTTTAGTGGATGCTAACCTTGTTGTACTTAACATGCCTGTCCATGTACTTACGCAGGGTCATAACGGCCGATGCTGTTGTTTGCCGTCGAGGTTAGCTGCATCCCATGTCTTATAGTATTTCACATCATTTGTGCAATTGCAGTTTAACTTCTACCATTTACTGGTTGCCTGTAGGTACACATGTTAGTGGCACTGATCCACGCTTTGACCCGGAGGAACAGTTCACCTCCACCGTCGCTGACTTTGGGCGGGCTCTGGCCAAGATGAAGTGCCCCAGCAACTACCTCTCAGGACTTACCAAGTATGTACGCACCAGTTCAATCTTACCAATACCAGTTGCAATTATTGGCTATGTTCTGTACGGTCGATGTATTAAGCATGTTGTAGTAAACATACCTAACCCTATTTTTCTACTTTCCCTACCTTTTTATAGACATCTGGGCCATTCTCTGCTCTGGCAGCACCTGCCTTGTGATGTTTAACTATGCCAATTGTATTTTTATGAGTATCGGTTTCAATGTCTATTAAGCCTGTTGCAATTAACAGTTGAATCCATTTTTAAACAGTTGTATTTCAATGGCTACAAACTTACAAGACATGACTTAGGATGCTGTTAAGACTGTTGCAATTAACAGTTGTATCCATTTTTTAATCTGTCCACTTGCTACCATGCTACTCTCCGCAATGAAGATATACTAGAGATGCTGCCCATTTGCTATTTTTGGTGCATCCTAACCCTGTTCTACTTAACATGCCTGTCCATGTACTTACGCAGGGTCATAACGGCCGATGCTATTGTTTGCCGTCGAGGTTAGCTACATCCCATGTCTTACAGTATTTCACATCATTTGTGCAATTGCAGTTTAACTTCTACCATTTACTGGTTGCCTGTAGGTACACATGTCAGTGGCACTGATCCACGCTTCGACCCGGAGGAACAGCTCGCCTCCGCCGCCGCTGACTTTGGGCGGGCTCTGGCGAAGATGAAGTTCCCCAGCAACTACCTCTCAGGACTTACCAAGTATGTACTCACCAGTTCAATCTTACCAATACCACTTGCAATTAATGGCTATGTTTTATACGGTCGATGTATTAAGCATGTTGTAGTAAACATGCCTAACACGTTTTAGCTATTTTCCCTACCTTTTAATAGACAATTGGGCCATTATCTGCTCTGGCAGCACCCGCCCAGTGATGTTTAACTCTGCCAATTGCATTTTTATCAGGACCGGTTTCGATGGCCATTAAGCCTGTTGCAATTAACAGTTGTATCCATCTTTAAAGAGTTGTATTTCAATGGCTACAAACTTACAAAACATGAATTAGGATGTTGTTAAGCCTGTTGCAATTAACAGTTGTATCGATTTTTTAATCCGTCCCTTTGCTACCGTGCTACTCTTTCGCAATGAAGATATCACTACAGATGCTGCCGTTTTATTACCATTTGCTATTTTTGATGGATGTTAACCCTGTTGTAGTTAACATTGGCTATCCATGTACTTACACAGGGCTACAATGGGCGATGTTGTTGTTTGCCTTCGAGGTTAGCTGCATCCCATGTCTTATACACCATCTATTCCTAAATATAAGTATTTTTAGAGATTCCAATATAGACTACATAAGGAGCAAAATGAGTGAATCTAGATTCTAATCTAAACTATATCTATAATTCTATATACATCTGTATGTAGTTCATATTGAAATCTCAAAAAAAAAACTTGTACTTAGGAACATAGGTAGTTGTATTTTACATCATTTGTGCAATCTCAGTTTAGCTTCTAACATTTACCGGTTGCTTGTAGGTACATATATGAGCGGTACTGATCCATGCTTCGATCCCTTTTGCGTATGGGGGCAATGAGATATTCTGAACAAGCGTCAAGTGAGGAAACTAAGAAAGATTGTTAGGCGAATGAAACGGGTGATTGAAATTAAGCTCTTTATTTACACTTTGTCGAAGACAACAGTGAACTTTAGGATGGTAAGTAATGTGTTGCCTTTTCCCCTGCCCACCACAAGTTACTCTATTAGACCTCAGTATCTGGTATTTTTCTCCTTTCAGTGGTTTCCGAAGCTATTTACTGATGATTACCTTGCAAACTACATGACCGGAGTGGAGGCAACTAAGGTTAAAGTATATAATTCATGCTACCATGATAATGCTCTAGAAGTCTTCCTGGAGGCGATGAAGGATGGGCGGGCGATCGTCACAAGGGGTTAGACAAAAGTGGTTCATGCCTATGGCATGCAGGAAGGCACATTATGGGCATTCCGCTTCTTCAACACCGCCGGCAGTACAAATGATTAACACTTGTCTCTTCACCTTTACCGCCTTTAAATATTGTGGTTCATCATAGTTAATTGCTGCCTAATCCTGTAATTACTGAACATCTTGTACTGGCAATTTTATTTATGGATTCGTTGTTGAAGCATTGTGCTAAGAATTTGAATTGCACGTTTCATATTTCAAAATTTCCAATTCGAATAATAAATTATAGGTAAATATAAAAAGAGAACAGACGGTCATGGAACTTTGCAAACGGTTTTGACAGTAAAAGCGCATGTGATGGATAGCCCAATGCCACACAGTTTTCTACATCAAATCGTGTGTCATGTAGTTCATGAAAGCAAACAGTTAACCAAGGCAGAGCATGTGTGATAGTTACACCTCTCACACACGAGCGTATACATAAAACTGTGTGGGATGTACATACGAACGGAAACGTTTTCCCTGGATTGACTGTGTGGGATGTACATAAGAACGGAAACGTATTCCTTGGATTGACTGTGTGTGATATATATACGAACGGAAATGTTTTTCTGGGATTCATCGTGTGGGATGTACATACCTATGGAAATGTTTTTCTGGGATTCACCGTGTGGGATGTACATACCTACGAAAATGATTGGGTTTCGATGCCTCGCCCGATCGCACATGAGCTCATTTGGTGTCCAAGGAGGGCCTATCCCCGACGATTTCTGGGTCGTGTGGGAAAGACCCCCTATCACCCACACTCACTTGGCGACGGTTCCAAATGCCGTCGCGGAAAGGGGTTAAAAACCATTTGTATAGCCCCGACGCGTACTAGTGATATGAACAATTATAAAAAATCCAATCTTTCCATTGGTGCCATTTTCATGCATGTTAGAACAACTTATACCTACTGATCAGGTCATTTTAACTAAGTGGCATTTGAAATTCTTCATGTGGAGTTTGCATTTGAACCTTTGGTTCAAATCTACTTCATTTAATCATGTTGCTAGTTGCATTAGCTTAATCAACAACATGTTGCCATGTCATGATCATGCATCATATTCTTGCATTTCCGTGTATTGAATTGCCTTCTTTTGGTGTTTGTTCTTCGCGATAGGATCTATTTCTGAGAGCGTGATCGAGTACCCATCTGAGGAGCAGTGCCCTGTTGTTGATCTCCAGGGCAATCAAACCCCCGTGATCATATTAATACAATCCTACTATGTCGCTCTTGACTTCTTTTCAATGCATTAGGAAAACATGATTCAACTATTACATGTTGCGGTGATAACTCTCAATGTATCTATAATTTTTTATTGTTCCATGCTATTATAGTATCAATCTTGGTTGTTTTATATACACTTAAAAGCAATTATATATATCATTTTTTGGGACTAACCTATTAACTTAGTGCCCAGTGCCAGTTGTTGTTTTTTGCCTGTTTTGGTTTTTCAGAATATCAGTACCAAACGAAGTCCAAATTCCACGAAACTTTTTGGAGATTTTTTTTCTGGACATAAGAGATTCTGGAAGGTTCGGGAGGGTACGAGAAGATGTAATAGTGGCCCATGAAGCACCAGGGAGTGCCCAGGGGGGTAGGGCACGCCCTAGTGGCTCGGGGGGGGGGCACATGGCTCTGTTTGACCTAACTCCGCCTCTATAAATTCTTTGAAGAGTCCATGAAATACTTTTTCTACCGCCGCAAGTTCCTGTTCTCGAGAGATCCCATCTGGAGGCCTTTTCCGACACTCTGCTGGAGGGGGAATCAATCACGGAGGGGCTCTATAGCAACCTTGCTGCCCTTCCGATGATGTCTGAGTAGTTTACCACAGACCTACGGGTTCATAGTTAGTAGCTAGATGGCTTCTTCTCTCTATTTGATCTTCAATACAATGTTCTCCTCAATGTTCTTGGAGTTATATCCGATGTAATCACTTTTTGCGATGTGTTTGTTGGGATCCAATGAATTGTGAGTTTATGATCGGATTATCCATGAATATTATTTGAGTTTTCTCTAAACTCTTTTATGCATGATTATTATAGCTTCGTATTTCTCTCCGGTCTGTTGATATGTCTCCAACATATCTATAATTTTTTATTGTTCCATCTATTATATTATCCATCTTGGATGTTTTATATCATTTTTTGGGACTAACCTATTAACCTAGTGCCAAGTGCTAGTTGTTGTTTTTTCCTTGATTTTGTCTTTTACAGAAAATCAATACCAAACGGAGTCCAAATGGAACGAATTTTTTTAAGGATTTTTCTTGGACCAGAAGACACCCAGGAACCTTCGGGAAGGGGTCCGAGGGGCCACCGGTTGGCGACAAGCTTGGGAGGCACACCCTAGGGGGCGCCCCCAGGCTTGTGGGCCCCTTGATGCTCCTCCAACCCTAATCTTTGCTCTATAAATACCAAAATATTTCCCGTATACTAGAGGGCACACCAAAAAATACTTTTCCGCCGCCGCAAGTTTCTGTCCTCGTGAGATCCCATCTGGAGACTTGTTCCGGTACTCTGCCAGGGGAGATTCGATCATGGAGGGCCTCTACATCAACCTTGCTCCCCTTTCGATGATCTATGAGTAGTTTACCATAGACCTACGGGTCCATAGCTAGTAACTAGATGGCTTCTTCTCTCTCTCTTTGATCTTCAATACAATGTTCTCCTCGATGTTCTTGGAGATCTATTTGATGTAATCTTCTTTTGCGGTGCGTTTGTTGAGATCCGATGAATTGTGCATTTATGATCAGATTATCTATGAATATTATTTGAGTCTTCTCTTAACTCTTTTATGCATGATGAAGATAGCTTTGTATTTGTCTCCGATCTATTGATTTGATTTGGCCAACTAGATTGATTTTTCGTGCAATGGGTGAGGTGCTTCGTAATGGGTTCAATTTTGCGGTGTCCTCACCCAGTGACAGAAAGGGTAGTGACGCACGTATTTGTATTGTTGCCATTAAGGATAAAAAGGTGGGGCTTATTCATATTGATTGGATATATCCCTCTACATCATGTCATCTTGCTTATGGCGTTACTCTGTTCTTGTTAACTTAATAGACTAGATGCATGCCCGATAGGGGTCGATGTGTGGGGTAATAGTAGTAGATGCAGGCAGAAGTTAGTCTACTTGTCACAGATGTGATGCCCTTATTCATGATCATTGCCTTAGATATCGTCATAACTTTGCACTTTTCTATCAATTGCTTAATAGTAAGTTTTTTACCCACCGTATGTGTTCTTTCAAGAGAGAAGCCTCTAGTGCAAACTATGGCCCCACGGTCTATCTTTTATCATATTATTTTTAGATCTACAAAACCAAAAACCCAAAAATATCTTGCTGCAATTTATTTACCTTTACTTTATTTTACACTTTTATTTATCTTTTATACATATGTCTATCAGATCTCATCCTTGGAAGTAACCGTGAACGGATTGACTACCCCTTTATCGCGTTGGGTGCAAGTATTTGTTTGTTTGTGTAGGTGCAACCATTGTTGACTTGTGTGTTCCTCCTACTGGATTGATACCTTGGTTCTCAAATTGAGGAAAATCCTTATCTCTACTTTGCTGCATCACCCTTTCCTCTTCAAGGGAAAAACCAACACAAGCTCAAGAAGTAGCAATCTTGCAATGGGAGAGGTGCTTTGTAACGGGTTCGATCCTGCGGTGCTCAATCCCAGTGATCGAAGTGGACATGACACGTATTGTATCATCGCTATTAAGGATAAAAGATGGGGTTTATTCATGGATGAGTTTACTTTGTCTACATCATGTCATCTTGCTTAACGTGTTACTCCGTTCTTTACGAACTTAATACTCTAGATGCATGCATGCATATTGGATAGCGGTCGATGTGTGGAGTAATAGTAGTAGATGCAGGTAGGAGTCGGTCTACTTGTCTCGGATGTGATGCCTATATACATGATCATTGCCTTGGATATCGTCATGACTATTTGCTTTTCTATCAATTACCCAACAATAATTTGTTTACCCATCGTATGCTATTTTCAAGAGAGAATCCTCTAGTGAAAACTATGGCCCTCGGTTCTACCTTTATCATATATAAAAATCTAAAAATACCTTGTTGCAATTTTAATTTATTATTTTATTTTATATTTTTTTTCAATCTATCCATCTTTCACCATACAATTTAATCTTGCAATTAACCGCCAAGGGATTGACAACCCCTTGTTCGCGTTGGGTGCAAGGATTTGCTATTTTGTGTGCAGGTGCTATTAACGAGTTGTTGCGTGATTCTCCTACTAGATTGATAACCTTGGTTTCATAACTGAGGGAAATACTTATCTTTACTGCACTGCATCATCCCCTCCTCTTCGGGGAAATCCCAACGCAGCTCATAAGTAGCAGGAAGAATTTCTGGCACCATTGTCGGGGACACATCATCAGCATCTATCAAGTATCTACGCATAAACTTTCATCTCCTTGCATTTATTTTATTTTCCTTTGCCTCTAATTTTCATATCCCCCAGTTCTAATTTTTTTTCACAAAAATTACAAAAAAATATTTTCTGTTTGCTTTTTCTTGTTTGCTTCTTTGCTTGCTTGTTATCTTGTTTGCGTAGCCACGATGTCTCAAGAAAATACAACATTATGTTATTTTTCCAATACTAATAATAATGTTTTTATTAGTACTCCGATTGCTCCTCCCACCGCGAGTGCGGAGACTTGTGATATTACTGCCGCTTTGTTAAACCTTGTTATGAAAGAACAATTTTTTGGTAGTCCTAATGAAGATGTTGCATCCCATCTTAACACCTTCGTAGAATTGTGTGATATGCAAAAGAAAAAAGATGTGGATAATGATATTATGAAATTATAATTATTCCCGTCCTCATTGCGGGATGGTGCAAAATTTTGGTTTTCATCTTTCCCACGAAATAGTATCGATTCTTGGGATAGGTGTGAACACGCTTTTATTACCAATTAGTTCCTCCCGCGAAAATTATTTCCCTTAGAAATCAAATTATGAATTTCAAGCAACTTGAGCATGAACACGTCGCCCAATCTTGGGAAAGGATGAAATTAATGATAAGAAATTGCCCTACTCACGGTTTAAATTTGTGGATGATCATACAAAATATTTATGCGGGATTAAATTTTGTTTCTAGAAATCTTTTAGATTCCGTCGCGGGTGGTACTCTTATGGAGATTACATTGGGAGAAGCCACTAAATTGCTTGATAATATTATGGCAAATTATTCACAATGGCATACTGAAAGAGCTCCTACTTGTAAAAAGGTGAATTTTGTTGAAGAAATTAGTACTTTGAGTGATAAAGCTGATGCGCTTCTGAAATTGGTTGCTAGAAAAAAAATACTCCTATTGATCCTAATGATGTGCCTTTATCCACTTTGATTGAGGAAGATAATGATCCCGTAGATGTGAATTTTGTCTTGCGAAATAATTTTAATAGTAATGCTTATAGAGGTAATTTCAATCCTAGGCCGTTTCCAGGAAATTCCTCTAACAATTATGGCAATTCCTATGGTACTTATAGTAATAATAATAGGATGCCCTATGATCCTGATAATAATATCAAATAATTTATTAATGCTCAAAAATCTTTAAACACTATGATAGAGGAAAAATTGAATAAAATTGATGATATGTCTAGGAGCATTGATAGAATTATTCATGATGTGGAAAATCTTAAGACTAAAATTTTGCCACCCAAGATTGTTATTGATTAATAAATTAAAGCTTTATATGTCTCCATGGATGAGAGTAAGAAAACAACCACTATGCTAAAAGCTAAACGGGAATTTTTAGAAAAAGCAATTCCTCCTGGTTTCTATTGTAGTAATGATGAGGATATTAAAATGATTGGTGTTTCATCTATTGATTCCTTGTTTAGCACTATAACACTTGATGAAAATTGGACTGAAGAAGAGTCAACTTTAGCTAGAAGGCGTCCCCATAATTCGGACGGTGAAAATCTTGATGAAAAAATTGATAAAAGTGGGTTTGGAGAGGTAAAAACTTTAACTAGTGATGTGCCCACTCTCTTGGATTACAAAGAATTTAATTATGATAGTTTTTCTTTAATTGAATGTATTTCTTTGTTACAATCCATGCTAAACTAACCCAACGCTTGTGAACAAAATAAGGCTTTTACTAAACATATTGTAGAAGCGATGATGAAAGCTTTAGAAGAAAAGCTAGAACTAGAAGTTTCAATTCCTAGAAAATTATATGATGAGTGGGAACCTACCATTAAAGTTAAAATTAAAAATTAGGAGTGCAATTCTTTATGTGATTTGGGTGCTAGCGTTTCCACAATTCCAAAATCTCTATGTGATGTGCTAGGTTTTACCAATATTGATGAACGTTCTCTTAATTTGCACTTAGATGATTCTACTATTAAAAAGCCTTTGGGTAGAATTAATGATGTTCTTATTCTTGCAAATAGGAACAATGTGCCCATTGATTTTATTGTACTTGACATTGATGGCAATCCGTCTTCCCCATAAGACTTGGTAGACCGTTCTTATGAACCATAGGTGCCGTCATTGACATGAAAGAAGGGAATATAAAATTTTAATTTCCATTAAAGAAGGGTATGGAAGACTTCCCTAGAACTAGAATTAAGCCACCATATGAATCAATCATAAGGGCCACCTATGGAACTAAAACCAAAGATGACAATACTTGAACTTATGCATTATGCCTAGCTAGGGGCGTAAAAGAATAGCGCTAGTTGGGAGGCAACCCAATAGTTATCTTAATTTTTGTGCTTATTTTTCTGTTTTCTTGTGTGTCCACAATTATGCTATAGTTATGATTGTGTTTTTGTGTTTTACCTAGTGTTTGTGCCAAGTAAAGCCTTTGGGATGATTTGGATGAGAGTTGCTTTGATCCTGTGCAAAAACAGAAAAGTTTGCGTCTAGTAGTAGAATTGGTAAAATTTTCTAGAGAGAGATAAAATTCTAAATTTTTACACGTGATTGATATGAAAATTGCACATGTTTTCCTAAGTTTTCAGAAATTTTGGATTTACAAAGTATGGTTAATGTTCAGATTACTACAGATTGTTCTGTTTTTGACAGATTCTGTTTTTGTTGCGTAGTTTTCGTGTTTTAATTAATCTATGGATTGTATCGGGGGGTATAAGCCATGGTGAAGTTAGCATACAATAGGTATAATGCAATAATAAAATATGAATGGGTTTGCAACAGTACTTAACGTAGTGATTTGCTTTATTATACTAACGGATCTCACAAAGGTTTTGTTGAGTTTTGTGTGATTTAAGTTTTCAACTTTTGGGTGAGATCACGATGGATGAAGGAATAAGGAGTGGAAAGAGCCTAAGCTTGGGGATGCCTGAGACCCCAAGGTAATATTCAAGGACTCCCAAGCAACTAAGCTTGGGGATGCCCCAGAAGGCATCCCCTCTTTCTTCTACCGACCATCGGTAATTTTACTTGGAGCTACATTTTTGTTCGTCACATATTATGAGTTTTTCTTGGAGCGTCGTGTATTATATGAGTCTTTGCTTTGTTTGCTTTTTAGTTTGTCATAATCATCTTTGCTGGACACATCTGTAGGGAGCCACACATTTATCATGATTTGTTGGAATACTCTATGTGCTTCACTTAAATCTTTTGAGCTAGGCAGTTGCTCTAGTGCTTCGCTTATATATTTTTGAGCACGGCGATGATTGAATTTTGAAGAAATATTTGCACTCTCATGCTTCACTTAGATCTTTTTGAGAGTTGGTAATAGTGAAGGAAATATGCCCTAGAGGCAATAATAAAGTATTATATATTTCCTTATATCATGATAAATGTTTGTTATTCATGCTAGAATTGTATTAACCGGAAAAATAATACATGTGTGAATACATAGACAAACAGAGTGTCACTAGTATGCCTCTACTTGACTAGCTCGTTAATCAAAGATGGTTATGTTTCCTAGCCATACACATGAGTTGTCATTTGATTAACGGGATCACCTCATTAGGAGAATGACGTGATTGACATGACCCATTACGTTAGCTTAGCACCCGATCGTTTAGTATGTTGCTATTGCTTTCTTCATGACTTATACATGTTCCTATGACTATGAGATTATGCAACTCCCGTTTACCGGAGGAACACTTTGTGTGCTACCAAACGTCACAACGTAACTGGGTGATTATAAAGGTGCTCTATAGGTGTCTCCAAAGGTACTTGTTGGGTTGGCGTATTTCGAGATTAGGATTTGTCACTCCGATTGTCGGAGAGGTATCTCTGGGCCCACTCGGTAATGCACATCACTATAAGCCTTGCAAGCATTGTGACTAATGAGTTAGTTACGGGATGATGTATTAAGGAACGAGTAAAGAGACTTGCCGGTAATGAGATTGAACTAGGTATCGAGATACCGACGATCGAATCTCGGGCAAGTAACATACCGATGACAAAGGGAACAACGTATGTTGTTATGCGGTCTGACCGATAAAGATCTTCGTAGAATATGTGGGAGCCAATATGGGCATCCAGGTCCCGCTATTGGTTATTGACCGGAGAGGTGTCTCGGTCATATCTACATAGTTCTCGAACCCGAAGGGTCCGCACGCTTAAAGTTACGATGACAGTTTTATTATGAGTTTATGTATGTTGATGTACCGAAGGAGTTCGGAGTCCCGGATGAGATCGGGGACATGACGAGGAGTCTCGAAATGGTCGAGACGTAAAGATCGATATATTGGACGACTATATTCGGACTTCGGAAAGGTTCCGAGTGATTCGGGTATTTTTCGGAGTACCGGAGAGTTACGGGAATTCGTATTGGGCCTTAATGGGCCATACGGGAAAGGAGAGAAAGACCCCAAAGGGCGGCCGCACCCCTCCCCATGGGCTAGTCCGAATTGGACTAGGGAGGGGGGGCGCCCCCTTCCTTCTTTCTCCTTCCCCCTTCCCTTCTCCTACTCCCACAAGGAAAGGAGGAGTCCTACTCCCGGTGGGAGTAGGACTCCCCCTTTTGGCGCGCCTCTCCCTTGGCCGGCTGCCTCCTCCTTGCTCCTTTATATACGGGGGCAGGGGGGCACCCCATAGACACAACAATTGATCCTTGAGATCTCTTAGCCGTGTGCGGTGCCCCCCTCCACCAAATTACACCTTGATAATACCGTTGTGGAGCTTAGGCAAAGCCCTGCGTTGGTGGAACATCATCATCGTCACCACGCCGTCGTGCTGACGAAACTCTCCCTCAACACTCGGCTGGATCGGAGTTCGAGGGACGTCATCGAGCTGAACGTGTGTAGAACTCGGAGGTGTCGTACGTTCGGTACTTGATCGGTCGGATCGTGAAGACGTACGACTACATCAACCGCGTTGTGATAACGCTTCCGCTGTCAGTCTACGAGGGTACGTGGACAACACTCTCCCCTCTCGTTGCTATGCATCACCATGATCTTGCGTGTGCGTAGGAATTTTTTTTTTGAAATTACTACGTTCCCCAACAGTGGCATCCGAGCCTGGTTTTATGCGTTGATGCTTTGCACGAGTAGAACACAAGTGAGTTGTGGGCGATATAAGTCATACTGCTTACCAGCATGTCATACTTTGGTTCAGCGGTATTGTGAGATGAAGCGGCCCGGACCGACATTACGCGTACGCTTACGCGAGACTGGTTTCACCGTTCGGAGCACTCGTTGCTTAAAGGTGACTGGCGGGTGTCTGTCTCTCTCACTTTAGTTGAACCGAGTGTGGCTACGCCCGGTCCTTGCGAAGGTTAAAACAGCACCAACTTGACAAACTATCGTTGTGGTTTTGATGCGTAGGTAAGAACGGTTCTTGCTAAGCCCGTAGCAGCCACGTAAAACATGCAACAACAAAGTAGAGGTCGTCTAACTTGTTTTTGCAGGGCATGTTGTGATGTGATATGGTCAAGACATGATGTGATATAATGTGTTGTATGAGATGATCATGTTTTGTAACCGAGTTATCGGCAACTGGCAGGAGCCATATGGTTGTCGCTTTATTGTATGAGATGCTATCGCCATGTAATAGTTTTACTTTATCACTAAACGGTAGCGATAGTCGTAAAAGCAATAAGTTGGCGAGACGACAACGATACTACGATGGAGATCAAGGTGTCGAGCCGGTGACGATGGTGATCATGATGGTGCTTCGGAGATGGAGATCACAAGCACAAGATGATGATGGCCATATCATATCACTTATATTGATTGCATGTGATGTTAATCCTTTATGCATCTTATCTTGCTTTGTTTGACGGTAGCATTATAAGATGATCTCTCACTAAAATTTCAAGACAAAAGTGTTCTCCCTGAGTATGCACCGTTGCGAAAGTTCTTCGTGCTGAGACACCACGTGTTAATCGGGTGTGATAGGCTCTACGTTCAAATACAACGGGTGCAAAACAGTTGCACACGCGGAATACTCAGGTTAAACTTGACGAGCCTAGCATATGTACAGATATGGCCTCGGAACACAGAGACCGAAAGGTCGAGCGTGAATCATATAGTAGATATGATCAACATAGCGATGTTCACCATTGAAACTACTCCATCTCACGTGTTAATCGGACATGGTTTAGTTGCTTTGGATCACGTAATCACTTAGATGATTAGAGAGATGTCTATCTAAGTGGGAGTTCTTAAGTAATATGATTAATTGAACTTAAATTTATCATGAACTTAGTCCTGATAGTATTTTGCAAATTATGTTGTAGATCAATAGCTCGCGTTGTTGCTTCCCTGTTTATTTCTGATATGTTTCTAGAGAAAAATTATGTTGAAAGATGTTAGTAGCAAAGATGCGGATTGGATCCGTGATCTGAGGATTATCCTCATTGCTGCACAGAAAAAATTATGTCCTTGATGCACCGCTAGGTGACAGACCTATTGCAGGAGCAGATGCAGACGTTATGAACGTTTGGCTAGCTCAATATGATGACTACTTGATAGTTTAGTGCACCATTCTTAACGGCTTAGAATCGGGACTTCAAAGACGTTTTGAACGTCATGGACCATATGAGATGTTCCAGGAGTTGAAGTTAATATTTCAAGCAAATACCCGAGTTGAGAGATATGAAGTCTCCAACAAGTTCTATAGCTAAAAGATGGAGGAGAATCGCTCAACTAGTGAGCATGTGCTCAGATTGTCTGGGTACTACAATCGCTTGAATCAAGTGGGAGTTAATCTTCCAGATAAAATAGTGATTGACAGAATTCTCTAGTCACCATCACCAAGTTAGTAGAACTTCGTGATGAACTATAGTATGCAAGGGATGACGAAAGTAATTCCCAAGCTCTTCGTGATGCTGAAATCGACGAAGGTAGAAATCAAGAAAAACATCAAGTGTTGATGGTTAACAAGACCACTAGTTTCAAGAAAAGGGCAAAGGGATAGAAGGGGAACTTCAAGTAGAACGGCAAGCAAGTTGCTGCTCAAGTGAAGAAGCCTAAGTCTGGTCCTAAGCCTGAGACTAAGTGCTTCTACTGCAAAGGAACTGGTCACTGGAGGCGGAACTGCCCCAAGTATTTGGTGGATAAGAAGGATGGCAAAGTGAACAAAGGTATATTGGATATACATGTTATTGATGTGTACTTACTAGTGTTTATAGCAACCCCTCAGTATTTGATACTGGTTCAGTTGCTAAAGAGTAGTAACTCGAAAACGGAGTTGTAGAATAAACAGAGACTAGTAAAAGGCGAGGTGACGATGTGTGTTGGAAGTAGTTCCAAGATTGATATTGTGACGCCCCCGATTTGACCGTACACTAATCATGCACGCAATTGTGTACGACCAAGATCAGGGACTCACGGGAAGATATCACAACACAACTCTAAAACATAAATAAGTCATACAAGCATCATAATACAAGCCAGGGGGCTCGAGGGCTCGAATACAAGTGCTCGATCACAGACGAGTCAGCGGAAGCAACAATATCTGAGTACAGACATAAGTTAAACAAGTTTGCCTTAAGAAGGCTAGCACAAACTGGGATACAGATCGAACGAGGCGCAGGCCTCCTGCCTGGGATCCTCCTAACTACTCCTGGTCGTCGTCAGCGGCCTGCACGTAGTAGTAGGCACCTCCAGTGTCGTAGGTGTCGTCGTCGATGGTGGCGTCTGGCTCCTGGACTCCAATATCTGGTTGCGACAATCAGATAGATAGGAAGGGGGAAAAGAGGGAGAGAAGCAACCGTGAGTACTCATCCAAAGTACTCGCAAGCAAGGAGCTACACTACATATGCATGGTTATATGTGTAAAGGGGCATATCAGTGGTCTGAACTGCAGAATGCCAGAATAAAAGGGGGATAGCTAGTCCTGTCGAAGACTACGCTTCTGGACATGTCCATCTTGCAGCATGTAGAAGAGAGTAGATTGAAGTCCTCCAAGTAGCATCGCATAGCATAATCCTACCCGGCAATCCCCTCCTCGTCGCCCTGTTAGAGAGCGATCACCGGGTTGTATCTGGCACTTGGAAGGGTGTATTTTATTCAGTATCCAGTTCTAGTTGTCATAAGCTCAAGGTACAACTCCGGGTCGTCCTTTTACCGAGGGACACGGCTATTCGAATAGATAAACTTCCCTGCAGGGGTGCACCACATAACCCAACACGCTCGATCCCAATTGGCCGGACACACTTTCCTGGGTCATGCCCGGCCTCGTAAGATCAACACGTCGCAGCCCCACCTAGGCTCAACAGAGAGGTCAGCACGCCGGTCTAAACCTATGCGCGCAGGGGTCTGGGCCCATCGCCCTAAGCACACCTGCACGTTGCGAACGCGGCCGCGAGCAGACCTAGCAACCCACACGATCACGGCGGTTACGTCAAAGCGGTCCAACACGGCGCGCGCCACTCAGTCGCTGACGTCAAAAGAGCTTCGACTGATACCACGACGTCGGGATACCCATAACTACTCCCACGTAGATGGTTAGTGCGTATAGACCAAATGGCCAGACTCAGATCAAATACCAAGATCTCGTTAAGCGTGTTAAGTATTCGCGAACGCCGACCAGGGCCAGGCCCACCTCTCACCTAGGCGGTCTCAACCTGCCCTGTCGCTTCGCCACAAAGATCCACTTGCGGGTACTCCTACGAGCCGACCCGACTTTAGTCATCACATGTGTCATGTATATAGTATATAAGTATATGCCCGCGATCACCGCCCAGGTGATCACGGCCCGATAGTGTAGCACAGCAGACGGACAAGAATGTAGGGCCACTGATGGAAATCTAGCATCCTATACTAAGCATGTAGGATTGCAGGTAAAGGTATCAACAGTAGTAGCAAGGATAGGCTATGCATCTGAATAGGATATCGAAAAGCAGTAACATGCTACACTACTCTAATGCAAGCAGTATAGAGGAGAGTAGGCGATATCTGGTGATCAAGGGGGGGGGCTTGCCTGGTTGCTCTGGCAAGTAGGAGGGGTCGTCGACTCCGTAGTCGAACTGGGCAGCAGCAGTGTCGGTCTCGTAGTCTACCGGAGAGAAGAGGGGGAAGAAACAGTAAATACAATGCAAACATAAGCATGACGATGCGTGACATGACAGTGAGCGGTGCTAGGGGTGTCCTAACGCGACAGTAGGTGGTACCGGTGAAGGGGGGGAACATCCGGGAGGTATTCCCGATGTTTCACATTTTTGGACAGACGGACCGGAGGGGGAAAGTTGCTAGTTCGATAGGTTAGGGAGGTGTGGTGGACGAACGGACTGCGTATTCGGATTCGTCTCGTCGTGCTGAGCAACTTTCATATAGAAAACATTTTCATCCGAGTTACGGTTTAAAAGATATGAATTTTCAAAGTTTATTTGAATTTCTGGAATTATTTAATTAACAGAAAAAGGGATATGACGTCAGCATGACGTATGAGTGACGTCAGCGGTCAACAGTCCGGGTTGACTGGTCAAACTGACACGGGGGACCCACCTGTCATAGACAGTGGGTTAACAGAGGATTAAACTAATTAACTTTTAGTTAATTAACTAATGGGCCCACCTGTCAGTGAGAGATTATTTAAACTAATTATTTTTATTTATAAAACATTTTCTTTTTCTTTTCTTTTTTTTTTAAATTTTGCGGCGGGGCCCGCATGTCAGTGACTGGGCCTGCCCAGTCAGCAGTTGACTGGGTCAACCCAGTCAACTGGGGCCCATGGGGGCCACTGGCAGTGACCCAGGGGGTGGCCCCAGGTGTGCCACGTCGGCGGCCGGCGCCGGAGCAACGCCGGCGACCAGACGCACGGCGGCGCGGCTCGGGAGGGGTACGGGTTTCACGTACAGGGGGTCTCCGGGGGCGTGGCTGGGCGCGTTCGACGCGGCTCGACGTCGCGCGTCCAACGGCGGTGGTCGGAGGGGCTGGAACGGCCGGAGACGAGCGCTACGAACTCGCCGGCGGCGAGGAGCTACGGGTGCCCGACGGAAACATATCTACGGCGAGCTAACGAGAAAGCGGAGGGGCTGGGGGGCATCTACAAACGGCGGGGAGTGCAACGGGCTTGACCCCGTGACCATTTGGTCACCGGAGACCCGCCGGCGGCGAGCTCCGCGGCGCGGCGTTCGGGCGCGCGTGGGGGGAAAGCTAGGGAGCGTGGGCGAGCTAGCGGAGTGGGGGAGGAGGTAGAGGAGCTCACCGCGTGGCGTAAGAAAGGCCCGTGGGTGCTTAGAAGCAGCAGGTCGGCGCCGGGGAAGAAGGGGGTCGTCGGCGTCCGAAGATGAAGGCGAGCTCGGGGAGGCCGATGCAGTGGCTCCGAGCTTCGGCGGAGAGGCGGATGGGGTGTAGTCGAGGGCGGCGACGTCGTACGACACGGCGAGGTGGCGAGTGGGGCACGGTGGCCGCGTGAACGAGGGGAACGGCGGCGAGCGCGTCGGGCGTGGGGAAGAGGGGGGGGGGGCGGCGCGGATCCGGGGGAGGGAAGGGGGAGGCGCGGGGGCCGAGAGGGAGAGCGGGGGTGAGTGGGAGAGAGGCCCGAGGAGGCGGTGGAGCTGGCGACCTTATCCCCTCCGGCGTCGGTGCCGGCGAGGGGGTCGGGCGGTAGCGCGCCCCTGTTCCGACCCGGTCGGGGGAACAGGGAAGGGGCGAGGGAGGAGGTGGGCTGGGCCGGGGGCGCGGCTGCGGCCCAGTTTGGGCCGGGGGGGCAGTGGGGGGAAAGCGGGCCCTTTTCCCCTTTTTTTTTCTTTTTCTCTGCCTGGGTTCTGTTTTCTGTTTTCTTTTTATTTGTTTATTTCCTTTTCTGTTTTATTTCATTTAAAGTATTTAGGCATTTTATAAATAGGAGTTTTCTCCACCATAATTACCAGTGTATTATTTAGCACCCACTGAACATTTTTGTTTGAATTTTTGAAAACTTTTATTTTTCACTTTAATTATATTTGAAGTTTGAGCTAGGAGTTTGAAAGGAAGGTGATTCAAATGTGATCAAGCCCTGTTTAGCAACATGATTAGCTTAATCACAGGGGGTTACTGTAGCATGATTCTCAGGGTGTTACAAATCTCCTCCACTACAAGAAATATCGTCCCGAGATTTAGGAGGTAGAAGGAAACAGTGCGGGGTATTCTTCGCGCAGACGATCCTCTCGTTCCCAAGTGGCCTCATCTTCAGAATGGTGCGACCACTGGACTTTGAGAAACTTGATCGCCTTCTGACATGTGCGGCGTTCAGCTTGGTCGAGAATGCGGACCGGATGCTCCTTATAGGAGAGGTCTTGCTGTAATTCGAGCACTTCATGATCCACAGCTCGGATTGGATCCTTGAAGCAACGGCGGAGCTGTGACACATGGAACACATCGTGAACCTGAGAAAGGTTCGGCGGTAGCTCCAGTTGGTATGCCACTTTTCCACGCCTTTCGAGAATAGTGAATGGGCCAATATAGCGAGGAGCTAGTTTGCCCTTAATCCCGAAGCGGTGAGCACCCTTCATAGGTGTGACTCGAAGATAAGCCTTTTCGCCAGGTTGATAGACCATGTCTTTATGATGACGGTCATACTGACTCTTCTGACGTGACTGAGCAGTCTTGAGATTCTCGCGAATAATGCGGACTTGTTCTTCGGCATCTTGGATAATATCCGGTCCGATGAGTGGACGTTCCCCAGTTTCTGACCAGTTCAGAGGGGTTCGGCACTTTCGTCCATATAACACTTTGAAGGGGGCCATCTTCAGACTAGCTTGATAGCTATTATTATAAGAGAACTCAGCATACGGGAGAGATTCCTCCCATTTCTTGCCGAAGGAAATAACGCAAGCTCGAAGCATGTCTTCGAGAACTTGGTTGACGCGTTCAACTTGTCCTTGCGATTGAGGATGAAACGCAGTACTGAATGACAGATGAGTTCCCATTGCTTCTTGGAAACTTGCCCAGAATCTTGAAGTGAATAAGCTGCCACGGTCTGAGCTGATAACCAATGGAATACCGTGGAGTGAAACAATCCTGGACATATAGAGCGTTGCCAACTGGCTAGCAGTGATCGTTTCTTTGACCGCCAGAAAATGTGCAACTTTGGAAAGCCGGTCAATGACGACGAGAATAGCATCATTACCTTTCTGTGATTTGGGAAATCCAGTGACGAAGTCCATTTCAACATGGTCCCATTTCCATTCAGGAATAGAGATAGGTTGCAGAGTTCCAGCAGGCCTTTGATGTTCTGCTTTGATTCGACGGCAAACGTCACACTCAGCAACATAACGAGCAATGTCTTGCTTCATATTAGTCCACCAGAATCTCTGACGGATGTCTTGGTACATCTTTGTACTACCAGGATGGATACATAGAGGCGTATCATGAGCTTCTTTCATAACTTCCTGTGTCATATCCAGGTTTTTCTCTGCACATGGCACCACTAGGCGGCCCTTGAAGTATAGGGTGCCATCTTCAGAAATGGTGAAGAATGAGGGCTTTCCTTCTGCGAGGTAGCGCTTAATCTTGTAGGCTTCAGAGTCATACTTCTGTAGCCTTTTGATGCTGTCCTCGAGATCTGGTTTAGCAACTAGGGTATTGAGGGAACCCTGGGCAACAACGTGGAGGTTCATCTTGCGAAACTCCTTAGGAGGGGGAGCGAGTGCACCCGGAGGAACAATATGGAGGTTCAGCTTCCTAAATTCTTCAACAAGCGAGGGCTGAACTTTGTGAACCTGGAGGTGGTTGCAGTAAGACTTGCGGCTCAAGGCATCAGCCATTACATTAGCCTTGCCTGGCGTATAGGAAATACCCAAGTCAAAGTCTGCAACAAGCTCCATCCATCTCTGCTGGCGGAGGTTCAGATCTGGCTGAGTAAACAGATACTTCAGACTTTGGTGGTCAGTGAAGATCTCGCAACGATTACCGAGAAGGTAATGTCGCCACTGCTTCAGCGCATGAATGACTGCAGCAAGTTCGAGGTCGTGAACTGGGTAGTTCTCTTCGTGAGGGCGCAATTGTCGAGAGGCATAAGCAATCACTTTGCGGTCTTGCATTAGGACACAGCCTAACCCTTGACGGGAAGCGTCGCAGTAAATGACGAAGTCCTTCTTAGTATCAGGTGGAGCTAGAACTGGGGCAGAAGTCAACTTGTCTTTGAGTGCCTGGAAACTTTCCTGACATTTGTCTGTCCATTGGAACTTGACACCCTTATGCAACAGGTTAGTCAGAGGCCTGGCGATCTTAGAGAAGTTCTCGACGAATCGACGGCAATAGCTGGCGAGACCGAGAAAACTTCTGACTTGCTTAACGTTCTTGGGAGGAGTCCAATCAAGAATAGCCTGAACTCGCTCGGGGTTGACGGCAATACCATCCTTAGAGATGACATGCCCCAGATGGGTTACTTCCGGTAGCCAGAATTCACATTTAGAGAACTTGGCATATAGTTGATGTTCTCATAGTTTTTCCAGCACAAGACGAAGATGTTCAGCATGTTCTTCTTCGTTCTTGGAGAATACTAGGATATCATCCAGATAAACCACGACGAACTTGTCGAGGTAATCCATGAATATGTAGTTCATCAGACGAGAGAAGGTGGTTGGAGCATTGGTTAAACCGAAAGACATGACGGTGTACTCGTATGAACCATAGCGAGTCACGAAGGCGGTCTTTGGGATATCCTCTTCGCGAACACGGATCTGGTGGTAGCCCAACCTCAAGTCGAGCATAGAGAACACTGACGAACCCGCCAGTTGATCATACAGATCATTGATCCGAGGAAGAGGGTATTTATTCTGAATGGTAGCTTGGTTTATAGGACGGTAGTCTTGAACTAACCGGTTTGTCCCGTCCTTCTTCTTGACAAAGAGAGAAGGTGCTCCCCAAGGAGAGCAACTTGGACGAATGAATCCTTTGCGAAGAGACTTGTCGATTTCCTCCTTAAGCTCAAGGAGTTCATGCGGCGGCATCTTGTAGGGTCGCTTGGCTATAGGAGTGGTGCCTGGTTTCAAGTCGATGATGAATTCGACAGCTCTAGCAGGGGGAATCCCTGGAAGTTCTTCAGGGAAGACGTCGAGGAATTCACGCACGACGGGAATGTTTTCAATGCCCTCGAGTGGTGCAGCGTTCAATGCATTCAATGCATAGAGCCTTGCCTCGGCATTTTGCACCAGATGGGCTTGGTAAGTAACTATCTCATCTGAAGGGTGTAGCAGATGGACGGTCTTAGTGGTGCAAACGATTGAAGCAGTATGCGCTTTTAACCAATTCATTCCCAGAATGAGATCAATGCTACAGGACTTCAGTACGATGGGAGAGACAAGAAATTCCAGTCCTTCAATTTCAACAGTAACATCGCGACTAACCATAGAGGTTTGACATTGGCCCGCAGGGGTGTGTACCACTAGCGGAGTGTTTATCTCTTCATAATGAATGCCATGCAGGAATGCAAATTCTGCTGATATGAATGAATGGGATGCTCCTGTATCAAATAAAACGGATGCTGGTACTGAATTTACGAGGAGTGTACCCATCACAGTAGCAGGCTGGTCTTGAGCTTCGCTGAGATCAACGTGGTTGGCATGAGCGCGACCATGAGACTTAGCATTGTTGTTGCGGGGCTGGTTGTTACCACAGCCAGCTGCTGGAAGGGCCAGTTGATTCTAGTTCTGATAGCAGTTCCTGGCAAAGTGACCCGGTTGACCACACTTGAAGCACAGACCATTATCGGGAGTGGGAACAGGAGCCCCAGGTGGGGGAGCTGGTAGCTTTGACTGCTTAGATGGTGGAGGAGGCAGACGCGATGCAGCATAAGATTTCCTGGGAGCAGGTGCATTTGGACGATACATGCTGTTCGGGATCCATATCTTACGCTTCTGTGAGGGTGAGCCCGAAGATGAGCCCGTGTCACGGTTGCGCCTCTGAGAGCTCTGGTATTCCTGCAGACCAGTCTCGACATTGATGGCCTTATTCACCAAGGTGGCGAAATCAGCAAAGTCATGCACTAGAAGTGCGAGCTTGATGTCAGCTTGAAGGCCATCACGGAACTTCTCCTGTCTGCGTGCATCAGTTGCAATGTCTTCTTCAGCATAGCGGGACAAGTCCAGAAACTCCCGCTGATAAGTTTCAACAGTTTTGTTGCCTTGGGTGAGGTTGCGGAACTCACGCTTCTTCCGGTCCATGACTCCCTGAGGAATGAAGCGGGCACGGAAAGCTGCTTGGAAGTCTGGCCATGTGATGATTGTTCCAGCTGGCAGAGTACGCCTGTGGCTGTCCCACCATTGAGCTGCGGGTCCCTTCAAGAAGAAGGAAGCAAAATTGACATAGCTGGCAGGGGCTACATCAACAGACTCCATCTCATAGGTGATGTCACGGAGCCAGTCATCAGCATCCAGAGGCTGAGTTGAGCTGCGGTAGATGGTTGGGTTGAGGCGTATGAAATCTTGAAGAGTCACTTGGGCGGGCTGCTGGTTCATATTGGGGCGAGGAAACTGAGCCATCATATTTTCCATGAATTGGCGGTTCAGTTCAAACTGTTGGATCATACCCGCCATGTACTCAGGTGGTGGTGGGGCATTGCCACCACTTCCACGACCACCTGGTCTAACCATCCTGCTAATATATAAGAGGGGTGGTTCAGCATTGAGAAATAATTGCAAAGACAAGAATCGTTCATGATGAAACATGCATAATGAAAGGAGCACGATAGCTACTGCATAGTAGTCGGCATAACTTACAAAAGGGGTCATGCATAGAGTTCAGTACATAGAGTTCAGTACATGGACTAAAACATCATAGGCGGCACACAGGCTCGCGACGACTGAAACTAATACTACCATCAAGCCTACATCAGTCCCAAGAGGTACTGTGGAGGTAATCGTAGCCCGACAGCTGGTAGTGAGGCAACGGATAGTCCTCCACGTCAGCAGACTGGGGGCCGCGGATACTCAGGTGTAGAGCCCGATGCTCAGGTGGCAGAAAAGGTCCAAGTGCGGGAGAGTAGCCTCCCACCTCTGGCCAACCAACACCGTGGGGCATCACGGTCCTGGCTGGGTAGATCGCAGTACGCGGTACCTGTCCAGACCAGACAAAGGGGTGCAGTAGCGTCAGAGCACGGTAAAGGTGCTGACGGGTGGTGTACATCTCGTGGCGAAGAGCTCGGTTAGCTCGATCCAGCCCATCAGCATGCAGAACCAGGTGCTGATGGTAGAAGGGCTCCCGGGTGACAGTGGAGTAGGCAGCAGTATAGTATCCCTCCGCACCAACATCAGAGGCGATAGCAATGTGCCTGAAAGGGGAGGTGTCCAACTCCCGATACTCTCCACGAAGACGTGTCAGAGCAGCATAGGCTGCATCGTGGACAGCCATATCGATGGTCACACCAACACCATGTGCGGTGTGCAGCACAGTAGTGGAGTCGTACTCCCGAGAGTAGAGGTGGACGATGGCACGGTACTGCTCCTGGTTAAAGTCCTGGTACTCCTCGTAGACGGTGTACTCAGGGTGCCAGCGATAACCCAGATAGGTCATCATCTCAGCTAGCACCGCAGGTGATCCCGAGGCACCAATGGCCATCGTGTGGCGAACAACCTGCCTCGTGGGTTCCATCTGAAAGCAAAGACGTTTCAAAGGAGTCAATGACAGTGTGTGAATTGATCAAAATACTATTCTGAGAAACATCTATGGTTTATCCATCTTTGGGGTGAACGCGGTCACGGGATCCTAGTGTTAGAGTTAGTAAATTCGTTTAACCCGAGTAGAAGAGAGTTCAGAGTCCCAGAGTAAAGGTCGAGGAGTAAAAGATCCTAGTACCACCCAATGGCGACGTGGGCCCGTAAGCCGCACAGCCATGTTAGTAAAAGTTTGCAATGTCTAGACTCGACTTCGGCCAAGGAGTGTGGAAGGGGGTTTCCTACAGGCAGTCGGCTCTGATACCAACTTGTGACGCCCCCGATTTGACCGTACACTAATCATGCACACAATTGTGTACGACCAAGATCAGGGACTCACGGGAAGATATCACAACACAACTCTAAAACATAAATAAGTCATACAAGCATCATAATACAAGCCAGGGGGCTCGAGGGCTCGAATACAAGTGCTCGATCACAGTCGAGTCAGCAGAAGCAACAATATCTGAGTACAGACATAAGTTAAACAAGTTTGCCTTAAGAAGGCTAGCACAAACTGGGATACAGATCGAACGAGGCGCAGGCCTCCTGCCTGGGATCCTCCTAACTACTCCTGGTCGTCGTCAGCGGCCTGCACGTAGTAGTAGGCACCTCCAGTGTCGTAGGTGTCGTCGTCGACGGTGGCGTCTGGCTCCTGGACTCCAATATCTGGTTGCGACAATCAGATAGATAGGAAGGGGGAAAAGAGGGAGAGAAGCAACCGTGAGTACTCATCCAAAGTACTCGCAAGCAAGGAGCTACACTACATATGCATGGTTATATTTTTTAAGGGGCATATCAGTGGTCTGAACTGCAGAATGCCAGAATAAAAGGGGGATAGCTAGTCCTGTCGAAGACTACGCTTCTGGACATCTCCATCTTGCAGCATGTAGAAGAGAGTAGATTGAAGTCCTCCAAGTAGCATCGCATAGCATAATCCTACCCGGCAATCCCCTCCTCGTCGCCCTGTTAGAGAGCGATCACCGGGTTGTATCTGGCACTTGGAAGGGTGTATTTTATTCAGTATCCAGTTCTAGTTGTCATAAGCTCAAGGTACAACTCCGGGTCGTCCTTTTACCGAGGGACACGGCTATTCGAATAGATAAACTTCCCTGCAGGGGTGCACCACATAACCCAACACGCTCGATCCCAATTGGCCGGACACACTTTCCTGGGTCATGCCCGGCCTCGTAAGATCAACACGTCGCAGCCCCACCTAGGCTCAACAGAGAGGTCAGCACGCCGGTCTAAACCTATGCGCGCAGGGGTCTGGGCCCATCGCCCTAAGCACACCTGCACGTTGCGAACGCGGCCGCGAGCAGACCTAGCAACCCACACGATCACGGCGGTTACGTCAAAGCGGTCCAACACGGCGCGCGCCACTCAGTCGCTGACGTCAAAAGAGCTTCGACTGATACCACGACGTCGGGATACCCATAACTACTCCCACGTAGATGGTTAGTGCGTATAGACCAAATGGCCAGACTCAGATCAAATACCAAGATCTCGTTAAGCGTGTTAAGTATTCGCGAACGCCGACCAGGGCCAGGCCCACCTCTCACCTAGGCGGTCTCAACCTGCCCTGTCGCTTCGCCACAAAGATCCACTTGCGGGTACTCCTACGAGCCGACCCGACTTTAGTCATCACATGTGTCATGTATATAGTATATAAGTATATGCCCGCGATCACCGCCCAGGTGATCACGGCCCGATAGTGTAGCACAGCAGACGGACAAGAATGTAGGGCCACTGATGGAAATCTAGCATCCTATACTAAGCATGTAGGATTGCAGGTAAAGGTATCAACAGTAGTAGCAAGGATAGGCTATGCATCTGAATAGGATATCGAAAAGCAGTAACATGCTACACTACTCTAATGCAAGCAGTATAGAGGAGAGTAGGCGATATCTGGTGATCAAGGGGGGGGGGGCTTGCCTGGTTGCTCTGGCAAGTAGGAGGGGTCATCGACTCCGTAGTCGAACTGGGCAGCAGCAGTGTCGGTCTCGTAGTCTACCGGAGAGAAGAGGGGGAAGAAACAGTAAATACAATGCAAACATAAGCATGACGATGCGTGACATGACAGTGAGCGGTGCTAGGGGTGTCCTAACGCGACAGTAGGTGGTACCGGTGAAGGGGGGGAACATCCGGGAGGTATTCCCGATGTTTCACGTTTTCGGACAGACGGACCGGAGGGGGAAAGTTGCTAGTTCGATAGGTTAGGGAGGTGTGGTGGACGAACGGACTGCGTATTCGGATTCGTCTCGTCGTGCTGAGCAACTTTCATATAGAAAACATTTTCATCCGAGTTACGGTTTAAAAGATATGAATTTTCAAAGTTTATTTGAATTTCTGGAATTATTTAATTAACAGAAAAAGGGATATGACGTCAGCATGACGTATGAGTGACGTCAGCGGTCAACAGTCCGGGTTGACTGGTCAAACTGACACGGGGGACCCACCTGTCATAGACAGTGGGTTAACAGAGGATTAAACTAATTAACTTTTAGTTAATTAACTAATGGGCCCACCTGTCAGTGAGAGATTATTTAAACTAATTATTTTTATTTATAAAACATTTTCTTTTTCTTTTCTTTTTTTTTAAATTTTGCGGCGGGGCCCGCATGTCAGTGACTGGGCCTGCCCAGTCAGCAGTTGACTGGGTCAACCCAGTCAACTGGGGCCCGTGGGGGCCACTGGCAGTGACCCAGGGGGTGGCCCCAGGTGTGCCACGTCGGCGGCCGGCGCCGGAGCAACGCCGGCGACCAGACGCACGGCGGCGCGGCTCGGGAGGGGTACGGGTTTCACGTACAGGGGGTCTCCGGGGGCGTGGCTGGGCGCGTTCGACGCGGCTCGACGTCGCGCGTCCAACGGCGGTGGTCGGAGGGGCTGGAACGGCCGGAGACGAGCGCTACGAACTCGCCGGCGGCGAGGAGCTACGGGTGCCCGACGGAAACATATCTACGGCGAGCTAACGAGAAAGCGGAGGGGCTGGGGGGCATCTACAAACGGCGGGGAGTGCAACGGGCTTGACCCCGTGACCATTTGGTCACCGGAGACCCGCCGGCGGCGAGCTCCGCGGCGCGGCGTTCGGGCGCGCGTGGGGGGAAAGCTAGGGAGCGTGGGCGAGCTAGCGGAGTGGGGGAGGAGGTAGAGGAGCTCACCGCGTGGCGCAAGAAAGGCCCGTGGGTGCTTAGAAGCAGCAGGTCGGCGCCGGGGAAGAAGGGGGTCGTCGGCGTCCGAAGATGAAGGCGAGCTCGGGGAGGCCGATGCAGTGGCTCCGAGCTTCGGCGGAGAGGCGGAGGGGGTGTAGTCGAGGGCGGCGACGTCGTACGACACGGCGAGGTGGCGAGTGGGGCACGGTGGCCGCGTGAACGAGAGGAACGGCGGCGAGCGCGTCGGGCGTGGGGAAGAGGGGGGGCGGCGCGGATCCGGGGGAGGGAAGGGGGAGGCGCGGGGGCCGAGAGGGAGAGCGGGGGTGAGTGGGAGAGAGGCCCGAGGAGGCGGGGGAGCTGGCGACCTTATCCCCTCCGGCGTCGGTGCCGGCGAGGGGGTCGGGCGGCAGCGCGCCCCTGTTCCGACCCGGTCGGGGGAACAGGGAAGGGTTGAGGGAGGAGGTGGGCTGGGCCGGGGGTGCGGCTGCGGCCCAGTTTGGGCCGGGGGGGCAGTGGGGGGAAAGCGGGCCCTTTTCCCCTTTTTTTTTCTTTTTCTCTGCCTGGGTTCTGTTTTCTGTTTTCTTTTTATTTGTTTATTTCCTTTTCTGTTTTATTTCATTTAAAGTATTTAGGCATTTTATAAATAGGAGTTTTCTCCACCATAATTACCAGTGTATTATTTAGCACCCACTGAACATTTTTGTTTGAATTTTTGAAAACTTTTATTTTTCACTTTAATTATATTTGAAGTTTGAGCTAGGAGTTTGAAAGGAAGGTGATTCAAATGTGATCAAGCCCTGTTTAGCAACATGATTAGCTTAATCACAGGGGGTTACTGTAGCATGATTCTCAGGGTGTTACAGATATGATCATCATCGCACACTCCCTATACTTTCGGGATTAGTGTTGAAACTAAATAAGTGTTATTTGGTGTTTGCGTTGAGCATGAATATGATTTGATCATGTTTATTGCAATACGGTTATTCATTTAAGTTAGGGAACAATTGTTGTTTTGTTTACATGAATAAAAACCTTTTATGGTCATACACACCAACGAAAATGGTTTGTTGGATCTCAGTGATACACATATTCATAATATTGAAGCCAAAAGATGCAAAGTTAATAATGATAGTGCAACTTATTTGTGGCACTGCCGTTTAGGTCATATTGGTGTAAAGCGCATGAAGAAACTCCATACTGATGGGATTTTGGAATCACTTGATTATGAATCACTTGATGCTTGCGAACCGTGCCTCATGGGCAAGATGACTAAAACGCCGTTCTCCGGAACTATGGAGAGAGCAACAGATTTGTTGGAAATCATACATACAGATGTATGTGGTCCGATGAATATTGAGGCTTGCAGCAGGTATCATTATTTTCTGATCTTCACAGATGATTTGAGCAGATATAGGTATATCTACTTGATGAAACACAAGTCTGAAACATTTGAAAAGTTCAAAGAATTTCAGAGTGAAGTGGAGAATCATCGTAACAAGAAAATAAAAGTTTCTACGATATGATCGCAGAGGTAAAATATTTGAGTTACGAGTTTGGCCTTCAGTCAAAACAAAGTGAAATAGTTTCACTACTCACGCCACCTGGAACACCACAGCATAATGGTGTGTCCGAACGTCATAACCGTACTTTATTGGATATAGTGCAATCTATGATGTCTCTTACCAATTTACCACTATCGTTTTGGGGTTATGCATTAGAGACAGCTACATTCACGTTAAATAGGGCACCATCAAAATCCGTTGAGACGACGCCTTATGAACTGTGGTTTGGCAAGAAACCAAAGTTGTCGTTTCTTAAAGTTTGGGGTTGTGATGCTTATGTGAAAAAGTTTCATCCTGATAAGCTCAAACCCAAATCGGAGAAATGTATCTTCATAGGATACCCAAAGGAGACAGTTGGGTACACCTTCTATCACAGATCCGAAGGCAAGACATTCGTTGCTTAGTATGGATCCTTTCTAGAGAAGGAGTTTCTCTCGAAAGATGTGAGTGGGAGGAAAGTAGAACTTGATGAGGTAACTGTACCTGCTCCCTTATTGGAAAGTAGTTCATCACAGAAATCTGTTCCTGTGACTCCTACACCAATTAGTGAGGAAGTTAATGATGATGATCATGTAACTTCATATCAAGTTACTACCAAACCTCATAGGTAAAGCAGAGTAAGATCCGCACCAGAGTGGTACAGTAATCCTCTTCTGGAGGTCATGTTAATAGACCATGGCGAACCTACGAACTATGAAGAAGCGATGGTGAGCCCAGATTCCGCAAAATGGCTTGAGGCCATGAAATCTGAGATAAGATCCATATATGAGAACAAAGTATGGACTTTGATTGACTTGCCCAATGATCGGCGAGCCATTGAGATTAAATGGATCTTCAAGAGGAAGACGGACGCTGATAGTAGTGTAACTATCTACAAAGCTAGAATTGTCGCAAAAGGTTTTCGACAAGTTCAAGATGTTGACTACGATGAGAGTTTCTCACTCGTATCTATGCTTAAGTCTGTCCGAATCATGTTAGCAATTGCCGCATTTTATGAAATATGGCAAAGGGATAAACAAAATTGCATTCCTTAATGGATTTATTAAAGAAGAGTTGTATATGATGCAACCAGGAGGTTTTGTCAATCCTAAAGGTGCTAACAAAATATGCAAGCTCCACCGATCCATCTATGGACTGGTGCAAGCATCTCGGAGTTGGAATATATACTTTGATAAGTTTATCAAAGAATATAGTGTTATACAGACTTGCGGTGAAGCCTGTATTTACAAGAAAGTGAGTGGGAGCACTACAGCATTTCTGATAAGTATATGTGAAGGACATATTGTTGATCAGAAATAATGTAGAATTATTTTGCAAAGCATAAAGGAGTGTTTGAAAGAAGTTTTTTAAAGATAGACCTCGGTGAAGCTGCTTACATATTGAGCATCAAGATCTATAGAGATAGATCAAAACGCTTGATAAGTTTTTTCAATGAGTACATACCTTAACAAGATTTTGAAGTAGTTCAAAATAGAACAGTCAAAGAAAGAGTTCTTGCCTGTGTTACAAGGTGTGAAATTGAGTAAGACTCAAAGCCCGACCACGGCAGAAGATAGAAAGAGAATGAAAGTCATTCCCTATGCCTTGGCCATAGGTTCTATAAAGTATGCCATGCTGTGTACCAGATCTATTGTATACCCTACACTGATTTTGGCAAGGGAGTACAATAGTGATCTAGGAGTAGATCACTGGACAGCGGTCAAAATTATCCTTAGTGGAATAAGGATATGTTTCTCGATTATGGAAGTGACAAAAGGTTCATCGTAAAGGGTTACGTCGATGCAAGTTTTGACACTAAATCTAGATGACTCTGAGTCTCGGTCTAGATACATATTGAAAGTGGGAGCAATTAGCTAGAGTAGCTCCGTGCAGAGCATTGTAGACATAGAAATTTGCAAAATACTTACGGATCTGGATGTGACAGACCCGTTGACCAAAATTATCTCACATTCAAAACATGATCACACCTTAGTACTCTTTGGGTGTTAATCACATAGCGATGTGAACTAGATTATTGACTCTAGTAAACCCTTTGAGTGTTGGTCACATAGAGATGTGAACTATGGGTGTTAATCACATGGTGATGTGAATTATTGATGTTAAATCACATGGCGATGTGAACTAGATTATTGACTCTAGTGCAAGTGGGAGACTGAAGGAAATATGCCCTAGAGGCAATAATAAAGTATTATATATTTCCTTATATCATGATAAATGTTTGTTATTCATGCTAGAATTGTATTAACCAGAAAAATAATACATGTGTGAATACATAGACAAACAGAGTGTCACTAGTATGCCTCTACTTGACTAGCTCGTTAATCAAAGATGGTTATGTTTCCTAGCCATAGACATGAGTTGTCATTTGATTAACGGGATCACCTCATTAGGAGAATGACGTGATTGACATGACCCATTACGTTAGCTTAGCACCCGATCGTTTAGTATGTTGCTATTGCTTTCTTCATGACTTATACATGTTCCTATGACTATGAGATTATGCAACTCCCGTTTACCGGAGGAACACTTTGTGTGCTACCAAACGTCACAACGTAACTGGGTGATTATAAAGGTGCTCTACAGGTGTCTCCAAAGGTACTTGTTGGGTTGGCGTATTTCGAGATTAGGATTTGTCACTCCGATTGTCGGAGAGGTATCTCTGGGCCCACTCGGTAATGCACATCACTATAAGCCTTGCAAGCATTGTGACTAATGAGTTAGTTACAGGATGATGTATTACGGAACGAGTAAAGAGACTTGCCGGTAACGAGATTGAACTAGGTATCGAGATACCGACGATCGAATCTCGGGCAAGTAACATACCGATGACAAAGGGAACAACGTATGTTGTTATGCGGTCTGACCGATAAAGATCTTCGTAGAATATGTGGGAGCCAATATGGGCATCCAGGTCCCGCTATTGGTTATTGACCGGAGAGGTGTCTCGGTCATGTCTACATAGTTCTCGAACCCGAAGGGTCCGCACGCTTAAAGTTACGATGACAGTTTTATTATGAGTTTATGTATGTTGATGTACCGAAGGAGTTCGGAGTCCCGGATGAGATCGGGGACATGACGAGGAGTCTCGAAATGGTCGAGACGTAAAGATCGATATATTGGACGACTATATTCGGACTTCGGAAAGGTTCCGAGTGATTCGGGTATTTTTCGGAGTACCGGAGAGTTACGGGAATTCGTATTGGGCCTTAATGGGCCATACGGGAAAGGAGAGAAAGACCCCAAAGGGTGGCCGCACCCCTCCCCATGGGCTAGTCCGAATTGGACTAGGGAGGGTGGGCGCCCCCTTCCTTCTTTCTCCTTCCCCCTTCCCTTCTCCTACTCCCACAAGGAAAGGAGGAGTCCTACTCCCGGTGGGAGTAGGACTCCCCCCTTTTGGCGCGCCTCTCCCTTGGCCGGCTGCCTCCTCCTTGCTCCTTTATATACGGGGGCAGGGGGCACCCCATAGACACAACAATTGATCCTTGAGATCTCTTAGCCGTGTGCGGTGCCCCCCTCCACCAAATTACACCTTGATAATACCGTTGCGGAGCTTAGGCAAAGCCCTGCGTCGGTGGAACATCATCATCGTCACCACGCCGTCGTGCTGACGAAACTCTCCCTCAACACTCGGCTGGATCGGAGTTCGAGGGACGTCATCGAGCTGAACGTGTGTAGAACTCGGAGGTGCCGTACGTTCGGTACTTGATCGGTCGGATCGTGAAGACGTACGACTACATCAACCGCGTTGTGATAACGCTTCCGCTGTCAGTCTACGAGGGTACGTGGACAACACTCTCCCCTCTCGTTGCTATGCATCACCATGATCTTGCGTGTGCGTAGGAATTTTTTTTTTGAAATTACTACGTTCCCCAACAAATAGTAATGGTAATTTGCACAGGATATGCATTTGGTCCCAAAGATGAATATTCAAGAGGGATATAATAAAAACTTTCATGAAAGATCATTGGATGATAAGTTTGATTCATTCCAATAGTTTTGCGATATGATAATACGTGAGTCATGTTAGTGAGTATTTGTGGTTTAGTAAGAATAATGGTGTTAAGGTTCGTGATTCCCTATGCATGTACGTAAAGTCAATAGTTATGCAACGAAGTTATATCTACTTATGGTGCATTATTCAATGTTAGTTATGTTCAATGCATGTTTATGACCGTTTTTGCTTTTTGGTTGGTCGCTTCTCAATTTATTTGCTAGCCTTCATTTGTACTAAGCGGGAATGCTGCTTGTGCATCCAATTCCTTAAACCAAGAGTTGTGCCAAATGAGTCCATCGTACCTACCTATATGCGGTATTTCCATGACGTTTCCAACTAAATTTGCATGTGCCAACTCTAATTTTTCAAAATATTTTTCCGTTTTATGTGCCCATACCGCTCATGAAACGGCAGGGGGTGGCCAATATTTTCTATGTTAGGTGGGTTATTCTCATGATGAGTGTTTATTCACTTGTCATTGCACGAGAAAGTGGCAGGTAATAGGGAGCCTAGTCCCGAAATGAAAATAATAATAATATGATGATAATAATAAATTCCTTGCAAAGTGTTGGTATGGAAGGCACCTGTGGATACGGCTAGCCATGGATTGTGAAAGAATGGTGGAAAGGAAATAAACTTTATTTTCTGTTTGGGAACCGCCTATAATGTGTCTAGCATGGAATATATTGGGAATTCTCGGTCGTTTTCGTTGACAGGAAAAGCATGTCTCTCAAAATAATTGTATCTCTCTAATTTAAGCCTTGAGCTCTAGCACCTCTACAAATCTCTGCTTCCCTTTGCAAAGGGCCTATCTATTTACTTTTATGCAATTTTTATTTTGATTTTGATTCTCCATCTTCTCTTGCAAAGCACCAAGTAGAGATCACTATTGTCATACTTCTGCATTGCTTGTAGCTAATATTGTGTGTGTTTCATGACTGACTCAATGATTGAGCATAATGGGCTAGGGATAACTTTATTTAGCATTGATATTTTGAAAGACATGGTTGCTTGATAGTATGGTTGAGTATTTATGTCTTCAGGTCAAACTATAGAAGAAGAAGAAGAAGAAGAAGAAGAAGAAGAAGAAGAAGAAGAAGAGGAAGAAGAAGAGGAGGAACAAGAAGAAGAGGAAGAAGAAGAAGAGGAAGAAGAAGAAGAGGAAGAAGAAGAAGAGGAAGAGGAAGAGGAAGAAGAAGAAGAGGAAGAAGACGAAGAGGAGGAAGAAGACGAAGAAGAAGAAGAGGAAGAAGAAGAAGAAGGTTTTTACCCTTTTCCTTCTCATTCTTCTTCTTTTATTATTTCTTTTTCTTCTCATTCTCTTCTTCTTTTATTCTTTCTTTTCCTTCTCTTTCTTCTTCTATTCTTTCTTTTTACCCTTTTCCTTCTCATTCTTCTTCTTTTATTCTTTCTTTTTCTTCTCATTCTCTTCTTCTTTTATTCTTTCTTTTTCTTCTCATTCTCTTCTTCTTTTATTCTTTCTTTTTCTTCTCTTTCTTCTTCTATTCTTTCTTTTTCTCCTCTTCCTTGTTTTTCTTCTTCTTATTCCTTATTTGTGTCATTTTAGAGCTTACATAGGTAATTATGCCAATTTTTAGCTAACAAAGCTTATTATGTCAATTTGGAGGAAAATAAGGTAAGTATAGGTCATTTTTGTGCTAACATAAGTAATTTTGGAGCTAACCTAGGTAAACTTGGTCATTTTGGAGCTAACCTAGGTAAACTTGGTCATTTTGGAGATAACCTAGGTAAACTTGGTCATTTTGGAGCTAACCTAGGTAAAATCGATCATATTGGAGCTAACCTAGGTTAAATGGGTCATTTTGGAGCTAACTTAACTAATTATGCCATTTTTGAGTTAACTAAGCATAATTATGCCATTTTTTACACAAGTAAGCCAAGTGTATGTCATTATTGAGCAAACCTAGAAAAGTAAGCATATTAGAGATAACTTAGCATATTATAGCTAACTTATGTCATTCGGAGGAAACAAAGCTAAGTATATATAGATCATTTTGGAGATCTGACATACCTGACATAGTTCACTCCTCATTCTTCTTCTCCTTCTCCTTCCTCATCCTGATGTGCCAAGAGCGGCGAGGCGGTGGAGGCAGTGGGATGTAGTCTTCTACCACAATTGGCATGGTCATGTCGCCCGGCTGTGGGATCGCCGGCGCCACCACCATCGCGAGGTCATTGTCAGGCACCACCACCATCGCGAGGCCATCTTCAGGCAGCACCATCGCTAGGTCATCCTCAGCCACCACCATCTCTTGCCCATCATCAGCCACCACCATCGCTAGGTCATCCTCAGCCACCACCATCTATTGCCCAGCATCAGCCTGCACCTCCTCATCCCTACTCCGCTCCTCTTCTTCCCCACTCCATTCCGGATCATCCTCGCTACTGCTTTTGCTGCAGCTAGAGTCGTTGCTGCTTTGGCTATAGCCAGAGTCGCTGCTGCTGCTCCCATTGCCTGATCAAACGCAACAATGACCGTTAACAATTGATGTGAGACAAAGCCAAATGTAGAGGAAGAAGAGGCAGAACATACTGGCATCATCATCGTCCTGGTAGCGCATGCGACACATAGTCGTGTTGAACACCTTCACGGTGAGCATGGTGTCGCCGTCGTACCTGAAGAGAAGGAAGTACCTGTGACGTAGGTCGTAGGCAGGGTAGAACTGCTCCCAGCCACGACACAGGTACATGGCGGCCATACCTGATCACCAACTCCACGTCCCAATGCCTGCGAAGCCCGCTACCGGCCTATCGCAGCTTCACATTCTTTGGCCGATGGCCGTCCAGCACCATCATAAAAGTGTCAGCAACCTCTGCAGTTTGGGACAAGGAGTGATGTAGCAAACAGCAGAGTTATCATAATGAGATGGGTGAGGGGGAGATCTCTCCTTTTATATACCTGCCTCTTGGAGGAAGTCCCAAGTATGAAAGTAAACAACTCGAAAGCATCCAACTTGTACTCCGGTGTGGCAGAGCGAAGCCTGCGGTGGCGGCTTCCCCCCATCTCTGATAAGCAATAGAAGAGACCAATTACTACCCTTACAACATTATAGCAGCAGAAGTTTTGAGCAGAAGATAATCAACTACACAAAGTTATCATTTCACATTCAAAAAGCAATGCACTTGTGGACATATGATGGCTCTAGGTTGACATACTGGAGCTGAGCACAAGATTTATTAGTAGCACTAGTCGTCAACCCGTGCCTTCGCACGGGCTAGACACAAAAATGTTGACTTTAGTTGAATTTCATATAATAACTATTTTAACTTCTTTCGGTCAGCAACCTAGGCAACTAGCAGTATAAAAACATTCAAATAAAGAAAAGAAATAAACTAGGAGTGTTGGTTGAGAGATCCCAGTACAAAAATGAGTTACCAAAATGAAAGGAAAGCAAAAACAGGGTGCCCACTATAATCTAGTATCTTACAGAACTGCTAACACACAATCACCTGAAAGTTTCAGTTTCGGTCAGTCATCTCAACCAAGATGATTTGCTTTGAGATCATGAGAACAACCATGATATGAGGATCTAAGAGTGGTGGAGATTGACTGTAATAATGAAGCATGGTTTCTTGAGGGCCATGAAAATAAGAACAACATATACACGACTATACCCGGTGTACTGTATTCACCCTCAACGAGACCATAACTCTTAACAGCTAAAAAAACTTGACATGGAAATATACTCTGAAATTTTGAAACAAGTCTGGAACTACTCCGAAATTGTTAAATTCTGAACCTATATGACAGCCACCAGATCTTCTGTGTTTCTCGCACTTATTACTACCGATGCGGATCTTCAACTACAATCAAGAGGGAGCATTCAATCTGAACCAAAAACAAAAACTAACTAGAACTTGTGCAGTGAACCCTTGATTTGAAAACTAGAAACTTGACTGGCATTTTAGCAATGTTCAACAATAGGATTGAATTGTTGTAGCGCTTCAGTGTTCCGCCATATTCTTCTAAGATATTGAGAAGACCTAGGGCAGGCCTTTTGATTGTGCTATCATTTGCGCATCATAGGCAGACAGTACCAAGCAAATCAAAACTAACTAGAACTGTACATATGAACATAACAAAAAGATCATAACAGATTTTGAACCCTAGGCGGAGACACTAACCAAATCAATGCATCAAAAGTGCAATTGGGGCACCATGAAGACCGGGCACACTTACTTGAGGGCGAGGAGCGGTCAAGGTCGAGGTCAGGGTCGCCAGGGCGGCGCGGCGACGGGGTTGGCGTGGGCGGAGAGGGGGTCGCAGGCGCGGAGAGGGAGTCGTCGGGGCGGAGAGGGGGTCGCCGAGGCGGCGAGATGATGTGGGTGGTGCGGGGCGGCGGCGGCACAGGGGCGGGGCGGCCGGTGACGGGGGTGGCGCGGGGCAGCGGCGGCTCGGGCTCGGGGAGGAGAAAGGGGACAGAGAGAGAGTGGTCGGGCGCGGGCGGGTTTGATTTTTAATTAGGGCACGGTTCTTTGCCATCTGCTAGCAGACGGCACAGAGCCTACCAGACGGACATCAGTTTAAGCACTTTCTTTGCCGTCTACTAGATGACGGCAAAGAAAGTGGCCGTTAGGTGGTTCTCACTAGTGGGCCACCCTGCCTCTTTGCCGTCCGCTGGCTGACGGCAAAGCTTGTATGTCGTCCGCTGGCTGACGGCAAACGCGCTCTTTGCCGTCAGCTCTTTCTTTACCGTCAGCTTTTCATATACTGATGGCAAACACCATCTTTGCCATCAGCTAGCTGACGGCAAAGATCTGGCTGACGGCAAAGATCCTGATTCCAGTAGTGACATGATTATTGCCTTGGATATCGTCATGATTATTTGCTTTTCTATCAATTGCCCAACAGTAATTTTTTTACCCACCATATGCTATTTTCAAGAGAGAAGCCTCTAGTGAAAACTATGGCCCCTGGGTTTACCTTTATCATATATTAAAAATCCTAAAATTACCTTGTTGCAATTTTACTTTATTTATTTTATTTTGTATTTTTGTTCGATCTATCTATCTATCACCATACAATTTAATCTTGCAATTAACCGCCAAGGGATTGACAACCCCTTGTTCGCATTGGGTGCAAGGATTTGTTATTTTGTGTGCAGACGTTGTTAACGAGTTGTTGCGTGATTCTCCTACTGGATTGATAACCTTGGTGTCATAACTAAGGGAAATAGTTATCTCTACTGTACTGCATCATCCCCTCCTCTTCGGGGAAATCCCAACGCAGCTCACAAGTAGCATGCGGTAGCTGAACCCATTCCTTTGCATGACCTGTCATTATCACAATACAAAGCTAACCATGATCCTAGCATTATTATGAGTTGCTTGAGCCATGTTGTGACCATCCATCCGTGTCATATGTGTTATGCTTAGAGTTGTGTCATGTCTAATCCATCTAGGCGATGAATTAGAATGGTGGTGATCATGTCCTAATGATGAGCTAAACGTGAAACTGATTTGGTAAAGGTCGCGATGAGAGGCCACGTAGGATGATATGTCCATTTTGCATCATATTTTCCTATTGTTATTTTTATTGTTTTGAAGTTGTATTCCACTTTATGATGCAATTCTGCTGCCTTGTCTCTCTTAATATGCAAGATACACCAAAAGAGGGAGATTGCCGGCAGCTGGTACTCTAACCTAAAAAAGGCTACAACAGAGATAGCTATATTCTCCGAAGCTCCAAATGACCTTAAAATTTATAGAGACTTATTTTGGAATATATATAAAAATACTAGAAGAAAGAAGTGCCGGAGGGGACCCCTGGTGGGGCCAAAAGCTAGGGGCATGCCAGCTGAGCTTGTGGGCTCCATCGAGGCTCACTAATGCCCATCTTCTGCTATATGAAACCATTTGACCAAGAAAAAATCAAAAGAATACTTTCAGGATGATCCGCCGCTGTCTCGTGGCGGAACCTAGGCCGGAGCACTTTTGCTCTCTGGCAGAGCGATTCCACCGGGGAAATTTCCCTTCGAGAGGTGGAAATCGAAGCCATAGTCATCACCAATGCTCCTCTCAGCGTCGGAGGACTCATCCTCGTCAACATCTTCACCAGAGCCATCTCATCTGCAAACCCTGGTTCATCCCTAGTTCATCTAGTTCATCTCCAAACCTCAGATTGGTACCTGGGGGTGCTAATAGTGTTGATTATGTCTTGTAGTTGATGCTAGTTGGTTTACTTGGTGGAAGATTATATGTTCAGATTTTTAATTACATATTTATATCCTCTGATCATGAACATAATTATGATTTGTGAGTAGTTGTGTTTGTTCTTGAGGTCATGTGAGAAGTCTTGTTATAAGTAGTCATGTGAAATTGATTTTCATTCAATGTTTTGAAGATATTTTATGTTGTTCTTCCTCCAGTGGTTGATGACCTACAAGTGCTTTAATAAAAGGCCTCCCGGTGTCTCCTCCATTGATGTGGTCATTCATCATAGGGCTCTAGATGAGCCATATCTTCTCTCAATCTCTTCTTTATGAGCCAAGGATCTCGTGGGAATAATTGGGGACGAAATAGGTGAAGAATCCCATCAGAGGAAGCAACTTTCCGAGTTGTCTGGATGTCATACGACCATGGATGGTCGTATGGTACGCCGTCTTCTAATCTGCCCTCTCTAGTAAAACGGTCGCCATTTCTTCATACAGATTCAAATGTTGGATTCGTAAGAACGAAGCCGATACATTTCTGGTATTATATCTTGGTTTTGAGCACTTTGAAAAAAATGACTTTCTCCGACCTCTGAAATGGCTAACTCTTGGCCCTAGGTGTCTTCGTATTGACTGGTCCTTTCATCGTGCTTGGTCCTAGGTTGATCCAATACACCTATAGACACAAGAAAACAAAGAAAACTAATAAAAACCAAATAAAATACTAAATGTGCAATGCTCACAAGGAAAAGTGTAAAGACCGAAAATCATGCATAATGGACACATATTTGGTTCGATGGGACATAATATATGGAGAGAACATGTAACAAATGAGCTCTAAAAATGCGTAAAATATAGAGCCATCAGTGGTGTCGTGTGAACGTCGACTACATGACACTTCACCATGTTTGGGCCTAGGGTAAGGCATTGTGGGATTAGTATGTAGATGATGGGTTGCAGGAGTGACAGAAACCTAAACCCTAGTTTATGAGATGTTTTGTAAGGGGCTATTTTGGATCCTTTTGTTTAATGTTATGGTTAGATTTATCTTAATTCTTCTCTTGTATTTGTGGATGCTTGCATGGAGGGGATAATCATAAGTACGTTGTTTGTTCAAGTAAGAACAACACCTTAGCTCGAGTCCACCCACATAACAACTTATCAAAGCAATGAACATGAGTCAATGAATCATGGCAACAACGGCGACGGTGGGAGCATGACGGTGGTGAGGGAGGGAGAAAGAGTGGAGAGGGAGAGGGAGGAGTGGGTAGCAGGGAGAGGATAAGGGCGGTTTAGTAGTAGCGCGGGGCACGGGAGTAGCAGCGCATCATGTAAAGCCAGCGCTACTGCCAAGCCCATTAGCTGTAGCGCGGGCTACAAACCCAACGCTTATGCTAGGTGGGGCCCGAGAGCTGGGCCCGTGTATCCATAGTAGCAGTGAGGGATGTAAAGCCCGCGCTACTCCTATCTCGTTGGTTGTAGCGCGGGTTTTATACCTAGCGCTGCTACTGTTGCCAACCCCGGGAGGTGATGTCTACTACGCAACTTTATTCTTGTAGACTCGTGTTGGGCCTCCAAGTGCAGAGTTTTGTAGGACAGTAGCAATTTCCCTCAAGTGGATGACCTAAGGTTTATTAGTCCGTGGGAGGTATAGGATGAAGATAGTCATTCTCAAACAACCCTGCAACCAAATAATAAAAAGTCTCTTGTGTCCCCAACACACCAAATACAATGGTAATTTGTATAGGTGCACTAGTTCATTAAAGAGATGGTGATACAAGTGTAGTAATGATAGTAGATATTGATTTTGTAATAGTAACAATAAAAAACAGCAAGGTAGCAAGCAACAAAAGTGAGCACAAACGGTATTGCAATGCTTGAAAACAAGGCCTAGGGTCCGTACTTTCGCTAGTGCAATCTCTCAACAATGCTAATATAATTGGATCATATAACCATCCCTCAATGTGCGATGAAGAATCACTCCAAAGTTCCTATGTAGAGGAGAACATAAGAAGAAATTGTTTGTATCTATTCTTTCCGATCGATCTATCCAAGAGTTTGTACTAAAATAACACCAAGTTATTCTTTCCGATCGATCTTATCAAGAGTTCGTACTAAAATAACACTAAGGTATTCTTTCCAATCGATCTATCAAGAGTTCGGACTAAAATAACACCAAAGCAAATTCAAATTCATAATACTCAATCCAACACTAAGAACCTCAAAGAGTGCCCCAAGATTTCTACCGGAGAAACAAAAGACGAGAACGTGCATCAACCCCTATGCATAGATTACCCCAATGTCACCTCGGGAATCCGCGAGTTGAGTGCCAAAACACATATCAAGTGATTCAATATAATACCCCATTGTCACCACAGGTATTCATATGCAAGACATATATCAAGTTTTCTCAAATCCATAATATTCAATCTGAAATGAACGAAATCTCAAAGGGAAAAACTCAATTCATCACAACAAGATAGAGAGGGGAAAACACCATATGATCCAACTATATTAACAAGGCCCGCGATACATCAAGATCGTGCCATCAAGAACACGAGAGAGAGAGAGAGATTAAGCACATAGCTACTGGTACAAACCCTCAGCCCCGAGGGTGAACTACTCCCTCCTCATCATGGTGGCCGCCGGGATGACAAAGATGGCCACCAATGATGATTTCCCCCACCGACGGAGTGCCGGAACGGGGTCTAGATTGGTTTTTCGTGGCTATAGAGCCTTGCGGCGGCGGAACTTCTGATCTAGGGTTATTTCGGATGGTTTCTCTATTTATAGGATTTTTTGGCGTCGGTTTCACGCGAAAATGGGCCTGGAGGTGAGCATAATCCACCAGGGCAACCCGGGCCCCTCAGGCGTGCCATGGTGGGTTGTGCCCTCCTCGTGGCTCTTCTGGCCCTCCCATGAAGCTTCAGGGGTCTCTTTTGTTCCAAAAAAATCATCAAAAAGTTTCAGGTCATTTGGAGAAGTTTCATTTATGCACAAAAAACAACACCATGGTAGTTCTGCTGAAAACAGCGTCAGTCCGGGTTAGTTCCATGCAAATCATACCCAAACCATATAAAAATGTTGTAAACAAGGCATGAATACTTCATAAATTATAGATACGTTGGAGACATATCAGCATCCCCAAGCTTAATTCCTACTTGTCCTCGAGTAGGTAATTGATAAAGGAAATAATTTATGAAGTGTGAATGCTAGCATAGTTCATAAGTTTGATCAATGATAATTTCAATCACTTTTCCTAGCATCATAACAGTAACTCTTTCTCATAAAACTCATCATGACAAAGTAGGAATCAATTCACATGTTAAGGTTCAAACAATGAATTCTCTTGAAACTCAACAACCTATATTCTTAGTCACCAAACAATTGCAATTCAACTTATTCAACAGAGTCTAAGTAAGAGCTCCACATACTCAATCATCATATAGTCTTCCATGATTGCTAGTACTCAAAGCATATTCTTAGAACAAATGGCATCCATCGAACATAGAGAAAGATAGGGGCTTAATATTTTGCCTCCCAACTCATTTATCATAGAGATAATTGTCAACAATAATAAATCACGATCAAATATATTTGACTGGTCATATGTGCCTAGATCTTTCCCCACCACATGATGCTTTCCAACTAGAGAATAATTGAGGTTGAAATGAGAATGCGTACTATTGACTCTTTGCATAAAAGTAAATACTGAAAAGTAAAAGATAGGCCCTTCGTAGAGGGAAGCAGAGGTTGTCATGCGCTTTTTATTTGGATGCCCAAGCTCTTAATGCAAAGGAACGTCACGTTATATTTCCCCTTATAATAGCAGCCTTTATTATGCAGTCCATCACTTTTATTACTTTGCCATCACAAGTTCGTACAATGCTCAATTTTCCCTTACAATAAAAGATCAAACATATTTAGGAGCAATTTTTATTGCTTTATGCACCGATGACAACTCACTTGAAGGATCTTATTCAATCCATTGGTAGGTATGGTGGACACTCATGGCAAGAAACTGGGTTTAAGGCCTTTTGGATGCACAAGTAGTATCTCTACTTAGTATGAGTTTTTGGCTAGCAAAAGATCCTAGGCAAACACCACATGTTGGAGGATCCATAACAATATAACTTCTATGCAAATATACCCAAACATAACTCATTACATTGTCTTCCTTGTCCAACTTCAACTAATTTGCTCAAGTTTGAAAATATTTAATGGGTATTCACAATCATAGAAGATGTCCAAGATAATATATTTGCATGTGAAAGTTCTCTTCCTTATACTAATCATTCATGAATTGCTTGTATGACCAATATTGTGATTATCAAGCTTCAAAAGATTTCACTTTCTAAACCCAATTTGAAGCTACCACTAGGCATGATATAATTTCAAATTGATGATATTCAATTCATTCAACAGTTTACTCATAGGATATAAGTGAAGCACAAGAGTAAATGACAAGCTACTCCAAAAAGATACAAGTGAAGATCAAGCGAGTAGTTAAGTAAATAGGTAGCTAATTGTGGACTCTCTCTTATTTAAAAAGTTTCAGATCTAAGTATTTTATTAAAATAACAAGCAAAAACAAAATAAAATGACATTCTAAGAATAGCACACATCATGTGGAGAAGCAGAAAACTTAGGCTCAACCTAGACTAACCGATAATTTATAATGAAAAAAGGTGGGATGCCTACCAGGGCATCCCAAGCTTAGATGCTTGAGACTTCTTGAAATATTATCTTGGGATGCCTTGGGCATCCCCAAGCTTGAGCTTTTGTGTCTCCTTAATTCCTTTTATATCACGGTTTCCCCAAATCTTCAAAACTTTATCCACACAAAACTTAACAAGAACTCGTGAGGTAAGTTAGTATAAATCAATGCAAAACCTTATCATTCTCTACTGTAGCAAATCACTAAAATTATTATTCAACATTGCATACTAAATGCCTCTGCATATTTAATACCCTATCCTCAAATAGAATCATTAAACAAGCAAACATATGCAAACAATGCAAACATAATAGCAATCAGCCAAAACAGAACAGTCTGTAATGGATGAAGAAGTATCCATACTTATTTAACTCAATAAATTCTGAAAATTTACCACACTGATCATCAACATAATTATGATTTGTGAGTAGTTCTGTTTGTTCTTGAGGTCATGTGAGAAGTCTTGTTATAAGTAATCATGTGAAATTGATTTTCATTCAATGTTTTGAAGATATTTTATGTTGTTCTTCCTCTAGTGGTTGATGACCTACAAGTGCTTTAATAAAAGGCCTTCCGGTGTCTCCTCCGTTGATGTGGTCATCCAAGGGATCTAGATGAGCCATATCTTCTCTCAATCTCTTCTTTATGAGCCAAGGATCTCGTGAGAACAATTGGGGACGAAATAGGTGAAGAATCCCATCAGAAGCAACTTTCGGAGTTGTCTGGATGTCATACGACCATGGATGGTCGTATGGTACGCCGTCTTCTAATCTGTCCTCTCTAGTAAAACGGTCGCCATTTCTTCATACAGACTCCAATGTTGGATTCGTATGAACAAAGCCGATCCATTTCTGGTATTATATCTTGGTTTTGAGCACTTTGAAAAAATGACTTTCTCCGACCTCTGAAATGGCTAACTCAAGGCCCTAGGGGCGTGTTTGGTTGCCTGGGTGCATCTAGCATGCATTGCATGAAGGAGCTTGGTTAGGGCTGGCCTGGTTGAGCTCATGCAAAAATGAGTTAAGCTGTGTGTTTGGTGTACTGCATGAGATGAGCCTGGCTCAGCTCAGATTTTGTTTGGTGTACTGCATGAGATGAGCCTGGCTCTTTGCTGTTTGTATAAGTACACAAGCAGTTTATATACACATATAAGCAATTTATGGTACAAAATAGCTAAAGAAATGCATCAGGATAATAGGGAGTGCACATCCAATGCAAGTACATCTTAGGAGTTCACATATTATAGAGCCACAAATCCATATGGTCCATATTACAGTCCGGCACATCCTAGAGTTCACATATTAGATAGCCACAAATCCATATTGTCCATATTACAATCCAACAAACGAACATAACGTAAGGTCCATGTTATATTCCTTACATCACATATATAGGGGCATGGTTTTTCTGACCAAATACAATAAAATATGGTCAGCTTCCTTAGGTGAATTAGCACATATTTGCACACAAAACAGCAACCAAACCAGCAGCTTGCACTATGAGCGTATCTCGGGTCTTGCCGTTGTCATCCATCTATATAAATTCATCACAGAATTATAAATTCATAAAGGCATGGGATAATATTGACAACATTTGCATCATCAAAGCAAAATAAAATATATGCACAAATTAGCAAACTCTTACTTAGGAACAGATCACACAGATCCATGATAATTACAAAAAGCCAACTAGCTCCCATAGATGCATGCATATCACACAGATCCATATGAGGAGAAGGATGTTCGGGCCAAAGCATGTGCATGGCGGCTGTGCATATGCGTGTGTGTGTGTGCAGGGCAGGGGTGCTTGCGCATGGGTGTGTGTGTGGGTGCTCGTGCCTCTACAGGAGCGAGGAGAGCACCTCCCATGGCCACGGCGGCCATGGCCAGGAGCTCGCCTCCGACCGCCAGCTCACATCTGCATCGGCTGAAGCAGCAGCACAAGGGGCAGAGATAGATGAGAGGGTCTGAGGGGAAGGGGACAGATGGAAGAGGGATGGGAGGAGGGGCGTTCAACCTCTACGCGGTGAGAATCTACGGCGGCGACATGCTCGCGAGGCGACGGGGCGGCGAGATCTGTTCGCAGGAGACATGAGAGGGGTGAGGAGGTGGCGCGAATCGGGTGTGAATCGATGGGGAGAGAAACCCTATTCCTCTTCGCTCGCGTGGGTGCTCGTGCGGATGCAGGCTCGTGGAAACGGCCGAAACTTGCGTGCGAGCTCAGCCTGGCTGGGGGGGCCTATTTTGCATCAGTCGGGCCTGGCCCAAAGCGACGTGCAGTCTACCAAATGATGCAAAAACTGCATGATCGGTGCGATGCAGGTGCGAGCAGAGGAACCAAACATGCCCTAGGTGTCTCCGTATTGACTGGTCCTTTCATCGTGCTTGGTCCTAGGTTGCTCCAATACACCTATAGACACAAGAAAACAAAGAAAACTAATAAAAACCAAATAAAAATACTAAATGTGCAATGCTCACAAGGAAAAGTGTAAAGACCGGAAATCATGCATAATGGACACATATTTGGTTCAATGGGACATAATATATGGAGAGAACGTGTAACAAATGAGCTCTAAAAATGCGTAAAATATAGAGCCATCAGTGGTGTCGTGTGAACGTCGACTACATGACACTTCACCATGTTTGGGCCTAGGGGAAGGCATTGTGGGATTAGTATGTAGATGATGGGTTGCGAAAGTGACAGAAACCTAAACCCTAGTTTATGAGATGTTTTGTAAGGGGCTATTTTGGATCCTTTTGTTTAATGTTATGGTTAGATTTATCTTAATTCTTCTCTTGTATTTGTGGATGCTTGCATGGAGGGGATAATCATAAGTAGGTTGTTTGTTCAAGTAAGAACAACACCTTAGCTCCGGTCCACCCACATAACAACTTATCAAAGCAATGAACATGAGTCAATGAATCATGGCAACAACGGCGACACTGGGAGCATGACGGTGGTGAGGGAGGGATAAAGAGTGGAGAGGCAGAGTGAGGAGCGGGTAGCAGGGAGAGGATAAGGGCAGTTTAGTAGTAGCGCGGGGCACGGGACTAGCAGCGCATCATGTAAAGCCAGCGCTACTGCCAAGCCCATTAGCTGTAGCGCGGGCTACAAACCCAACGCTTCTGCTAGGTGGGGCCCGGGAGCTGGGCCCGTGTATCCATAGTAGCAGTGAGGGATGTAAAGCCCGCGCTACTCCTATCTCGTTGGTTGTAGCGCGGGTTTTATACCTAGCACTACTGTTGTTGCCAACCCCGGGAGGTGATGTCTACTATGCAACTTTATTCTTATAGACTCGTGTTGGGCCTCCAAGTGCAGAGTTTTGTAGGACAGTAGCAATTTTCCCTCAAGTGGATGACCTAAGGTTTATTAGTCCGTGGGAGGTATAGGATGAAGATAGTCATTCTCAAACAACCCTGCAACCAAATAATAAAAAGTCTCTTGTGTCCCCAACACACCAAATACAATGGTAATTTGTATAGGTGCACTAGTTCGGCAAAGAGATGGTGATACAAGTGTAGTAATGATAGTAGATATTGATTTTGTAATAGTAACAATAAAAAATAGCAAGGTAGCAAGCAACAAAAGTGAGCACAAATGGTATTGCAATGCTTGAAAACAAGGCCTAGGGTCCGTACTTTCGCTTGTGCAATCTCTCAACAATGCTAATATAATTGGACCATATAACCATCCCTCAACATGCGATGAAGAATCACTCCAAAGTTCCTATCTAGCGGAGAACATAAGAAGAAATTGTTTGTGGCTATTCTTTCCGATCGATCTATCCAAGAGTTTGTACTAAAATAACACCAAGTTATTCTTTTCGATCGATCTTATCAAGAGTTCGTACTAAAATAACACTAAGGTATTCTTTCTGATCGATCTATCAAGAGTTCGTACTAAAATAACACCAAAGCAAATTCAGATTCATAATACTCAATCCAACACAAAGAACCTCAAAGAGCGCCCCAAGATTTCTACCGGAGAAACAAAAGACGAGATTGTGCATCAACCCCTATGCATAGATTACCCCAATGTCACCTCGGGAATCCACGAGTTGAGTGCCAAAACACATATTAAGTGAATCAATATAATACCCCATTGTCTCCACGGGTATTCATATGTAAGACATATATCAAGTTTTCTCAAATCCATAAAAGTATTCAATCCGAAAAGAACGAAATCTCAAAGGGAAAAACTCAATTCATCACAACAAGATAGAGAGGGGAAAACACCATATGATCCAAATATATTAACAAGGCCCGCGATACATCAAGATCATGCCATCAAGAACATGAGAGAGAGAGATTAAATACATAGCTACTGGTACAAACCCTCAGCCCCGAGGGTGGACTACTCCCTCCTCATCATGGTGGCCACCGGGATGATGAAGATGGCCACCGGTGATGATTTCCCCCTCCGGCGAGTGCCAGAACGGGGTCTAGATTGGTTTTTCATGGCTATAGAGGCTTGCGGCGGCGGAACTTCTGATCTAGGGTTATTTCTTATAGTTTCTCTATCTATAGGATTTTTTGGTGTCGGTTTCACGCGAAGATGGGCCTCGAGGTGAGCACAACCCACCGGGGCAATTCGGGCCCCTCGGGCGCGCCCTGGTGGGTTGTGCCCTCCTTGTGGCTCTTATGGCCCTCCCACAAAGCTTCGGGGGTCTCTTTAGTTCCAAAAAAATCGTCAAAAAGTTTCAGATCATTTGGAGAACTTTCATTTCTGCACAAAAAACAACACCACGGTAGTTCTGCTGAAAACAGCATCAGTCCGGGTTAGTTCCATGCAAATCATACCAAAACCATATAAAATTGCTGTAAACATGGCATGAATACTTCATAAACTATAGATACGTTTGGAGACATATCAGGAGGCACAATGAGGACAACTTAGTAGTAGCGTCAGTTTCGTGAACCGCGCTACTGCTAATGTTGACCTACAACGCTCAGTTTAATCTCGCGCTACTGCTTAATAGCAGCAGCGCTGCCTACCCATGTCGTGCCATTGTTAAGTGCCTACTTATAGGTTTTTTCCTAGTAGTGCGTCCATGCTCAACCCTCTATGAAGACCAAGTTTGAAAGGATCAAAACGGTCAGCTAGAGAGGGAGGGGTGAACATTAAATTGCAAATATAAGCTTAACTTCCAATGGCAGCATAAATTAGGTTCTCCAGATAAGCGACCAGGCCCTCCCCGGGACTTATACTCATTGCTTGACCGCATGTATAAGGAAAGCCATGAACCCTAGGAGGGCACCTGATTCCCTAAAAAAACTCCTCTACAGGTATGGAGGATTGTAACTTACCCACAAATCTCAGCGGTGAACCGTTTGATCTTCAACGATCTATATATCAATACCAACATTCGAATAAGGAGTAGGGTTTTAACTCCCAGGAGGGCCTAAACCAGGATAAACTCACTGCTTCCTCATTTATCTCTCAATCCACCAAGCGTTCATCCTGCCGAACAAATCGTCGTCTTTGGACATCACTGTTGGAATGAAACTCCGACAGTACAAATCTTTCATCGATCACAAGGGAGAACGCCTTCTTGGGTGATCCTATCGAATTTCCACGATAGAACCTGACGATGTTTCAGGATTTCATCCAAATGCATCTACAGATTCGACATCGAGGCACTCATGAGCCGCTTCAGAACGATCTAGTTAAGAATCTGTGGTCGCTTCAAGGGGACAACTAGAACATATCTCGGGCTAAGTTGAATTCGAATTCAAACTATTTTATTTGAAAACTTCTTACAATTGTAGTATTTATATTTGAATTATTGTTTCAATGAAATATTTGCATGCGATCTATGCATGAATCATGCTATTTATCTAGAGTTATTTTGCGTGCTTCGGACATAAGAAAAAAACAGGAACGTGCATTTGGTGCACACCATTGGATGGCCTACTCCCCTATCGGTGTCCGCGTACACGTCCAAGAAATTTTATGTGTCTGTTCCGTGTTGGAGTTGCCCTATGGATATGAGGTTTCTGATTGGGAAATGTTTGCCTACGGCTGGTCGACCCAACGCTCGGCTGGTCGCTCGTCGACGCACATGCCACGCGACACTAGGGCCTGCACGCAGACGTCTTTTCCTTATCGTCTCCTCCACACACATCAGACAGAGCTTCGTCTCTGGATTTCTCTCCCCCGTCTCCATCTCCGCACACCTCTATATGTCTGTCCGTGTCCTGGCTCCAGCGAGCATCGCGGCTTCTCCGTCGAATCCGCCACCGGCGGGACCCCATCTGCTCCTCTTTTTATCCCTCTCTGATGAGATTTTCTCCTTTTTATCTTGTATAGCTCATCATCTCTTTCCCTTCCCACTCCCCAATGCCACATAGACCAAAGATGGACCACGAGACGCAGGAGGAAGCACAATGGGAGTTGCAACCGGTGGATGAAAAAGCTACATCCGGCTATGCGGGAGCTGTAAACGGCAGCGCGGCGGGGGTGGTGAACCATGATTACCCACAAGTATAGGGGGTCAATCATAGTCCTTTCGATAAGTAAGAGTGTCAAACCCAACGAGGAGCAGAAGGAAATGACAAGCGGTTTTCAGCAAGGTATTCTCTGCAAGCACTGAAATTATAAGTAACGAGTAGTTTGATAGCAAGATAATTTGTAACAAGCAAGTAACGGTAATGGTAAATAAAGTACAGCATGGTAGCCCAATCCTTTTGTGGCAAAGGACAGGCCAAAACGGTCTCTTATGATAAGCAAAGTGTTCTTGAGGGTACACGGAAATTTCATCTAGTCACTTTCATCATGTTGGTTTGATTTGTGTTCGCTACTTTGATAATTTGATATGTGGGTGGACTGGTGCTTAGGTGCTATTCTTACTTGAACAAACCTCCTACTTATGATTAACCCCCTCGCAAGCATCCGCAACTACGAGAATAGTATTAAGATACAATCTAACCATAGCATTAAACTTTTGGATCCAAATCAATCCCTTATGAAGTAGTGCATTGATACGTCTCCGTCGTATCTACTTTTCCAAACACTTTTGCCCTTGTTTTGGACTCCAACTTGCATGATTTGAATGGAACTAACCCGGACTAACGCTGTTTTTAGCAGAATTGCCATGGTGGTATTTATGTGCAGAAACAAAAGTTCTCGGAATGACCTGAAACTCCACGGAACTTATTTTTGGAAAATAATAAAAATACTAGAAGAAGAATCCACGTCAGGGGGCCTCCACCTGTCCACGAGGGTGGGGGCGCGCCTGCCCCCCTGGGCGCGCCCCCTGCCTCGTGGGCCCCCTGACGCTCCACCGACCTCAACTCCAACTCCATATATTCGTGTTCAGGGAGAAAAAATCAGAGAGAAGGATTCATCGCGTTTTACGATACGGAGCCGCTGCCAAGCCCTAAAACCTCTCGGGAGGGCTGATCTGGAGTCCATTTGGGGCTCCGGAGAGGGGAATCCTCGCCGTCGTCATCATCAACCATCCTCCATCACCAATTTCATGATGCTCACCGCCGTGCGTGAGTAATTCCATCGTAGGCTTGCTGGACGGTGATGGGTTGGATGAGATTTATCATGTAATCAAGTTAGTTTTGTTAGGGTTTGATCCCTAGTATCCACTATGTTCTGAGATTGATGTTGCTATGACTTTGCTATGCTTAATGCTTGTCACTAGGGCCCGAGTGCCATGATTTCAGATCTGAACCTATTATGTTTTCAAGAATATATGTGAGTTCTTGATCCTATCTTGCAAGTCTATACTCACCTACTATGTGTTATGATCCGGCAACCCCTAAGTGACAATAATCGGGACCACTCCCGGTGATGACCGTAGTTTGAGGAGTTCATGTATTCACTATGTGTTAATGCTTTGTTCCGGTACTCTATTAAAAGGAGGCCTTAATATCACTTAGTTTCCATTAGGACCCCGCTGCCATGGGAGGGTAGGACAAAAGATGTCATGCAAGTTATTTTCCATAAGCACGTATGACTATACTCGGAATACATGCCTACATTACATTGATGAATTGGAGCTAGTTCTGTGTCACCCTATGTTATGACTGTTACATGATGAACCGCATCCGGCATAATTCTCCATCACCGATCCAATGCCTACGAGCTTTTCACATATTGTTCTTCGCTTATTTACTTTTCCATTGCTACTGTTACAATCACTACAAAACCCAAAAATATTACTTTTGCTATCATTACCGTTACTTCCATACTACTTTGCTACTAAATACTTTGTTGCAGATATTAAGTTATCTAGGTGTGGTTGAACTGACAATTCAGCTGCTAATACTTGAGAATATTCTTTGGCTCCCCTTGTGTCGAATCAATAAATTTGGGTTGAATACTCTACCCTCGAAAACTGTTGTGATCGCCTATACTTGTGGGTTATCAAGACTATTTTCTGGCGCCGTTGCCGGGGAGCATAGCTCTATTCTTTGAGTCACTTGGGATTTATATCTGCTGGTCACTATGAAGAACTTGAAAGACACGAAAACAAAAATTTATCCCTCAACTACGAGGGGAGGTAAGGAACTGCCATCTAGCTCTGCACTTGATTCACCTTCTGTTTTGAGTAAGCTTGCGACACCTAAACCTGCTTCTGCTATTAATTCTTATATGTCGCATGTTATTGATGATGCCACTTCTGCTATGCATGATACTTATGATGAAACTACTTCTATGCTTGATACTATTGTGCCACTTGGTGAATTTCTTGATGAACAACTTGCTAGGGCTAGAGAGAATGAAATTATTGAAACTGATAATATTGAAGATAGTGATGATGAAGACTCTCCCCCTAATAAATATGATTACCTGTTGTACCTGAAGGTTATGTTCTGGATGAAGAATCTGCTAGAGCTATTCTTGCTTGCAATGATAGAAGTGATCTTAAGAAGTTATTAGCTAAATGGAAGCAGCAATCTCTTAAAGCTAGAATGAAACCCGACCCTGCTTTTGTTATTTCACCTATCTGTGTTACTGATAAGGATTATGAATTCTCTGTTGATCCTGATATAATTACTTTGGTTGAGTCTGATCCTTTTTATGGCTATGAATCTGAAACTGTTGTGGCACATCTTACTAAATTAAATGATATAGCCACCCTGTTCACTAATGATGAGAGAACCCGCTACTTTATATCCTTAAAATATTTCCGTTCTCATTAAAGGGTGATGCTAAGATATGGTTTAATTCTCTTGATCCTGGTTGTGTGCGTAGTCCCCAGGATATGATTTATTACTTCTCTGCTAAATATTTCCCTGCTCATAAGAAACAAGCTGCTTTAAGGGATATATATAATTTTGTGCAAACTGAAGAAGAGAGTCTCCCACAAGCTTGGGGGAGGCTTCTCCAATTACTTAATGCTTTGCCTGATCATCCTCTTAAGAAAAATGAAATACTTGATATCTTTTATAATGGACTAACCGATGCTTCCAAAGATTACCTGGATAGTTGTGCTAGTTCTGTTTTCAGGGAAAGAACACCTGATGAAGCTAAAATTTTACTGAATAATATGTTGACAAATGAAAATAATTGGACACTTCCTGAGCCAATTCCTGAGCCTATTCCTAAACCAACTCCGAAGAAGAGGGGTGTTCTATTTCTCAGTCCGGAAGATATGCAAGAGGCAAAGAAATCTATGAAAGAAAAAGGTATTAAAGCTGAAGATGTTAAGAATTTACCTCCTATTGAAGAAATACATGGTCTTAATTTACCGCCTGTTGAAGAAACATATGATCTTAATCCATCACCTATTGAAGAAACTCATGGTCTTGATAACCCGACACAGGTAGTAAAGGTAAATTCTCTCTATAGATTTGATGAAGGTGATATCCCTCGTTATAAGTCTGCTAGACAATGCTTAGATGAGTTTGATAATTTCATTGTTAAACAAGAAAACTTTAATGCTTATTTTGGTAGACAATTGAAATACAATTCCGATACGCTTGAACACTTGGGTGATTATATGTCTAGAGTTAAAGGTGAACTTAAACTCATTAGTAAACATGCTTCTATGGTTACCACTCAAGTAGAACAAGTACTTAAAGCTCAAAATGATTTGCTCAATGAATTAAATAGTAAGAATAATGATTATGCTGTTAGAGTGGCTACTAGAACTGGTAAAAGGACTCAGGAACCTTTGTATCCTGAAGGCCATCCTAAGAGAATTGAGCAGGATTCTCAGAGAAATAATATAGATGCACCTAGTCCTTCTAAAAAGAAGAAAAAGAAAAATGATAGGACTTTGCATGCTTCTAGTGAACCTATTGCTGAACCACCTGAGAATCCAAATGATATTTCTATTTCTGATGTTGAAACACAATCTGGTAATGAACATGAACCAAGTGAAAATATTAATGAAGATGTTCATGATGATGCTCAACCTAGTAATGATAATGATGTAGAAATTGAACCTGTTGTTGATCTTGATAACCCACAATCATAGAATCAATGTTATGATAAGAGAGACTTTGTTGCTAGGAAGCACGGTAAAGAAAGGGAGCCATGGGTTCAGAAACCCATGCCTTTTCCTCCCAAACCATCCAAGAAAAAGGATGATGAGGATTTTGAGCGCTTTGCTGAAATAATTAGACCTATCTTTTTGCGTATACGATTAACTGATATGCTCAAAATGAATCCTTATGCTAAGTATATGAAAGAAATTGTCACTAATAAAAGAAAGATACCGGAAGCTGAAATTTCCACCATGCTTGCTAATTACACTTTTAAGGGTGGGATACCTAACAAACTAGGAGATCCAGGAGTACCAACTATACCATGCTCCATTAAAAGAAACTATGTTAAAACTGCTTTATGTGATCTTGGAGCCGGGGTTAGTGATATGCCTCTCTCTTTATATCGTAGACTTGACTTGAATAAGTTGACACCTACTGAAATATCTTTGCAAATGGCTGATAAATCAACTGCCATACCTGTCGGTATTTGTGAGGATGTGCCTGTTGTGGTTGCAAACGTTACTATTTTAACGGACTTTGTTATTCTTGATATTCCCAAGGACGATAGTATGTCTATTATTCTTGGAAGACCTTTTTTGAATACTGCAGGGGCTGTTATTGATTGCAACAAAGGCAATGTCACTTTTCATGTTAATGGTAATGAGCATATGGTACACTTTCCGAGGAAACAACCTCAAGTCCACAGTATCAATTCTATTGGAAAAATTCCGTCGATTATTTTTGGAGGTTTTGAATTTCCTCTACCTACTGTCAAGAAGAAATATGATATTCTTATTATTGGGGATGTGCATATCCCCGTTGAGGTAACATAGTGTTATTCGAAATTTCTCCGGTTCCATGTTATTCGGAATGAGTTTGTTAACAAGACCTGATCAACCTTGTTAGTGGATTCCTTTTGATGAGCATGAGATGGATGAAACTAGAAAGCACAACCTTCTGTACCCTCCTTTTACTTTCTGTTATTTAGTTGAAATAAAGCAAAAATAGTATTTTCCTGTCTGTTTTCTGAATTATCCGTGCAATATAAAAATACCTCGAAAATAAAAGTTCTCCAAATGCCGTGAAAATGGAATATGATTTTTCCTGGAATATTTGAGAATATCTGGCACTGAGAACACAGTAGGGGGAGCAAGCACCTGGCCACGAGGGTTCAGGTCGCGCCCACCCCTACAGGGCGCGCCCCTGCCTCGTGGGCCCATGGTGACTCCCCTCCACTTATTCCTGCACCCACACACTTCTTCTTCCTCCCAAAAAAATCACCATCCAGCTCAAGCACGAGTTCTAGCTCATTTTGCTGCGATTTTCGATCTCCTTGCTCAAAGCACCTCTCACAAAACTGCTTGGGGAGATTGTTCCTTGGTATGTGACTCCTCCATTGGTCCAATTAGTTTTGTTCTAGTGCTTTATTCATTGCAAATTTGTGCTGCCTAGGTGACCATGTTCGTGAGCTTGCATGTCAAATTTATATGGTTCCAAGTAGTTCTAATGCATGATATAGGCTCTAGGCACTTGTAGGAGTAGTTGCTATCAATTTTGTTGAGCTTGGTTCACTTTTATTTGAAGTTTACTAAAAAATTTAGAATTTTTCAGAAAATAATGAAGAGATTTTTGAGGGGCTCATCGAGCCAAAGCTCGAAGGAAAAGCAAAGTGAAGAAGCAGAGAGGCCCAAATATAATTTGCCTCGCACCGCGGAGTTCCGGCCGTGTGAATGGCCTTCCAATGATTTCTTGAGAGCAGCCGGGATTTATGATGATTTTTATGAATTGGCTGAGAATGCAGGCCTCACCGACTTCCTCCGCAACCAACGCGAACAGTATCTCTTACTCACCAATACTTTTGTGCAAAACTTCTACTATTATCCTAAGGAATCACCTCCTTCATTAGAGTTTCATTTATATGATGTGGTTAAGAAGATGTCACTAGATGAATTTTGCAAGGTTTACAAAATACCTTTCGAGGGTAGTTTAGAGGAACCACATCGTAAAGATGTGGATGGGTTTATTGATAGTATTACTGTAGGGGAAACTAGGAAGGTTTCCGATGCAAGAATCACTAGCATACATTTTCCTGTTTTACGCTACTTTGCCATATTTGCTAGTCGTTGCTTAATTGGTCACGGAAACTGTGGAAACCTTAGTGTTCCTGATATTATTATTTTGTTCCATGGTTTATTCTGTGATAACACTGTTAGTATGGGCGGTATTATTGCCAAACGGTTAAGTCTGAACCGTACAAAGGGTCCTATCTTTGGAGGTATCTATGCTTCACGCCTTGCTACATATTATAACATACCTATTAGGCACGATGAAAAAGAAGAAAAATTGTTGCCCACTGTTTATTTAGATTATAAGAGTATGGTAGCACATGACTTTATTGTTAACAATAGGGCAAGGGCGCTTAAATACAAATTGTTCTTTGATAAACATCACCCTGAGACTATTACCTTGCCTGCTCCTTCCTTGTTTGATTTATCTGCAGGTCTGTATCTCGTTCCGCTGGCGGCCATTCACGCCTACCGGAACCCTACATCATCCATAGAGCCGGAGCCGGAACCACAATTTGAACCTCCATGACAGTATAATTACCAGTGGGATCCGGAGATGATTGCCAACCAGTGGCAATTAGAGTCTTCTTCATCTCAGTATGACCCCAACTACAACTATGGATATCCGCCAGGCCATCCGTGGCAATAAACCAACTTAGGCCAAAAGCCTAAGCTTGGGGGAGTACGTATCTCTCACCGACATTACATTCATGTCCACACACTCATTGCTAGATGTCGGTGCTCATACTTTTTCACTGTAATATCCATGCTAGGTTATTTTCTTTTTCTTGCTTTCTTCTTGTGTGTTTAATAAACCTTAAGAAAAACCAAAAAAAATAGTTGTAGCTTTAGCTAGTTTACTTTTCATGCTATAGTAGTAATAATTAAAAAGAAAACCCAAAAATATTTCCCGTTCTTCTTTTGCTTGTTGAGAGCTTTCCCGTGTAAATAGTTTTATTTCCTTTCTTTTCTTTGGGGTCGATAGGAGAAGACCATGATTAAATTATTGAAGTGGCTCTTATATGCATTATTGTTGAATTACCCAAGAGCCCATATTGCCTTGTCTTCTCCTGTTTATTGAATGCTCGGGAGATTCCAGCTTAGTCCAATGCACGTGCACTCTTATTATTTTCACATCGTTCGGTCGTGCAAGTGAAAGGCAATTATGACGATATATGATGGACTGATTGAGATGAGAGAAGCTGGTATGAACTCGACCTCTCTTGTTTTTGTAAATATGATTAGTTCATCGTTCCTGATTCAGCCTATTATGAATAAACATGTTTGCAATGACAATTAGAGATTATAGTTGCTCGTGCCATGCTTGATTAGCTATGAGTTATAATGGTTTACCTTGCGTTCGAACATGCTACTAAAATGGTTGTGATGTGGTATAGTGGGGTGGTATCCTCCTTTGAATGATTTAAGTGACTCGACTTGGCACATGTTCACACATGTAGTTGAAACAAATCAACATAGCCTTCACGATATTTATGTTCATGGTGGATTATATCCTACTCATGCTTGCACTCAATGTTTATTAATTTTAATGCATGTTCATGACTGTTGTCGCTCTCTAGTTGGTCACTTCCCAGTCTTTTGCTAGCCTTCACTTGTACTAAGCGCGAATACTGCTTGTGCATCCAATCCCTTAAACCCCAAAGTTATGCCATATGAGTCCACTATACCTTCCTATATGCGGTATCTACCTGCTGTTCCAAGTAAATTTGTATGTGCCAAACTCTAAACCTTCAAATGAAATTATGTTTTGTATGCTCGAATAGCTCATGTATCAACTAGGGTTGTCCGTATCTTCCATGCTAGGCGGGTTATTCTCAAGAGGAGTGGACTCCGCTCCTCACTCACGAGAAAATGGCTGGTCAGCGGGATGCCCAGTCCCATGCTTTATGCAAACTAAATCAAAATAATTGCAAACAAAACTCCCCCTGGGACTGTTGCTAGTTGGAGGCACTCGCTGTTTCGAGCAAGCCATGGATTGATGCTTGTTGGTGGAGGGGGGGTATAAAATTTACCATTCTATTTGGGAACCGCCTATAATGTGTGTAGCATGGAAGATATCGCCATCTCTTGGTTGTTATGTTGAAAATGAAAGTATGCCGCTCAAAATATTACTTATCTCTGCTTTAAAATTGAGCTCTGGCACCTCTACAAATCCCTGCTTCCCTCTGCGAAGGGCCTATCTATTTACTTTTATGTTGAGTCATCACCCTCTCATGAAAAGCACCAGCTGGAGAGCACCGCTGTCATTTGCATCCATTACTATTAGTTTATATTGGGTATGACTATGACTGGATCTCTTTTACCATGAATTACAATGTCTAGTCAGTCCTTGATCTTTAAAGGTGCTCTGCATTTATGTTTTGCGGTCTCAGAAAGGGCTAGCGAGATACTATCCTGTTATATCATATTATGATTGTTTTGAGAAAGTGTTGTCATCCGAGATTTATTATTATTGCTCGCTAGTTGATTATGCCATTGATATGAGTAAACATGAGACCTAAGAGTTATTGTGAATGTGGTTAGTCATAATCTTTGCTGAAAACTTGAATGCTGGCTTTACATATTTACAACAACAAGAGCAAACAGAGTTTGTAAAAGTTTTTCTTTATCACTTTCAGTTTATCAACTGAATTGCTTGAGGACAAGCAAAGGTTTAAGCTTGGGGGAGTTGATACGTCTCCGTCATATCTACTTTTCCAAACACTTTTGCCCTTGTTTTGGACTCTAACTTGCATGATTTGAATGGAACTAACCCAGACTGACGCTGTTTTTAGCAGAATTGCCATGGTGTTATTTATGTGCAGAAACAAAAGTTCTCGGAATGACCTGAAACTCCACGGAACTTAATTTTGGAAAATAATAAAAATACTGGAAGAAGAATCCACGTCAGGGGGGCCTCCACCTGTCCACGAGGGTGGGCCCCCTGACGCTCCACCGACCTCAACTCCAACTCCATATATTCGTGTTCAGGGAGAAAAAATCAGAGAGAAGGATTCATCGCGTTTTACGATACGGAGCCGCTGCCAAGCCCTAAAACCTCTCGGGAGGGCTGATCTGGAGTCCGTTTGGGGCTCCGGAGAGGGGAATCCGTCGCCGTCGTCATCATCAACCATCCTCCATCACCAATTTCATGATGCTCACCTCCGTGCATGAGTAATTCCATCGTAGGCTTGCTGGACGGTGATGGGTTGGATGAGATTTATCATGTAATCGAGTTAGTTTTGTTAGGGTTTGATCCCTAGTATCCACTATGTTCTGAGATTGATGTTGCTGTGACTTTGCTATGCTTAATGCTTGTCACTAGGGCCCGAGTGCCATGATTTCAGATCTGAACCTATTATGTTTTCATGAATATATGTGAGTTCTTGATCCTATCTTGCAAGTCTATAGTCACCTACTATGTGTTATGATCCGGCAACCCCGAAGTGACAATAATCGGGACCACTCCCGGTGATGACCGTAGTTTGAGGAGTTCATGTATTCACTATGTGTTAATGCTTTGTTCTGGTACTCTATTAAAAGGAGGCCTTAATATCCCTTAGTTTCCATTAGGATCCCGCTGCCACGGGAGGGTAGGACAAAAGATGTCATGCAAGTTCTTTTCCATAAGCACGTATGACTATACTCAGAATACATGCCTACATTACATTGATGAATTGGAGCTAGTTTTATGTCACCCTATGTTATGACTGTTACATGATGAACCGCATCCGGCATAATTCTCCATCACCGTTCCAATGCCTACGAGCTTTTCACATATTGTTCTTCGCTTATTTAATTTTCCGTTGCTACTGTTACAATCACTACAAAACCCAAAAATATTACTTTTGCTACCGTTACCGTTACTTCCATACTACTTTGCTACTAAATACTTTGCTGCAGATATTAAGTTATCCAGGTGTGGTTGAATTGACAACTCAACTGCTAATACTTGAGAATGTTCTTTGGCTCCCCTTGTGTCGAATCAATAAATTTGGGTTGAATACTCTACCCTCGAAAACTGTTGCGATCCCCTGTACTTGTGGGTTATCATGCATAAACTAGGGTTTAAGCTTCTGTCACTAATAACTACTCCACAATGCATTCCCTTAGGCCCTAATAAGGTGAATTGCCATGTAGTCGACGTTCACATGACACCACTAAGAGAATCACAACATACATACCATCAAAATATCGAACACATATCAAGTTCACATGATTACTTGCGACAAGATTTCTCTCGTGACCTCAAGAACAAAAGTACTACTCACAAATAATAATCATGCTCAAGATCAGAGGGGCATTAAATCGCATAATTGATCTGAACATATAATCTTCCATCAAATAAACCATATAGTAATCAACTACAAGATGTAATCAACACTACTAGTCACCCACAAGCACCAATCTAAGGTTCCGGTACAAAGATTGAACACAAGAGATGAACTAGGGTTTGAGAGGAGATGGTGCTGTTGAAGATGTTGATGGAGATTGCCCTCCCCAAGATGGGAGAGTTGTTGGTGATGATGGTGACGATGATTTCCCCTTCCGGAAGGGAAGTTCCCCTGGCGGAATTGCTCCGCCGGAGGGCAAAAGCTCCTGCCCAAGTTCCGACTCAAGACGGTGGCGCTTCGTCCTGAAAGTCCTCTCCTTATTTTTTCTAGGTTAAAACGACTTATATACCAGAATAGGAGCACCGGAGCTGGCCTGAGGAGGGCACAACCCACCAGGGCGCGCCTGGGGGCCCTGGCGCGTCCAGGTGGGTTGTGCCCACTTGGTGGGCCCCCTATGGTAGTTATTTGCTCCAATAATTTTTTTATATTTCATAAAAAAATCCCCGTGAAGTTTCAGCTCATTTGGAGTTGTGCAGAGTAGGTGGCCTGACGTAGCTTTTTCAGGTCCAGAATTCGGTATTCTCCCTCTTTGTGTGAACCTTGCATATTATGAGAGAAAAGGCATTAGAATTACTCCAAAAAGCATTATTATGCATAAAATATTATAAATTCCAGTAGGTAAACATGATACAAAATGGACGTATCAAACCATGACCGAAAAGTGAGGTTGTTGCACGAGAACCTGCTGACGACAGCGTCGCAGATGCTACAACCAAGTACCACAAAAGCTACAACCACCTTGCAAAGATGCTACAACGCGTGCACGCCGGAGCTACTGAAGGAAATATGCCCTAGAGGCAATAATAAAGTTGTTATTTATATTTCCTTATATCATGATAAATGTTTATTATTCATGCTAGAATTGTATTAACCGGAAACTTAGTACATGTGTGAATACATAGACAAGCAGAATGTCACTAGTATGCCTCTACATGACTAGCTCGTTGAATCAAAGATGGTTAAGTTTCCTAGCCATAGACATGAGTTGTCATTTGATTAACGGGATCACAACATTAGAGAATGATGTGATTGACTTGACCCATTCCGTTAGCTTAGCATTCGATCGTTTAGTACATTGCTATTGCTTTCTTCATGACTTATACATGTTCCTATGACTATGAGATTATGCAACTCCCGAATACCGGAGGAACACTTTGTGTGCTACCAAACGTCACAACGTAACTGGGTGATTATAAAGGTGCTCTACAGGTGTCTCCGATGGTGTTCGTTGAGTTGGCATAGATCGAGATTAGGATTGGTCACTCCGGTTGTCGGAGAGGTATCTCTGGGCCCTCTCGTAATGCACATCACTATAAGCCTTGCAAGCAATGCAACTAATGAGTTAGTTGCGAGATGATGTATTACGGAACGAGTAAAGAGACTTGCCGGTAACGAGATTGAGCTAAGTATGAGGATACCGACGATCGAATCTCGGGCAAGTAACATACCGATGACAAAGGGAACAACGTATGTTGTTATGCGGTTTGACCGATAAATATCTTCGTAGAATATGTAGGAACCAATATGAGCATCCAGGTTCCGCTATTGGTTATTGACCTGAGACGTGTCTCGGCCATGTCTACATAGTTCTCGAACCCGTAGGGTCCGCACGCTTAAAGTTCTGTGACGATCGGTATTATGAGTTTTTGTGTTTTGATGTACCGAAGGTAGTTCAGAGTCCCGGATATGATCACAGACATGACGAGGAGTCTCGAAATGGTCGAGACATAAAGATCAATATATTGGAAGCCTATATTTGGACATCGGAATAGTTCCGGGTGAAATCGGGATTTTACTGGAGTGCCGGAGGGGTTACCGGAATCCCCCGGGGATTAATGGGTCTTGTTGGGACCTAGTGGAGAGAGGGGGGGCCGGCCAAGGAAGGCCGCGCGCCCCCTCCCCTTGTGTCTGAATAGGACAAGGAAGGGGGGCGGCACCCCCCTTGCCTTTCCCCTCTCCCACTCCTTCCTTCCCCCTCCTAGTGGGACTAGGAAAGGGGAGTCCTACTCCCACTAGGAGGAGGACTCCTCCTCCTGGCGCGCCCTGCTAGGGCCAGCCGGCCTCCCCCCTTGCTCCTTTATATACGGGGGCAGGGGGCACCCCAGGACACACAAGTCGATCATTGATCTCTCTTAGCCGTGTGCGGTGCCCCCCTCCACCATAATCCACCTCGGTCATATCGTAGTGGTGCTTAGGCGAAGCCCTGCGTCGGTAACTTCATCAACACCGTCACCACACCGTCGTGCTGATGAAGCTTTTCCCCGAAGCTCTACTGGATCGTGAGTTCGCGGGACATCACCGAGTTGAACGTGTGCTGAACGCGGAGGTGCCGTATGTTCGGTAATGAGGATCGGTCGATCGTGAAGACATACGACTACATCAACCGCCTTGTCATAACGCTTCCGCTTACGGTCTACGAGGGTACATAGACGACACTCTCCCCTCTCGTTGCTATGCATCACCATGATCTTGCGTGTGCGTAGGAATTTTTTTGAAATTACTACGTTCCCCAACAGTGGTATCAGAGCTAGGGTTATGCATAGATGTTATATGCACAAGTAGAACACAAGTGAGTTGTGGGCGATACAAGTCATACTTCTTACCATCATGTCATACTTTGATTCGGCGGTATTGTTGGATGAAGCGGCCCGGACCAACATTACGCGTACGCTTACGCGAGACTGGTTCTACCGACATGCTTCGCACACATGTGGCTGGCGGGTGTCAGTTTCTCCAACTTTAGTTGAATCGAGTGTGGCTACGCCCGGTCCTTGTGAAGGTTAAAACAACACTAACTTGACAAAATATCATTGTGGTTTTGATGCGTAGGTAAGAACGGTTCTTGCTCAGCCCGTAGCAGCCACGTAAAACTTGCAACAACAAAGTAGAGGACGTCTAACTTATTTTTGCAGGGCATGTTGTGATGTGATATGGTCAAGACATGATGCTAAATTTTATCGTATGAGATGATCATGTTTTGTAACCAAGTTATCGACAACTGGCAGGAGCCATATGGTTGTCGCTTTATTGTATGAAATGCAATCGCCATGTAATTGCTTTACTTTATCACTAAGCGGTAGCGATAGTCGTAGAAGCAATAGTTGGCGAGACGACAACGATGCTACGATAGAGATCAAGGTGTCGCGCCGGTGACAATGCTGATCATGACGGTGCTTTGGAGATGGAGATCAAAGGCACAAGATGATGATGGCCATATCATATCACTTATATTGATTGCATGTGATGTTTATCTTTTATGCATCTTATTCTGCTTTGATTGACGGTAGCATTATAAGATGACCTCTCACTAAATTTCAAGGTACAAGTGTTCTCCCTGAGTATGCACCGTTGCCAAAGTTCGTCGTGCCGAGACACCACTTGATGATCGGGTGTGATAAGCTCTACGTTCATATACAACGGGTGCAAGCCAGTTTTGCACACGCAGAAATACTCGGGTTAAACTTGACGAGCCTAGCATATGCAGATATGGCCTCGGAACACTGAGATCGAAAGGTCGAGCGTGAATCATATAGTAGATATGATCAACATAGTGATGTTCACCATTGAAAACTACTCCATCTCACGTGATGATCGGACATGGTTTAGTTGATATGGATCACGTGATCACTTATATGATTAGAGGGATGTCTATCTAAGTGGGAGTTCTTAAGTAATTTGATTAAGTGAACTTTAATTTATCATGAACTTAGTCGTGGTAGTATTAGCATATCTATGTTGTAGATCAATAGCTCGCGTTTAGCTCCCCTGTTTCATTTTGATATGTTCCTAGAGAAAACTAAGTTGAAAGATGTTAGTAGCAATGATGCGGATTGGATCCGTGATCTGAGGATTATTGTAACACCCCCGTGTAATGATGCTACAGTAACCCCTGGGGTTAAGTTAATCATTTTGCTAAACAAGTGTTTGATCATCATTTTCTCCTCTCTCTTTTTAAATTCCAGTTGAATTCAATTTCAAATTATGAGTGAAATTCAAAATGCTCAAACATGAAAACTAAAATGTTCATCGTGTGGAAAATATTCTTCTGGTAATATTGGTGGTGAACCAACATTTTTTTGCAAAGTACCTAAATGGCCTAAAATAGCTATAACAGAAAGTTGTTAAAAAAAGACAGCAAAAGTTAAAACAAAAACAAAAGGAGAGAAAAGGGGCTAGAACCCCTGGCCTCCCATTGGGCCTCGGCCCACCCCAGCTAGGCTGGCCCGCTCCCCCTCCCCGGTCATCCCTCTCCTCTCTGTTCACGCGACCGAGCCCCCCCCCCAGCTCGTTCCCACCAGACCCGGGGCGGCGCCCCGCGCTGCCACATCGCCGGCGAGGGGATAAGGGCAGCCCCGACGCCTCGGGCTCCCTCCCCACTCGCCCACTTGCCCCCTCTCTCCCTCGTCGATCTCTCTTCCTGCTCGCTCACTCCCCTCTCTCTGACCCGAGCGCCATCGCCGCCATCCCACCTTGCATCACCGCGGCGACCGCCTCCCTCGTGCTCCTCCGACGTAACCAGTCGCTCCGCCGCGCTCCGCTACGACGACTACGACCACGAACGCGAGCTGGCAAGCCCCGCAACACCGGATCCCCGTCTTCTTCCTCCCCGGGTCGCCGGACGCAGCCGTCGTCGATTCGGCCTTCCCCTGCGCTCCTAACCTGTCGAGGGCCTTTCTTGGGCCGCGCGGTGAGCCCCTGTTCTTCTCCCCTCGCTCCCCTGGCCTCTTGCGCTACCATAGCCACCGCGCCGCCATGGCCGAGCTCGGCTCCGCCGAGCAGCTGGCCGCCGTCGTTGCCATGCTCGCCTGAGCACGGGAACGTGCTCAGTGCAGCCCGCCGAGGCTGCCCGTGCCGCTTGCCCACCTCGTCGACCCCCCTAGCGCGACCCCGACGAGGTCCCGAACGCCACCACCGCCTCCACTCGTCGCCGACGCCGTTTCCGGCAGCTCCAGCTCCGGCCGGCCTCACCACGCGACGCGGCGGGATCTCCTCGTTCGAACGCGCCAAGTCCCGGGCCAAAAGACCCCCTGTGCGCGATTCCCAGCGAAGTCCGGTGAGCCCCGTCGTTGTTTTGGTCGCCGGCGGCGAATCCCCGACGCCGCCGATGTGGCACACCTGGGGCCCGCCTCTGGGTCACTGCCCGTGGGCCCCCTGGCCCTAGTTGACCACGTTGACCGTGGTCAACTATGCTGACTGGGCACACAGTGTCGCTGACACGCGGGCCCCATCGCATATTTTGTTAAATAAATGTTTTTCTAAATAAAAGTGATTAGTTAAGCTAAACAGTCACTGACATGTGGGGCCCAGCTGTTAATTAACCTCCTTTTAGTTAGTTTAAAGTTATGTTAATCCACTATCTATGACAGGTGGGACCCACTAGTCAGTTTGACCAGTCAGCGGGTCGGTTGACCTGCTGATGTCATGTTGCCACCCTGCTGATGTCATAATTCCTTTTCTGTTAATATTAATAATTTCAAAAAATACTTTAATCTTTGAAAATTCATAGAAAATAAATCGTAACTCGGATGAAAATGTTTTCTATATGAAAGTTGCTCAGAAAAATCCAACGAATCCGAATACGCAGTCCATTCATCAGTCGGATGCCTCTAGCTATCTGAACATGGAACATTCCCCCTCCGGTCATCTGTCTGACACAGGTCCGAAACCGGGAAAACATTCCCGGTTGAATTCCCCCTTCACCTATATCGTGTAGCCTTACGTTAGGTCACACCCGGCACCGCATATTGCCATGTTATGCTTTGTGATGCTTTGTCTGCTTTATATTTACTATTTCTTCCCCCTCTTCTCTCCGGTAGACCCCGAGACTGATGCCGCCCCTGTGATCGACTACGTCGACGACGACCCCTCCTTGCCAGAGCAACCAGGCAAGCCCCCCCCCCTTTGATCATCCCGATATCGCCCATTCCATTCTCTCATGCTTGCATTAGATTTTGCTACTGTTATTGTTTGCTCCTATTCTGATGCATAGCCTGCTTTTGTAACCTGCTCATTGTACCTTACCTGCTTATCCTAAACTGCTTAGTATAGGTTGGTTAGTGATCCATCAGTGACCCCTACCTTGACCTTGTTGCCCCTGCTTCATCATCGAAGACCCGATCAACGGGATCGAAGACCAGGCCCTGGCATGGCACATCACTTTCCCCTTAGTTGCGCGACACTGCTGGGTTACTATCGAGTGCCGAGGGTGAGACCTCTACAGCACTTCTGATGTTAACCCTGTAGTGTAGCTATTCGGTCGTGGTCATCGAGGGTGATTCCGCCTTAACCACTTCCGATACGACTCTGTCGTGCAACCCCTCAAGTGTGAACCTCGGGGGTGATTCCTCTTACGTTCACCTTGATGATTACACCGAGTGGAATCCACCGGGGGTGATTCCTCGGGTTTTCCCCTTGATGTTTGGACACACGGATACTTGGACTTTACAATTGTTACTTGGAAAGGTGGGTCGACCCTGAGGGGTACCCGCGAGTGATGTGGAGACGGGTTGACCTGGAGGGTACCCGAGAGTTGAATACGAGGCGTGGCCGGGCATTCTTAGCCCTTGTCGCAAGTCCTCGAGACGGGGCGACGGGGTCACATCTTTCGTGAGTCTCTGCTTGTTACCGCGCGTTCCTAATCCACTACGATTTGGATATTTGATCCGAGGGGCCTCTGGCCTGATAACACTAACCATCACGTGGGCATAGTATGGGCGTTCTGCGTCGTATGTATCAGCCAAAGCTTAATAGACGTCAGCGACAGAGCGGCGCGTGCCGGGTTGGACTGGTAAGCTCCTACCTTCTTAAGGAGGTAGCTAGGTCTGCTCACCGGCCGCCCAGGCAACGTGCAGTTCCCGGGGCGATGGCCCATGACCCCTGGGGGCATAGGTTTAGTCCGGCGTGCTGACCTCTCTATTAAGCCTAGGTCAGGTTGCGGCGTATTGTTTGGCCGAGGCCGGGCATGACCCAAGAAAGTGTGTCCGGCCGGAGTTAATCGAGCGTGGTGGGTAAGTTGGTGCACCCCTACAGGGAAGAAAACATCTATCGATAGCCTGTCCTACGGTAACGGACACTTGGAGTTGTATCCCGATCGATACAACTAGAACTGGATACTTGAGATGAGACTTGGATATTAGATGATAACTGGATAGTATGGCTCTGGGATTGCTTTCTCGCAGGGAGTCGAGAAAGGATCTCTGGCCGAGGTTGATACTACTACTACTACTTTACTTTATGCTACTCTACTTCCTCCTATTGCTGCAAGATGGTGGTTTCCAGAAGATGCTAGTCTTCGATAGGACTAGGCCTTCTCTCTATTCTGGCATTTCTGCAGCCCAGTCCACATATACAGCCTTCCTTTGATAATGTTGCATATGTAGTGTAGATCCTTGCTTGCGAGTACTTTGGATGAGTACTCACGGTTGCTTTGCTCCCCCTTTTGTCCCTTTCTTCTCCTTTCCGGTTGATGCAACCAGATGTCGGAGCACAGGAGCCAGATGCCACCGCCGATGCCTGCTACTACGTGGAGACCGCTGACGACCAGGAGTAGTTAGGAGGCTCCCAGGCAGGAGGCCTTGCCTCTTCGATCGTGTTGCTTTTGTGCTAGCCTTCTTAAGGCATCCCTGTTCAACTTGTGTCTGTACTCAGATATTGTTGCTTCCGCTGACTCTTGTGTAATCGAGCTTATGTATTCGAGCCCTCTGGCTTGTAATATAAAGCTTGTATTATTTTAATTTGTGTCTAGAGTTGTGTTGTGATATCTTCCCGTGAGTCCTTGATCTTGATCGTACACATTTGCGTGTATGATTAGTGTACGATTGAATCGAGGGCGTCACAAGTTGGTATCAGAGCCGACTGCCTGTAGGTAGCCCCCTTTCCAACTCCTTGGCCGAAGTTGAGTCTAGTCACTGAAAAACTTTTACTAACATTGGATGTGTGGCTTACGGGCCCAAGTCGCCATTGGGTGGTATTAGGATCTTTTACTCCTCATCTATACTCTAGGACTCTGATCTCTCTTCCATTCGGGTTAAACGAATTTACTAACTCTAACATTAGGATCCCATGACCACATTCACCCCAAAGTTGGATAAGCCATAGTTATTCCTTAGAATAGTATTCTGAATAGTACACACACTGTCGTGTTGACTACGAAGTGGTATCCATCGTACCTCTTTCATTATGCATGTTTCATCATGAATGGTCCTTGTCTTTGCAAATGCTCAATGCTGAACTACCCCCCCCTGTTACATGTTAGCAGGATGGTTAGACCCGCTGGTCGTGGCCGTGGTGCCAACGATCCACCACCGCCCGAATTCTTTGCTGGAATGATGCAACAATTTGAGCTGAACCGCCAGTTCATGGAAGGAATGATGGCTCAGTTTCCTCGTCCGAACATGAATCAACAACCAACCCCAGTAACTCTGCAGGACTTCATGCGCCTCAACCCAACTATCTACCACAGCTCAACTCAACCCCTTGATGCTGATGACTGGCTCCGCGACATCACGTATGAAATGGAGTCTGCTAGTGTTGCCCCTGCTAGCTATGTCACCTTTGCATCTTTCTTTCTGAAGGATCCCGCTGCTCAATGGTGGGACAGCCACAGGCATACCCTACCTGCTGGAACGGTCATCACTTGGCCGGATTTCCAAGCTGCCTTCCGTGCCCACTTCATTCCTCAGGGAATCATGGACAAGAAGAAGCGAGAGTTCCGCAACCTCACCCAAGGCAACAAGTCTGTAGATGCTTATCAGCGGGAATTCTTGGACTTGTCTCGTTATGCTGAAGAAGACATCGCAACTGATGCTCGCAAGCAAGAGAAGTTTCGTGGTGGACTTCACCCTGATATCAAGTTAGCACTGCTCGTTCATGACTTTGCCGACTTCGCCATCTTGGTGAACAAGGCCATTCATGTCGAAACTGGTCTGCAGGAACATCAGTGATCCCTCAGGCGCAGCCGTGACGCTGGCTCATCTTCGGGCCCGTCCGCGCAGAAGCGTCGGATATGGATCCCCCACAGCATGTATCGTCCTACTGCACCCGCACCAAGACAGTCCTATGCTGCACCTCGTCTTCCCCCTCCACCGCAGAGACAGCCTCTTCGAACTGTACCATCCCAAGCTCCTGCTCCCGATCCCAATGATGGTCTGTGCTTCAGATGTGGCCGCCCAGGCCACCTTGCTAAAGAATGCAATCAGAAGAAGAGCCAGTTGGCTCTGCCTTCTACTGGCCGTAACAATCAGCCCCATAACAACAATGCCAGACCTTATGGTCGTGGTCAGGCTAATCATGTTGATCTGAATGAAGCTCAAGACCAGCCTGCCACTGTGATGGGTACTCTTCTCGTTAATTCAGTACCGGCTTCTGTTTCATTCGATTCAGGAGCATCGCATTCATTCATGTCAGAAAATTTTGCATACGCACACGACATTCGATGCGAGCCCATGAACACCCCGATAGTGGTACGCACCGCTGCGGGTCAGTGTCGAACTACCATGATTGGTTGCGACGTCCCCGTTGAAATTGAAGGATTGAAATTCCTTGTTTCTCCCATTATTCTGGAGTCTTCCAATATTGACCTCATTCTGGGAATGGAATGGTTGAAAGCGCATATTGCCTCTATCGTTTGCGCCACCAAGGTCGTTCACCTCCTACATCCTTCCGATGAGATAGTAACCTACCATGCTCAGCTTGTTCAAAACGCTGAAGCATGACTTTATGCTTTGAATGCGTTGAACGCAGCACCTCTTGAGGGAATTGAAAAGATTCCAGTCGTTCGCGACTTCCAAGACGTATTTCCAGAAGAACTTCCAGGAATACCCCCTGCCCGGGCTGTCGAGTTCGTCATCGACTTGAAACCAGGCACCGTTCGTATTGCCAAACGACCATACAAGATGCCACCTCATGAACTCCTTGAACTTAAGGAGGAAATCGACAAATCTCTTCGCAAGGGTTTCATTCGTCCAAGTTCCTCTGCTTGGGGAGCACCTTCTCTCGTCGTCAAGAAGAAGGACGGAACGAACCGTTTGGTCCAAGACTACCGTCCTATCAACCAGGCTACAATTCAGAACAAATATCCCCTTCCTCGGATCAATGATCTGTATGATCAACTGGCTGGTTCATCGATATTCTCTAAACTCGACTTGAGGTTGGGTTACCACCAGATCCGTGTTCGTGAAGAGGATATTCCCAAGACCGCATTCGTCACTCGTTATGGTTCTTACGAGTACACCGTCATGTCTTTTGGCTTGACCAATGCTCCAGCCACATTCTCCCGTCTGATGAACTACATATTCATGGATTACCTCGACAAGTTCATCGTAGTCTATCTGGATGATATCTTGGTATATTCGAAGAACAAAGAAGAACATGCTGAACATCTTCGACTTGTTCTAGAGAAGCTTCGAGAGCATCTACTTTATGCCAAGTATTCCAAGTGTGAATTCTGGTTACCCGAAGTCACCTACCTTGGTCATGTCATCTCCAAGGATGGTATTGCCGGCAACCCAGAGCGCGTTCAGGCTATTCTTGACTGGACCCCTCCGAAGACTGTCAAGCAAGTCAGAAGCTTTCTCGGACTTGCCAGTTATTGCCGCCGTTTCGTCGAGAACTTCTCCAAGATTGCCAAGCCCCTGACTAATCTGCTGCACAAGGGCGTTAAGTTTGATTGGACAGACAAATGTCAGGAAAGTTTCCAGGCACTCAAGGACAAGCTGACTTCTGCCCCAGTGCTTGCTCCCCCTGATTCTCGCAAGGACTTCGTCATCTATTGCGACGCTTCACATCAAGGATTAGGCTGTGTCCTAATGCAAGAGCTCAAAATAATTGCATATGCCTCCCGTCAAGTGCGTCCTCATGAAGAGAACTACCCAGTTCATGATCTCGAGCTTGCTGCGGTTGTCTTTGCACTGAAGCTATGGTGACAGTACCTTCTCGGTAATCGTTGTGAGATCTTCACTAATCATCAGAGTCTGAAGTACCTGTTTACTCAGCCAGATCTGAACCTCCGTCAGCAGCGGTGGATGGAAGCTATTGCTGACTACGACTGCGGTATATCCAATACCCCTGGCAAGGCTAATGTAATGGCCGATGCCCTGAGCCGTAAGTCTTATTGCAACAATCACATGGTCTACAAAGCTCAACCCCGCCTTTATGAAGAGCTATGCAAGCTGAACCTTCAACTAGTTCCACAGGGTTCTCTGAATAACCTTGTCCTAGAACCAACTCTGCCGAAAGCAATTAAGTCTGCTCAAGCCAAAGATGCTCACGTTGATTTGATGAAAAAGGATCTTGCATTAGAGAAATCTAGAGATTTCTCACTTGGTGAAGATGGAACCTTATACTTCAGAGATCGCATTGTAGTGCCCCGGTTCGAGCTTATGAAAGAGAAGGTGATGAAAGAAGCGCATGACACCCCTCTCTCTATTCATCCGGGAAGTACCAAGATGTATCTAGACATCCGTCAGAAGTACTGGTGGTCTAATATGAAGCAAGACATTGCTCGATATATCGAAGAATGTGACGTTTGTCGTCGCGTCAAAGCAGAACATCAGAAACCGGCTGGACTTCTACAACCACTTCCGATTCCTGAATGGAAGTGGGATAAGATCCAAATGGACTTTGTCACTGGCCTTCCCAAGTCTCAGAAAGGTAACGATGCTATCTTTGTCGTCATCAACCAATTCTCGAAGGTTTCTCACTTTCTGCCGGTCAAGGAGACAATCACTGCTAGTCAATTAGCAAACTTGTATATCTCCAGAATTGTGTCACTCCACGGCATTCCGAAGGAGATCAGTTCAGATCGCGGCAGTATATTCACTTTAAAGTTCTGGGATATTTTCCAAGAGGCAATGGGAACTCATATTACCTGGAGCACTGCTTATCATCCCCAATCCCAAGGCCAAGTCAAGCGAGTCAATCAAATTCTTGAAGACATGCTTCGAGCTTGTGTTATTTCTTTCGGCAAGAAGTGGGAAGAATCTCTCCCTTATGCGGAGTTCTCTTATAACAACAGCTATCAAGCCAGCTTGAAGATGGCACCCTTTGAAGTGCTCTATGGGCGTAAGTGCCGAACCCCTCTGAATTGGTCAGAAACTGGGGAACGGACGCTCATTGGTCCAGACATTATTCAACAAGCTGAAGAGCAGGTTCGCATTGTCCGGGATAATGTCAAGGCGGCCCAGTCCCGCCAGAAGAGCAACTATGACCGGAAACACTGGGGTTCAACTTATCAACCTGGTGAACAAGCTTATCTGTGTGTCACTCCTTTGAGAGGCACTCATCGGTTCGGAGTCAAGGGCAAGCTAGCTCCGCGCTACATTGGTCCTTTCCGCATTCTGGCCCGTCGTGGGCTGGTGGCTTATCAACTTGAGTTGCCACCTCAGTTCTCTCACGTCCATGACGTCTTCCATGTGTCACAACTTCGTCGTTGCTTCAAGGATCCGGAACATGAAGTGGATCCGGAATTGATTGAAGTTCAAGATGATCTCACATACAAGGAGCATCCGATCTGCATTCTTGAAGAAGCTGAACGTCGAACACGCCAGAAGGTTACCAAGTTCCTCAAGGTGCAATGGTTGAATCATACTAAAGAGGAAGCCACTTGGGAACGCGAAGAGAACCTCCGGGCTGAATACCCCGACCTGTTCCCTTCTACCTCTTAATTCTCGGGACGAGAATTTCTTTTAGAGGAGGAGAGTTGTAACACCCCGATGTAATGATGCTACAGTAACCCCTGGGATTAAGTTAATCATTTTGCTAAACAAGTGTTTGATCATCATTTTCTCCTCTCTCTTTTTAAATTCCAGTTGAATTCAATTTCAAATTATGAGTGAAATTCAAAATGCTCAAACATGAAAACTAAAATGTTCATCGTGTGGAAAATATTCTTCTGGTAATATTGGTGGTGAACCAACATTTTTTTGCAAAGTACCTAAATGGCCTAAAATAGCTATAAAAGAAAGTTGTTAAAAAAGACAGCAAAAGTTAAAACAAAAACAAAAGGAGAGAAAAGGGGCTAGAACCCCTGGCCTCCCATTGGGCCTCGGCCCACCCCAGCTAGGCCGGCCCGCTCCCCCTCCCCGGTCATCCCTTTCCTCTCTGTTCACGCGACCGAGCCCCCCCCCCCAGCACGTTCCCACCGGACCCGGCGCGAGGCCCCGCGCTGCCACGTCGCCGGCGAGGGGATAAGGGCAGCCCCGACGCCTCGGGCTCCCTCCCCACTCGCCCACTTGCCCCCTCTCTCCCTCGTCGATCTCTCTTCCTGCTCGCTCACTCCCCTTTCTCTGACCCAAGCGCCATCGCCGCCGTCCCACCTTGCATCACCGCGGCGACCGCCTCCCTCGTGCTCCTCCGACGTAACCAGTCGCGCTCCGCTACGATGACTACGGCCACGAACGCGAGCTGGCAAGCCCCGCAACACCGAATCCCCGTCTTCTTCATCCCCGGGTCGCCGGACGCAACCATCGTCGATTCGGCCTTCCCCTGCGCTCCTAACCTGTCGAGGGCCTTTCTTGCGCCGCGCGGTGAGCCCCTCTTCTTCTCTCCTCGCTCCCCTGGCCTCTTGCGCTACCATAGCCACCGCGCCGCCATGGCCGAGCTCGGCTCCACCGAGCAGCTGGCCGCCGTCGTTGCCATGCTCGCCTGAGCACGGGAACGTGCTCAGTGCAGCCCGCCGAGGCCGCCCGTGCCACTTGCCCACCTCGTCGACCCCCTAGCGCGACCCCGACGAGGTCCCGAACACCACCACTGCCTCCACTCGTCGCCGACGCCGTTTCCGGCAGCTCCAGCTCTGGCCGGCCTCACCACGCGACGCGGCGGGATCTCCTCGTTCGAACGCGCCAAGTCCCGGGCCAAAAGACCCCCTGTGCGCGATTCCCGGTGAAGTCCGGCGAGCCCCGCCGCTGTTTTGGTCGCCGGCGGCGAATCCCCGACGCTGCCGATGTGGCACACCTGGGGCCCGCCTCTGGGTCACTGCCCGTGGGCCCCCTGGCCCCAGTTGACCACGTTGACCGTGGTCAACTGTGCTGACTGGGCACACAGTGTCGCTGACACGCGGGCCCCATCGCATATTTTGTTAAATAAACGTTTTTCTAAATAAAAGTGATTAGTTAAGCTAAACAGTCACTGACATGTGGGGCCCAGCTGTTAATTAACCTCTTTTTAGTTAGTTTAAAGTTATGTTAATCCACTGTCTATGACAGGTGGGACCCACTGGTCAGTTTGACCAGTCAGCGGGTCTGTTGACCTGCTGATGTCATGCTGACACCCTGCTGACGTCATAATTCCTTTTCTGTTAATATTTATAATTTGAGAAAATACTTTAATCTTTGAAAATTCATAGAAAATAAACCGTAACTCAGATGAAAATGTTTTCTATATGAAAGTTGCTCAGAAAAATCCAACGAATCTGAATACGCGGTCCATTCATCAGTCGGATGCCTCTAGCTATCTGAACATGGAACATTCCCCCTCCGGTCATCTGTCTGACACAGGTCCGAAACCGGGAAAACATTCCCGGTTGAATTCCCCCTTCACCTATATTGTGTAGCCTTACGTTAGGTCACCCCCGGCAGCGCATATTGCCATGTTATGCTTTGTGATGCTTTGTCTGCTTTATATTTACTGTTTCTTCCCCCTCTTCTCTCCGATAGACCCCGAGACTGATGCCGCCCCTGTGATCGACTACGTCGACGACGACCCCTCCTTGCCAGAGCAACCAGGCAAGCCCCCCCTTTGATCATCCCGATATCGCCCATTCCATTCTCTCATGCTTGCATTAGATTTTGCTACTGTTATTGTTTGCTCCTATTCTGATGCATAGCCTGCTTTTGTAACCTGCTCATTGTACCTTACTTGCTTATCCTAAACTGCTTAGTATAGGTTGGTTAGTGATCCATCAGTGACCCCCACCTTGACCTTGTTGCCCCTGCTTCATCATCGAAGACCCGATCAACGGGATCGAAGACCAGGCCCCGGCATGGCACATCACTTTCCCCTTAGTTGCGCGACACTGCTGGGTTACTATCGAGTGCCGAGGGTGAGACCTCTACAGCACTTCTGATGTTAACCCTGTAGTGTAGCTATTCGTTCGTGGTCATCGAGGGTGATTCCGCCTTAACCACTTCCGATACGACTCTGTCGTGCAACCCCTCAAGTGTGAACCTCGGGGGTGATTCCTCTTACGTTCACCTTGATGATTACATCGAGTGGAATCCACCGGGGGTGATTCCTCGGGTTTTCCCCTTGATGTTTGGACACACGGATACTTGGACTTTACAATTGTTACTTGGAAAGGCGGGTCGACCCTGAGGGGTACCCGCGAGTGATGTGGAGACGGGTTGACCTGGAGGGTACCCGAGAGTTGAATACAAGGCGTGGCCGGGCATTCTTAGCCCTTGTCGCAAGTCCTCGAGATGGGGCGACGGGGTCACATCTTTCGTGAGTCTCTGCTTGTTACCGCGCGTTCCTAATCCACTACGATTTGGATATTTGATCCGAGGGGCCTCTGGCCTGATAGCACTAACCATCACGTGGGCATAGTATGGGCATTCTGCGTCGTATGTATCAGCCGAAGCTTAATAGACGTCAGCGACTGAGCGGCGCGCGCCGGGTTGGACTGGTAAGCTCCTACCTTTTTAAGGAGGTAGCTAGGTCTGCTCACCGGCCGCCCACGTAACGTGCAGGAGTTCCCGGGGCGATGGCCCATGACCCCTGGGGGCATAGGTTTAGTCCGGCGTGCTGACCTCTCTATTAAGCCTAGGTCGGGTTGCGGCGTATTGTTTGGCCGAGGCCGGGCATGACCCAGGAAAGTGTGTCCGGCCGGAGTTAATCGAGCGTGGTGGGTAAGTGGGTGCACCCCTGCAGGGAAGAAAACATCTATCGATAGCCTGTCCTACGGTAACGGACACTTGGAGTTGTATCCCGATCGATACAACTAGAACTGGATACTTGAGATGAGACTTGGATATTAGATGATAACTGGATAGTATGGCTCTGGGATTGCTTTCTCGCAGGGAGTCGAGAAAGGATCTCTGGCCGAGGTTGATAACACTACTACTACTTTACTTTATGCTACTCTACCTCCTCCTGTTGCTGCAAGATGGTGGTTTCTAGAAGATGCTAGTCTTCGATAGGACTAGGCCTTCTCTCTATTCTGGCATTTCTGCAGCCCAGTCCACATATACAGCCTTCCTTTGATAATGTTGCATATGTAGTGTAGATCCTTGCTTGCGAGTACTTTGGATGAGTACTCACGGTTGCTTTGCTCCCCCTTTTGCCCCTTTCTTCTCCTTTCCGGTTGATGCAACCAGATGTCGGAGCATAGGAGCCAGATGCCACCGCCGATGACTGCTACTACGTGGAGACCGCTGACGACCAGGAGTAGTTAGGAGGCTCCCAGGCAGGAGGCCTTGCCTCTTCGATCGTGTTGCTTTTGTGCTAGCCTTCTTAAGGCATCCCTGTTCAACTTGTGTCTGTACTCAGATATTGTTGCTTCCGCTGACTCTTGTGTAATCGAGCTTATGTATTCGAGCCCTCGAGGCCCCTGGCTTGTAATATAAAGCTTGTATTATTTTAATTTGTGTCTAGAGTTGTGTTGTGATATCTTCCCGTGAGTCCTTGATCTTGATCGTACACATTTGCGTGTATGATTAGTGTACGATTGAATCGAGGGCGTCACAATTATCCTCATTGCTGCACAGAAGAATTATGTCCTTGATGCACCGCTAGGTGACAGACCGATTGTAGGAGCAAATGCAGACGTTATGAACGTTTGGCAAGCTCGATATAATGACTACTTGATAGTTTAGTGCACCATACTTTACGGCTTAGAATCGGGGCTTCAAAGACGTTTTTGAAACGCCACGGAGCATCTGAGATGTTCCATGAGTTGAAATTAGTATTTCAGACTCATGCCCATGTCGAAAGTTATGAGACATTCGACAAGTACTTTGCCTACAAGATGGAGGAGAATAGCTCAGCTAGTGAGCATGTGCTCCGAATGTCTGAGTACTACAATCACTTGAATCAAGTGGGAGTTAATCTTCCAGATAAGATAGTGATTGACAGAGTTCTCTAGTCACTATTACCAAGTTACTAGAACTTCGTGATGAACTATAATATGCAAGGGATAACGGAAACGATTCCCAAGCTCCTCGTGATGCTGAAATCGACGAAGGTAGAAATCAAGAAAAGCATCAAGTGTTGATGGTTGACAAGACCACTAGTTTCAAGAAAAGGGCAAAGGGAAGAAGGGGAACTTCAGAAAGAACGGCAAGCAAGTTGCTGCTCACGTGAAGAAGCCCAAAGCTAGACCCAAGCCTGAAGCCGAGTGCTTCTACTGCAAAAGAAATGGTCACTGGAAGTGGAACTGCCCTAGATACTTGGCGGATAAGAAGGATGGCAAAGTGAACAAAGGTATATTGGATATACATGTTCTTGATGTGTACTTTACTAGTGTTTATAGCAACCCATCGGCATTTGATACTGGTTCAGTTGCTAAGAGTAGTAACTCGGAACGGGAGTTGCAGAATGAACAGAAACTAGTTAAGGGCGAGGTGACGATGTATGTTGGAAGTAGTTCCAAGATTGATATGATCATCATCGCACACTCCCAATACTTTCGGGATTAGTGTTGAACCTAAATAAGTGTTATTTGGTGTTTGCGTTGAGCATGAATATGATTTGATCATGTTTATTGCAATACGGTTATTCATTTAAGTTAGAGAATAATTGTTGTTCTGTTTACATGAATAGAACCTTGTATGGTCATACACCCAATGAAAATGGTTTGTTGGATCTCGATCGTAGTGATACACATATTCATAATATTGAAGCCAAAAGATGCAAAGTTAATAATGATAGTGCAACTTATTTGTGGCACTGCCGTTTACGTTATATTGGTGTAAAGCGCATGAAGAAACTCCATGCTGATGGGCTTTTGGAATCACTTGATTATGAATCACTTGATGCTTGCGAACCATGCCTCATGGGCAGGATGACTAAGACTCCGTTCTCCGGAACAATGGAGCAAGCAACTGACTTATTGGAAATAATACATACTGATGTGTGCGATCCGATGAATGTTGAGGCTCGCGGCGGGTATCATTATTTTCTCACCTTCACAGATGATTTGAGCAGATATGGGTATATCTACTTAATGAAACATAAGTCTGGAACATTTGAAAAGTTTAAAGAATTTCAGAGTGAAGTAGAAAATCATCGTAACAAGAAAATAAAGTTTCTACGATTTGATCGTGGAGGAGAATATTTGAGTTACGAGTTTGGTTTACATTTGAAACAATGCGGAATAGTTTCGCAACTCATGCCACCCGGAACACCATAGCCTAATGGTGTGTCCGAACGTCGTAATCGTACTTTACTAGATATGGTGCGATCTATGATGTCTCTTACTGATTTACCGCTATCATTTTGGGGTTATGCTTTAGAGACGGCTGCATTCACGTTAAATAGGGCACCATCGTAATCCGTTGAGACAACGCCTTATGAACTGTGATTTGGCAAGAAACCAAAGTTGTCGTTTCTTAAAGTTTGGGGCTGCGATGCTTATGTGAAAAAGTTTCAACCTGATAAGCTCGAACCCAAATCGGAGAAATGTGTCTTCATAGGATACCCAAAGGAAACTATTGGGTACACCTTCTATCACAGATCCGAAGGCAAGACATTTGTTGCTAAGAATGGATACTTTCTAGAGAGGGAGTTTCTCTCGAAAGAAGTGAGTGGGAGGAAAGTAGAATTTGATGAGGTAACTGTACCTACTCCCTTATTGGAAAGTAGTTCATCACAGAAATCTGTTCCTGCGACTCCTACACAAATTAGTGAGGAAGCTAATGATGATGATCATGAAACTTCAGATCAAGTTACTACCGAACCTCGTAGGTCAACTAGAGTGAGATCCGCACCAGAGTGGTACGGTAATCTTGTTCTGGAGGTCATGTTACTTGACCATGACGAACCTACGAACTATGAAGAAGCGATGGTGATCCCAGATTCCGCAAAATGGCTTGAGGCCATGAAATCTGAGATCGGATCCATGTATGAGAACAAAGTGTGGACTTTGGTTGACTTGCTTGATGATCGGCAAGCCATAGAGAATAAATGGATCTTCAAGACGAAGACTGACGCTGACGATAATGTTACTGTCTACAAAACTCGACTTGTTGCGAAAGGTTTTCGACAAGTTCAAGGGGTTGAGTACGATGAGACTTTCTCACCCGTAGCGATGCTTAAGTCTGTCCGAATCATGTTAGCAATTGCCGCATTTTATGATTATGAAATTTGGCAAATGGATGTCAAAACTGCATTCCTGAATGGATTTCTGGAAGAAGAGTTGTATATGATGCAACCAGAAGGTTTTGTCGATCCAAAGGGTGCTAACAAAGTGTGCAAGCTCCAGCGATTCATTTATGGACTGGTGCAAGCATCTCGGAGTTGGAATATACGCTTTGATGAGTTGATCAAAAGCATATAGTTTTATAAAGACTTATGGTGAAGCCTGTATTTACAAGAAAGTGAGTGGGAGCACTACAACATTTCTGATGAATATATGTGAATGACATATTGTTAATCGGAAATAATGTAGAATTTTCTGGAAAGCATAAAGGAATATTTGAAAGGAGTTTTTCAAAGAAAGACCTCGGTGAAGCTGCTTACATATTGAGCATGAAGACCTATAGAGATAGATCAAGATGCTTGATAAGTTTTTTCAATGAGTACATACCTTGACAAGATTTTAAAGTAGTTCAAAATGAGTCAAAGAAAGAGTTCTTGCCTGTGTTACAAGGTGTGAAATTGAGTAAGACTCAAAGCCCGACCACGGCAGAAGATAGAAAGAGAATGAAAGTCATTCCCTATGCCTCAGCCATAGGTTCTATAAAGTATGCCATGCTGTGTACCAGATCTATTGTATACCCTACACTGAGTTTGACAAGGGAGTACAATAGTGATCTAGGAGTAGATCAATGAACGGCGGTCAAAATTATCCTTAGTGGAATAAGGATATGTTTCTCGATTATGGAGGTGACAGAAGGTTCGTCGTAAAGGGTTACGTCGATGCAAGTTTTGACACTGATCCAGATGACTCTAAGTCTCAATCTGGATACATATTGAAAGTGGGAGCAATTAGCTAAAGTAGCTCTGTGCAGAGCATTGTAGACATAGAGATTTGCAAAATACATACGGATCTGAATTTGGCAGACCCGTTGACTAAACTTCTCTCACAAGTAAAACATGATCACACCTTAGTACTCTTTGGGTGTTAATCACATGACGATGTGAACTAGATTACTGACTCTAGTAGACCCTTTGAGTGTTAGCCACATGACGAGGTGAACTATGGATATTAATCACATGGTGATGTGAACTATTGGTGTTAAATCACATGGCGATGTGAACTAGATTATTGACTCTAGTGCAAGTGGGAGACTGAAGGAAATATGCCCTAGAGGCATAATAAAGTTGTTATTTATATTTCCTTATATCATGATAAATGTTTATTATTCATGCTAGAATTGTATTAACCGGAAACTTAGTACATGTGTGAATACATAGACAAGCAGAATGTTTCTAGTATGCCTCTACATGACTAGCTCGTTGAATCAAAGATGGTTAAGTTTCCTAGCCATAGACATGAGTTGTCATTTGATTAACGGGGTCACATCATTAGAGAATGATGTGATTGACTTGACCCATTCCGTTAGCTTAGCATTCGATCGTTTAATATATTGCTATTGCTTTCTTCATGACTTATACATGTTCCTATGACTATGAGATTATGCAACTCCCGAATACCAGAGGAACACTTTGTGTGCTGCCAAATGTCACAACGTAACTGGGTGATTATAAAGGTGCTCTACAGGTGTCTCCGATGGTGTTCGTTGAGTTGGCATCGATCGAGATTAAGATTTGTCACTCCGATTGTCGGAGAGGTATCTCTGGGCCCTCTCGGTAATGCACATCACTATAAGCCTTGCAAGCAATGCAACTAATGAGTTAGTTGCGGGATGATGTATTACGAAACGAGTAAAGAGACTTGCCGGTAACGAGATTGAGCTAGGTATGAGGATACCGACGATCGAATCTCCGGCAAGTAACATACCGATGACAAAGGGAACAACGTATGTTGTTATGCGGTTTGATCGATAAAGATCTTCGTAGAATATGTAGGAACCAATATGAACATCCAGGTTCCGCTATTGGTTATTGACCTGAGACGTGTCTCGGCCATGTCTACATAGTTCTCGAACCCGTAGCGTCCGCACGCTTAAAGTTCTGTGACGATCGGTATTATGAGTTTTTGTGTTTTGATGTACCGAAGGTAGTTCGGAGTCCCGGATATGATCACGGACATGACGAGGAGTCTTGAAATGGTCGAGACATAAATATCGATATATTGGAAGCCTATATTTGGACATCGGAATAGTTCCGGGTGAAATCGGGATTTTACCGGAGTGCCGGAGGGGTTACCGGAATCCCCGGGGATTAATGGGCCTTGTTGGGCCCTAGTGGAGAGAGGGGGGGCGGCCAAGGAAGGCCGCGCCCCCCTCCCCTTAAGTTTTAATAGGACAAGGAAGGGGGGCGGCGCCCCCCTTGCCTTTCCCCTCTCCCACTCCTTCCTTCCCCCTCCTAGTGGGACTAGGAAAGGGGAGTCCTACTCCCACTAGGAGGAGGACTCCTCCTCTTGGCGTGCCCTGCTAGGGCCGGCCGGCCTCCCCCCTTGCTCCTTTATGTACGGGGGCAGGGGGCACCCCAGGACACACAAGTCGATCATTGATCTCTCTTAGCCGTGTGCGGTGCCCCCCTCCACCATAATCCACCTCGGTCATATCGTAGCGGTGCTTAGGCGAAGCCCTGCGTCGGTAACTTCATCAACACCGTCACCACACCGTCGTGCTGACGAAGCTTTTCCCTGAAGCTTTACTGGATCGTGAGTTCGCGGGACGTCACCGAGCTGAACGTGTGCTGAACGCGGAGGTGCCGTGCATTCGGTACTGAGGATCGGTCGATCGTGAAGAAGTACGACTACATCAACCGCGTTGTCATAACGCTTCCGCTTATGGTCTACGAGGGTACGTAGACGACACTCTCCCCTATCGTTGCTATGCATCACCATGATCATGCGTGTGCGTAGGAATTTTTTTGAAATTACTACGTTCCCCAACAGCTACAACCAGCAAAGTGTCGACAAATGCTACAACCATTCACCATAAAAGCTACAACCACGTTCGCCTGAGTTCCAACCCGAGTTCGCCGGAGTTGTAGCCGGGCGACGCCGTGCTACAACCGTGCGTCGCAGGAGCTACAGTCAATTCCCGGAGATGCTACAACCACGTATATCGGAGCTACAACTGGTGAGGCGTCGTCGACTAATCCTACAACCGTTTCAGGATGATGATGCGACCCCGACGGCGGCGGCGTGTTTTTTGCTGCAGCCAGCATTTGTGCAAGCTACAACCGACGTCGGTGGAAGCTACAATCGACCATGGTGAGCTGCGGCCGGCAGCCGCCGTTGCTACAATCAGCTACGATGGAGCAACAATGACGATGCTACGACCTGCGAGTTAATTTGCTGGAACCAGCAGCACGCTTTGTTGCATAGGGGGGCAGAACCATGCGGGGCACCGGCGCGGCAACCGCCGAGCCGACGAGCTACGCCAGCGACGGTGAGCCGGCGTGCGGAGCTGCAAGCACGAAGCCAGAGGGGAGGAAGGGGCGACGAGGCGCGCTACGGGATATTGCATCGAGAGGAAGAAGGAACGCGTGCAAGAGGCTCGATCGGACGGCTACGACAGAAAGGAACGAAAGGCTGGGGCCCGACCGGCCGAAAGTTGGGCCGGCCGGCCGGCGCCTAGCACTGGCCTTTCCGATGTGGCCTAAATCGATGTGGTTACAGGGAGACCACTACTGCCCATAAAGTTGGTAGTCGTAGTGGCTCAGATCTTCCATGGATCGCATCAGCCAGCTGAACGCCTTCTTTCCAGCGGAAACAGCGGGAATGGCCTCGCCCTGCCGCCCGTAGTGGTTGTGCAGTGCAGCCCCATGCTCTTTTGCCGTCCAACTAGCCCTCCCCCGGCCCCGCCGCCGCGCCTACAGTACAATCTCAGAGCGTCAATTCCGCTGTTAACGGATACCCGGCGCGGACACGCTACCGCTCGCCGCCGTCGAACCTTCAGGAGGAAGTACTACGTGCTGGTCACCGAGCTTCATCGTCTGCCGTGCAGCCAATATGTTATTTTTTGTCCCACATGCATGCAGACGTTCCAATATCCAAATACTATCTCGCTTGATGTGGTTGCCGCGAGGCAAATGCAAATGCACGCCTCGTGCCTAATTCTTTTCCTAACACTCACCCTGCCATCATTATTCCTACCCTAACGTCGCATCACATACAGTAATAACGCACAGTGCAACTGTGCGTCGCCAGGAAAAAAGGTTACTACCACGATCGAAGTTTAATTTGGGCCTAAATCGACGTGGTTAATTGCAAGGGGACAACTGGCTGCAAAAGTTGGTGGTGGTGGTACAGATATCTTCCGTCGATCGCGCGCATTGGTGTAGGCCGGCAAAGGGGCGTAAGTTTCACCCGCTAATGATTCGTTCGAGCATTCCCCTCAAAAAAAAAATGATTCGTTCGAGCCATGAAACCAGGAAGCTTATTACGTATCGTATTACTGTTACCGCCTTACCTAACTCCGCGTCGCCGTCTATAGGGGCCACAGGCACGCATGGCCGGCCTCCGCCCTCTCGTTCTCTCAACTACTTCCCTTTCCGGCCCTATAAAGTTGGCGACGCTCCAAACTTAACCAACAGCAGTAGAGCTCCTTCTTCTATCCGTAGCTCGTACGTGGCATCTCCATCTCACCAACAATCTTGTTTAGACAAGCAGTGTAAAAGTGACAGCAACAATGACCGTCGTCGCCGCCGCCGCCGCCGCCGCGGCGCAGGAGCTGCCCGGGCACGGGCAGACCGTGTGCGTCACCGGCGCCGCCGGGTACATCGCGTCGTGGCTCGTCAAGCTGCTCCTGGAGCGAGGCTACACCGTCAAGGGCACCGTGAGGAACCCAGGCACGCGCACCATCGAGATTCAAGTTCATAGTAACCGACGACATTACTGCGTCGTTTAACTTCGGGGCTAATTAACGTGCGTGATGTGATGCTGCAGATGATCCGAAGAACGCGCATCTGAAGGCGCTGGACGGCGCCGCCGAGAGGCTGGTCCTCTGCAAGGCCGACCTCCTCGACTACGACGCCATCTGCGCCGCCGTCGAGGGCTGCCACGGCGTGTTCCACACCGCCTCCCCCGTCACCGACGACCCCGTACGCCACGCCTCCTGTCCTGTCCTTGTTCGTTGCGTGCTGATGTTTGTTCGGTTCGCTTGCTCACGCCTGCGGTGAACTCGGTCGTGCGTCTGAACAGGAGCAGATGGTGGAGCCGGCGGTGAGGGGCACGGAGTACGTGATCAACGCGGCGGCGGACGCCGGCACCGTGCGCCGGGTGGTGTTCACGTCGTCCATCGGCGCCGTCACCATGGACCCCAACCGTGGTCCCGACGTGGTCGTCGACGAGTCCTGCTGGAGCGACCTTGAATTCTGCAAGAAAACCAAGGTCAGCAACCCGACCAGACTCTGTTCAATTCCCTTCGGCTTTTGTTCCACTTCAGAAGTCTTCGTTTATCTTTATTTTTTGAATCTTCAGAAGTCTTTGTTAGTTGCATCCATCCAGAATAGGCAGAACATCCCTTGAAAAAGAATAGGCATAAAATTAATGGTTTAATTTCATGCCCTCCTGTGATCGAGACACAAACAGGGCATGATTAATTGTATGAGCTGTTGCATGCACAAGCGAAGCACAATATCTAGATTTTAGAAGTTTTCTCAACAACAACGAAAAAGACAGAGTATGTGTAGATTAAAAATGCTATGGCCTAAGTGTGTCGATGAGAAATTGTTTTTCTTTTTTGTATTACTCCTATTATATTGTACTTACGGGTTAAGCAGCCCGCTTCCGGCATTCTTCTTTTTTTGTACCCGTACTTATACCGATTAAGCAACCCGCTTCCGGCATGCTAAATTATGTCGAAATTGGCCACACGCATAAACAGTAAGTACACTAGACAGTTTGGTGCACGCGTGTGCAGCCGGCAGCTTTGCTTACGGAAGCTCAAACATTCGGCAACGTCGTTCACGTGTCGCACACTCACGTGCAATTTTTTCCTCCAACGTACGGAAAAGGAAAGCGGAGCGTCGTTTTCACCACCAACTCCAGAATATAACATCTGGGTAAGACGATTAACCAACAGATCAACTGAAGACGTATCACGAAACCACACGATTCGAAGTCAATTTGTTCATGGTCGATGCATGTCCTTGTCGACGTGTATCATTACATTCCTCGCATAATAGTGTAGCACAAGCCTCTTTGATTGCGAAGTTGATCAAAAGCCTCTGTGCAAGTAGGACATAGATGTCGACTAGAAAATCCGGAAAAGTATTCACCACGGTCCCACAAGATGCGCGCTGTCGCGTAACTATTGCATAGGGACGACGTCAGCGCCGAACCTGACAGAGTCACTGACGATCTTGTGTTGTGTTTGTGCTGCTGGTGCACCAGAACTGGTACTGCTACGGCAAGGCGGTGGCGGAGCAGGCGGCGTGGGAGAAGGCCGCGGCGCGCGGCGTCGACCTCGTCGTGGTGAACCCGGTGCTGGTGGTCGGGCCGCTGCTGCAGCCGACGGTGAACGCCAGCGCCGCGCACATCCTCAAGTACCTCGACGGCTCCGCCAAGAAGTACGCCAACGCGGTGCAGGCGTACGTGGACGTGCGCGACGTCGCCGCCGCGCACGTCCGGGTCTTCGAGGCGCCCGGGGCCTCCGGCCGGCACCTCTGCGCCGAGCGCGTCCTGCACCGCGAGGACGTCGTCCACATCCTCGGCAAGCTCTTTCCCGAGTACCCCGTCCCAACAAGGTGAGTGCCCACATGCAACATCCACCGTGCGCCCTCGCAACAACATTTCTTGCTCTGTTTCAGCTTAGCCGTCTCATGTTCTGATCTTGTGATCTCACTTCGGAGGATTTACTCGCTCTACTTGAGGATTTTTAAAGTTTAATTTGGTTATTATGAGTACTGGTAACTTGATGAGTGCTGATTTGGAAATCTTATTTAGTGCTTGGTTAAGGTGGATGTGGATCCCACCCTAGGTTGGTAAGTAGGGACAAGAGCGCAGAGCGGCTTACTGATCACTAAAGCTCTAGGAGTAGGTGCGGCGGGTGAACGAGAACTCACTGGTGACGCCACGAAAAGCCTAGGCTTTCTTGCACTTAGTACCGCGAAACGACTTGGAATATAAAGCTTTTAAACTGTCATGTGTAAGAGTGAAGCATACTGGCTGGAACACTTGTCCTGACGTGTAAATGGACATTCCCTTGCTGGCAGGCAAGATCAATATGCATGCTGACAAACCTTTCAGTTTGATCAATACGTAAGCAAGTAAAAAAGATCTGACCTAATCTGTAATAGTGTTTATGTTAGCAATGAAAAACTGAAATAAGAAAAGTAGTACCTGTGAAGCACTTCCATCAAGAAGTAGACCTCTCCAGACAGTTTCAAACCCACTTTGAATGTCTGTCCTTGGTGGATAGTGAGCCTGAAAAGTGGTAGTAGTTGAAATTAGTAGAAAATGTGGCATCAAGATATCTTAGACATATTCGTCTGCTCAATGATTGGCGATAGCTTACTCAGTTCCTCTGTTCTTTTGGAGTGACCAAATTAATTACACTTCATGTCCTATGAATTGACAAGTGGAGCAATTAGGGGGGAAAGCTTCATGGTCAGGAAGTAGTGAAGTGGCAAGTGATCATATTAAAATTGTGCACTTTGGCTAAATAGCATATCCCGGTTTTAAAAGGGAAGACAAATGATGTCACTTGAGCTTTCTGCTCCTGAATTTAAAATAGGAACCAAATCACGTAACTTGAGCTTTCTGCTCCTGATGACCTGACGCCTTGTTTAAAGCGAACAATTGTGCTGTGTGATCATCATACTCAATAAGCTCAGTAGCATGTTAGTGCAGTGCAGACATATGGGCCATTATTGGCTTATGTAAGCAAATCAAAACTAACTGTTGTGCTGCGCGATCATCCAGAAACACTTTTCCTACCTTTCATCTAGTGAGCGGTGACCTTTCTTTTTGCGGATGTGGTGAGTAGTGACTGTTCTTAAATGGAACGGATGGTGGAGAATGACAAGTTCGTCTGTAGCTAGCATGTAGTGCCACCCAAGGGAGCAATACTTTTCATTTTGCTCTGGCGCAATGATAAGTGGTAAAATGAATGGAACCTGCTGCAGTTTCATAGTACTTTCTTCGTAAAGAAATATAAGAGCATTTAGATCACTAAAGTGTACGGCATCTTTGGTGTATGCGGCATCTTTGGTGACATGTGTGCCATGGCTGTGCGCAGGTGCTCTGACGAGGTGAACCCACGGAAGCAGCCTTACAAGATGTCCAACCAGAAGCTGCAGGATCTTGGCCTCCAGTTCACTCCTGTCAACGACTCTCTGTACGAGACGGTGAAGAGCCTCCAGGAGAAGGGGCACCTCCCGGCGCCGAGGAAAGATATCCTCCCAGCGGAACTGGACGGTGCAACAGCGTGATGGTGCTGAAGAAACAGCGCGGTTCACGTTTTTCTGTAACGCGGTGGGACATCGTATGTGGTCTGTTTGTGTATACATTCTATCTAATATCGTGTTATTTAAGTGGACTAAGCAAATATGGTAATGTATCGGCTTCGATGATCGACACTTAAAAGTGAGCTTTCGCAAACTATTCCTTGGGTTTGTTGCCAGCATTCCTTCTTTATTGATGCAATGCAATTGCTTGTATGTGCCTGAACATTCTCTCACAAATAGATATAGCCTCACATGGCAACAGTGTATCTTTTCAGTATATCGAATGTCACTACTCACTAATACATGGAATTTAGGTAACAAGGCGGCTTGTAGAACCTTCTCCACATATAGATACACGGTGAAAGAATGTAAGTGTTCAAGAAATAGCCTTCTGCCAGCGCAATAATGGTAGGGTACGATGATGGCAACCTGTACCATGGGGAAGGGTAATCACATGCCAAGAAAGGGGATACCGGAGAACATGTGCGAAAGCAATATTAACTTATACGAGTAACAAAACAAAAGCAACAAAATTATCTTTCTAGAAGATATGCAGAAAGCTATCTTAGGTAAGGACAGAAGAGTGGTTATAGCAAAGGTGTCTTGGTGTAACTTTCAAGTTTCAGTTGAGCCATAATACTGGTTACAATAATTTTCTTATGATAGCATGTTTCTTATAGCATTTCAAGTAGATATCACCTCTGTTTTGAATTATATATAAGACGTTTTGGATATTTCGGTATGGACTAATACGGACTGAAATGAGCAAACAAACACATTAAAACACGTCTATATACATCTGATTCAGAAAAATGTTATAACATCTTATAATTCGGAATGGAGGGAGTAACTCATAAGGGTCTATTTAGTTAAGGTTTGCGCTTTGCAGATGATCAAGCTAAAAAAATAGGAAAGTGAATCTAAGATGATTTTTGTTTGCGCTATTCTCGTGGACTTATGTATACTGCTCATGCTTCCTTGCTTGCAATAATTCCAGATTGCCATAATCATTGAGCGATTTTCTATATTAAATATTTCATATGATTCTGGCAAAAAGAATATGTTCCATAGGATCATTAAAGGGAAAGCTAAATATTCTAAAAGTTGAGCTGTCAATTTTACTTGATTCAAAATGGGAGGCAACTTTGTAGTGGTCACAGTCACCACTAGCCACTTGAAATTTTCATAAAACAAGAGCTTATCACTGGGCATATTCAAATATGATCTGATTGGTCTATCATCGGGGCAAAGTGTAATGTTCAGACACATATAGCACTTCAAAAGAAAAAGATAGTATAAAGAATGGCTAGTAATCAAGTTAGAATTCCTTTACCATGGGAGTTGTTGAGAAAAAACAAGTATAGAACAAGGGGCATGTACTAGTAACCAAGTCCCGGCCATCTTTTATGGACCTGAAGTGAATAAGAGCAAGAATCTGTGGCAGTCAATCAAGTCAGGCGTGATACAACAAGGACCAATATGTCTATGTTCATCAACAAAGACAAATCAAAATCACACAAAAAATAACACGATACAAATCCGACATGAAGCTTTGGATGACCTCACATCAGACATATTCGTGATCTATTTTTCTTCGTCAAGGGAATGAACATAAGAACAAAATATATTGACTTGTACCCTAATCAAATTTTGAATAAACTTTGCAAATTCATTGATGACACGAAGCCCATATAAGTTGCAAGAAACAAGTTAGCGTAACACATAGCCCACAGTGACAAATTATCTGCAAACAATCTAAGTGGCATAGGTATGCACCCTTGTCTTATGGTGGTGCTACACCTAGAAAGCAAGAAAGATACACCATGGAGAGTGGAGGTATATGCATGCAAGAATCTACCACCTCATACTAACAATATTGTGTTAATTGCTAGATTTAGCTTTCCAAATGATCAATTTCACAAATCGTTAATCTGACCAATGATAAGCATTCACCTTTGGGTTTGACTCCATGAAGGCTTAAAAACAAGGTCTCATGCTGCTATGTTTTGACCAAAAAAACTCACCTCAGGTTGTCAGGTTATATTATTATGATTGCCATGTTAGTAACAAACATTTTCTATGATAAATAATGTATGGAAAAAGAGAGAGTAAGTATTCATGTGTTAAAACAAGAGAAAATATTGGAGCATATAAGTACTACCATGCAAATCTTACATGGGAGGAGAGTAACGTTCAGTAACAAGGCAATTAAGTTACTAGTTATTGCCATGACGAAACCAATGGTGACACCGTATTGTCAATTGGGTCAAGGGTTCGAGAGATAATCTTTTCTAAAAAAAAATCACAACCAAAAAAAATGGTGATATGTGCTTAAATGCTTGAAACATACGTGGCTGGGGAGGAGGCACATAAAAACCATAGTGCAGCGCCACTCTGTAGTCATGTCCAGTTAATTATATAGTTAAGTACTTCGTTCAGGTTTACTAGCCCCCCTTGTATTTTGTGCCACACTTTGATTATAAATTTTACTAATAAAGTATATGTTATATATAGTAAAAATAATACCATTCAAGACCTTTGTCGAATACAAATCAATGTTATAAATTTTTTATATGTAAGTTTAATTTGTGTAGTTAATCCATGATCAAAGTTTGACACAAAATACGAAGAGGATTTATAAACCTGAACGGAGAAAGTACAACCTTAGTGCCCTAGCTCAACACTGGAAATGTCCATATTAATAATCTCATATTTGGAATAGTCCTTGTCCTTGCAAACATAAAAGCTTTGAAACTCACCGATGCCAACACATAGACCAATCACCATGGACCAAACTGATAAACCAGAAAGTTAATCGGCTACCTCTGATCTCTAGACTAGACATCATATAGTAACCTCAAGTATCAAAAACACATGATTCAACTTTAGTGAAGATCAAACATATTTCAAAAGGTAAGTTTTGGGAAGTGTTTAGGGTTTGGTTAACGGGAATAAATTAGGAAAGGAACGACACACCCTAACAGGCCGCGTTAAGTGGGCTCAATGAGAACTTGCACAGAGAGAGATCCACCATGACGACGCTAGGGGGCTTTGCAATTCGTGAGCTTGGGCAACACAGTCCGCGAGGCCATATCTTGCAGTACGCTTACTGCGAGATATATGCATCTGTCGCCTACAGCCTGGAGTGAATGGGCTGGCCAAGTAACGAATGTTATATCCTTTTTTTGACGGATGTTATATCTTTGGTTTTATGCTTGTTTCTTCGGTTCTTTTCCTTAGTTTTGAATTATATTTTTATATTCTTCTGTTTATTTCTTCAGTTTTTCTTTACTACTTTTCTCGGGGGTAGGTGTGGGGGGGGGGGGGGGGGGCGTTCCTTTTACCTTTTCATGTTTTTCGTTTTCGTTTTTCAATACATTTCTACTTTTTCAATAAACATTGTACAATTCTCTTATACACGTGGAACCATTTATTGAAACACGTTGAACATTTTTCAAATGCATGATGAATATTATTTTAAATACATATTCAAATACACATTGAACATTTAAACAAATTGTAACCATTTTTTACATTAATTTTACATTTTCATAAAGTATCACGAACCTATAATTGAAATGGGTAATTTAAAAAATTTCAAAAAAATTAATGTTATATTACCATATTTTATTATACATTGAAAAACGTTCTAAAATTTCACGAACATTTTTGACAGAAGTGAGCATTTGGCATGCTTTTTTGAATCAAACATTTAAAAAATGACACATTTTTTAAAATTGCATAGAAATTTCTAAACAAATGTTATAAACATAAATTTGAATCCATTAACATTTTTTGAATGTCACGGAACATATTTTCAATGCTATCAACATTTTTAAAAGTTGCACGAACATTCTTTTTACACGGTATGGACATTCTTTAAATGTGCCATGAATACTTGTAGAAGTTTGACTAAACTATTTTTTGAAATATATTTATTTAGAATATTTCAAAATAGAAATGCACTTAAAAAACTAACAAACTAACGCTACTAGGCCTGCTCACTTTATGCTCGCCTAAGGCGAGTGGATGCTCGTCCACCGTGCATTGCGTCCAACAGACGCTTGCCGCACACTGGCTGATTTAACTCGACCGGCCCAGTCACACGCAAAGAGTAAACTTCTCACAACAAAAGTAATGTGACTGTGACAATTCGAACAAGGGGACCTCTCGTTTGTGATACTCGTCGAGCCACTGTAATTACTAAACTTTGGTGTGTAAATAGGAAGCATGGGAAACTCAGATTTAAATATTTTTTTGAAATTTTGAATGTGATTTTGTTGTTGTAAAAAGTGAATTTTTTAAATGTGAATATATTTGTGAACATATTTTTAAAACTCGAATTTTTTTGGGGAATCTTCATTTTTTTAACTACTAACGTTTTTTAAATGCGATCATTTCTTCAACTACCCTGAACCTTTTTTGAATTTCTGAAACAATTTGGAAAATAGAACATTTTTTGAATTTGTGAACAAAGCTTAAAATTGTGACCCTTTTTTGATTTTTTATCTTTAATTCTTTAGAATAAATATTAAAAAAATCGGAATTCTCTTTTTTTGTATTTCTGAACATATTTCAAATTTCCGACTGTTTATAAAACAAGAAAAAAAATTCGAATTTTTTTTCGAAAATATGTGAACATTTTTGCCACTGTTGAACATATTTTGAAAACAAAAATAAACTTTGAAAAAAAGAAACAGAAAAGAAGAAAAGAAATCAAACAGAAAGAAAATGAGCCGGCCCAGTCGTAGGAGCCCCGACTACTTTGACGCAACGCGGGTCAAATAGGGTTTGCCCGTTGTGTCATGTAGTAGCTGAAAAAAAAATCCGGTCCTCCTACTCTTAGATGCTCATATGCGTCCTGCTTTGTTTTTCGAGAATTTTATTCATACTCGTAATAATTACATGTACATCGATTTGGATCAATTAATAAAATATAAAGTAACTCTTATGACTAAGAATTGCAATGAGATCTCTTGGGCACGTCTTCTTTCTAGTATCAGTCTCTTCAAGAAGAAATACTTTCAAGACTTTAGTAAAGAGATTGTATTGGACCGGCGCAACGATGTTGCCACTCTTCCACTCGCACGAACATTATTACAATCGTCCATCCAAAAAAAAGGGGAAGCCTTGATCGATGAACGTACTTGGGTCTGGGATGATTTTCTAAAAGTGCAGGCGAATCACAATATCCTCGCCATAGTGTGGCTGGAAGCTTTCACCCCACAAAGAATCAAACAAACAAACAAAGCATGACACACTAACATAAACAAAACAAAAAATGCTTGACACCCTAACATAAACTCATTAGATCCAGATAATAGTATCTATGAGGACACAAAACTCTGTAAATTCATGGCACCATCGAAAGAAGGAGACTAATTTTATTTTCACAAAACAAATGATCACTGGACGTTGAAGAAAAACATAAAACTCTTGAAGATCCGAGGCCCTCCACCTCTCAGCGCCAAGATGGCAGCCAGAGGTGAGGGGACCATGATGCCTTTAATGACGGCGGTGGCTGTTGAACGAGAAACCCTTCTAGGCTTTCAAAAATCAAATTTTAATGTTTCAAAAAATAACTATTTTTGTGAATGTTTAAGAGACATATGCCTACAATCCCTATAAAAATTCAGATCCAAAATCAAACTCACGCATGAAGAAATAAAAAAGACAAATCCAGACGTGAACACTGTAGTTTCTAGATTTGTCTTTTTGTGATACTATTCATCTAGATTTGTCTTTTTTGTTTCTTCATGTGTATTTCGATTTGGATCTGGAATTTTTGGGGATTATAGACCCATGCCACAATTATTTTGAGAAACTTTAAAACCTTTAAATTTGTTTTTTGAAAGATGGGAGCATTCAAGGGGTGGGAGGACAGTATTTGCACTCGTAGCATATTACATGTATGTGATGTCAGTTTCAGCAAGAGATATAATCTGAAACTTACATGTATTTGATTTTTTTAAGGCAAGCTTACATGTATGTGATGTCAGTGCAGAGCTCTATGGAAGGCCGGATGGACGGTTTCATCAGTTCTATGAAAGTGAAACTGGAGGCAGTGCCGATACATTCAGACCCCTCCAACCGAAATATAGAAGCAGCTTAAAATTTACAGTGAATTTTTATTTTGTACAGAAAGACAATCTGTTACAGAGATCGCGAGTCCAGTCTCAAAAGTAAACAGCAGACTTTAAGCTAGCTTACCAAACCAGACGATAAACTGCATACTTCATCGTTGAGATGGAGGATATATCAGCAGATATTGGAGCACAAAATCTGAAGCTTACAAGACGCGACGAGGAAACTACAATGCTTTTAAGAGATGACGAACATGAGAAAAAGGATGATGCTTCCCATAACACTTGCAACAGTCTCCTGAATTGCACGGAAGAAAAGATCATGCCGTTCATGCCATATTTCCTGATGAAGCCAGAAATCACGAACACCAGAAAGGGCTAACTGGAACTCATGATAGATAAATAGAAGTGGCACCATGGATTCACCAAATGGGAAATACATCTTCGGCATAAGTTTCTGAGGCTTGGCGGCACAGCTTTCTCCTTTTAAATACATTTCTTGGTTTAGGGGGTAAATTATTTCTGTTCTGCTCCAACTTTTCCCTACACATTCCAGATCCAGATGTGAATAATCTTGACTGGCCATAAAATACAAACTCTGTAGGCATGCTGGAGTATGTAGAATCTAAAATTTAAGATGCGAAACACCATAGAGAAAAAAAGTATGAAATATGTCAACAAAGTTGCCTCTTGCAACAATATATACATAGTTAGACCAGATCAACGTCTTAAAATCATAAATACACTGAAGGAGCATGTTTACTCAGTCTGCATACCAATATGAAGCCCAACTATGCAAATCTGAAGGAGCATGTTTACTCAGTCTGCATACCAATATGAAGCCCAACTATGCAAATCCTACAGCAATGAGGCACTAACCAAATGCTATAATTTCTTGTATTCAAACTTAACCAGAGATTTTCATCAGATGAAAAACCTCAGGATGCACTTAAAGATGCTGATAAAATGTTTAAATCAACCACATGGATTATAATTTGTATGGAGCAATGCAAACATCTCGAATATTTCTGTAAGAGATAGATATTTTACTGAAAAAGACTTTCACCCCGCTTTATATATAAAGCAAAGAGACAGATATTTTACAATGAAGCTGATGATAGAACTATGCAGTAAGTCTTCATGTCACTGCAAGAAAAATACAGACCATGATAGTTTTTGGGAAGCGAGAATACGGATATTTTGGTTGGTATAGGACTTCTATTGTGCGACATGGCAACAACCAAATGACCATGCCTCATTAAATTATAAAAATAGATCCAATACCAGCATGGACTGTGTGTTGTGCTCGTCCTAAGTTTTAAAACCAACTAATAATGAAAATTCAATGTTATTATGAGAACAAACCCAAATATTTGATAGAAACAATTTCAAGCACTAAGCATTCGACAATCATTGATTTATCTTTGAAAAAGATAAACAATTAATTATGTGTATCCAATATCTGTTAACCTAGGTATTCCTCCTACCTAGAGAATTTGGTACGTCAGACAATTTAAGTTCCTGTTAGTTATAAAAATAAACGCAACAATAAAAATAAAACACCTGTTGGTCTCACAAACTAAAAATATAAGGCTAAAATAATATGCATTTATTTCTACACACGTTGTTGTCTTTTTTTTGCGAATCACATATATTGTTGTCTAATAGTAATAGCAAATTGTTCTACTTTGTACGCCCAACTTTATATATTAATAAAGCCCCAAAAACAGACGCTCGATACTTTACGAAATAGCCCACATACAAATGCAAAAACAAGCAAATCAAAGAAATAGATGAAGCAAGGCTTGAAATGGATGTCGGCGGAGGCACCACCACATTAGGGAGTGCCCTTGTCCGTTCCAAATTGGCCAAACATGGGCACATACTTCTAGGTCGCCTAAAAGGGCCGTACCTCTCGCCCTAAATCGAAGGGCACCACACCGTCAACACAGTGGTTCACCCAAGAGAATTTGGCAACCAGCGAGGCTAAAGGACTACAGGAAAACCCCACACATGAGCCAAGATCTACACGAACACAACCGTCAACCACAACACAAACCAGAGACACAACAAAAGCTGCAAGACACAATCACAAAATGAAAAAGGCATCTCGTAGATAGGATTACGACGCCACAATGGAAGGCTGGGATGGGGAACCTCCCATTGCTACAGGTTGGAAAAAGTTATAACCATATGAATATTCTTTGCTGTATGGTCGGTTTCTTGATATTATTGCTAATTCTATACTTCATGATGTCATTGTGCTTTTGGAGAAGGTGCGTGTCCTGAGTTTGACGCGGCAAAACTGAAGACTCAAAAGCCCTTACACAACACTGGACCGAAAAGAAGGCCATGAAGGTGGCAACAATTGGTGAGAAATATGGTTTTGGAGTTGGACAGGTAACGAAAACTTGAACTATTTTGTATTACCTACATGTCTTTTGTAATCATTGCTAATAAGTTATATCTTCATGCAATGTCAGGTTGTTGATGACCTAAAATAACCGTTCAAATCTCCAAAACAATCCTCTTACTTTGAATAGCTACCTTATTTGAAGGAGCTCAAAAATAAAATAGTCTTTTAGAGCAAAATTGATTGTTTGGGAGATTTGAACGGTTGTTTTAGGTCATCAACAACCTGATATTGCATGAAAATTAAACATAACTATTACAAAAGGCACGTGTAGGGAATACAAAACAGTTCCAATTCTCATTACCTGTCCAACTCCAAAACTATGTTTCTCAATGACTTTTGTCACCTTCATGGCCTTTTTTTCAGTCCAATGTTGCATAAGGAGTTTCGAGCGTTGAGTGTAATCAAGTGTGGCGTCAAACTCATGGACACACACCTTCTTCCGAAACTACAACTACATTATGAAGAATACGAATTAGCAAAATTGTCCAAAAAATGAACATAAATAAAAAAATTATTCAGATAGTTATAGGTTTTTCCGACCGTAGCAATGGGCGTGACCAGCTCCTGCCCACACGGAGGACTGGGTCAGGAGGGGATGGAGCTTATCACTGACTAAGGACAGCCTTTTCAGATTAGATTAACTACACAAGGGAACATTAGTAGGTGAGCAAGGGCATGTAGCATGCTAGGTAGTTAAATAAAGTTTCTTAATGATACAAAATGTTGCCATGTCACCAAGCACCTTCCTAAACCTTCATTTTGCTAGAGACACTACATAGGTGCTTCCTAGAAACTCTACATAGGTTGTTAAGTTGTTTGCCCGTCTCCTTAGCACTTAATTGATGCAATGATGGCTTTAATTGTGTACATTTCCTCAAAATAATAAGGCCCTTCCCAATGCTCCAGGATGTAGAGGAGCTAAGAATGCCACATAGGTAAAAAGCTGATGTGGCAAAGCATTTAAGGAGGAGACACTTTCGTGACACTAGGAAGAAATGATATCAAGCATGAAAACCTATGCAAAATGACTAGCACCAATCTATGAAGGAGTTTAGCTGCTAAATAATTAAATGAAGTTTAGCTACAAAAGCCAAGCACCTATGCATTAGGGAGATTAAGTCTAGTTCTTTTGTGGTTTATTTGGGCTTGTGGAAATAAGCTAACCCTCTACCGAGCTTATTCTAGAAGCCCAATCTAAAATTTCAGTTTAGAAGCTTACTAATTAAGGGTTAACTAGTCGGCTTCTAAAATAAAATTTTAGATTGGGTTGGGGACAACTAATTTCCACAGCCCCAAATAAGCCACAAAAGAACTGACACTAAGTTGTTAAGCCTTTTAACGTACTTAACACCTCACCTAAGCACCAATGCATTGGTAAAGGCCTCGAAGCCATCCAAAGTCACTTTAGCTAGCTCGATGCTCACATGCAAGCTCAAGGTCGTTGTCTAAAAAATTACATCAAGAAGAACGAGTACCCATTATTATACCCCTAGTAGGGGTTGGGTCTAGGTCAAATTCATTACCACGAGTATGAGCCAACAACTATCACCATGTATCGTCTGGACTATAGTCAACCAATATAGTCACTTGCTCTTTGTGCCCGATACCCATGGGTACCTGTCAGTACAAGTCTACCGTATAAACCTCCAATTTCGCATGACCACACAAAAACCCTACATCTAAATCAACCTATACGCAACTAGGCACCCACACAAAAATCCTAAACCTAAGTCAAACCTATCCACTCCCAGGCACCCAACAGCCAACCCCTCTCAGCCTCTCTCCTCACGTCCTCCCATCTCCACAAGATCAAGGAAGTTGCACGCCACACACCGTGGCTTGCCAGCTCGCCATTGGTAGCCCGCCACCCCTTCCCCAATCCCCATGATCCATCGTGCCTAGCTCACCGAACTTTATCGCCTCATATGACCTTATTGACAACTCTCTTTCCTCTCCCCACCGTCCATTGATGGCATCCTCAGAACCCTTATTTGTTGTTGTTGCTCGACATTAGTGGAGCAGGCGGAGATCCCCATGAGCAAAATTACCCAACATGGATTGGGTACTGACAAAACCTTGCCTCGATGGAGATATGGGCATGAGTGGCAACTAGGGAACAACGTCGTGGGGACATGATAGAGGAGTTGTGTCGACATTGACATCCCCAATTTGTATCTCGCCATTGACATCTTGCGTCATATAAATGGAGTTGTGTCGACAAAGGACTCTCCGATGGAGTGGCCGTTGTGAGCAACATGTGACACGGTCCCTATCACCATCTTCGGTAGTCTGGCTTGCCAATCACTTTCGCACCTTCACTCGTGTGTGGCCTACACCATTGTTGACCAATTTGCTAGACTTAAGAGCTCCAATCTATGAAGCGGCAAAGGAGGGCATGGGATGCGACGATGAAGTTAGGTTGTCAATGTTGGCAGAAGACAAACACAACGAACAAGGCGAGGAGGTGTCGTGTAGTAGGCTATGGTTGTTGGTGTACTACCAATCAACTTTGACCGCTAGCTCGTATATGTTGCCTGAGACATTTCCCCGCCGCCACCACCTCCTTTGTTGTCCCGTACATTGTTGCAAACTTCGACTCTTGCGCCGCCATGCTCAAATCGCGCATCCATGCAAGCAGCCAGTTGTTCATCACACCTTCATAGGGCCGCAACTCCTCTTTTCTACTAGCTCTTGCTCAGCAAAGGCCATCTACTTCAAGAATACGGTGGTCACATGCATGCTTGGGGACAAGAAAAACATGCATCAAGGATGATCCAACATCATACATAAAAACGGACTAGGTTACTTTCACAAGCACCAGGGATGCGTTGAAACAAACTGAATCACTTCTTTTTCTCAAGCACCTAGTGAGTTTGATGTGGTGCTTTTTCTCTCTAAGCACCTCTAGCAAGCATTCTCTTAAGAAAAGTGTAACTCTAACAGTCATATGAGTTCACCACCGATGTAAAATGAAGTGCCAAAAGATGAGAGAGATGATATTCTCACAGTCTTATGAGCCCACCACTAGGTATTGATGGCACTACCAATGAATCGGAGGGAAGGAGCACGTAGATAGGGGCCTAAGATAAAAGGATGCCACAAATCGTGGAAACCTTATTGGGATCATATGTATTACTTTCTTTGTTGTATGTTTTTATCACTTTACATATATGTATCGAGCAAGAAACCCATGATTCTTGCGAGAGTGTTCCATAGTTTACCGTGCTATTAAACAATAAAGTACAGTAAATATTAACATTAAATATGTCTTTCAAACTTGCATTGAAGCTAAATATAACACAAATAAATGCTGTTGTGTGAGAAATGAGTGAGTTAACTATCTATAGAATTTGCAGCATGCTCTTACATGTCGTGGAACAACTGTAGGACGTTCATGTAAGGATGAGGATATAACTGAAGCCATCACGAAGGAAGTTGGTCATAAATAAGGAGTTCAATACTTTCTTTTAGAAAAAGTTGTAGATTAAACTCGTTCATTTTGAGGATTTTCTAATGCGATTGTCAGGGTAATTGGTTGCAATATAAAATCAATGAGTGTGGTTGTATGTCACATGAATATTTTAATTAATAAGAGACTGAAAATACATATGATTTATTGTATTTGACTCTTGTATAGTTGTCAAGTTTATTCAATATGTAGATAGCATAACTGTGTGCATGGAAAGCATACATGGTTGCATGTCGAGGTGGGTCTTTTCTCATGCATGGCTGCAAATTCAGGTGGAATGTTTGCATGTTGAGATAAATATCTTAGTAGGGATCACCTGTTTAGTTATAGGACATAGCAATTCACCAATTGGGAAGTACTCCCTCTGTACCGATATATATGTCACTGGAGTAGCAATTCAACAATTGGGAAGTACTCCCTCGGTACAGAGGGAGTAGTATTTAAATCAAGTGCAAGTGTATTTATTGAATACACTTGTACACCATAAAGGATTAAATTAACATAAAGTGCACATCAACTTATAGTCCAGCGGGAGTGCAATAGACACATGCATGAAAGCACATCAACAACGTTACTTGTGCAAACTACAACATACATGTCTGCTACACCAACACGAAATGACACAAAAAATGTTATGATAACTAGGTCCAAAATTGCACACTCGACTAGACGAAAGTGCTATAGGTGGGAGCTTCGGGTTTCGATTTCCATGGGAGATTGGCAACACTCAATATTTTGCTTTGAAAAGATTTTCCTTTGGTTGGTGACAGAGAAGAATAAATTTTGAACTAGCATTGGATAATTAACCTCCACCTAGAGGGCATTTTTAGAAGTATATTGTAACACGCATATAATGAGGAACTGTGAAAGTGTGTTGTTTGACTAGTAAGTGTTAATGTTTGCAATGACAATGGTTGATTGTAAAGGTGTACCTTGGTTCAAAACAAGCATAACATTGTAGCCAAATACCAAGGCAAGTATTTTGGACATCATTCCTAATAAAATTAACCCTACAATTTGTGGTTATCTACATCATTAACCAAATATTTGCATTGTAAAGGGATCTATGAACTGCGTACTAAATATTTGTAGGGAAGTACACTTTGTAAACTCAATAAATAGGCATGAGCATATTAAGCAAATCAAATGCAACGATGCCTTTAATACCTAATTAAGGTGTTGCCAAGTCCATGACTTGCTTAACTATATGAATATATCTCTAACTCTATATTTAGTATGCAGATTTTAAGAAAAATATAAGGGGTAGCATGATCCACCAAATTCAATCTCAATACAAATGTAACTTCGTTGCGGCATTAATAAAATTATTTGAGATAAGGCTACAAAAGGAACACCTGAAAGTAGCAAACGAAAGTGTGCCGTCATGCAGCCACTTCATCTCCTGGAAGGCAGCATGCATCTGTTGTTCTAGTAATGGATGTCAAAAAAGAACAGTCAGAATTGAGAGATGGTCATTATGGGTTAATTATGGAGAACAGCAGTAGACTAGTTCTATGTACAATAGAGAACTAGTTGTCATTACAGATAAAACCCAGAAGCATTCTTCCGCTCAACATAAATTTTTACTTTAGGCCATTCATAAGCAGCTCAATTGAACGTTACCAGGAAAAGTACTTCCAGGGTGAAAAGTCTTGTGCTCTCTGCACATGTAATATATCCAAAAATAAGTCATACTATTAAAAAGATCCATTACATGATCAGGTGACCAAATATGTTATACTACCAGGCAATCCATTACATGATCAGGTAACCAAACAAATGATATCTTTTGCTGCTTGCTAGAAATTAAGCAACTCTATGCGTCATTAAGTTGGTGTTAGAGCCGAAGGGGTCTAATGCCAAAGAGAAATAAATTGCTGAGAAACCACCAGTACATATGCCTATAAGTTGACAATGTTGCATAGCTTGTGTGAGAAACAAGAACACATATGCCAAATTTAAAAGTGTTGGCAAGAGTTAAGTACTGTTGATTCACCTAAGAAAAAAATCGATGTCCAGGAAAAATAAAATAGCAATTTTATGTGAAGCTAGAAGAAACTGCGGAGATTTATCAGAAACCATACTCTTACGGATCTCCAAGAAGATCTCCTCAAAAGTGAACCAAGCTCTACATACGATGCATACAATGAAAGAAACGACCATGGGGTTGACTGTGCTGGCTGTTCGTTTGCAGCTTCTTACATGGAGACCATATAGCCAGGAATTAAAAGACCAAAACACGGCTGAATAAAAAGCGGCAGAGGCTAAACTGCAGGATATACGTTTCTAGTTCACATCACAGGCAAGTCCATGAGATGTAGAGTCGCCATTAGAGGCAAAACCATCAGGAACAATAATACAGAAAAAGCAAACAACTCACATGGTCATACCACTAATAGGCCATGTACGAGGAGGCATGGCCACTTTATCGGGACACAAATTAAGGAGAAACATGGACTGACCGAACGTTCCCACAGATCTGGGAGGCGCCGTCGCCATCGGCTATGTGCCGGCTTTCCACTTGCAGCCAAGTATTGTAGATCTGCCGCCGCCGCCATAGCTGCCTCCTTCCTGCCTGCCTCACAGCAGCACATGAGATAAGGAAGCAAAAGGGGGAGAAAAACTATGGAAATTTCGTGATCCATCGAAAAAAAAGTTAAAGCAGCAACAAAGAGAGAGGGGGTGGAGTACAGGAGGAAGAAGATGATGAGGAGGAGGAGGGAGAAGGGCATGGCAAGGACTGGTCAAACAGTGCTTTCCGTTAAGCACTCCTGGGGAGTCGAGCAAAATAACACCACCTGCGTTAATCAAATCAACACGCGTCCCCCTTCCCCAAGGCGATAGCTAATCCTGGAAGAAGCAAAGACGGCTAGGAGAGAGAGACACCCCAAAGAGGGGAAATTTAAAGGAATAGGAATTGGTGGCTGCCGGCGCAAGAATCCATGGCGTGCATGCGCACAGCGTACCTTATTCCAAATAGCAGGGGGCTAGGCTAGGCCGTCGGAATCCGGACAAGATAGGGCTGAGGTGGGGACACAGCAAGCAAGACAAAGCTCATCCTGCCTCTTCTCGGCAGTCGATGCAGGCAAAGATGGCTGCGAAGCGATGGGAACGGCAAGGGGAGATGGATGGATAGATTGATTGATGGCGGAACAAGTCCCAAGGCGGAGAGAGAGCTGACAGAGAGAGGGTGAGCACGCAACAGCAGCTGCGTCTATCTCTCTCTTCGCATCCATCCGTCCTCTTTACCAGACGTAGTCTGCCGCTGTGTGCTCACTCTCTTCTGTCAGCCATTCGCACCATCATCAACCCTCCACCGCAGCCCCCGACCGATCCCATCGGACACAGCAGACGGTCGACACGCAGAGAGAGAGAGAGAGGAGCGGAAGCGGAGAGAGAAAGATCAAACCCATGTACACAGACGCCTTCGTCGTCGCCTCGTCGGCACGGCGCCAGTCGGTCCGGCCGGCCAGATCTGGGAGGGCTATCCTATTGTCTTCTTCTTCAACCGCTCGATCTGGTTGTATGCCACACCAGGGAGGCCTGCACCGCCGGCCTTATTATAGGCCAGATGCCTCTCTGGTCCTTCCATGTTGCCGCTAGGTTTTTAGGGTTGGGTATACGGCGCATGAGGACGAGATTCTGTTTTTCCTTCTCTTTTACCTTTGGAGTTTCTCTCCAGCTCGAATATATTTTTTGAGGTGCTGATATGCCTACCAGGCTACCAGGGACAGTGTTGCATGACAGGAGGTCCCAGTTCACGCTTTGCGGTGTGAGGTCCTCTTTTTTTTTGGCGGGTGTGAGGTCCTCTTGACCGAGATATCTACGTGCATATTTGGTTTTTCGGTGGGTTTGCTTTGGGTTTGTTTGATTCTTTTTGCCGACTTTTAGTCTATATATATTTTTATCATGACATTATTTTTGAAACATTAGTTAAATGTTTCTTCTTGCATAGTCTGACACATGTGGCTTTTGTGTCTATCCGTCACCTTTAAATTTTTATCATTGCTCCATGGTTGTAATTTAACATATAACCCGATCCCATCAATGATTATTTGAGTCGATTTTATCCATACATAGCCACTCTTCTAATGATTTTGTTCACATATGGTCATGCTGTAATGGCTAATTTTTTGCTCTATGGCAGTAGTATTCGTGTAATTTCATCAAAAGAATTGAGAACAAGATTTTCTAAAATATCTTTTACTAGTCATATTTTGTGACTTAATTTACAGCTAAATCCAACCAATGATCAACACTGATTATTATTTGAATTGGCTTTATCTATGCATGTCCACTCTATTATCTATTGAGTTCACAATGGCCACTCTCATCGCCAATTTTTGGCGCTATGTCGTACAATATTTCAGTTAATTTCATATAAAGAAATTAAGAATAAGGTTTTATTTTTTGACAATCATGTCATGGTCCTTGGTTGTGAAGTAACTTACATTTTTTTTTCAACGATTGCTTCTTTGTGCCGGTAGTTTGATGATTTAAATTGACAGTCGATATTAATTAGGTTCATATTTTAGCAACCTTATTTGTGATTGAACCAAGAGGTATTTATAATCCATTAAAATGTGTTATTTTCATAGTTAACCACTAGAAGTAATAGCTCATGTTGTGTTTTGTGTTAGGTTTGTCTATACGTCGAATTCAATATTCGATTAGGGATGAAAACAGAGTGGAAACTTTCCGCTTTTCAAGAAGAAAAATAAAAATGAGAGGAAATATGAAAATGGAAACGGTAATTTGCAAAACGAAAATGAAAATGGAATTTTTTATGTGGAAACAGAAACAAAAACGGAACGGTGTTTTCCGATGGAACAGACGTGGAAACGGAACTTTCCGTTTAATTTCTGTTTTACTACATGCTTATGATTGCTTTGTAGGCCAACCACCAAACAACACACAATGACACAATGAGCAGAATAGATCATTTGAAACCCAACTTCTACTACCACACCCGTACTCAACTAGACCCTGCACGCAATTGTCCAGTACTACTGCAATACTATGCTAAGTTGCTAACATAATCATATTATTTTGTAGCCATGTTGCCAATTCATTAAATTGTTTGTTTTTGTGTGTATTTCTCTATGATTTAAGGGGGTTTTAAGTTTCGGTCAACGCCCCTGTTTTCGTGTCCGTTCTGTATTCGCTTCGTGTTTGTTTCCAATAGTGTATGTTTCCATATTCATTTTCGGAGTTTCTGTATTCGTTTCTACTTTTGCAAAAAAATATGAAAACAAATATGGTATCAGTGAGTTTCGTTCGTTTCCGCTCCGTTTTCATCCCTATCTTCGATGACTCTTTATTAACATTGTGTGTGAAACTGAGATGGCCATAATGGAGTGAAGTGCAACAAATAGTGGTTTCTACCTTAATTTTCATACCCAACTATCGTTCCCTCATGCTTTATTCGTTATTAGAAAAAGTAACATCAGCCAAGTCTCATAAGTAGTTAGAAATTTGAATCTATGAGTTAGCTGCGTGTTAGGATTCTCCGCAAAAAAAATTCGCATGTTAGGATGCACTGATCTGTAAGAACAACTCCAATAGCTCCTGAAAAAATCACCCCCATAAAAGTGGTTCTACGGGATGACCATATAATTTAAGGATCATTTTTCTAACACAGTACACAGACACTCATACATATGCACATATGCTCATCCCTATGAACGCACGCACGCACACCCTACCCCTATGAGCACCTCCGAGAGACTGAGCTGGTACATCATCTTGAGATTAACGAAGTCGTGACAGACGCCTTCCTTCGCTGTGAGCCACACTTCCGCATGTGGCTGAAGATCTTTGAAATCAAGCCGAAGTCTAGTGGCTCCGACCTCGGGGAGTGTGGAGGGGCCGTGATTAGCAAGAACCAGGGGGCCGAGTGGTTCAAAGGCACCTTGATCGAGACGGTGAAGGGGTGGCAGCGGGAGTGGTTCTACATTACCGAACCACTCGCCCCTGATCAGCCTGAGGTCCCAGCTTTCTCGGCTGGGCCTCCAAAGAAGCTCAAGTCTTGGAGGGAGAAGGGCGTCTCCTGGGGGAACCCAAAGGAGGTGGAGGCCCTGGTCAAAGGGGTCAAATGGTGGTCCACCACGGGGAAGATCGAGCTTGCCGACGTCATCAACGTCATGCTCAACCGCCGCATGCTCCCCCTCCAACTTCAGGCTTCCCCGATGTGGGCACAAAAGACCAATGACATGGGTCCCCTCACCGCCTTCTTCCGCTCCACCTTGGCCACCATGTGGACTAAGGTCATGAAGCTGGCCAAGGACTGGATCCCCAAGGAATTCGAGGACCGCGGCCTCGAGGACGGCTATGAAGCCCCCCCGGTAAGTGACCTTACTCACAAGTTATCATTTATGTCCTCCGATGAGTAGATTTTAGTGAATCGCTATGCTTGACGCTTTGCAGAAGTGGCTGCCCTGGGTGCATGGGGTGTGGTGCCCGGTTCCACTACCAGAGGAGTCCATCACCCCTTGCTTGCGGCGCTCTAAAGCGAGGAGCCGCACGTGGTGGCCCCAAAAGGGGCGAAGTCCCAGAAGGGCAAGCCTGGTGGTCGGGCCCGGGAGACCTTGGTTATCCGGACCGAAGAGATCCATGCCTCCGCAGGCCATGACGGCGACGCGGAGGAGGGTGATGTTGACAAGATCCCTCCCCTGAAGGGGAAGAGGACGACGTCAGAAGACGCTGAGGCTGGCAGCCCAAGGGCTCGAGGAGGCCGAGGAGAACCTCGGCTAGAGCCGCCGTCAAGTTGCCGGAGAGAGTCGAGCTCTCTGGTGACTCGAAATAAGACCTCCTTGCGATGGGGAGGAAGAAACCGATGCCTCGAGGGTAAACCGTCATCTTTATATCCTGCCTTTTTATTCGACAAGTTCTTTTAGCAAGGGAGGACTCACAAAGTACCTTTTCTCATGCAGTCTGCCAAAGGTGATCCCAGCGGTTCCTCGAGCGGGTTGCCTTCTGCTAGTGGGACTCTGGAGCCCGCCATTCCTCCCCCAACGCATGACGGGCTAGGGGAGGCAACATCCACCCGGGCCCCCGACGTCTACACGATGAGGGTCGAGGAGGTGGATGTCATGCCCGAGGTCGACACCTCGGCACGACAAGACCCGGGGGAGAAACTCCCCGAGGTCATCAAGGAGGGGTTGGGATAGTCACTGGCCCAACCAATATCTGCTTTAGCTTCGCCACCACAGGTGGACCCTGCTCGGCCCGGCACGTCAATGCCTGGGTCGGAGGTCATCCCACCACCCCCGCCAACTGCCCAAGAATGGGCTGGCGCGGGGTGGACCGAGGAAATGGAGGAGACCCTGAAGGGTTCTTCCATTAAGGAAGAGCACTGTGCCACGCAGTTCTGCTACATTTCCGGTTCGCAGGGGCCGGCCTGGATGAGGCTTTGAAGAGCCTTGTGGCGAGCTTCGAGGTATGCTTTTGCCCCTTTATTTGGTCATTTCGAAAGGTTTATGCACCTGTCCGAAGACATGTTATCACAGCCTTCTAAACGGCTTAGTGACTGAGTAGCCCTCGAGCCCAAAGATGGTTTCAAGAAACTGGCATTGGGGTCGTAAAATTAAATAGGAGACTGTCATGTAACCCCTAGGTCCTTGCTTTAAAGAAGTCGTCCTGGATCTTTAATAATTGTGACTATGGGCTTTGTAATAAGGATTTCTATTGTCAGGTATCGACCTCGGTTCTGAGCCCCGTGTCCGAGGAGATAGCAGAGATGAACCGAAAGCTTTAGAGGTCCCAGAAGGACCTTGACCTGGTGAATCAGAGATTCAAGTAGTCTCAAGGTAAGCAAGTCAAACTTGCAAGAAATTTTATGAGGAAAAGTAGGTTTTGCTAGATCAAAAACTAAGGTCGAACTGTTTTAATGATAGCAGCATTAGCTGAGCTTGAGAGGCTCAAGGCCGAGCTCAAAAAGGCTCGCCAAGAGTCAAGGCAGCATGAAGCTACTGCTGCGAAGGCGGAGGAGGCCCGAGCCACCGATAAGGTGGCTGAGGACAAGGACCGGGTGCGGGTCCTTGAGGTCGAGGAGACCGTGCAGGGCATGTTTGAGGCACGCGACAAGCTTCAGGCGAAGGGGCAAAGAACGAAGGAGGAGCTTGAAAAGCTCCAGCTTGCCCATGCCGACCTCAAGACCACGGCCCAGGCGGACTACTAGGTGCTCCAGCAGTTGGAGCAAATCACCTCGGGTATGCAATATTTACTGCAGTGTGTATTTGGCAGCAAGTGGTGCGTCGAGCTCACCCAGCTGTGGCATTCCGTAGAGATCTTTGCGGATCTCCTGCTGAGTGTGGCGGATGCCGTTGCACACTTGGACCAGTTGGCGAGTCACGAGGTGGAGAAGGCCTTCTGGGGACAATTCCCGGGTTCTCCGGTGTCGCAGCTTCTAAACAATCGAATGACGCAGCTGTCCGAGCTGCTCCGCATCGCGAGGCCGGCAGTGGCCTGCCGACGCCCTTCTGGGCAGCCTCTTCGGCCTTGTGATGCGCCTGCGGGGGGCAGTCACGCGTGCTGATAGCTGGAGGAGGTCTGCATGCTTTGAAGGAGCACGGAGGGCGCATGCTTGTGTGAAGACGCACTGGCATAAGGTTGACCCAGTGACCGTGGCCACAGGTCCTCCTGCGGATAAACCTCGTCCTTGTTGGGCCTCCAAGCATAGAGTTTTGTAGGACAGTAGCAATTTTCCCTCAAGTGGATGACCTAAGGTTTATCAATCCGTGGGAGGCGTAGGAAGAAGATGGTCTGTCTCAAACAACCCTACAACCAAATAAAACGAGTCTCTTGTGTCCCCAACACACCCAATACAATGGTAAATTGTATAGGTGCACTAGTTCGGCGAAGAGATGGTGATACAAGTGTAATATGGATAGTAGATATAGGATTTTGTAATATGAAAATATAAAAACAGTAAGGTAACTAGTAAAAAAGTGAGCAAAAACGGTATTGCAATGCTTGAAAACAAGGCCTAGGGTTCCTATCGCGGAGAACATAAGATGAAATTGCTTGTAGGGTATGAAACCACCTCAAAGTTATTCTTTCCAATCAATCCATTGAGCTATTCCTATAAGTGTCACAAACAGCCCTAGAGTTCTTAGTAAAATAACACCATAAGATACACATCAATCAACCCTAATGTCATCTAGATACTCCAATGTCACCAGAACCATCTGTGGGACAATTATACGATATGCATCAAACAACTTCAGATTTATAATATTCAATCCAACACAAAGAACCTCAAAGAGGGCCCCAAGATTTCTACCGGAGAAACAAGGACGAAAACATGCATCAACCCCTATGCATAGATTACCCCAATGTCACCTCGGGAATCCGCGAGTTGAGTGCCGAAACATACATCAAGTGAATCAATAGAACACCCCATTGTCACCACGGGTATCCCAACGCAAGACATACATCAAGTGTTCTCAAATCCATAATAGTATTCAATCCGATAATAGTGAAACCTCAAAGGTAAAACTCAATTCATCACAAGAAGATAGAGGGGGAGAAACACCATATGATCCCACTATAGTAACAAAGCTCGTGGTAGGTCAAGATCGTGCCAAATCAAGAACACGAGAGAGAGAAATCAAACACATGGCTACTGGTACATACCCTGAGCCCCGAGATTTAACTACTCCCTCCTCGTCATGGTGGCCGCCGAGATGATGAAGATGGCCTCTGGTGATGGTTTCCCCCTCCGGCAGGGTGCCGGAACGGGCTCCCGATTGGTTTCTCATGGCTACAAAGGCTTGCGGCGGCGGAACTTCTGATCTAGGTTCCTTTCTGGAGGTTTCTATATTTATAGGAATTTTTGGCATCGGACACAAGCCGGGGGGGGGGGGTTCTCGAGGATCCCACAAGCTAGGGGGCGCCCCCTAGGCTTGTGGTCGCCTCAGGACTCTTTTGGCCCAACCACTACAAGAAATATGTCAACTAGTGACTGTCTGTCAGTGACCCTGGAAGAATTGGTCATAGATCTATGACCATTTGAGACCAATTGGTCAAAAGCTGTTCGGGGGGCTCCAAACCCTAAACCATTGCGACCATTTTGGTCAAAAAGGTCGTAATTTCCTTACACGAAATGGTCATAAAGCAAACAACGCTAGTCCGCTGCCTTATTTCTACTTGTTAACAACTAATATAGATGGTCATAGCCTTGTAAATTGTGGTGGGTTGCGATGACTAGGCGCCATCTCATCAGTTTTGCCTATGTGTCATGTCCATGTGTCAATTTTTGCCCTAGGTTGTGAAGCAACCTATATTTCTGTTATTCCAAAATTTCCCAAAAAATTCTCATAAATTATTTGGATCATATATTCATCAAATATGTCAAAAACCTTCCTTGCCTAGTTCAAAAATAATTCAACAATATTCTTTTCCTATTCTGTTCAGAGCAGCACTTTGTGAAGGAAGTACCACTTTGGCATGTCCAAACAGTATTCATTTTCTACAGTGCTTTCCTATGCCCAAATAACCATCCTCCACCAAATGCCAGCTCAATCCATTCATTATTTTGAGCCCAGCTTCAACATTCGTATTTATGTCTAGTGTGGTACTTTGCAAAGCAAGTACCACCTAGGCTCCTCCTTTTGAGCTGAAAATTTGTGAAGACGGTCTTCTTAGTAACTGATCATCCTCAGCCAAAACTCACGCCCATTAGCCATGTACATTTACCGTACCGCTAATCAAACACTTGGCTGCTAATTCATGTTTGAGCATCGATCGGTCTCCTCGTGAGAATTGTATGTTGTAATTTTCTTCCTAGCACCTACCTGGGGAGTGCCCAACCCACTAGACATGCCTAGGCCGCCCAGAACACATGGCAACGCCACGGTCATGCGGTGACCACGCGGCGGGCATGCGAGTTTACGCGCTCTAGAGTTGGGGCCCTCGGCCACCGCCCTAACCTCGATGTATCGCCAACAAACCATGCATTTATGATTAAATAGGTACTTATGTAACTAGAAATGATTTTTAGAAAAAATAAATAGCAAACTATGAGGCAGCTGCAGTTCAAATTTGACCCGCTTCTAGCTGAATTGGCGGAAATTTGCCTTTTTCACGAGAGGTGGATCAAAACTTTTTACACCCAACCATTTTGTCAATTGTGCATTAAATATGTCCTAGTATTTTAGAAAATTGATTTGGTCCAATTTTGCAACAATTATTTGGGAGGTCCTTCACAAAAAAACCTTCTTTTGGGCACTCGAAAAATGGAAAATGGTTTTTTCGTCCAAAGAAAATGAAAACTTCCTTAGGCAACATTGTTTGCCATTCCAATATGCACCCTTGTGCACAATATGAGATCATTTAAACAAACTATGCCATGAATGTGGCCATAAGATTGATCATTTGGCTTGAAAGCCATTGATCTCCACACGTGATAGCTCGTTTCTGAGAACACTTTTTTAAAATAATTGCTGTATTACAAGTTTGTTATTTTTCCTGGGAACTTGGCCACATATAATGACACAATGCGAAGGTTTCCCAATTGTTTGATTATTTTTGAATTTTTTATGCCCCTTTCAAAATGCGATCAAAACGGCGGGAATGACCGTTCCTAGCTAGTGGTTGAATCTTGGAATTTTTTTGGTGTTTCTCTGATAAAATAGATACTTATGTACCTAGAAATGATTTTTGGAAAAAATAAAGAGCAAACTACAAGGCAGCTACAGTTCAAATTTGACCCGCTTCCAACTAAATCGGCGGAAATTTGTCTTTTTCACGAGAGGTGGATCAAAACTTTTTACACCCAACCATTTGGTCAATTGTGCATTAAATATGGCCTAGTATTTTAGAAAAAGGATTTGGTCCAATTTTGCAACAATTATTTGGGAGGTCATTCACAAAAAAACCTCCTTTTGGGCACTCGAAAAATGGAAAATGGTTTTTTCGTCCAAAGAAAATGAAAACTTCCTTAGGCAACATTGTTTGCCATTCCAATATGCACCCTTGTGCACAATATGAGATTATTTAAACAAACTATGCCATGAATGTGGCCATAAGATTGATCATTTGGCTTGAAAGCCATTGATCTCCACACGTGATAGCTCGTTTCTGAGAACACTTTTTTAAAATAACTGCCGTATTACAAGTTTATTATTTTTCCTGGGAACTTGGCCACATATAATGACACAATGCGAAGGTTTTCCATTTTTTTGATTTTTTTGAATTTTTTATGCCCGTTTCAAAATGCGGTCAAAACGGCGGGCTTGACCGTTCCTAGCTAGTGGTTGAATCTTGGATTTTTTGGTGTTTCTATGATTAAATAGATACTTATGTACCTAGAAATGATTTTTGGAAAAAAATAAAGAGCAAACTATGAGGCAGCTGCAGTTCATTGTGCATTAAATATGTCCTAGTATTTTAGAAAATTGATTTGGTCCAATTTTGCAACAAATATATTATATGTCCTTCACAAAAGAACTCATTTTGGACACTCGAAAAATAAAAAAATGATTTAAAAGAACTAATTTCTCATAACTTTAAAAAAAATATTTGTCTTATTTCAATTTGTGATTATTCCTTAAAACTCTAGTCAAATTTGCTGAGATAATGAGAAGTTTTTTTTTTCAATTTTTCAGGTCATAATAAAATAGCTAACATGATTTAGCACCTTACTTTTAGTCGATTACGACCAATTTAAATGGTCAAAATATCATATCTGTATATTGCGTTCTGATTGGTACAGGGGCCTCTCACGCGGATCGCGGATAAATCACCGTCGGATGCTCCGGGATCCAACGACCCGCAGCTCACCCTCTCACCCACCCACCGCGAGCTACCCCTCAAAAAAACCCACCGCACACCACTCCTCTCTCTCCACGCGCAGCGAACCCTAGCGCTCTCACCCTCTCCCTCCCTCTGGATCCACCGCCGCCGCACACCACTCCTCCTTCTAGATCCACCGCCGCCGCCCCCAACCCCACTCCCTCCCTCTGGATCTCGATGCGCCGCCGCCCCCACCCCACTCCCTCCCTCTGGATCTTGACGCGCCGCCGCCCCGACCTGCTCCTCATCGGGCTCCTCATCGTCCTCCTCGACCTGCTACTCCCGCCCGCGCTCCTCTCCAACTTCCTCCGTGTCGGCGTCCACCACGCCTCCGCACACAACCTCCTCGACCAGGCTAGGGGCTTCCCCTTCCACCTCCGCACACAGCAGCAACTCCTTCTCCTCCTTCCCCACTGCTTCTGCCTCCGATCGATCCCACCAGAGCACCACCACCCGCTGCCGCCACCGCGTGGATCGGAGCGGAGCGCCGATGGAGGTGGTGAAGAGCCTCCTGAAGCCGAAGCCGACACCGCAGCAGCAGCTGCGCGAGTGGTAGCGCCGCCTCCGCAACGAGGGCCGCAACATCGAGCGCTAGATCCGAGGTTCCCCTCCCCTCCCTCCCCGATTCGATCCAATCAAGGGCTCTAGGCCTTCAACTGGTTGCTGATTTTTGGTTTTGGGGCCGGTGCACAGACGTGCAGAAGGAGGAGAAGAAGGTGGAGAAGGCCATCCGGGACGCCGCCAAGGTACCTACCTACATATATACTCTACGCCATGGATCCATTTGGGATAATTTACTGATTTGGTTTCCTCTGCTGGTGATGCTTGTTCCTGAAGGCGCTGGCCAAGGAGCTTGCAGTCCACGAAGGCGGTCAACCACCTCTACGAGAACAAGGCCCAGCTCAACTCCATCTCCATGCACCTCGGCAAGATCGTCGGTAATGGACACCGCCTGCATCGTATCTATCTTTCTAGATAGCATTCAGTATGGTAACATTTAGTAATTTACAGGTGCTGTTCATGATGCTATTACAAACTCTGAAATATGGTACTTTAGTCAAATGTGCTTCCTTTCTGAACAACTGTGCACCTTGGTGAGCTTGTCGGTAGCAAACAGTTTCTACTGGCCTCGTATCATTCTATACTAGTATGGATAGATAGCATCCAAGTTTCTGCTGGTGTCTTGAAATGCTTGGGGATGGCCCGTCCTTATGGACATGTAGTTAGTCTGAATCTGTTCCGGACATGCAGTTAGTCTGACTACCTGCTTGCTCAATTCATGGCACTTGAGAACATTCATGTTCTGTTTTATCCATTCTTACATTCTGGCATCTAGTACTTGAACGATCTCACAGTGGCGCCGTGGCGGTTTAGGACATGCTTGTCCTTGCAAAAAAAAATTGAGCTCAGGCAATACTACTTTTTATATCTAACATTCAGTACTACTGTTTATATCTAATCAAGAACTTATGATTTGGGGATCATGTAATACCAGTGCTTATATGCTTTGCGCTGATGAAAAATATCTGACCATGGCGACAGGATGCTGCGATGGACGGCCTGAACAGCAAGACCCACATGAAGATCCTGCTGAAGTGGATGTGGGGTAGGAGGATCATCAAGCTCTTGTGCACGTAGCGAGGAGCTGTTCTTCGCCTCGCCTTGCGCTGATGAAAAATACCAGTGCTTTCGTTGCTAATAATACACGCATGCTCCACAACTAATACAGAAGATGCATTTCCATCCCATCTATTAGGTGCTGACTCGATGCAAACAAATAAAATAAAATTAGTAGGTGTTATATGCTGAACGATGCTAGCTGTTGTACCAATGTGATGTTGCTTGCTTTATTGATGACTGCTTGTCATTAACTAGAAAAAAGAAGAAGAAAACCTTGTCTATTTTATTTGAGGAGAATCCTGTATACCATTCACTAGACAGCCAATACTACTACTTGTATTTGCATGTTTGCTTGCTTGCTTGCTTGTAGCACTATGATGTGTGGAGCGACATGAATTCATTGCTGCCGTGGTATCTGTATTCCATTGTCTAGATGATTGGGCCATGGAAGTTATGCATGGTAGCATACAGGACGTCTTCCTTTTTAGCCTCTAGGCTGGCGCAGTTTGCCTGTTCTTAGTGTAGGTAGCTAGATAATATCTACCTCGGTTTTCATGATGCTCTGTATGATTGCCATGTTTAGAATATATCCACCTCTTTGTTGTGATTGCAATAACATGATTATAATATGTTAACTAGTTTCTAGTTTAGTATTCGAGGTGAAATGCTTGGAACATCTGTGTATACATGCAGTATTCATCAGCTCAGCTCAGTGACATGCTCTTATACACATCTACACAACTTTTGAGATCTTTTTAATTAATGTAAGTATGGATGGATTCTTATTACAGTAAGACACATGGTATGGGAGCTGGGCGCAAGCTCAAGACCCACCGCAGGAACCAGAGGTGGGCTAACAAGGCATACAAGAAGAGCCACTTGGGCAATGAGTGGAACAAACCCTTCGCTGGATCTGTACATCAGCTCCCATGATGTTGCATTAGCTATAATCTGTACTGCTAAAAGAGGAGTATAAACTGGAGTAATTTTTTCAGCCATTATCTTTGTTTTCTTTTGGGCTGATGCTCTCCACTGGAGTACAGCTGGGTACTGCATCTCTTTTTGCATTCCTTTTATAGTCAGTCCTTGAACATTTTTTAAAAGATGAACTGGAGTACTCCTGGAGAGCAGTACATGGAGTATAGCTATAACTTCTTGCAGTATAGCTGTAGCAGTCCATTAAGAGTAGTTTTGCATCAGTAGCATTAGGAGTGTGATGTGGAGGTAAGAGTGGAGTCTCTACTCTAGAAAGAGGGCTCTGACTCGCTGTTTAGCCCATTTGATTTCTGTGGTTTCCAGTTTAGTGTAGGAACACAGAGCAATGTGGCTGGAGTTTGATTTTCAGTCGGCATAGTCTGCCTATGCTACTGATTTGTTGCACGTAATTAGAATTTGTAGGTTTAGTATGAACGTTCCTTAATCCATTGGATGGCCTCTGGCTAGTTCAGTTGGTATCTAGTCTAGAATAAATTATTTTTCCCATTTTTTGTTTCCTTGCTGGACATGTCATGGTACAAGTGCTGATGCTGCTGTTGACTACTCCCGTCGTAAAGAAATATAAGACCGTTTAGATCACTACTTGAGTGATCTAAATTCTCTTATATTTCTTTACAAGAGAGTACATGGTATTATTGCTAGCTATATATATATATGCCTGCTGCTGATTGATGCTCTTGTGGTTAGGATTCTACACCTCGAAGTGATACTTTTGCATTGCTTTCCTTCCTCATGCACTTGCAAACTATATGCTATTCCCTTTTCGATTTGACCTCAAAATTTCTGACTCCTCCTATCCATATGCAACAACGATGCTTTGGATATCATCCGTGCAGCAGAGGACAAGGGCTTCATGGCCAACCAAGGTGTATGGTGCTCGCAAGCGACAAACGGAGGCTGTTCGACATCGGCTGCACAAACCACCACTGTGAGCTCCTCCCTTTGCTATGCTACAACCATGCTCTGTTTCATGGGTTAGTTAGGATTTCGATGCTTTTTGCACCGTGGTTGAGTCCTTGCCGACTGTTGTGTTGATGATCAAGTGCTGGTGCTTCATTTGGCTATTTGATTAGCTGCTGGTAATTAGTAGTATTAGAGTGCCGTTGGTTTATTAGGATGTGGCTGAAACCATTGGATGGCCTTCGTGGACATGTTATCCAGAATTAGTACTTGCTGGACATGTTATCCATTGGATGTCCCATTTTTGTTTCCTTGCTGGACATGCTATGGTTCAAGTGTCAATGATGTCTAGTAGTAGTTTGCTAGCTATATACCTGCTACTGATTGATGCTCTTTTGGCTCCTGGAATCATATTATACTATATATAGTGTTCTTGTGGTTCTGTGAAGATGCATCACAAACATCTAGGTCTTTGAAGTTGGCTGAACCTGTTGCTTTATTATATATTTGGTCCATAAATCTACATTTCTATGAGATCTCTTTCAATATATAATTTTTCGATTGTCCAGGAATAATAGCGACTCTAATGCTGGTAGCCTATGTGTTCACTCTTTTACAGGAGCTCCAGGTCTATGAAATTTGAAGTTTGAAGCCGTATAGTATAGCCCTACTCAGCAAAGAGTTGTCTCTTATGTTTGACTATAATAGACTGTAATATTGTAATATTGTAACATTAGGCATATTGGGGTTGTAATAGACTATGTACAGATTGTAGTAGGCTTAGTGTTATTTGATGAACTACATTTGTACTCTTCGGTCTGAAATATTGATTATGTATGTGATTTGAAAACGTGTGGAATGGAAACCTGACTCGTGGGACCAACTTTATGAAAATAATCTGAGCAGTTTTGAAATTTCTGTCAAGTGGGCCCAATGTGTGAGATGATGACAAGTGGGACCCATCTGATTGGTGGGACCAGCTTCAAAATATAATGGCCCAAACAATGTTAAAAGGCCACGGCCCAGAAATAAATAAAAGGCCGAATTGTTGGTCCAGGCCCAAGTAGCTAACAAAAATTGGCAGATTTTTTTTATATAAATGGGCTGAATTAATGGGCTCGGCCCATATAAACACCCAATTGGACCGGGCCGATTCTAATTTTTGACCTTTTCAATTGGTCGCAATTTTGCCACGTCCGATTGCCACGTCGGATCCGACGTGGCCTGGGCAGACAGCCAGTGACCAAAACAAAATGTCATGGGTTCAACGACCTTCTGTTTTGGTCGTAAACGTCTATGACCTTCTCACAGAGAAGGTCGCTAATTTCAGTTTACGACTGCCAGCTTTTGACCTTCTGTTTTTGGTCAAAAAAAGGTCGCAAATGAAAATCAATGACCTTTTAGGGACCAATAGTGAGGGTCACAAGTTGACATATTTCTTGTAGTGAACTCTAATGCTCCGTGGGTCTCTTCTGGTCCATAAAAAATCACCGTAAATTTTCAGCTCGTTTGGACTTTGTTTGATATTCTTTTTCTGTAAAACTCAAAAACAAGGAAAAACAGAAACTGTCACTGGGCTCTATGTTAATAGGTTAGTCCAAAAAATAATATAAAATAGCGTATTAATGCATATAAAACATCCAAAACAAATAATATAATAGCATGGAACAATAAAAAATTAAAGATACGTTGGAGACGTATCAAGCATCCCCAAGCTTAATTCCTGCTCGTCCTCGAGTAGGTAAATGATAAAAACAGAAATTTTGATGTGGAATGCTACCTAACATATTTACCCATGTAATCTTCTTTATTGTGCCAAGAATATTCAGATCCATAAGATTCAAAACAAAAGTTTATTATTGACATAAAAACAATAATACTTCAAGCATACTAATAAAGCAATCATGTCTTCTCAAAATAACATGGCCAAGGAAAGTTATCCCTACAAAATCATATAGTCTGGATATGCTCTATCTTCATCACACAAAATATTTCTCATGCACAACCCCGATGACAAGCCAAGCAATTGTTTCATACTTTTAAAGTTCTCAAGCTTTTTCAACTTTCACGCAATACATGAGCGTGAGCCATGGATATAGCACTATAGGTGGAATAGAATATGGTGGAGGTTGTGAGGAGAAGACAAAAAGGAGAAAGTCTCACATCAACTAGGCAAATTAATGGGCTATGGAGAGGCCCAATTGATATCGATGCAAGTGAGTAGGGATTTCCATGCAACGGGTGCACTAGAGCTATAAGTGTATGAAAGCTCAAAAGAAAACTAAGTGGGTGTTCATCCAACTTGCTTGCTCATGAAGACCTAGGGCAATTTGAGGAAGCCCATCATTGGAATATACAAGACAAGTTCTATAATGAAAAATTCCCACTAGTATATGAAAGTGACAAAATAGGAGACTCTCTATCATGAAGAACATGGTGCTACTTTGAAGCACAAGTGTGGTAAAAGGATAGTAACTTTGTCCCTTCTCTCTTTTTATCTCATTTTTTCTCTTTTTTTTGTTTGGGCTCTTTGGCCTCTCTTTTTTTGGGGCTCTTTGGCCTCTTTTTTTGTAAGTCTGGAGTCTCATCTCTACTCATGGGAGAATCATAGCCTCCATCATCCTTTCCTCACACGGGACAATGCTCTAATAATGAAGATCATCACACTTTTATTTTGCTTACAACTCAAGAATTACAACTCGATGCTAGAGCAAAGATATGAATCTATATGAATGCCTCCGGCGGTGTACCGGGATGTGCAATGATCAAGAGTGACATGTATAAAAAAATATGAACGGTGGCCAAGCCACAAATATTATGCCAACTACATTATCATGCAAAGCAATATGACAATGATGGTATGTGTCATAATAATCGGAATGGTGGAAGTTGCATGGAAATATATCTCGAAATGGCTATGGAAATGCCATAATAATTAGTTATGGTGGCTATTTTGAGGAAGGGTATATGGTGGGTTTAATGCACCGGCGAAAGTTGCGCGGTACTAGAGAGGCTAGCAACGGTGGAAGGGTGACATCGCGTATAATCCATGGACTGAACATTAGTCATAAAGAACTCACATACTTATTGCAAAAATTTATTACATATCAAAATAAAGTGCTACATGGATGCTCCTAGGGGGATAGATTGGTAGGATAAGACCATCGCTCGTCCCTGACCGCCACTCATAAGGAAGACAATCAAAAAATAAATCATGCTCCGACTTCATCACATAACGGTTCACCATACGTGCATGCTACAGGAATCACTATCTTTAACACAAGTATTTATACCAATCCACAATTACTCACTAGCATGACTCTAATATCATCATCTTCATATCTCAAAACAATATGCAAGGAATCAAACTTCTCATAGTATTCAATGCTCTTTATATGAAAGTTTTTACTATATCCCTCTTGGATGCCCATCATATTAGGACTAAATTCATAACCTAAGCAAATTACCATGTTGTTTTAAGACTCCCAAAATAATATAAGTTAAGCATGAGAGTTCATCAATTTCTTCAAAATAAAACCACCGCCGTGCTCTAAAAAGATATATGTGAAGCAGTAGAGCAACTACATAGCTCAAAAGATATAACTGAAGCACATATGGTATTCTAATAAATTCACGATTAATGTGTGTCCCTCTCAAAAGGTGTGTACAACAAGGATGACTGTAGCAAACTAAAAAGAGAAGACTCATTTCATACTAGATGCTCCAAGCAAAACACATATCATGTGGTGAATAAAAATATAGCCTCAAGTAAATTTACCGATGGATTGAAGACAAAAGAGGGGATGCCATCCGGGGCATCCCCAAGCTTAGATGCTTGGTTGTACTTGAATATTACCTTGGGGTGCCTTGGGCATCCCGAAGCTTAGGCTCTTGCCATTTCTTATTCTGTAGTCCATCAAATCTTTACCCAAAACTTGAAAAATTCACAACACAAAACTCAACAGAAAACTCGTAAGCTCCGTTAGTATAATAAAGCAAATCCCCACTTTGGTACTGTTGTGAACTCATTTTGAATTTATATTGGTGTTATATCTACCGTATTCCAACTTCTGCATGGTTCATACCCTCCGATACTACCCATAGATTCATCAAAATAAGCAAACAACACAATGAAAACAGAATCTGTCAAAAATAGAACAGTCTGTTGTAATCTGGAAACTTCATATACTTCTGTAACTCCAAAAATTCTGAAAAATTAGAACAATCTAGGAAATTTGTATATCAATATTGTGTAAAAAATTGAGATCAAAATCACGCTTTTGTGAATTTCTAAAATTCTAGCAATGAGCGTAAAAGTTTTTTTTTATCAGCAAGATCCAATCAATTATCACCATAGACCATCCCAAAGGTCTTAGTTGGCACTTTATTGAAACAAAAGCTGTAAGACATGATTACTACAGTAGCATAATCATGTGAACACACCAAAAACAGTAGGTATGAATATTGGGTTGACTTCCAACAAGCGCTTTTCTTTAGTGCCTTTTTAGCTAGGCATGATGATTTCAATGATGCTCACATAAATGATAAGAATTGAAACACAAACAGAGCATCATGAAGAATATGACAACCACATTTAAGTCTAACCCACTTCCTATGCATAGGGATTTTGTGAGCAAACAATTTATGGGAACGAGAATCAACTAGCATGGGAAGGAAAAACTAGCAAAACTTCAAGATTCTCAACACATAGAGATGAAACTTGATATTATTGCAATATGTAAAACCCTATGTTCCTCTCTCATAATAATTTTCAGTAGCATCATGAATGAATTCAAGAATATAATTATCCCATAAATCATTCATTTCATGATCCACAAGCATATAAATTTTACTACTCGCCACATAAGCAAAATTCTTCTCATTCATAATAGTGGGAGCAAATTCAACAAAATAACTATCATGGGAGGCATAATCCAATTGAAAATTAAAATCATGATGACAAGTTTCATGGATATCATTACTCTTTATAGTATACATGTCATCACAATAATCATCATAGATAGCAACTTGTTGGGAAACGTTGCATGGAAAACAAAAAAAATTCTACGCACACGCAATGATCTATCCATGGAGATGCATAGCAACGAGGGGGAGAGTGTGTTTATGTACCCTCGTAGACCGTAAGCGGAAGCGTTTCTCGACGCGGTTGATGTAGTCGAACTTCTTCGCGCTTCAACCAATCAAGTACCGGACACACGGCACCTCCGCGTTCTGCACACGTTCAGCTCGGTGATGTCCCTCGCCTTCTTGATCCAGCAAGACGTCGAGGTAGTAGATGAGTTCCGTCAGCACGACGGCGTGGTGACGGTGATGGTGAAGTGATCCTCGCAGGAGGGTGTAAACGGTGGAGGGGGCGCCGCACACGGCTAGGCAATTTTATAGGGTGTGCTAGGGCGCCCCCCACATATATATATATAGGCAGGAGGGAGAGGGGAGGCAGACAGGGTGCGCCCCAAGTAGGATCCGAATCCTACTTGGGGTTTCCCCAAGTGGCGCCCCTCCCTTCCATAATACACCGGAGAGAAAAAGGGAAGGGGGAAGAGAGAAGGAAGGGGGGCAACCCCCTCTTTTCCTTCTCCCAATTGACCTCCTGCCATGGGGGGGCACCCCTTGTGGGCTGGTGTGCTCCCCATTCATGGCCCATATATTCTCCCGGGGTTGTCCGGTAACCCCTCCGGTACTCCGATAAATACCCGATACATTCCGGAACGGTTCCGGTGTCCGAATACCATCGTCCTATATATATATATATATCAATCTTTACCTCTCGACCATTTCGAGACTCCTTGTCATGTCCGTGATATCATCCGGGACTCCGAACAACATTCGGTCACCAAATCACATAACTCATATAATACTATATCGTCAACGAACGTTAAACGTGCGGACCCTACGGGTTCGAGAACTATGTAGACATGACCGAGACACCTCTCCGGTCAATAACCAATAGCAGAACCTGGATGCCCATATTGGATCCTACATATTCTACAGAGATCTTTATCGGTCGAACCATTATGACAACATACGTTATTCCCTTTGTTTGTCTGTATGTTACGTGCTCGAGATTCGATCATCGGTATCTTCATACCTAGTTCAATCTCGTTACCAGCAAGTCTCTTTACTCGTTCCGTAATACATCATCTTGCAACTAACTCATTAGTCACTTTGCTTGCAAGGCTTCTTATGATGTGTATTACCGAGAGGGCCTAGAGATACCTCTCCGATACTCGGAGTGACAAATCCTAATCTCGATCTATGCCAACTCAACAAACACCTTCGGAGATACCTGTAGAGCATCTTTATAATCACCCAGTTACGTTGTGATGTTAGATAGCACACAAGGCATTCCTCCGGTATCCGGGAGTTGCATAATCTCATTGTCGAAGGAATATGTATTTGACATGAAGAAAGCAATAGCAATAAACTGAACGATCAATATGCTAAGCTAACATATGGTCTTGTCCATTACATCATTCTCCTAATGATGTGATCCCATTATCAAATGATGATGTCTACTACGCAACCTTCTTCTTGTAGAAGTTGTTGGGCCTCCAAGTGCAGAGGTTTGTAGGACAGTAGCAAATTTCACTCAAGTGGATGACCTAAGGTTTATCAATCCGTGGGAGGCGTAGGATGAAGATGGTCTCTCTCAAGCAACCCTGCAACCAAATAACAAAGAGTCTCTTGTGTCCCCAACACACCCAATACAATGGTAAATTGTATAGGTGCACTAGTTCGGCGAAGAGATGGTGATACAAGTGCAATATGGATGGTAGATATAGCTTTTTGTCTCTAAAAATATAAAAACATCAAGGTAACTAATGATAAAAGTGAGCGTAAACGGAATTGCAATGCGTTGAAACAAGGCCCAAGGTTCATACTTTCACTAGTGCAAGTTCTCTCAACAATAATAACATAATTGGATCATATAACTATCCCTCAACATGCAACAAAGAGTTACTCCAAAGTCACTAATAGCGGAGAACAAACGAAGAGATTATTATAGGGTACGAAACCACCTCAAAGTTATTCTTTCGGATCGATTTATTCAAGAGTTCGTACTAGAATAACACCTTAAGACACATATCAACCAAAACCCTAATGTCACCTAGATACTCCAATGTCACCTCAAGTATCCGTGGGTATGATTATACGATATGCATCACACAATCTCATATTCATCTATTCAACCAACACAAAAAACTTCAAAGAGTGCCCCAAAGTTTCTACCGGAGAGTCAAGACGAAAACGTGTGCCAACCCCTATGCATAAGTTCACAAGGTCACTCAACCCGCAAGTTGATCACCAAAACATACATCAAGTAGATCACGTGATATCCCATTGTCACCACAGATAAGCACATGCAAGACATACATCAAGTGTTCTCAAATCCTTAAAGACTCAATCCGATAAGATAACTTCAAAGGGAAAACTCAATCCATTACAAGAGAGTTGAGGGGGACAAACATCATAAGATCCAACTATAATAGCAAAGCTCGCGGTACATCAAGATCGTACCATCTCAAGAACATGAGAGAGAGAGATCAAACACATAGCTACTGGTACATACCCTCAGCCCCGAGGGTGAACTACTCCCTCCTCGTCATGGAGAGCGCCGGGATGATGAAGATGGCCACCGGTGAAGGTTCCCCCCTCCGGCAGGGTGCCGGAACAGGGTCCCGATTGGTTTTTGGTGGCTACAGAAGCTTGCGGCGGCGGAACTCCCGATCTATTGTGTTCCCCGATGTTTTTAGGGTATATGGATATATATAGGCGAAAGAAGTCGGTCAGGGGAGCCACAAGGGGCCTACGAGGGTGGGGGGTGCGCCCAGGGGGGTAGGACGCGCCTCCCTGCCTCGTGGCTTCCTCGAAGCTTCCCTGACGTCTACTCCAAGTCTCCTGGATTGCTTCCGTTCCAAAAATAACTCTCCCGAAGGTTTCATTCCGTTTGGACTCCGTTTGATATTCCTTTTCTTCGAAACACTGAAATAGGCAAGAAAACAACAATTTGGGCTGGGCCTCCGGTTAATAGGTTAGTCCCAAAAATAATATAAAAGTGTATAATAAAGCCCATTAAACATCCAAAACAGAATATATAATAGCATGAATACTTCATAAATTATAGATACGTTGGAGACATATCAAATGACAACATATGTCCATGGTTAGGAAACCTTAACCATCTTTGATCAACGAACTAGTCTAGTAGAGGCTCACGAGGGACACAATATTTGTTTATGTATTCACACATGTATTTAGGTTTCCGATCAATACAATTCTTGCATGAATAGTAAACCTTTATCATGAATATGGAAATATAAAATAACAACTTTATTATTGCCTCTAGGGCATATTTCCTTTAGTCTCTCACTTGCACTAGAGTCAATAATCTAGTTCATATCACCATGTGATTTAACACCCATAGTTCACATCGCCATGTGACCAACACCCAAAGAGTTTACTAGAGTTAATAATCTAGTTCACATCGCCATGTGATTAACACCCAAAGAGTACTAAGGCATGATCATGTTTTGCTTGTGAGAGAAGTTTAGTCAACGGCCCTGTCATATTTAGATCCGTAAGTATTTTGCAAATTTCTATGTCTACAATGCTCTGCATGGAGCTACTCTAGCTAATTGCTACCACTTTCAATATGTATCCAGATCGAGACTCAGAGTCATCCAGATCGGTGTCAAAGCTTGGGTCGACGTAACTCTTTACGACGAACTCTTTATCACCTCCATAACCGAGAAACATTTCCTTAGTCCTCTTTAAGGTACCTAAGGATAATTTGTGACCGCTCCAGTGATCTACTCCTGGATCACCATTGTACCCCCTTGATAACCCACAAGTGTAGGGGATCTTTTGTAGCCTTCTTCGATAAATAAGAGTGTCGAACCCAATGAGGAGCTAAAGGTAGAACAAATATTCCCTCAAGTTCTATCGACCACCGATACAACTCTACGCACACTTTAATGTTTGCTTTACCTAGAACAAGTATGAAACTATTTTGCAAGAATAAAACTACGAGCACTTTGCGAGAATAAAACTAAGGATAAATTGCAAGATAATAAAAGTGGATAACTTTTGTCAACAAGAAAGTCATTTGTCCCTAGGCAATCGATAACAAGTACCGGTAATCATTCTTGTAGTTCTATACGAGGGAGAGGCATGAGCTAACATACTTTCTCTACTTGGGTCGTATGCACTTTTGATTGGAACTCTAGCAAGCATCCGCAACTACTAAAGATCGTTGAGGTCGTGAAACCCAACCATAGCATTAAGTATCAAGTCCTGTTTATCCCATACGCAACAACCCACCTACTTGGGTTTAAGCTTCTGTCACTCTCGCAACCCACCATAAGCGAATCATGAACATATTGCAACACCCTACATCCGGATCCCTCATGTTTGCGCGAGACGGATGACACCGTAGTACAACACCATAAATAAAATATACAATCATACCAACTAAGATCACGATTAACCCACAGGACAAAACGGATCTACTCAAACATCGTAGGCTAGCCGCATATCATTGGGAAATAATATATGAAGTTGAGCACCATGTTTAAGTAGAGATTACAGCGCGGAGAAGGGGTGTTACACCGCTGCATAGAGGGGGAGAGAGTTGGTGCTGACGGTAGCAAGATTGTTGATGTAGATCGCCATCTCGATCCTTGCCTCGGCGGCACTCCAGCGCCACCGGGAGAGAGGGGGAGAGAGCCCCCCTCCTTCTTCTTCCTTGGCCTCCCCCTAAATGGGGGGAGAGTTCCCCCTTTGGTCCATGGCCTCCATGGCGGCGGAGGGGCGGGAGCCCCTCCGAGATTGGATTTGTCTCTCTCTCTTCCCTTTTGTTTCGCGTTCCCCAGATTTGGCCCTTCACCGTTTCTTAAATTCCCGGAGATCCATAACTTCGATTGCGCTGAAATTTTAACACAATTTTCCCCCATAAATTAGCTTTCTTGTGCCAGAAGAAGGCCCCCAACCGACGTTTGAGGTGGGCATAAGACACCTGGGCGCGCCGGGCACCCCTTGGCGCCCCCCGGTGGGTTGTGGTCACTGTGGGCCCCCGTTTGCGGTCATTCCAAGTCCCAAAAATCACATATATTCCAAAATAATTCTCCATAAATTTTTATCACGTTTGGACTTCGTTTGATATGGATTTCTACGAAACAAAAACATGCAACAAACAGGAACTGACACTAGGCACTGGATCAATAGGTTAGTCCAAGTAAATTATATAAATTGTTGCCAAAAGTATGTAAAAGTTGAATAATACTGGCATGGAACAATCAGAAATTATAGATACGATGGAGACGTATCACCCCTTGCCAAACTCATGGCAAGGCACACAGTAGGCCTGGTACACAGCATGGCATACTTTATAGAACCTATGGCTGAGGCATAGGGAATGCCTTTCATTCTCTCTCTATCTTCTGTTGTGCTCGGGCTTTGAGTCTTACTCAACTTTACACCTTGCAATACAGGATAGAACTCCTTCTTTAACTGATCCATTTTAAACTCCCTCAAAATCTTGTCAAGGTATGTACTCATTGAAAATCTTATCAAGCGTCTTGATTTATCTCTATAGATCTTGATGCCTAATATCTAAGCAGCTTCACTGAGGTCTTTCATTGAAAAGTTATTATTCAGATATCCTTTTATGCTTTCCAGAAATTCTATATCATTTCCAATCAACAATATCTCATCCACATATAATATTAGAAATGCTACAGAGCTCCCACTCACTTTCTTGTAAATACAGACTTCACTATAATTCTGTATAAAACGATATGCTTTGATCACTTCATCAAAGCTTATATTCCAACTCCGAGATGCTTGCACCAGTCCATAGATGGACCTCCAAGCGCAGAGTTTTGTAGGATAATAGAAATTTTCCCTCAAATGGATGATCTAAGGTTTATCAATCCTTTGGAGCGTAGGATGAAGGTGGTCTCTCTCAAACAACCCTGCAACCAAATAACAAAGAGTCTCTTGTGTCCCCAACACACCCAATATAATGGTAAATTGTATAGGTGCGTTAGTTTGGCGAAGAGATGGTGATACAAGTGTAATACGGATAGTAGATATAGGTTTTTGTTGTAATCTGAAAATATAAAAACAGCGAGGTAACTAGTAACAAAAGTGAGCAAAAATGGTATTGCAATGCTTGAAAACAAGGCCTAGGGTTAATACTTTCACTAGTGCAAAGTCTCTCAACAATGATAACATAATTAAATCATATGGCAATCCCTCAACGTGCGACAAAGAGTCACTCCAAAGTTCCTCTCGCAAAGAACATAAGATGAAATTGCTTGTAGGGTATGAAACCTCCTCAAAGTTATTCTTTCCGATCAATCCATTGAGCTATTCCTATAAGTGTCACAAACAGACCTAGAGTTCGTAGTAAAATAAAACCATATGATACACATCAATCAACCCTAATGTCACCAAAATACTCCAATGTCGCCACAAGTATCCGTGGGTCAATTATACGATATGCATCAAACAACTTCAGATTTATAATATTCAATCCAACACAAAGAACCTCAAAGAGTGCCCCAAGATTTCTACCAGAGAAACAAGGACAAAAACATGCATCAACCCCTATGCATATATTACCCCGATGTCACCTCAGGAATCCGTGAGTTGAGTGCCAAAACATACATCAAGTGAATCAATAGAACACCCCATTGTCACCACGGGCATCCCACACAAGACATACATCAAGTGTTCTCAAATCCATAATAGTGTTCAATCTGATAATAGTGAAACCTCAAAGGTAAAACTCAATTCATCACAAGAGAAGATAGAGAGGGAGAAACACCATGTGATCCAACTATAATAACAAAGCTCACGGTAGATCAAGATCGTGCCGAATCAAGAACACGAGAGAGAGATCAAACACATAGCTACTGATACATACCCTCAACCCCGAGGGTGAACTACTCCCTCCTCGTCATGGTGGCCGCCGGGATGATAAAGATGGCCTCCAGTGATGGTTTCCCCCTCCGGCAGGGTGCCAAAACTGGCTCCCAATTGGTTTTTCATGGCTACAAAGGCTTGCAGCGTCAGAACTTTCGATCTAGGTTCCTTTCTGGAGGTTTCTATATTTATAGGAATTTTTGGCGTCGGAAACAAGTCAGGGGGGTTCCCGAGGAGCCCACAAGCCAGGGGGTGCGCCCTGGGGGGCCTAGGCTTGTGGTTTCCTGGGGAGTCTTCTGGCCCAACTCCGATGCTCTGTGGGTCTCTTCCGGTCCATAAAAAATCACTGTAAAGTTTTAGCTCGTTTGGACTCAGTTTGATATTCCTTTTCTTTAAAACTCAAAAACAAGGAAAAAACAGAAACTGACACCGGGCTCTAGGTTAATACGTTAGTCCCAAAAATAATATAAAATAGCATATTAATGCATATAAAACATCCAAAACATATAATATAATAGCATGGAACAATCAAAACTTATAGATATGTTGGAGACGTATCAGGGTACAGGGCGGTTCTTGCCACGCCTGCACCCCTCACATCGCCATTACAGCCATCGGCCTCGCCGTCTCCGCCACCCCCTCCACCACAATCGCCAACTCCACCTCCACCTCCACCCTCCACGCCATCTTCGCCGCCACCATCCCCTGAGGTCATGGCGAACTTCATGGTGGATCCGATGGAGTACATGTCGCCTGGGTTTGACGTCATCGATGGTGGTCCTCTGTGTCTGCCAAGATCCTTCTTATCTCCATCTGTGGCTCCGGCTAGACATCATGAACCTTATGCCATCAGCATTGTGGAGCCAGAGCCGTTGCCCGTTGAAGCTGCACACTTCCGCCATCTGGTGAGTGACTTTGTGGTTAATCAACTTGGGAGAGATGTTCTAGATGCTCAGCCATGGATCCAAGGAGTTGGACTTTTCCGCTTCCGTAGTGCTGCTTCTAGACAAGTTATGATAGATCACCCTCCGTTGAAGCTTGGCAACAATAGATTGTTTGATTTATTCCGCATGATGAAGGCATCAACTACAGAGCTACCCAGGGTTTTCATCGTGGCTGGGTCATGTTGCTAGGGGTTCCTCTGGATTACTGTCGCACTGAGTATATTGCTGATGCTGTTAGTACTTTTGGGCGTTTCCATACTTGGCACCAAGCTGATCAGCTCTTAGTCCTTACTTTGGCATACGTTTCATTCCCTGCTCCCTCTCTCGTCCCTCGTGACGTGGTCTATAGGGAGTACAATGATTTTGATGCCACTAAAGTATCTTGGACTGCTCCTGTATATGTTCTGTCGATGGATTTCGCAGATATTCTTCCTGCGGATGAAGACCCCATGCCACTTAATGGGAATCCGCATCCGCTCCCTGGCCAGCTGTAGTTTGATAACCTGAATTGGGTTATGCCCGAGTTCCCCGAGATGGGTTGGAATGATGTGCCGCCTTCTGCTGATGATAATCCTCCTCCTAAAAACAATGAGGCTCAGGTGGAGCCCGCCAATGAGAATGATCAATCTCAGAGTCCGTGGTTTTGCGTCAATCTGATGCTCCTGACAGTGCCAACAGCAATGATTCACTGCCTGATGCGATTGTACTTTACCAGCCGCCTGTTGTGCAGCCACCCCAATAGCCAAACATTGTGATTGGCCAGGTTTTCACTGTTTTTGGTCCTTGTCGGGGGTCTCGTGCGACATATGCCAAGGGATGGCTTATCATGGAGGGGGCTAATAATACGTCGCCGGTGCCAGGAAACGGGATAAGGTGCAAACATGCCCGCCGGCGAATCTTACCCAGGTTCGGGGCTCTCCTAGGAGATAACACCCCTACTCCTGCTCTGCGGGGTCTCCGCATGATCACTCAAGCAACAACGGTGGCTACAAGCTTGCTCCCTGAGCTGTTTCTCTAGAGGGGGAAGAAGAACAAGGCTAGCCCTAGCTTCCTCTCTCTATACATGGGTGTGGGTGAACTAAGGTCTCAACGAGGCTGAACCTCTTTGCATGGGTGCCCTGGGGGTTTATATAGGCCTACCCCCCAGGGGTACAAAGGTAATTTGGCCGGGTGTAGGACCCGGCTGTCAGTGACTATGGTCGCCGGCTTCTCCGCCAGCCGCTGGGGCCCGCCACCTAGTGGGCCATGCTGGCTGTCTCGTACTTAGCCGATAGGCCGTGCCCGCCGCTGGCTGGTCCTGCCGGCTGTTTAGTACTGTGGCGACGCCACTGATGATGTGTGCTTTGTAGGGAAAGCATGGCTACAGTACCGCCGCCTGGCGGGCGATCACTGTAGCCACTCCCCATCTCTTCTAATTAATGGCACACGGACTTTGAGGGAGGGAGAGGGCCGCATGTTGGGACTCGGCCTCCCCTCGAGCTGACTGGTCCTGGCTCGCCGCCTTCTGGCTTCTCACTGACAGGTAGGGCCCCCCGCGGGTGGGCCGTACCGACAACCGGTGATGTCATGGGCCGCGTGACAACAGCGCCGTGCCGGGCGGGGGATGTCCGCCACTACGCCGCATTGTAGCCAGGCTCCGCCCTGGATTCAGGGGTGACAGGCTGCATTGTAGCCACGCCCCGTCTCGTTGTCATAACGTGGTGCAAACTTCAAGGGGGTGGAGGGGGGCCGTCTCCTGGAAGTCGGCCTCTCTAGAGGCCGCCTGGTAGGAGTCGGCCCACGTCAAGGCGGTTTTCGAGGAACTGCCGCCCTCTAGCAGCCGGCCGCTCGGACCAGCCAGCCTTGAGAAGGCGGCTCTTCGCCTTCGAGGCGTGAGGGGCGCAGCCAGCCCCGATGTCTTGAATCGCCATGGGGGCAGATGAGGCTACCCGTGCCCATTTACTCCGACAGTAGTCCCCGAAGCTGGTGGGGCGCCGCGGCTGAAAAGGCGAGAAGCCTTAGCAGCTACCTACTCCGAGTGGTTTGATTGTTCTTGCTTTGTTCGTCTTCTGAAGCGCCGACTGCTAGGAGCCGGCAATGGCCAAGCAGGCCTCCTGATGATTTCGAAATGTCGCGGCGGGAGCCGGGTGGTATGCCAGCTAGGCGCCAGGCTCACCGCCCGATGCATGCGTGCCATGCGGCACCAGCCAACCGGGTCGGCCTACCAGCCCACGCGCGCGACGGGACGTCGCCGCGGGCTGGGGCCCGCCACTACCGAGCCTCGGTGCGCGCGCGGATCCGGTGCATTCGAGGCGGACGGTTTGGATTCCGTGGCGTAATTATTTCGCGCCGTTACCGTGCGGTAAATGCGGGGTCGTGGGGTCATGGGCACAGTTAATCCAACGATGCCCATTCCCCGTCCCCTCGGCTTCGCAGCCTAGGGCTATAAGTAGGGGGAGGAGGGGGCGGCACTAGCACGCGCGCCCTCCTCTCCCTCTGCCATTTTTCTTCCCCTTCTTCTTCTTCGCTGCCGCCGCACCCCGCATCGTGTCGAGGTGCTGCCGCAGCCCGTCGTCACCGAGCCCAGCCTCTCCACCACGCCGTTGCCTAGTCGACCTCGAGCTTCTATGGCGCGCGAGCGGGGCGGTGACTGGGATGGTTCGAACGTCATTGATGACCACATCACCTTCCTCCGCAACACGCGGCGGCTGCCTGGCGAGGGCTATGTCCAGGCGCGCGTTCCGCCGGTGAAGGAGATCTCGCCGGCGCCGGAGGAAGGTGAGCGTGTCGTATTTCGGTCACACTTCTTCCGTGGCTTCGGCCTGCCGGCAAGCGGCTTCCTCCGATCCTTCCTTCAATTCTACCACCTCCAGCCGCACCACCTCACACCGAACGCGGTGGTGCTGCTGTCGGCCTTCGTCACGCTCTGCGAAGGCTACCTCGGTGTTCTCCCCACTCTCGAGCTCTGGGGGGAATTCTTCTACACCAAACTCGGTACCTCCGCCAAGAACAAGGCGGCTTAGTGCGGAGCCTTCATTGCAGTGCGGCGCCCGGGTGCTAGGAACCGCTTCCCATCCCTTAGCTTGACGCAATCGGTCAAGCTGTGGCAAAAATCGTACTTTTATGTCAAGAACGTCAACCCGGTTATCGACTTCATCAACCTGCCGGCCTATGAAGCCGGCCCGCTGACTGAGCCTCGCACCAACTAGGCCTTCAAGCCGAGGACACCGTCGGCCGCCTCCGCCGCTGCCGTCGCCCGGCTCAAGGTGATGACGGATTCAGAGGGCCTCCAAGCCGCCGATTTGCTGACCGCCTTCGTGGAGCGCCGGGTTCTCCCTCTTCAAGGCCGGCCTCATCTGATCAGCTGGATGAGCGGGCATCGAGACCCATGCCGAATGTCTACCAGGGAGATGCCGGCCATGGAGGTGGCCCGCCTGGTGAACGTGATCTCAAACTGCAAACTCTCGGAGTCAGAGTGGTAGTTCGGCAAGCGGCCGTATTCCCGCACACACCCGCCACCTGCGGTAATCTTCTTAACTCTTGGTCTTTTCTTTGTCTGCTGGGTTCTGCTTTGCCGACTGATCAGTCGGTCACGACGCAGCTCCTCACGACCCAGCCGGTAGCCGACGCCCTGGCGCAGGGCCAGCAGTACATGCCGGACCGAACTGTGAGTGATGCGGACGACCCCGACTTGGGGGCGGCCGCCATGGAGGATGTAACGCCCACGATGCGGCTATATCTCCCACGTGTCGAGGCACGACTTAGAGGCATAACCGCATGGTGGTTTTGTCGCAAGAAGGGTCATCTTCACACAATCCCATGTAATGAACAAGAATGGGATAAAGAGTTGGCTTACAATCGCCACTTCACACAATACATAAATATAATTCATACATCATCCAAAATACAAACATATAGACCGACTACGGTCAAAAAACCAGATGAAAATAAGACAACCCCAAATGCTAGCTCCCCGATCGTCCCAACTGGGCTCCACTACTGATCATCAGGAAAAGACACATAGTAACGACCACGTTCCTCGTCGAACTCCCACTTGAGATCGACTCCATCATCTGCACTGGCATCATCGGCACCTGCAACTGTTTTGGTAGAATCTGTGAGTCACGGGGACTCAGCAATCTCACGCCCGCGAGATCAAGACTATTTAAGCTTATAGGAAAGGATGGTGTAATGAGGTGGAGCTGCAGCGGCAATAAGCATATATGGTGGCTAACATACGCAACATAGAGCGAGAAGAGAAGCAACGGAACGGTCGTCATCTAGCAATGACCAAGAAGTGATCCTGAACTCCTACTTACGTCATACATAACTCAAACCGTGTTCACTTCCTGGACTCCGCCGAGAAGAGACCATCACGGCTACGCACACAGTTGATGTATTTTAATTGGGTCAAGTGACAAGTTCTCTACAACCGGACATTAACAAATTCCCATCTGCCTCATAACCGCGGACACGGCTTTCGAAAGATAATACCCTGCAGGGGTGTCCCAACTTAGCCCATCATAAGCTCTCACGGTCAACGAAGGATAAACCTTCTCCCGGAAAGACCCGATCAGTCTCGGAATCCCGGTTTACAAGACATTTCGACAATGGTAAAACAAGACCAGCAAAGCCGCCCGAATGTGCCGACAAATCCCGATAGGAGCTGCACATATCTCGTTCTCAGGGCACACCGGATGAGCAGTCCGTACAACTAAAACCAATCCTCGAGTTTCCCCAAGGTGGTGCTGCAAAGGGCTCTAGTTTGGACCAGCACTCAGAGGAACACTGGCCCGGAGGTTTAAAATAAAGATGACCCTCGGGCTCTAGAAAACCCGGGGGAAAAGGCTTAGGTGGCAAATGGTAAAACAAGGTTGGGCCTTGCTGGAGGAGTTTTATTCAAGGCGAACTGTCAAGGGGGTCCCATAAATCGCCCAACCGCGTAAGGAACGCAAACTCAAGGAACATAATCCCGGTATATCAGTAACTAGGGCGGCAAGAGTGGAACAAAACACCAGGCATAAGGCCGAGCCTTCCACCCTTTACCAAATATATATAGATGCATTAATTAAATAAGAGATAGTGTGATATCCCAACATATCCATGTTCCGACATGGAACAAGCTTCAACTTCACCTCCAACTAGCAACGCTATAAGAAGGGCTGAGCAAAAGCGGTAACTTAGCCAAACAACGGTTTGCTAGGAAAGGATGGTTAGGGGCTGACATGGCAAAAGGGGAGACATGATATAGCAAGTGATAGGTAACGCGGCATGGCAATAGAGCGAACAACTAGCAAAGCAAAGATAGAAGTGATTTCGAGGGGTGGTCATCTTGCCTGCAAGGTTCTCAGAGTTGTCGAAAGCTTGATCCTCGTAAGCATACTCAACAGGTTCCTCGTTCACGAACTCGTCTCCCGGCTCTACCCAAGACGAGAACACAAGCAAACGGAACCACAATCAATCACGAGAAATGCACAAGCAACATGATGCAAAACATGTATGATATGCGAGATATGATATGCGATGCATATGCGTGCTCCGGAAGGAAAATGATGAACAAGGCAGTAACTTGGCAAACCAAGCATGCCACTGGAAATATGAGATGATTTCGGTCGAAATCGATATAAAGATCACCGGAAACGTATGCACGGTTTGAAAATGGCAAGCAAAACAAGAATGACATGAATCTGCGATTAACAGCATGATAGCACTTAGAATGCAACAAATAACAATGCTACAGCACTCCAACATAGCAACAACGCATATGAAAGTAATCTACAGGAGATGCTTGACAAAATATGAACACTGAGCTACGGCTAGTTCACAACTTAACAAGCTCAAACAAGCATGGCAAAAGTGCAAAAGATAACAGGTTCACAGACTTAGTGAAATTACTGGACATGGCAGAAAACAGCATCAGGTAGCAATGTTCAGAGCACGAAATCAACATGCTACAGGAAGTTAACATGTCAAAACAAGGCATGGCAGTGTTCTACTAAAAGAATATGACAAAAGTCCCTTAATGACCATAAGCCAAAAAGGACCAGAAGATATGATGGCAAGCATGTAAACATAGCAAGTTTCGTTAACAGGTTTCAGACTTAGCAGAAAACAGAGCATGGCAGAAACAATAATATGAAGGCATGTTTATGAGCTTGATGCACTCACTACAAGGCAATAAATGACAAAAACTAGCATACCTACAGCAAGATGGCATGTTTATGAAGCTATCCATGGCAAGAACAAAAGGATAGCATGTATGGATCAACTACAACAAGCTTGGCAAAAATGAATATCATGTTAAGAATCTGCCAGAAATATTTTATAGCAAAAGTAGAGCAAGATTGAGTCATGCTATGGCACTCCATAATTTCAAACAAGGGAAGGAATGGATCAATTACAACAATATATACAAAACATCCTTACTTAACATCTCCAAAATATGCATGGATCTCTCTGTAGCATCAAGTTTACATGGCAACAAAATATCAGCAGACAAAGACTTGGAGAAATCACCAAGTCCCTGAAATCAGTAACATTACGGGGCCTACTTTGCATGCTTGTGCTAGCCACCACAGAGATCACAAAAATATATGGCATACACCACTGAAAGATGGCATGGCATACAACAAAACACATGTAGAGCTCATGCCCATAAGATGCACAGATTTAATGATACAAAAATGACTAATCTCCAAGTTCTGATAAGAACCAGAGGATAACAGCAACTAGCCCTCTTGCAACAGAGATTTGGGCATCAAGATGACCTCTAATGAACATGGTGCAATTTAACAAAATGTAGATCATCACGAGTCAAACAATTTGACATATTACACGCACGAAACGGAGCTACATGCAAGGAGTTATGCACTGTTGAACATGGGCACATGCTGTGAAATAAAAAGACTTGGAAGTTTCTTGGGCTCGGGAAAGTCAACCTTGCTACAGTAGCGGATCGAGATCTGGCGATGGGCTCGAGCTCGACGGGGCTTCGGCCGGCGCTGGAGGCTGCCGCCGGCGGGGACGAGGAAGAGGTACGGCGAGGGGAAGGAGGAGGCCGGAGGGAGGGGGCGCGGTGCGGCGCCGGCGGAGGGAGGCCGGAGGAAGGAGGCGGTGCGGTGCACGGCGGCACCGGCGACGGCGACCGGAGGCGCGCGGCCTCGGGCGTGGCGGCGAGCAGGGCGGCGGGGCACGGAGGAGACGGCGCGGGGGCGCGGCGACGGGCCGGGAGGGCCCCGAACGGGCCGGCGGGCCGCGGCGTACGGGCGCGGGGACGGCGACACGTGGCGGCGCGGGAATGGCTACGGTCGGCGGCGCGGTTGTGTCCGGCCGGCGGCGGACACGTCCGGCGCGGCGCGAGGAGCGGGTTAGGGTTCGTCTGCGTTTCATTTTTCGGGGGAGATGCATATAAATAGGTAGAGGGAGCTAGGAGACTCCAAATGAGGTGTGGTTTCGCCCACACGATCGTGATCGAACGACCTAGAGCATGGAAGAGAGTTTGGTGGGTTTTGGGCTGGTTTTTGAGGGGGTTTTGCTGCAACACACAAATGGACTTTGCGGATGCCCGGTTAACCGTTGGAGTACCAAACGACCTCCAAATGGAACGAAACTTGACCGGTGGTCTCCGGGTGGTATACTAAGGCCACTTGACAAGCCTCAGTCCATTCCGAGAATGTTTGACACCCGCTCACGAAAGAAAACAAGAGGGGTGCACCGGAGGAGATAGGAGCGCCGGATTGCAAAACGGACAACGGGGAAAATGCTCGGATGCAAGAGACGAACACGTATGCAAATGCAATGCACATGATGACATGACATGAAATGCATGACATGAACAAAATGCAAAACTAAAGACAAAACCCGACCACGGAGGGAATATCATAACACATAGCCGAAAATGGCAAGAGTTGGAGTTACAAATATGGAAAGTTAAATGCGGGGTGTTACAACACTCCACCACTACGAGAGGATCTCGTCCCAAGATTTAGGACTGAAAGAACTCCGGATATTCGGAACGGAGATGGTCCTCGCGTTCCCAGGTGGCTTCCCGGTCGGAATGGTGCGACCACTTCACTTTCAGGAATTTGATTGACTTGTTGCGAGTCTTGCGCTCAGTTTCTTCAAGAATAGCAACGGGGTGCTCATGATAAGACAAATCTTCTTGGAGGTCAATCTCTTCGAAGTTGATAGTGCGCTCAGGCGTCTTGAAGCACTTGCGGAGCTGTGACACGTGGAACACATCGTGCACGTTCGCGAAGTTGGAAGGAAGCTCAAGTTGATAGGCGAGGTCGCCTCTTTTGCCAATGATCTTGAAAGGACCCACGTATCTAGGGGCAAGCTTCCCTTTGATACCGAAGCGACGAGTGCCTTTCATTGGAGAGACGCGGAGGTAGACATGGTCTCCGATCTCGAAAGCCAAATCACGGTGCTTACTATCATAGTAACTCTTCTAACGCGATTGCGCGGCTTTGAGATTATCACAGATGACTTCACACATTTCTTCAGCTTCTGTGATTAAGTCATTGCCAAGAAGTTGGCGTTCACCAGTCTCTGACCAATTGAGAGGAGTACGACACTTTCTGCCATAGAGAATCTCGAATGGGGCCTTGCCCGAACTTGCTTGGAAGCTGTTGTTGTAGGAGAATTCAGCATATGGGAGACAATCTTCCCATTTCATGCCAAAGGAAATGACACAAGCCCTGAGCATATCTTCAAGAATTTGATTGACTCGCTCGACTTGGCCACTAGTTTGAGGATGGAAAGCTGTGCTGAATCGAATGTTTGTGCCCATGGCCTTCTGGAAGGAGTCCCAGAACTTAGAGGTGAAGATGCTTCCACGATCTGAAGAAATCAATTGTGGAATGCCATGCAGGGAGACAATTCTGGAGGTGTATAGCTCTGCCAACTGAGCTGCTGTGATGGATTCTTTGATTGGAAGGAAATGAGCCACTTTAGAGAGCTTGTCGATGACAACGAAGATAGCATCATTTCCACGCTTGGACTTTGGAAAACCAGTGACGAAGTCCATTTCGATATGATCAAACTTCCATCCTGGGATAGCAAGAGGTTGGAGGAGACCAGCTGGTCGTTGGTGTTCTGCTTTCACCCTTCGACAGACATCACATTCATTCACGAATTGAGCAATTTCTCGCTTCATTCGAGTCCACCAATACGACTGCTTGAGGTCATGGTACATCTTCGTACTTCCAGGATGAATGGACAGAAGAGAATTGTGCGCTTCATTCATAATGACTTTCCTTAGATCACCCTTAGGAACCACAATCCGGTCCTCGAAGAATAAAGTGTCTCTGTCATCAATGCGATAGCACTTGTATTTGGAAAGACCCTTGTCGATACCACGTTTCACCTTCTTCACCATGGCATCAAGGAGTTGTGCCTCACGAATTTGATCTTCCAAAGTAGGAGAGACTATGAGGTTGGCAAGAAAGCCTTGAGGAACAACTTGGAGATTCAGCTTGCGGAAAGCTTCACAAAGATCCGGTTGGAAAGGCTTGAGAATTAGGCTGTTGCAATAAGCCTTCCTGCTTAAAGCATCTGCAATGACATTGGCTTTGCCTGGAGTATATTCAATACTCAGATTGTACTCTTGAATCATTTTGACCCATCGAGTCTGTCTGAGGTTGAGGTTGGGCTGAGTGAAGATATACTTGAGACTCTTGTGATCGGTGAAAATGTCCACTTGTCTTCCCAACAAGAGATGTCTCCACGTTATTAATGCATGGACAACTGCCGCCAACTCAAGATCGTGAGTGGGGTAGTTCTTTTCATTGGGCTTCAACTGACGAGAGGTATAGGCCACAACTTTATTCTCTTGCATTAACACAGCACCGAGACCTTGGAGAGAAGCATCACAGAACACTTCAAATGTCTTGGATTCATCAGGAGGAGTTAAGACAGGAGCTGTGACTAGTTTCTCATTGAGAGTGTTGAAAGCACCGTCACACTCAGGAGACCAGACATACTTCACATGCTTCTGGAGGAGGTTGGAAAGAGGCTTTGCAATCTTGGAGAAATTCTCAACGAATCTTCGGCAATAGCTTGCAAGACCAAGAAAACTGCGAAGCTGCTTGACATTCTGAGGAGGTTCCCAATTCACAATTGCGGACACCTTCTCGGGGTTAACAGCGATGCCCTTGGCAGAGATGATGTGACCAAGGAAAAGAACTTCATCGAGCCAAAACTCACATTTAGAGAACTTCGCATAGAATTGATACTCTCTGAGCTTGTCGAGCACCAATCGCAAATGTTTGGCATGATCCTTCTTATTCTTGGAGAAGACCAAGATATCATCGAGATACACCAGAACGAATTCACTGGTATAGGGGTTGAAGATGAAATTCATCATCCGAGAGAATACTGGAGGAGCATTGACAAGGCCGAAAGACACGACAGTATATTCATAAGAACCAAAGCTTGTTCTGAATGCTGTCTTGGGAATATCTTCTTCACGAATGCGAATCTGATGATAACCCATACGAAGGTCAAGCTTGGAGAATATTTTAGCACCTTTGAGTTGCTCGAATAACTCATTGATGTTGGGAAGTGGATACTTGTTCTTGATTGTCTTCTTGTTCAATGGACGGTAGTCGACACAAAGTCGGTCCGTGCCATCCTTCTTCTTGAAAAAAAGAACACCACAACCCCATGGAGATGAACTCGGTCGACACAAAGTTCTTCTTGTCTTGCTTGAACAGGGCCCCTCTCTCCCTTGAGCGGTTGACCTCCGCCTCCATCATCTGGGGGACGGAGGGCTCCATCAATACCCGCCGCGTGGACCCGCACGCTGAGCTCTAGGCAGCGACGGAGCGGAACGCGCGGGAGGCGCGTGAGGTGCGGGAGGAGGCGGAGCAGCAGAAGGCGGCGGCGGCCAAGGCGGAGCAGGAAGAAGCCGACGTGGTTGCCAGGGCCCAGGCCAACGCCGCGGCTAAGGAGCGGGCGGACGTGGTCGCTAGGGTGCGGGCGGAGAAGGCCACGTGCGACCAGACGCTGCAGCTTGTCGTCCCCCTGCACTCTGCGCCGCCAGCACCTGAGATCCCGGCACCGACTGGAGGAGCCGGCAATGAGCAGCGGGTCATGGAAAGGGAAGGAGGCGACGCCACCACCTTGAGGACGGAGGTGCCTCGGCAAGCGCCGACTACCGAGGTCCAGGGCAGTCGGCCTGTCGTGCCGCCAACGCCTCAAGTCGGCGGCGAGCTGGTGGTGGGGGCGACCCCCCGTTATTCGCACTCCAGCGCGCCGGCGCGCGGCGAAGGAGACTTCAGCGCCGCGGCCCCAGGAGATCGGGGCCTCGAGCTCGTCGGCCCCAGAGGCGGAGGCCACTAGCGCCGTCCCGCGAGAGTGGACGTATGGGGGTGGGACGGGCGTCCTGAACAAGGCTGCGCATGAAGTCTAGTCTCTGCTTGAGGCCCAAGGCACCGCCCTCTAGAACTACACGCAGACGTTCCTAGCGTCGCGAGCCGCCGTCCGGGTATGTTCCTTGACTGCTTGGTTCTGATTCTTGTAATTTTCTTGAATTCTTCTGTGGGGGCGCACCAGCTCACCCACTGGGTGTAGCCCCCGAGTTCCGGGCCGGCTGCTGAGCAGGCGGCTCGGAACTTAAAGGTAAGTTCCGAGTGCTAACCCTTTCTTTTCTTCTGTTGTCTTCGTCGCCGGACGACCACAACATCCGTGCGGCCGCCTTCAACTCCCAGGTCCAGGAGCTGGCCTAGCGGGCCACTGACCTGGCCGACAGCCGGAGTAAGCACTCCGCTCTTCGTTCTCGCGGGGGCGTGGCAATGCACCCGCGGGGTGTAGCCCCCGAGATTCGGGCCGACTGCTGAGCAGTCGGGTCGGATCTTCCGGCGACCATTCTTCTTTTTTCTTTCATTGAATCGCTCAATCCTTAGTCTCGCGGGGGCGCGTCAGCGCCCCCTGGGGGTGTAGCCCCCGAGATTCGGGCCGACTGCTGAGCAGTCGGGTTGGATCTTCTGGCAACTACTTCTTTCTTTATTGATTTGCTGATTTTCTTTCTTGTCTTCTGCAGGAGCCAACGCCACCTTACGGCAGCAGCTGGGCGAGGCTCAAACCGCGCTGCACGCCAAGGAGGAGGAGCGTAGAAAAATGGAGCAGGAGCGCGACCGCCTGGCCAAGCAGCTGGCTGACCAGGCGGATCAGCACAAGGCGGAGCTGCAGAGGCTTAAGGACGCAGAGGAGGCCCTCCAGGCCGAGTTCGAGACTCAGCGCTCGAACTGGGTCGAGAGGGAGAAGGCCCTGTCCGACGGGTACGGTGAGATCGAGGACATGCTCAATGGTGAGTTATCCTTCTCTTTCTTCTCCCTGCCGTCTTGTTGTATGAGCCGGCCTCTGGCCTCATACTTCTTTTTTCTTCCCGTGCAGAGTATTTCCCTAGTTACGCCGTCGCCGCCGGCCAAGCCGTCGAGGCTCACCATGATGAGCGGAGGCTGGCTAGTGTAGAAATTGCACCCAACGCCCCCCGAACTCTCGCCGAGTAGCTGCTCGCTGTCCAAGCTCGTCTTCAGCTGGTGCACCAGGCTCTCCGCCGTCTGCAGCGCGCCGGAGCTCAGGTGGTCTCCGCCCTCTGGCCAGGTACCCCAGCTCTGTGCACCCCGGTCGGACCTTCGACTGGTTAGAGGTGGCAATCGACCGCATGAGGCGTGGAAGGGCTCCGCAGCCCGGGCAGGCGGAAGGCGGGCCCTGGAGTTCATCAAGGGGTGGTACCCTGGGCTGAACCTAGCCCAGTTGGCCACTCTCCATGCTGAAGCAGGCGAAGAGTTGGAGGCGGTGGCGCCCGAGATCTATCATCGTGCCGCGGCGATCACCGAATACACGGACACCAGCGTGTTCCTCCCCGAGCTAGATGAGGCGGGCGCCAAGGTGCCGCCTAACTGGTTCGGGATGAACCCAGAAGACGGCGAGGAGTCGGTGGAGGTGATCGCCTCCAGCGATGAAGGCGAGGAGGAGGATGAGGACGACAAAGACGATGCGCTGGATGGTGGAGACGACAGCCGGCCTCAGCCCGACCAAGTCTCGACCAACGGGTGGCGCGCCGACGAGCCGACTCCTGCTGGCGCTGACCAGGCCGAGACCAGCCAGGCGGCCGCTCCACCACCCGGAGCCTCGATCTTCGCCGACCCCTCCAATCCAGCTGTTGCTCCTCTGGCCTAGGTGGCCAGATTATCTTTTTCTTTTCATGTTTTGTAATCTCTTGAACAAAAATTGTTAAGTCTGCGCAGTTCCACCCGTGCTACCTCTTGAGCACTGCGTTGGTTTTCCCTTGAGGAGGAAAGGGTGATGCAGTAAAGCAGCGTAAGTATTTCCCTCGGTTTTTGAGAACCAAGGTATCAATCTAGTAGGAGGCCACGCACGAGTCCCTCGCACCTACACAAACAAATAAATCCTCGCAACCAACGCAATAAAGGGGTTGACAATCCCTTCACGGTCACTTACGAGAGTGAGATCTAATAGATATGATAAGATAATATTTTTGGTATTTTTATGATAAAGATGCAAAGTAAAATAAAAGGCAATAAAAATAGCTAAGTGTTGGAAGATTAATATGATGGAAGATAGACCCGGGGGCCATAGGTTTCACTAGTGGCTTCTCTCGAGAGCATAAGTATTACGGTGGGTGAACAAATTACTGTTGAGCAATTGACAGAATTGAGCATAGTTATGAGAATATCTAGGTATGATCATGTATATAGGCATCACGTCCGTGATAAGTAGACCGACTCCTGCCTGCATCTACTACTATTACTCCACACATCGACCGCTATCCAGCATGCATCTAGAGTATTAAGTTCATAAGAATAGAGTAACACTTTAAGTAAGATGACATGATGTAGAGGGATAAACTCATGCAATATGATAAAAACCCCATCTTGTTATCCTCGATGGCAACAATACAATACGTGCCTTGCTGGCCCTACTGTCAATGGGAAAGGACACCGCAAGATTGAACCCAAAGCTAAGCACTTCTCCCATTGTGTTGGATGTGGGGTTCCAGCAAACCCTTAAGGTTCGAACACTGGGGTGCACGCGAAGTCTTTCCCTCCTACCGATCTATGCCCTAGCTCGCTAAGATCTTGCGGACGAACTCGACGAACTCGCAACACAGAAAGACACGAGGTTTATACTGGTTCGGGCCACCGTTCTGGTGTAATACCCTACTCCAGTGTGGTGGTGGTGGATTGCCTCTAGGGCTGATGATGAACAGTACAAGGGAAGAACAGCCTCCTGAGGTTGAGGTGTTCTTGTGGCTAGGGTAGGCTCTCGATCGGGTTGGATCAAGCTAAGATGAGATGCCCCTACTATGGTGGCTAGCTCTATTTATATAGGCCCTGGTCCTCTTCCCAAATATCGAGCGGGAAGGGAGCCAATAACGGCGGGAAAATTTGAAGGGGGACAGCTAGTACAAGCTATCCTGACAAAAGCGGTCTTCGCCTGCGAAAAGCTCTGGTGGTGACGCCGTCTTGGGCTCCACGATGACCTCCGTCTTGCCGTCCTCCTGGTCTTGGTCTCGTTGCACCAATATAGCAACCTTTTCCTGATGCCTCGGTACTCTTCGCCTGCGCTGGCCTCCTTAGCACCAAAGAGGAAATAAGGACGCTGCACACGCTGGCGCCCGCCTGGCGCCCGCCTGGTGTCGTTCGTCATGGCTCACGTCACGAGAGCCTCGTGAGGTTTTCCCTGCCTTGATATCTCCGCTCCTCGTGAGCCTGCCTGGCTAGGCCACTCCAGAGGAGGTCTTGCGTCGTCCGCCTCGCGAGGCTTGGACCCTCGCGAGGGTCTTGGATGCCTTGTTGATGAAGATGGGCCGTACGGCCTGCTGGCTTAGCCACGCCGTGGGCCGCAGGCAGACAAGTCTGGGGACCCCCGTTCCCAGAACGCCGATAGTAGCCCCCGGGCCCAAGGTGCGCTCGGGCTTGGCTTCACGGCGAAGCCAAGGGTCAAGCTCGGAGCACCGCGGGCCCCAAAAGCCTACGGCCTCGGTTGATGCGTGGCGGTCGATTGGATGTGGGCATCTCCGCTTCCCCACACCGCCTTGGCAATTGCACGACTTGACTAGTCCCTGCGACATTTAAGGAAAACCATCATTACCTGCGATCGTGGGAGACACCGGTTGGCCTTCTCTTGCTATAAATGGGGAGGGGGGCGGAGCCCCCGTCGCCCATCCCTTCCTTGCTTGCTTCTTCCTCCTTGCTCCATTGCTTGCGGTGCCACCGATGGCGCCGCGAAGGAAGTTCTCTGCCGTCGAGAAGGGAAAGGCTCCCCGCGAGGGACCCGGCTCCCCGGCGCCCAAGCGCGGTCGCGGCCGCCCGCGCAAGCACGCCGCGACTCCCGTTGTGGCCCACCGTCGAAGTGGTGCCACGGCACACGGAGGGGGTCGTCCCAACCATGGCGGTCCCGCTGACGAGGGGAGGCGTGCAATGGTGGCGCGGCCTCCCCGTCCGTGCTTCCATTCAGCGGAAGTGTCGCCGGAGTTCGTCGTCTGGTCGGAGAACCCGGCCGGCAACTAGCTCCAGCTTCCGCGCTTCTTCGTCGACGACCTGCCGGCCCCTGGTCCAGGCGGGCTCTGGTTATAGGCGGATGGTTGCTGCGGCAAGGCCTCTTGGGTCGCGGTCGAGACCTCCGTCGCGGGCAACATAGCTCTGGCCCGCGGCTGGCAGACATTCGCTCGCGCGCGCGGTCTGGGCAGGCCGTGCACGCTCCACTTCAGGTATGGCGGTGGATCAACCCTCTATGTGAGGGTGTTTGGGGAAGATGGTCGCCGCACCGGGTGCTGCCCCGAGACGAACGACAGTGAGGAGGTGCTCGGCCTTGGTGACGGTCGCGATGAAGATGAAGGCGAGCCTGCCCTCGGCGGCGATCGTGTCTCTTCCAGCTTCGGCGGCTCTTCCTCTGGCGACAGCTCCAGCAGCAGTGGCTACGACCAGCCGCCGCGCCACCGCGTCCGCTTCGAAGGAGGCAGCGGGTCATCTCGTCGCCGCGCCTCCGTGAAGCGCGAAGAAGGGTCTGGCTAGGCTTGGGGCGTCGCTGTCGCTGAGGGCCTGCCCCCGCGGACTGCTGCAACACCGCTTCATTTTAGTTCTTTTTTCCTGCATCAAAGATGAAACCAGCATGGGCCCAGAGGGGCGTGTATCGAACTGTGGTTCTTTGGTTATTGCGCTGCGCGTGTTATTCCCATGCCGTGTTGTTATTTTGCGGAAAGAGAACTTGACCTGGTGCGTCCAGGACGTCCTCTTCCTCATGAGGCGTTTGTTTCCTCGCGTCCATCTTAACCTGGTGGTCTGTGCTTGCTCGGAAACTGCAAAAATTCGTTAGGGGGTGCGCTAGATGATTTGCCGTCCACGCAAGCCTCGACTTGGTGCTTTGTATCGCGGTACCCGAGGGGCACAGATTAGGAGAGATGCGCCAGCTTTCAGGCTCGAATGAGGGTGGCTCGCGAGAAGGCAGAGAGAAGAAAAATGCTCGCGAGGGCAGCTGCCTAGCCCCCTCGCGAGGTATGCGAGAGAGAGAACATGAGCAAACCAGAGCCGAAAAATGCGGTAAGAGGCTAGAGAGTCAAATCAGCAATGAACACCAAGAGCAACTTCAATTAAGGAAAAGCGAGCCAACTACGGAAAGCAAATGAAAAGCCGCGTCCGGCACCTAATCTAGTCTTCAAGTCTTCTCACCAGCGCGGAGCTAAGTGCTGCCACTAGGCATGGGCGGGAGCCCCAGGGCCTGAGGCCGGCGCTCCTGAGACTCCGGGGCGTGTACAACCCCAACTCATTATTACGTGAGAGTGTCACGGGCGGCGATTCTTCACAGGCACCGGGCCTTCTTCACAGGCTCTGGGCCTTTCTTCACAGGCTCTGGGCCTTGCTTCATAGGCCCTGGGCCTTGCTTCATGGGTAGAACTTCCGGGGGTGCTGGATGTTCCAGGCGTTTTGGATAGGTGTCCCTTCTTGCGTCTCCAGGCACACGGCGCCAGGCCTGGAGATGTGGACGACCCTGAACGGGCCCTCCCACATGGGTGAAAGCTTATGCAACCCTTCCCTGGAGAGGACCCGCCTCAGGACCAGGTCACCCGTCTCGAGTGTCCTGGAGCGAACGTTGCGGCAGTGGTATCGCCGCAGCGCTTGCTGGTACCTTGCCGCCCTTAATGCAGCTTCGCGACGACGTTCCTCCCCCAGCACGAGATCCATCCCCCGCGCGGCGTCCTGCTGCGTTTCGTCGAACGCCAGGACCCGTGCGGAGCGATTCTTGACCTCGTGAGGAAGGACTGCTTCGGCTCCGTAGACGAGGAAGAATGGAGTCTCGCCCATCGGCTTGGTAGCGGTGGTGCGGATAGACCACAACACGGACTGGAGCTCGTCGTGCCAGCCCCTGCCGCAGGCCTCCAGCTTCTTCTTGAAGGTCCTGGTCTTGAGGCCCCTCAGGACCTCTGCGTTGGCGCGCTCAGCCTGACCATTGCTCCTGGGGTGGGCCACCGAAGCATAGCAGATCTGTCCAAGGTTAGCACAGTAGGTTTTGAAGAGGTTACTAGTAAACTGCGAGCCGTTATCTGTGATGATGCGGTTGGGGACCCCGAAGCAGCTCACGAGGCCCTTGATGAACTTGATGGCAGAGCCGGCCGGGATGGTACGGACAGCTTCCACTTCCGCCCACTTGGTGAACTTGTCAATGGCGACGTAGAGATAGCGATAGCCCCCTGGCGCCCGTGGGAACGGGCCTAAGATGTCCAGCCCCCAGACCGCGAACGGCCATGTGAGAGGGATGGTTTCGAGGCCCTGAGCAGGCTGATGGATTTGCTTGGCGTGGAATTGGCAAGCTTCGCAAACTTCACCAGCTCGGCTGCATCGTTGAGTGCTGTAGGCCAGTAGAATCCGCTGCGGAACACCTTGCCGACGAGGGTCCATGACGACGAGTGGTGCCCGCAGTCCCCGCCGTGTATGTCAATCAGCAGCTCCCTTCCTTGATCGCTGGAGATGCAGCGCAGCGTCACATCGTTCGGCCGCTTCCTGTATAACTCGCCATCTTGGATGCAGTATGCCGTGGCCTTCCGGGCCACGTGCTCCGCATCCTCTTCCTTCTCCGGTAGCGCCCCGTGTGTCAGGTACTCCTTGAATTCCTTGGTCCAGCATTCCTCCTGGGGCTCGAGCGCCAAGAGCAGCCGAGCTCCTGAGGTCGGGCCACAGGCCGGGGCTCCCATGACTGGAGGTTGTGGGAGCTCCTCCCGAGGCTGAGTAGTGCTTGAAAGAGGTGGCGTAGCTGATGGCTTGAAGAGCCGCTCCTCAAAGACACCCGACTCTTGTGGTTGCCGCTTGGATGCTCTCCTGGCGATGTCGTCAGCTTCTTTGTTGGTGCCCCAGGGCACGTGCTACAGCTCGAGACCCGAGAACTGCTTTTCCATCTTGCGTACCTCCGCGAGGTAGGCCTCCATGTGCTCGTCCTTCGGCTCGTACACCTTGTTGGAGAAGTTGACGAGGAGTTTCGAGTCGCCTCTGATTGTAAGGCGCTTCACCCCTAGAGCTTCCGCAGCCTTCAGACCAGCTATGAGGCCTTCGTATTCTGCGATATTGTTGGAGACCTTCTCGCTGTGCTGAAAGCAGAGTTGCACGGCGTAGTAGAGCTTGTCCTAGGTGGGCGAGATGAGCACTGCTCCATCTCCCGCGCCCTGGTGCGCGAAAGCGCCATCGAAATACATGACCCAACTGTCCGGAGCCTCGCTCCCTGGGGAGGTGGACCGGTCTTCCCCTTCCTCAAGTGTCGGGGCATCCGTCCATTCTACCACAAAGTCAGCGAGCGCAGCCCCCTTGATGACCCTGGTAGTGCTGAACTCTAACTGGAATGCTTGCAGCTCGATATTCCACTCAGCGACCCTTCCAGCTGAATTTGGGCTCCTGAGTACCCTCTCCAATGGGTAAGCTGAGACGAGCTTGATCGGGTGCCCCTGGAAGTAGTGTCGCAGCTTGCGTGAGGCCACCAAGAGTGCGAGCAGGAGCTTCTGAGGCATGGGGTAACGTGCCCTCGCGTCTCTTAGTACGGTGCTGACGAAGTACACTGGGTGTTCGATGAGGGCTGACACACTATCGAGGCTGGGGTCCTGCGGAGATTGGAGCATCTCCTGAGGTGGAGGGTTTCCTGAGACTTGGCTGTCCTCAGGAGCTTCTGCGACATTGTCCTGCCAAGCTTTGTCTTCCCCAGCTGATGCCTTTGCTGCGTCCTCCTGACCCTGCGCCACTTCAGCTCCGGCTTGACGTGGCGCGCCCTTGGCTTGGCATTCCTCCCTGACCGCCACCAGCGCCGCGCTGGTGGAGTACAGGGTGGGGCCAAGGTAGAGTACCAGAGGTTCGAGAGGCCACGGCGCCACCATCACCGGGGGGCTGGTAAGGTATTTCTTGAGGTCTTGGAAGGCCTGATCGGCCTCCGGGGTCCACTCGAATGGGCCTTTCTTCTTCATGAGCTTGAAGAAGGGTAAGGCGCGCTCTCCCAGCTTGGAGATGAAACGCCCTAATGCGGTCACCCGCTTCGCTAGCTTTTGCATCTCTTTGAGGGTCTGTGGCGGGCTCATGTCCTCGATGGCCTTGATCTTCTCCGGTTTTGCCTCGATCCCTCTGTGGGACACGAGGAATCCCAGCAGCTTGCCGGAGGGGACACCGAACACGCACTTCTCCGGGTTAAGCCTCAAGTTCACCCAACGCAGGCTCTCAAAGGTTTCCTCCAAATCTTGAATCAATGTCCTTGCCTCGCGAGACTTTACCACTATGTCGTCGACGTAGGCCTCTGTGTTCCTCCCGAGCTGTCGCCCCAGGGCGATGTGCATCAACCGCTGGAAGGTGGCGCCTGCGTTGCGCAGGGCATGCAGGTGTAGCAGTACACCCCACATGGTGTTAGGAAAGCTGTCTTCTCCACATCCTGCACTGCCATCTTGATCTGATGATACCCTGAGAACGCATCCAGGAAGCACAGCAAGTCGCACCCGGCGATGGAGTCGACTATCTGGTTGATGCGTGGGAGAGGGAACGGATCCTGGGGGCAGGCTCTGTTAAGGTTGGTGAAGTCGACGCACATCCGCTCCTTCCCGCCCTTCTTTGGCACTACAACAGGGTTTGCCAGCCATTCGGGATATCGAACTTCCCGGATGGCGCCTACCGCCTCCAGCTTGCGTGTCTCTTGGACGATGAAGGCCTGCTTTTCAGTGGACTGCCGTCTGGCTCGCTGTTTCACGGGACGTATGTTGGGGCATACCCATAGATGATGCTGGATCACCTCTCTCGGAACCCCTACCAGCTGATTGGGCTCCCACGCGAATATCTCCTTGTTCGCGCGCAAGAACCTCACCAAGGCTTCTTCTTGTCCCGGGTCAAGGCCGGCTCCTATGGTGAAGGTGGCCCCCCAAAACCTGTCCTTGTTGACCGGCACCTGCTTGGTTTCCGCCTTGTCTTGGGTGATCAACTGCTTCTTCTTGGTAGGCGCGGCCTCCTTGGCCTCGTGGGTACCGGCGCCGGGCGGCTGTGCTGCTGCCGCGGTCTTGAAGGTGAGCCTGAGCGCCATCACGGCCTCCTTAGTGTCCCCCTTGATGGTGAGGACGCCCTTGCTTCCTGGCATCTTCATGAGGTTGTAGGCCGGATGGGTCGCCGCCATGAATTGAGCGAGAGTTGGGTACCCGAGGATGGCGTTGTATGGGAGACCGATGCGGGCGATGTCGAAGTCCACCAGCTCGGTGCGGTAGTTGTCACGTGTGCCGAAGGTGACAGGGAGGCCGATCTGCCCTAGTGAGTGGGTAGCTCCACCACCCACTCCCGAAAAGGGCTTGCTGAGGTTGAGCCGCTCGAGCGGCACATGAAGAAGGCTGAAGGCTTCTACGGAGAGCAAGTTGAGGCCGGCACCGCCGTCGATGAGGGTCTTGGTGACGGCCACATTGCAGATGGTGGGCGTGCAGAGCATTGGGAGCATGCCAGAGCCGGTGGTGGAGCCGGGGTGGTCTTCTGAGCCAAAGGTGAGGTCGGCCTCTGGGGCATCCCAACCTGGCGGTGCCCCCGGGCGCTTGGAGGCGGCCCCGATCTGACGGAGGAACGGTTTGACATGGCGATCTGAAGGCGGTGCTTGAGAGCCGCCCAGCAGGGCCGCGACCGCATGGTGCGCTGGCACCGCGTAGCGATCGGTGAAGAGGTCACGGAGCTCCCCCCAGGAAGCCACTGTGGATCCCGGGAGGTTGAGCAGCCAGGCGTGCGGCTCGCCGGCAACGGCCATGGGGAACCAGTTGGCCATGATCTTGTCGTTGCCTCTGGCTTTGAGGACAGCCTCCTCGTACGCCAGCAGGAACAGCGTCGGGTCTGCCGCGCCGTCGTAATGTGGCGGCATCTCCGGCTTGAACTTGGTCTGCCACCGCACTCGGCGCAGGGCGGGGGCCAGGGTTCGGTACTCAGATGCCCCGCCGCCGATGTCGGTAGCAGAGGTGGGTGGCGTGGCATCCGCCATGGGAGCGAAGTGCGGTGGCGCGGGGCGCAGGTTGGTGGAGAGGAGCTCCGGCGCACCCCCTACCTGGCGCGCCAAATGTCGGATGTGGGGTTCCGGCAAACCCTTAAGGTTCGAACACTGGGGTGCGCACGAAGTCTTTCCCTCCTACCGATCTATGCCCTAGCTCGCTAAGATCTCGCGGACGAACTCGACGAACTCGCAACACAGAAAGACACGAGGTTTATACTGGTTCGGGCCACCGTTCTGGTGTAATACCCTACTCCAGTGTGGTGGTGGATTGCCTCTAGGGCTCATGATGAACAGTACAAGGGAAGAACAACCTCCTGAGGTTGAGGTGTTCTTGTGGCTAGGGTAGGCTCTCAATCGGGTTGGATCAAGCTAAGATGAGATGCCCCTACTATGGTGGCTAGCTCTACTTATATAGGCCCTGGTCCTCTTCCCAAATATCGAGCGAGAAGGGAGCCAACAACGGCGGGCAAATTTGAAGGGGGACAGCTAGTACAAGCTATCCTGACAAAAGCGGTCTTCGCCTGCGAAAAGCTCTGGTGGTGACGCCGTCTTGGGCTCCACGATGACCTCCGTCTTGCCGTCCTCCTGGTCTTGGTCTCGTTGCACCAATATAGCAACCTTTGCCTGATGCCTCGGTACTCTTCGCCTGCGCTGGCCTCCTTAGCACCAAAGAGGAAATAAGGACGCTGCGCGCGTTGGCGCCCGCCTGGCGCCCGCCTGGTGTCGTTCGTCATGGCTCACGTCCCGAGAGCCTCATGAGGTTTGACCCGCCTTGATATCTCTGCTCCTCATGAGCCTGCCTGGCTAGGCCACTCTAGAGGAGGTCTTGCGTCGTCCGCCTCGCGAGGCTTGGACCCTCGCGAGGGTCTTGGATGCCTTGTTGATGAAGATGGGCCGTACGGCCTGCTGGCTTAGCCACGCCGTGGGCCGCAAAGCAAGTCTGGGGACCGCCGTTCCCAGAACACCGACACATTGCAAGAAAGATCAATCTAATAGGCCAAACCAAACTGATAATTCGAAGAGACCTGCAAAGATAACCAATCATACATAAAAGAATTCAGAGAAGATTCAAATACTCTTCATAGATAAACTTGATCATAAACCCACAATTCATCGGTCTCAACAAACACACCGCAAAAGAAGATTACATCGAATAGATCTCCACGAGAATCGTGGAGAACTTTGTATTGAGATCCAAAAAGAGAGAAGAAGCCATCTGGCTAATAACTATGGACCCGAAGGGCTGAGGTAAACTACTCACACATCATCGAAGAGGCTATGGCGTTGATGTAGAAGCCCTCCGTGATCGATGCCCCCTTCGGCGGAGCTCCGGAAAAGGCCCCAAGATGGGATCTCACGGGTATAGAAGGTTGCGGCGGTGGAATTAGGTTTTTGGCTCCGTATCTGGTAGTTTGGGGGTACGTAGGTATATATAGGAGGAAGAAGTACGTCGGTGGAGCAACGTGGGGCCCACGAGGGTGGAGGGCGCACCTGGGGGGGGGGGGGTAGGCGCCCCCCTACCTCGTGCCTTCCTCGTTGATGTCTTGACGTAGGGTCCAAGTCCTCTGGATCACGTTTGTTCCGAAAATCACATTCCCGAAGGTTTCATTCCGTTTGGACTCCGTTTGATATTCTTTTTCTGCAAAACTCTGAAATAGGCAAAAAATAGCAATTCTGGGCTGGGCCTCCGGTTAATAGGTTAGTCCCAAAAATAATATAAAAGTGTATAATAAAGCCCATTAATGTCCAAAACAGAATTTAATATAGCATGGAACAATAAAAAATTATAGATACGTTGGAGACGTATCAACCCGCTGGGGGTGTCTTCAAACTCTGTTGAATGCTGGCCGAGGGCCTTTTGCTATGTAAATTGTCTTTGCCGATTTCCGACTTGTCTTGCTTTTCTGCTCCTTTGGCTTTTTCCTTTGCCGCCTTCCCTTGGCTGGCGTCTTGCCAACCGGACAGCCGCTCTGCGGACTGTGGTTGGGTCAAGTACTTGGCCATTTCTGGGAAGGTAAGTACTTTGGCCATAGGTAGAGCATAGTAGCAAGTTAAGTTAGAAACCGGCCGGACGGCTGTTCAACAGCCGGTCGGCGAGGCGAGGAGCCGGCTTGGCCTATGCGAATGTTGTGGTCCTTAGCCATTTTTCGTGTGGGCACCGTTTCCTGCCTTTAGCTCTTGCCAGCCGGACAGTCGCTCTGCGAGCTGCAGCTTATGGCAAGAGAGGGCTTAGGTGCCAGCACACTACTTGTCCGACTGCAGGTAGCATTGGCATAACACAAGGCGGCAAGCCCCCCGGGCCGACTGGTCGAACCCGGTGCCAGGCAAAATAATGAAACATTCATAGGCATAGAACTTATCATATAGATAAAAAAGGTAGCCCCCGAGTGCTCCTCGAGGGACCTGATGTCTTAGCGCTTAATACAAAAGGTAGCGTGGTACATACTGAATCAACTGTAAAATCTTCGGAGGAGGTTTGCATTCCATGGGCACTTCGATTCCTTGCCGGAGTCGTCTCTCTTGCGTGCTCTGGGTTTCTGCGCATCGATGAGATAGTAGGAGTCATTGCCCAAAGCTTTGCTGATGATGAACGGGCCTTCCCAAGGGGCTGAGAGCTTGTGCTGGCCAGTTGTTCGCTGGATCAGCCGGAGCACAAGGTCTCCCTCTTGGAAGGATCTTGGCTTGACCTTCCGACTGTGGTAGCAGCATAGACTCTGCTGGTAGATGGCGGACCGGCTGAGTGCCAACAGCCGGTCCTCTTCCAGCAGATCGACACCGTCTTCGCGTGCTTCTTTCGCCTCCGCCTCCATGTACATGGTGACGCGAGGTGAGTCAAACTCAATGTCAGTTGGGATGACGGCCTCAGCACCATACACGAGAAAGAATGGAGTGAAGCCGGTTGATTTGTTCGGAGTGGTGTGGAGGCTCCAGAGGACGGCTGGCAGCTCATCGATCCAGTAGCCGGCCGACCCGCTCCAGTGGCTCGACCAGTCGGGGCTTGATGCCGCAGAGGATGAGGCCGTTTGCTCGCTCAACTTGGCCGTTTGACTGCGGATGGGAAACGGACGCTAAGTCCAGTCGGATGCCCTGTGTCATGCAAAAACGGGCCAAGGCTCCTTTGGCAAAGTTCGTGTCGTTGTCTGTGATGATGCTGTGTGGCACACTGTATCGGACGGTGATATCTGCAATGAAGGTCACAGCAGTCGGACCATTCAGTTTCTTGATTGGCTTCGCTTCAATCCACTTGGCGAATATGTCCACGGCGACAAGAAGATGGGTCATGCCGTCGCGTGCTGTCTTGAATGGTCCCACCATGTCCAGCCCCCACACGGCAAAAGGCCAGGTGAGGGGGATGGTCTTTAGTGCAGAAGTCGGCAGATGTTGCTTGGAACTGAACTTCTAGCACCCTTTGCAATGCTTGACCAGCTCTTCGGCGTCTTGCAAAGCAGTCGGCCAGAAGAAACCATGGTGGAAAGCTTTGGCGACAAGGGATCTGGAGGCCGCGTGGTGGCCGCACTCGCCTTGGTGGATATCTTTGAGGATTGATTTGCCCTTCTCCGGTTCTACGCAGTGCTGGAAGACTCCAGTCACGCTGCGTCTGACCAGCTCTCTGTTTACTATCGTGTAGGCTCCTGCTAAGCGCTGCACTTGCCGGGCCGAGATCTCATCGGCCGGCAGCTCTCTGTTCACCAGAAACTTGAGGATGGGCTGCGCCCATGATGGTGCTTGAATTTCTTCTACTGCTACTACATCCACTTGTACTAGGGCGGTTGGGTTGGGAGGCGGTGGGTCGGTGGTTGCCGCTTGCTGCATTGTTGAAGTCCCCAGGCCGACTGCTGCAGCCCCCGGGCCGCTTGGTGAAGTCCCCGGGCCGACTGCTGCAGCCTCCGGGCCAGGTTGTGAAGCCCCGGGTCGGGTTGTGAAGTCCCGGGCCGGGTGCGCCTGCTGCAGTCCCCGTGCCGCCTGCCGAAGTTCCCAGGCCGGCTGCTGAAGTCCCCAGGCCGGCAGCTGCAGCCTCCGTGCCGCCTGCCGAAGTCCCCGGGCCGGCTGCTACAGCCCCCGAGTCGGATCCGACTGCTTCGGGAGGAGCCGGCACGAAGATGGGCTCAGATTCTGGGGAAGGCTTGATTGACGGCTTGCGGAGGCACTGAAGGGACACGCCGGCTGGTATTGCTTGATGGGTGGAGCCGATCCGTGCCAGGGCATCAGCTTGCTCGTTGTCGTTCCGTGGCACGTGAAGGAACTCGCACCCTTCAAAGTATCCGCTGAGCTGCTGGACGAGGAAGCGGTAGCTCGCCATGTTTGCATCCTTGGCATCCCAGTCGCCAAACGACTATTGGACCACCAAGTCTGAGTCGCCATAGCACAGGATCCGGCGGATGCCAAGTTCTATGGCCAGCCGAAGCCCGTGTACGAGCGCCTCATACTCGGCCACGTTGTTGGAGGCGGCAAAGTGGATTTGCAATGTGTATCTGAGCTTGTTGCCTTTGGGAGAGGTAAGGATGATGCCGGATCCCAAACCGGTGCGCATCTTCGAGCCATCGAAGTGCATCCGCCAATGAGTGGAGTCCGGAGCTGGCAGCAGGTACTGGGTCTCGGCCCAGTCGACGAGGAAGTCGGCCAGTGCTTGGGACTTGATGGCGGTGCGTGGCTGGTAGAAGATGTTGTAGGGGGCCAACTCGATGGCCCACTTGGCCACTCGGCCAGATGCATCTCGGCTTCCAATGATCTCAGCAAGCGGAGCAATGCAGACAACCGTGATTGGGTGCTCATGAAAGTATGGCTTCATTTTGTTGGCGGCAAAGTGCACGCCGTAGCACATCTTTTGGTAATGGGGGTAGTTCTTCTTGGAGGCTGACAGTACCTCTCTCAAGTAGTACACAGGCCTCTGGACAGGCAGTGCTTTGCCGTCTTCTTTGCGCTCTACCACCACGACCGTGCTGACCACCCGGCTAGTGGCGGCGATGTAGAGGAGCATGGGCTCTTTAACAGCTGGGGCGGCCAGAACAGGCGGCGTGGTCAACATTTTCTTGAGTTGGAGAAAAGCCTCGTCCTCCTTGTCGTTCCACTCAAAATGAGTGGTTTTCTTCATGAGCTGGTACAAGGGAAGAGCCTTATCGCCCAACCGACTGATGAACCGGCTGATGGATGCCAAGTAGCCGGTAAACTTCTGGACGTCTCGCAGTCGGGTGGGCCTCTCCATCCTCTCGATGGCCTTGATCTTGACAGGGTTGCACTCAATGCCGCGTTCTAAGACCAGGAAGCCAAGGAGCTGGCCGGCTGGTACTCCAAAGACACATTTTTCTAGGTTGAGCTTGATCTGAAACCTGCGGAGATTTTCAAAAGATTCCTTGAGATCTTCCAAGAGGGTACCGCGCTTCTCCGTCTTCACCACAATGTTGTCTACATAGACATGGGCATTCCTGCCGAGTTGCTTGAGGAGGCACTTCTGCATGCAACGCTGAAACGTGGCACCGGCATTTCTCAAGCCGAATGTCATGGTTAGGTAGCAGAAGGCTCCGAATGGCGTGATGAAGGCGGTCTTCAGGCGGTCTGCCAGGTTCAACTTGATCTGATGGTAGCCTGAGTAGGCATCCAAGAAACTCGACAGCTCGCATCCGGCTGTGGAGTCTATCACTTGGTCAACCCGGGGTAACATGAACGGGTCCTTGGGGAAGGCTTTATTGAGACTGGTGTAATCAATGCACATGCACCACTTGTTATTCTTCTTTAGTACGAGGACTGGATTGGCAAGCCATTCTGGGAAGAAAACTTCCATGATAAAGTCGGCTGCCAACAGGCGGGCGATCTCTTCTCCGACGATTCTTCTCTTTTCCTCCGACTGTCGGCGGAGGGGTTGTTTGACTGATTTGGCATTTGCTCTGACATGTAGCTTGTGCTCGGCGAAATCCGTCAGAACACCGGCATGTCTTTGGGAGACCATGCAAAGATGTCCGGATTCTCACGGAGGAAGTCGACGAGCTCGCTTTCCTATTTGCCATCAAGGTTAGCACCTATGACGGCGTGCCTCTCCGGGTGCTCAGGGTCCAAAGGGATCTTCTTTGTTTCTTTGGCTGGCTGGAAGGAGCCCTGGGTCTCTGACTTTTTGGGTTCTGGTGACAGGTCCGTCTGCTTGCTGGCCATGGCCACCACCCGGTCCAGGACCTTCTTCTCAGTGGCAATCACAAGGGACTCGGCCAGCCGGCTGCTGGCTGCAGCACAGGCGGACGACTTCTCATAATCCCCACTGATCGTGATAATGCCCTTGGTTCCTGGCATCTTCATCTTGAGGTAGGCGTAATGCGACATAGCCATGAACTTGGCCAGAGTAGGTCGGCCAAGTAGCGCATGATAAGGGCTCTCAGGGTCGACTACCTCAAACCAAATTGCTTCGCGGCGGAAGTGGTCTTTGTCTTCGAAAAGGACATCCATCTTGATCTTGCCGATTGGTGAGCAAGAAAGGCCGGGCATAAATGCCATGAAACACAGTCCGACTGGGCAGCAACTGCTTCTCTTTGATATTCAACTTCTCCATGGTATCGTGGTAAAGGATGTTGATGCTGCTACCGCCATCTATTAGGACCTGAGAGAAACGAGCAACTCACTTCTCTGTGGCAAAGGTGGCATCCAGCACCAAGGCATAGGAGCCTGGGGAAGGCATCACTTCCGGGTGGTCAGCACGGCTCCAACTGATTTGCTTCTCTGACCAGTGCATGAACTCTGGAGTAGTTGAGGCAACTGCATTCACTTCACGGTGCTGCTGACGCCGGCTGTGTCTGTCGTTGGCCACGCTGGTGAAGACAACGTAGGCACCATGTTGTTCAGGGAACTCATCCTGGATTGCACCGACTGCTGGACAGGCGGCCGGTTGCTGAGAAGGCGGAGGCAGCGGGCCGGCAGGCGGGGGAGGCAGTCCTCCCTTGGCGATGCGGACGAGCCAGTGGCATCTCCGGGTCGTATGGTTGGACGGCTTCGCACCGCTGTGGAACTTGCCGGGGGCATCTAGGGTCTGCTCAAAGGAGAAAGCTGGCAACCAAGTAGGCTTGTCGCCCTTCTGGCGCTTGGGGAGTGGTTGTCCTTCAGGTTGCTGGTCCTCAATTGCCGCCACCTGACGGCTGGTGGAAGCCGGCTGCGGGGCCTTGCGCTTGTTGTCGTTCGGCTGCTGGCGCCGACTGTTGTCTTCGGCCGGTGTTCGAGGGGTCGGTGGGAGTACTTTCCCGGAAGCATCCACTCGGAGCTCCGACTTCATGGAGGAGTTGGCAGTGGCGTACTTGTCTGCTATGATCAGCAGTTCATCGAGTGTGGCCGGCTCGTCGCAGAGGAGTCGGTGCTTGAGTAAGGTGCCCTCTCGGCACCCGGTGGTGAAGTACTCAATTGCTTGGACCTCATGCACCCCTTCGCAGGAGTTGCGCAGTTCAGCCCACCGCGTCAGGTAGTCGCGGGTGGACTCGTCAGGGCCTTGAACACACAGCGAGAGCTGGCAGGGCTTGGGCGGCCGCTTGTAGGTGTTGGTGAAGTGGCGGACGAAGACCTCAGTGAAATCTACCCAGCTGTTGATGCTGCGGGGCTTCAGGCTGTTCAGCCATGTCCGTGCCGTGCCCTGGAGCATGAGCGGAACGTATTTTACGGCAACACACTTGTTGCCGTTCGCTATGCTGACTGTTGTGGAGTAGTCAACCAACCAATGCTCCGGCTTCACGGCGCTGTTGTACTTGGGTGTGTCTCGTGGGAGCGAGAACCCTTTGGGGAAGGGCTTGTCCCGGATGCGGGGCCGAAACAAGGCGGTCCCATCGCGTCATCTTCTTCTAGCGCCTGGGATCGAGCAAGGCTGTCGATCCGGTGGCGCGCGTCGTTCTCTCCGACTCCTTCTCGGCGGCCCAACTGGTCGCCGAGTGTCGGGTGCTCTATAGGCGGCAGGGAGGCGCGCCTCTCCCTACGCGGAGGGGGAGGCAACGGATAGTCGTCCCATCGTTCCACTGTTCGCGGGCGGCCATCTTGGTCACGCTCGATGGTGAGACGTGTGCGGTTGGGGCTGGCAGCCGGCTCTTTGTCTCGTTTGTCGCGGACGCCGCCTGTGGGCGTCCGGGAGGTCTCTCCTTGATCTCGGTGAGGGGGCGGGTTCTCAACCCGCTGGTCGGGTCCTTCAGCGCGGCAGCCGGCTTCTTGTTGCCCGGCAGCCGCGTCAATGAGTTGCTGAACGCGCTCCGTCATGCAGCGGCGCTCGTCGCCCTCGAGGTGGTCCAGCTCATCCGCTGCCGCCTGGGCAGCTCGTATGTTCTCCATGGGCGTGGCATAGACAGGGCGATCTACCCCGAATATGCTGGCGACGGCAACGCCGCGCTGCCGGACCGTGCCGATGCGGCTGGGCCCGCCAGGAGCTGGCGTGCCACCAACAGCGCGGTCTATCTCACGCTGGTAGGCCTCTGAGAGGTGCCTCATGGTGGCCAACTTCTTGGCACTTTCGACGAGCGAGACGCGGCGGGCTTCCAGCGTCTCGGCGTCAGCATCTTTGGCAATGGGTGCAGACATATTTCGTAGCACCGCCTGGAGCGGGTCTTGGGCACCCCCACCACAGGCTCCGTTGTGGCTGATGATGAGCACCTCCATGACGGTGCTTCCGCCGCTGTCGGCGTGAGGGAGAGGGTCGTCGATGACCACCACGTTGGTGGGGAAGGCGTCAAGGGACGCGGTGTCGTAGTCGACAAGCATCGAGGCGGTGGAGCCGATTGACTCCAGGTCAGAGGCTGGCTCGTTGGCGATGTTGAGCTTGCGAAGGAGGTCAAGAAGGCAGGTCTCGGAGCTGGCTGCTCCCGCATCGGGCGCGGGATCGTCGGGGAGGCGGATCTCGCCAATGAAGTCAGCGAGGTAGCTCGCCACGTAGGCGAGCTCAGCGCCATGCAGCGTGTGGGGGCAAGCGCCGTCAGGCGTGCCGGGCTGGCTGCGCTCGCTAGGGAGGAACAAGGTTCCCGTCCAAAACAGATCTCCGGACAACGGTGCACCTAGCCCCATGGTGGGCGCCAAATGTCAGGGGTGTCGTGCGACATATGCCAAGGGATGACTTACCATTGAGGGGGCTAATAATATGTTGCCGGTGCCAGGAAACGGGATAAGGCGCAAACATGCCCGCCGGCGAATCTTACCCAGGTTTGGGGCTCTCCTAGGAGATAACACCCCTACTCCTGCTCTGCGGGGTCTCCGCATGATCACTCAAGCAACAACGGCGGCTACAAGCTTGCTCCATGAGCTGTTTCTCTAGAGGGGGAATAAGAACAAGGCTAGCCTAGCTTCCTCTTTCTATACGTGGGTATGGGTGAACCAAAGTCTCAACGAGGCTGAACCCCTCTGCATGGGTGCCCTGGGGGGTTTATATAGGCCTACCCCCAGGGGTACAAAGGTAATCTGGCCGGGTGTAGGACCCGGCTGTCAGTGACTGTGGTCGCCGGCTTCTCCGCCGGCCGCTGGGGGCCGCCACCTGGTGGGCCCTGTTGGCTGTCTCATACTTAGCCGACACGCTGTGCCCGCCGCTGGCGGTGTCGGATCTCGGGTTCCGGCAAAACCCTTAAGGTTCAAACTCTGGGGTGCGCGCGAAGATCTCTCCCTTACAGATCACGCCCTCACTCGCTTCGTGATCTCTAGGCTAGCTCGACGAACTCACAACACAAGGGATACAAGATTTATATTGGTTCGGGCCACCATTGTGGTGTAATACCCTCCTCCAGTGTGGTGGTGGTGGATTGCCTCTTGGGCTAGGGATGAACAGTACAAGGGGAAAAACAGCCTCCTGAGGCGAGGTGTTCTTGTGCTTGGTGAATTTGTGTGGGTGTGAGGATTCGATCAGCTCAGGCTTCGTTTTCTCTACTGTGGTGGCTAGACCTATTTATAGAGGCCCTGGTCCTCTTCCCAAATATTGAGCGGGAAGGGATCCCACAACGGCCAATTTGAAAGGGGACAACTAGTACAACATATCCTGACAAAAGTAGTCTTCGCCTGCCAAAGGCTCTGGTGGTGACGCCGTCTTGGGCTCCACGGTGATCTCTGTCCTGCCGTCCTGCTGGTCCTGGTCTCGTTGCACCGATAGGGAAACCTTTGCTTGATGCCTCGGAACTCCTCGCCTGCGCTTGCCTCCTTAGCACCAAAGAGGAAACAAGGACACTATGCGCGCTGGCGCCCGCCTGGTCTCGATTGTCATGGCTCACATCACTAGAACCTCGCGAGGTTTGCCTTGCCTTGATCTCTCCGCCCCTCGCGAGCCAGCCTGGTGAGGCCGCTCCCGAGGAGGTCTTGTGTTGTCCGCCTCGCGAGGCTTGGCCCCTCGCGAGGGTCTTGAAAGCTTGTTGGTGAAGATGGGCCGTACAGGCCTGCTCGCAGAGCCACGCCGTGGGCCACAGGCACGCAAGTCTGGGGACCCCCGTTCCCAGGACGCCGACAGTAGCCCCCGGGCCCAAGGCGCGCTCGGGCTTGGCTTCGAGGCGAAGCCAAAGGGCAAGTACGGAGCGCCGCGGGCCCCCAATAGCCCGCGGCCTTGGTCGACGCATGGCGGTTGATTGGAAGTGGGCGTCTCCGCTTCCCCACGCTGCCTTGATACCCGCCTGGCTAGGCGGCCACCGCAGTCTACATGGTTTCCTCCTCCTTGTTGCGGCGCGCTCCCCCAATTCTTCCGCTTCCTCGAAACTCACCTCCTTCTCCCAATCCAATCTGAGTTAATCTCTCCCATCGCCATGGCGCCAGATCAGATGGAGAAAGGGAAGGAGCCCGTGTCCTCTGCCGAACTGCATCTGGCCATTGAGCCCGCCGATGGCAGGTCGCTGGTGCTTAACCAAGAAGCCATGGACAAGGTGCGCCCCATGCTCGCCTCCAGCTTCAATGAGTAGGGGAAAATGGTGGCCTGGCCTGCGTCTCGTGCTCGCATTGACCGGTCAGCCACCGAGGTTCCATTCTTCATCGACGCCCTTTGGGCCGGCCTGGTTCCTCCTTTCTCCGCCTTCTTCAACGCAGTGCTTTCCCATTATCAGATCCACATGCTGCACCTTGATCCCCAATCCTCGACACTTCTTGCCGTCTTCGCCTTTGTTTGCGAGGCCATGGTTGGCATTGCTCCTTCCGTGGCCCTTCTTCGCCACTTATTCTCGTTGCACTAGACTGATCCCCGACAGACCTCGGGATGCCTAGGCTTCCAGGCCATGGCGGCGA